>NC_132998.1:19689483-20314483 GCF_048564905.1 Vicugna pacos | reverse complement strand
ACAGCAGTTATTCATACGATAAACTAGTGAGTCTTTCCATCTAATTTAGCAAGAACTGAAATGAATGGCATTAGGTTTCATTTTTCTTCACTTCTTAGTATTATATTTATTTTTATTCTTTATGAAATCATCTCATGGAATTATTTTGAAGGTTAATTTCAGTCAGACACCTAAAAAGTACCTAGCGATGAGTGGGTGCTCAGCAAAAGGGTGCTACACCAGGGAGGCAGCATTCGCAGTGGTTGAAAACAGGTGCTTTAGAATTAAACGAGATTCCAACCCAGGAGCTGAAACAATACATAGCATAGAGTCCTTGTTGAATAAATGAATGCATTAGTAAATGGGCAAATCCTGGCTCTGCCCATCATTGTCGGGTTGCCTCCAGAACTTTGCACTCACTGCTTTCTCTGTCTGAGACAGCCTTTCCCCAGGTATATTCCCTAGGGCTCTGTTCGAACGTCTTCTTACTGAGTATCTTATTGATACTTCCTGGACAGTATCAATGAATTGGAACCCTGGCAAGCCCTTCCCCTCTTACTCTACTTTAACGCTCCCTTTTCTCACCCTCCGCAACTCTATATGGTTAGTTGTCCTCCAGCTGAAACTTAAGCTCAGGAGAGCAGACACTTTACCTGCTTTGTCTGCTCCTGTGTCTCCACCCAGAACAGTGTCTGCACGAATGGGTCCTGAAGAATTTTGGCACGACTCCTCTTCCTCATTTGTAAAGTAATGGGGAGGAAATATGTGTACTGATGCCCTCTAGAGGAAACTTTATATGATCCATTTCTCCAAGCTCTTCGCCTGTTGACTACAGCAAGAAGCCTTCCTTTGTAACAAAGTTCCAAGTCTGTGTTGCCAGATAAAGTTGATTGATAAAAGGTCCCCCCTCCATGTCACGTTGAAAAATCTCTTCTTCCGTGCAGTTACACTGAGCTGCCAAGATGGTAGCTAAGTCCTACAGTAAAAATGTAGTAGAGAAAAACCTTTGTTTTGTTGGAGGTTTACAGGGACACCATGACCTAGCCCACAGGGGACGGCTGCAAGAACAAAGAATGCCTGCAGCAAGAGGATTACAACAACCAACCACACCCCCTCCCGTATTTTCCCTCCTACCTCCCTTATTTTTGCATAAAAGGAGCCTGTATTCTGACTGGAGCAGGATGGTTCTCCAAGACAGTATCTGCCATCCTCTCTGCCGGCTTTCCGAATAAATTCACTATTCCTTGCCCCAACACCTTGTCTCTCGATTTATTGGCCTGTCGCACGGCGAGCAGGATGAGTTTGGACTCAGCAACAAAAATCGATTCATATAATTTAGAATTTTAGGTTTGTGATGAATTCAAAAGTTCACCTGGACCAACTCACTTGCTTCATACATATGCATTTGTAAAGAGCAGAGGGGCCAAGTGGCTTAGTCAAGACGACACAGTTAGTGGCAGAGCCGGAAAAAAAAAGCCCAGATGGGGCATCCTAATCCACACCCAATTCAGTAAGTGATAGTCCTCTGTCGTTAAAAGGGCTGCACCAGGATTCAGAGATCTTCCTCTGATTCTGAGCCTATTCCTCTTTCTACCTTAACAACTTCATGGCTCCTCAGTCTTGCTAAAGGCCCTGCCCACTGAACTTACCCCACTAGAAACATAGCTTTGTTCTTCCAGCCACCAAATCTCTCCTGATGGAGCTGAGGTGGAATTCGTGACAAGACGGAGCCTGAATTCACTAACAGTCTGAGTTCTTCAGAAATAATTCTGTAAAAGTTGCTCCTTATGGATTCTTGGGACACATAATTCTTGCCAAAATCAAAGTCCTCTAAATTCCAAAGGCTTCTAGACAGGAACTTCACTAATTATGAATTTTCAGAGTTTTAAGATAGCTACTCAACTCAACCAACTGCAGTGGCTGATTCAATCAAATAGTAACACTGGCTTAAAAGACTCTGGTCCTACAGACACTATTTAACCTTCCTCTCCTTATCTTCTGCTGGAATTTGCTCCAAATCCACCCTAAACGTCCCTGGGCGGTCAGAATTAATCAGTTCTAACTCATACCCACTTCAAGTCCAGAAATCTGATCAATTTTCCCATCTGCCACAATCACCAACATTGTAGAGGATATTACTGCCCCCTGGTGGAAATACTAAAATCTGTTTTTGAGAATGTTCCCTTAAAGATTAAAATCTTCCAAGGACGAGAACTTTCAGCAAGCTTATAGAGAAAAAACCAGCTCAGTAGAAACCTGCAGGTTAAAAGATCATGGGATCTGAGTTACTATTATCCGACTTCCTTTTCCCCCTCCCTAATCTCTCAACCGCCGGCTCAGATAGCCTCATTCGTCATCAGATGGTCTCTAGGATAGGGACCCTGAAAAGCTGAAATCTCTCTTAGACAAGACACCAGTGATCACTTTTGGACAAGGCAAAAGTCTATATTCATAAACTAGAATTAGTACAGTATTGAAATGTATGGAGAACTCGAATTCATGAATCTACAAAAACCTGGCTTCTATACAAACTTAGCAAATTTGCAAATCATCTCTTATTTCTTTCTAATTTTTCATGTTCTTTTTTTCCTGCTAACAAAGTTGAAGGATGGGTAAAAGGTCCTCAGGGACTTTTTCCCCCTGCCTGTGTGGATATACTACAAAGAGCATAAGAATCACTTTCATAGAAAGAGACTTTCCCAACAACTGCAACTTGATTCCTTCTCTGAACTCCAGCATTCTTATTTTCTAAGCTCATGGATGCCAACGCTGGCTGCCTGGTAGAGTCATTTGGACACTTTGGTGTCTTGTTATTATTGTTACTGTTTAATACAGATTCCCAGGCATTATCCATACTTCCTGAATCAGGATGTCTGACAATGCAGAACCAAATTGTTTTCATGAATGAATTAAATCCCTAAGTAAACTTTAAACTTCACGAAAAGCAGCATTTCTTTTGTATTTCTTATGTAGCTAGCACCATCACAATTAATTCTCTTTTCTCTTTCCTCACTGCCACCACTTTCATTCATACATCACAATCATCTTATGTCTGGACTATTTATTGCAACAGGTACCGTATATTGTGAGCACAGATATCCTTTCCATCCATCCTCTATCTACACTACTTTCAGAGTGGTATTTCTAGACACCAGTTAGATCATATTCCTTTGCATAAAGCCTTCTGTAGGCTCTCCATTAGGTTTATGGTAAAATTCTCGTTTCCTAGCATGACATGCAAAAGCTATGCTTCCACCGTGACTAACAACTTGTAGCTCCTCTGAACACACCACACCACTTCATGCCTCTTGGCTTTTGCTTAAAGCTCTGCTTGGACAGCCTTTTCCCCACCCCTTTCTGCAGGACTGACATAATGTTTCAACCCTCAAGGTCCTTCTTTTATAAAGCGTTTTTCTGATCATCTTCCTCTTCCCAGATAGAATTAATCACTGTACTTATAATGCTTTACTGTAATTTCTTATTCACCCCCATCTGGTAAATTACATCCTCTATGAAAATGAGAGAATTATGTCTGAGCCGTTTTTGGATCTCTGGAGCACTCCCAGGTGCTGAGCCCTCACCGCCAGCCTGTCCTGACTACCCAGGGACAACAGAATCACGAGTAGGCAGAGAAAACTAACAGCAGCAGCACCCAAGGGGAACCAAGCAAACGGACAAAGGAAGACACAGCAGGATGATGGTGGGGACTCCTGTCAAAGCAGACCTGCCAGGCGGCGCTGGGGATGGTGCTGACCCGACAGTACGATCCAGGTGTGTGACCCAGAAGTCGTCGGAATTGCACTGGTAGGTCTGAGGACAGAGAACCTGGGGGACACCAGAGCAGCACATGACATTCCCGCGGCTAAAGCAGGGGGCAAGGGTGGAGTCAACAAAGAGCACTTAAAGCACTCCGACCCCGCCCGCCACGCACGCAGCTCAGAAACGGGCCTGGAAGCCTCCATTTCAACAGAAGGGAACAGACTCCGCCCCGTCCAGAAACTAACACAACATTGAAAATCAGCTATACTTCAATTAAAAAATATTGTGAGTAGGTGCTAGGTTACCCCCTCCCCCCAAAACTGGTCCACCAAGTTAGCATTCCACCACAATGAGGAAGATGGGGAATGGAGTGAAGGCGCCACTGCCCTGACTGCAGGTTTGAGGACAACCACCTCAGCCAGGGGGAAGCAAACAGTGCCCTGCCTCTCAGCACTACAGCCCGTGCCAGAAGCGGGGGCCCCGCCACTGCTGCCGCTGGAAAAACCGAGGCCTTTCCAGCTTTCCCGCAGAGGCACTGACTCCCCCCCTCTCCACCTTGTTCAGGTGGGAGCCAGTTGAAATGTAGACCCCAAGCTGGAAGAAAGTCTGAGAACTGTGGTCTTCCATTTTCTTAAATCTAACATAGACAAAAACATATTAGAGGGGGTTTGGAACCATGTCATCTGCCCTATTATCTGCCGTATGAGGTAGTGGGCACTTGTCATTATTTTTGTCTGTCTGGCAGAATCCCCCAGAATACTGTCTACTCATCAGTTCCAGGATGTGTTTCACCAATGCTGGATATCTCACCGATTCTAGGGATGCACACTGGTTTTTCACAGGTAAACATCACTGAAATCTGGTGCTTCCGACTCTGAAAGGCCTCTTAGATTCTCCCCCATTTAAGGGATGCCCAAGCAAAGGGAAAAGTAAGTGCTCAGGAAATGTTGGCTATTACAGTTATAGACTTCATCTAAAAAGAGGGGAAATTAATGGCAGCTGTAACATGTTTAAACTGGCTGAGCACTTCATTATAGTTAGAAACTAGACAAATAGATAACTTACTTCTGTACCATGATGCTCATATAGAGACATCTGTACATGTTACGTCTGTAGTTTGCAAATACAAAATCCCAACTATCAGTAACTGCACAGTAATTGGCAAATCGGATCCCCAACAGCACAGAAAGAACACAACCTATTCGGAGGCTGAAAGCAGAATCTGAAAAAGATTTTGAGGTAAGGTATAGGCATTGTTTATGAAAAAGTTACAAATAGAACCATGGTACACTTGTTACCTGTTGATGATTTCAACTTAAATTTTTATAAAAGACTCCACATCAGTGGGGAATTAAATAAATAAATGTGAACATATTGATCTGCAAAACTTTGTTACTGCTCTTCAGCTAAGATGCAGAGATTTAAATTGGAAAGAAGAAATGTATCTTCCGGAAGAAGACATCCTTCTGGGAGGACAAGGTATATATTATACACACTGAGGGATAAACCACTTTTAAGTTTTAGAGTTATTGTTAACCATTTTAAATGTTTTAACAGTTATTGTTAACCTTTCTAGTTACGATCTTTAGGGGTTAACACTATCCTTTGTTGGTTCATAAAGAGGACCCTGAATGTGGAGGGCGAGGAGATACTGAAGAAAGAGGCAGACCACTTCCAGATTGTTAGGCAGCAGGTTTAATAGGCAAGGGAACTTGCAAACGAGGTTTAATTTGGTGGCCAAAAGATGAGGCGTTCTCCATCCCCAGCCACAGAATCTTAAAGCAAATATGGAGGCCTTAACTGGGCTTAGTCATATACACTGTCTAGATGGTCTCAGTAACGCATAGCTCTCCCAAGGCAGCATCCTTGAAACAGCTCTGGCTATGGGACCGATGAGTGGGGCGTACGTGAAGAGAACACACAAGGACAGGGAACGGGGTTTGGGGCCTCCAGTGGCCTGGGTCCAGCTTGAGGGTCAATGGGCAGCCATGTCCTCTTGACGAACTTGTCCGACACCTGTCAAGGTGTAAGTCTTTAAGACTGACTGCCTCTTTTCCGTACTTGTTTTAATGGCTTCAGTCAGATTAAGTCTAGCTGAGCTTCTAGCATTTTGAAAGGTAAACCAGACGCTGAGCTTTGTGCTCTGCATAAGCAAACAAGTGCTCAGGACCATAAAACAGACCTCTCATTGGACTCAGTCAGGGTTGGATGCCTTCCATAGCTGTTAAGCTCCTGGATTTTGCTTATCAGAGCACTTAGCAATCTGTTATGTTAAGTGCTAGATTTCTTCTCTCTCTCTCTCCTCAGAGGGCAAGCATCATCTCAGCCTTTTTATTTTTTTCCGTCCCTAGTACCTGACCCACTATATGCTCAATAAACTTTTATTGAATAAATTAATTGTCAAATAAATAAACTGTTGCACAATAGTCCCATGAAAAGAAACATTTCAAGGGTTTTAAGTTCAAAATAGTCCTGCCAATATATAACTCAGGTCTTAGCATAGTATCCTCCTGCAGGGAAGGGGGCAAAATTGCAAAGTAGCTCAGTTTCTCTTTATAGGAAAATCCTTTCTTTACGTTTATATAATTTCACTGGGAAATACAGCACAGATACATAAAATAAAAAAGAGAAATATATGTACAATTTAACATGTCACTTAGGACCCAGGTCAAGAAAGAGAACATTTCTAGGGCCTTCACACCCACCTACACTCCCAACTCACCTCCTGTAACACTTCTCCAAGTAATCAGAGTCTTTCCTGTCCTAACATTTACGGGAATAATTTTTGTTTTTCCATCTATGTACAATCCTTAAACTATATGGTCTGATTTAATTCCTTTAAACAGCGAGTTGCCTCGGTTCCTCAAGATTAAGTTATGGTTTAAACTTTTAAAGAATATTTCATGTCTAGTGAGCAAAAAAAAAAAAAAAAGAAAAGAAGGAATGCCTATGCAGTGCCAGATAAAAATGTCTTTCCTTATATCACACACAGATAAAATATAAAGTTTTACAAACACTAGCTATTTTCATACAATTAGGAAAGGAACATGAGAATAAAAATAATTCATAGCAGTATGTTTATTGAAGCCCTCGCTAAGCTTTCATTTACAAGCAAATATTTTCAGGGAAAAAAAAAATCACAAGACAATATTTTCAAGTGTCACATCATCCACATAAAAATTAAACTCGCAGAATTTACAAATTAATTATTCTGAGCAGACAGATAAATTACACATTCTTTTCCAAAATCCAATCTACAGCATTTAAAAATTCATACAGTTACAACATGACATTCTCTCTTTACAATCTACCCTATTTACATAGCTTTTCCTACTACAGATAATACAGTTCTCATCATGGCTACCAAGGTTTGCAAACACATTATACTTAAAATATATTTAGCAGCATATAAAAAATTAGATAAAAAGGGAAAGAAATACTACTATTAAATAAAAGTGAAATGAAAAGGTGATAATAGAAACAACTCCATAGGAAAATAGATCAAAATATATTTCTGTTAGGACATCAAAAAATGTTTCCCATCACAGAACGTATGCACTAACGAAACAGTTTAACAGCATTTTAGTCCTGAGCACAGAGTAGAGCTCAGCTGCAAAACTTTGGTCAATACAAGTAAACACCAAGGTTTAACACAAACTGTTTAACATTCTGTGTTAGTAGATTAAGGTCAACTCCACTTTATGAAAAATCATCATCGATACTACTCTCACATCTCTTTTCCATGACATCAAAAGAGCTTTCAAATTTGGGAACCCTCTGTAGACTGATATAAATACTAGACAAGCAGACCACAGTTTGACTAACATTCTCAACATGTTTAAATATGTAAATCAGCTGAACAGACTATATGAATGAGTTAACAGGGGGTCACACTGTATTCCAGGTGTATTTTCTGACTGTCACAAAAAGCAGATATCTTGTATTTCAGATAATTTGAAGGTGTTTTTTTAATAGCTAGGCACAAAAATCCAGCCACGATACAAGTGCGAATCAAGCAGTATATCAATTATAGGATATATACGCATTGGTAGATATTAAAATTAAGCACACAGGATAGTACACAATTTTACCATTAATACCAATAATACCATTAATATTCAGCAGTTGGACTCAGGTATACTTCTCAGTTAATCCCATTAACAATTTTGCCTAATAAATGCAGGGCGACATTTTCCATAAAGAGCACAGAGAGCGTGATTGCAGTATTCAGTTTATGACTCTCTTCGTTGTTTAACTGCTGGCAATATCTTCCCCCAGATCGCCTGTGTCAGACATCTGGCCATCTTGCAAATTCCGAGCCTTCCAAATTCTCACAGTTCGATCACTACAAAATAATAAATTAAAAATGAACATGTGAAAAGAGGTGGAAAGATAAATAAGTTCTTAGAATTACTTATCATGGAAACATTTTCTGAAAAGGCCTTTAATAGATGTAAGTAAAAATATACATTGTCCCATAAGTATATCCAACAGTTACCCATAATAATGGAATTTAAAATAGCTCCTATTATCATGGGCTTACTATGTGCCAGGCATTGTCACTATGTGCACCTTACATAGAAGCATGAATTTAATTCTCCTTGTCTACCATAAGAGATAGATAATGCTATTATCCTCTATTTACTGATGAGGAAATTGAGGTCCAGAGAAGTTAAGTAATTTGCCCAAGATCACAAAACAAGTGATAAAGGCATGATTTGAATCTAGGCAGTCTGGCTCCGGGACCCTACCTCCTAAACATTACACTGATATGACAAGGTCCGAGGTCTTCAGGCATAAGAGCCCAGAGTAAGGTCATAGTCAGGGGGCCAGGACAGGGTTTCCAGGGGCTGATGAATCTGCCACCAGTCAGGAAGAAGTATGTTCAGGTGAAATCAGCAGAAGCCCACAGGAAAAGCAGGGGGCTGTTAAGTGGACTACTGCTCTACTGAGCAAAGAACATAGAAGATTCAAAGTTTCTCTGAGAAGACTTATTTTTATTCACCCAGCACGTGGGTACTGGGGACCAGTCATTAGACAGGCACACTTTTTACCATGTCTCTCACGGCTCTAAAAAGAGAGCGTTGTTTTTCTTTAATTTCCTAATAAATCCAAAGCCAAAAAAGAAAGAGTTCATAGTTAAAAAGCATTTCAAAGGTTATGCAGTCCATTTCAAGGATAAAGGAAGTTTGGTGACTTGTTCAGTGTAACACAGTAGAGTACAGAGCCGAGCCTAGAATCCAGGGTTTCAAACTAGTTCTTAATCAATAATCTTCTCTCTTGTAAGAGTTCTCAACACAGGAATAAAAAACACACATTTTTCTTTTTCTTTTTGTATCTACATGAGATGATGGATGTTAACCAAATTTATTATGGTAATCATTTCATTATACATGTAAGTCAAATCATTATGGTGTGCACCTTAAACTTATACAGTGTTGTACGTCAATTATATCTCAGTAAAGCTCGGGGAAAAGTAATAATCTTCTCATCAACCCACACAGCACGTGTATGTTGAAAACAGTAAGGGGATATGCTCATTCATCCACCCATTTATCCATCTCATTTACCCCATTCAACTGTTCACTCAGCACATTTTCACTGAGAACCTGCTGTGCTCTGGGCACTATTTTAGGTGCCTGGGATAAACTTAGGATAAACAAATAAATAAAAAATAGAATTTTCTGCCTTTATAGATCATACATTCTAGCAAAAGGAGACAGACAATAAACCACCATAAATAATTAGATTATAAAGTTTATTAGAAAGTAATAAATGTTATAGAAAAATAAAGGAGCATGGCAAAGGGAGCAGGAGTATCGGGTCATAGGAAGGATCACAATTTTAAATAAAATGACAAGGTTATTCTTCTTGAGAAAGAAAGAAAGAACTTAGAGGAAGGTCTGAAGGCAAAGCATTCCAGGCAAAGAGATCAGCCAGGGCATTTGCCCTAAGGCTGAAGTGAGCCTGCTCTGTTCAAAGGCCAGCAGAGAGGTGATCCGTGTTGTCAGAGAAGGAGCCCACAGAGGGCACGAGAAGGTAACGTGAGGGACAGCGGATGCTCAGAGGGAGAGGTCAGGTCAAGTGTGGTCTCTACTCTACATGAAATGGACAACTACTGCAAGGTTTTGAGCCAAGAAGAAACATGATCTGACTTGTGTTTTTAAAAAATTACTCTGGCTTCTGTGCTGAGAATAGACTACATATGGGCAAGGGACCTTGTTTAGGAGGCTGCTACAGTCATCCAAGAGCTGATGGTGACCAGGGTCAGTGAGGTAGCAAAAGACATGGTGAGAAGTGGTCAGACTCTACATGTAATTTACAGGTAGAACACCAACAGAACGTGCTGATGGTGTGGATACGGAATGTGAAAGAAAGGGAAGGATGAAGGTTTCTGGTCTGAGCAACAGAGAAGACAGACAGAGAAGCCATCGACCGAGATGGAGAAGGCTACAGAGGGAGCCTCAGGAAGGATGGGAGTTCAATTTTTGGCCTGTGAAATGTAAGATGAACACCACTACTAGTCATGACAGAAAAACTTCTCTCTCCTGCTGTAAACAAAGTGAAAACGCGACAGAATCTATGGAACAACTATTTTCAGACTCTGGGCAACGGGTAGTTCAGGCTTGTGATCCCTGAGAAAAGGGAAACAGAGAAAGTAAGCTCTGGGAAGGACTAGGTTCTGGGTCCGGAAGCACTTTCCAGACCTACAGTAGGGGAAAGGGGGACCCAAACAGAAAAATCACAGAATCGGAGTTGAAGAGATAGTAAGAAACATCTGGGAAGTATGAAGTTGCTGGAACTTGTAAGACCAAGTAGAGAAGAGGAGAGAGCATGCAAAAACAACTATGGAGCTACAGGAAAAAAACTCCATAAACAGACACAGAGGTCCTCTAATATCTTTGACTGAAGGTGGAGCTGCACATGAGTAAAGACTGTAAGGCCAGACTGAAAAACAGCTCCTAGTAAGTGTAACAGTCCCCGGAGTTCACAGAGGGCTGTGAGACGTTCAAGTTCTGACCAGCAAAGCAGAGAGTATCATCAAACATCCAAAGACATTGAGTACAAATCCAAGAAGAGCTCAGAACAAGTCTCAGAAAGATGAAGCTGAACCACAAGTAACTTAAGTGCCTGACAAACAAAGCCCAACACTCTTTAAAGGAATATAATACAATCCAGACACTCAAACACAACACTGTTCAACAGTCAATAAAATATTACTTGACATAAAAAAGGAGGAAAAATGAGACCCATTATAAGAAAAATCAATGACAGCAGATCCAGAAACCAGATATGATGGAATTACTTATACAAGGACTTTGAATTCTGTAGTGCCTCAATTTTCCCACCTGTAAAATGGGGATTATCATAATGCTTACCTTCTAGAGTTCTTATGAAGACAGAATGAGTTAATGCCTGAAAGCACTTAGAACAATGTCTGGCAGATACTAAGCCCTATACAAATGTTTGTTAAATAACAAATAGGTAGAACTAATTTGAAAAGAGCCCTCTTGATTTTATTGTCTGTTTTCCTGATTTTAAGTTATGTGGTAAATACCTCTGCATCTGATGCACCATGAGTAAACTGAGGAAAATTTCAGTGCTTCAAAAATAAAACTGTATCATGGGAGAGGTACTACAGTCTCATCATACCTCATTGAACAGAGCTCAGTGACACACCATTCTTTTATAGTCTTATCTTGAGTGTCCTACAACTTTGAGGGATATTAAGTTATTTCCAGTAAATTGTCAAGATCACAAGTTTCCAAGGGAATAAACAAAAGAGGTGACTCTTAAGAAAGTAATGCATCTTGGAAATAGCATCAGTGAAGCACTGAAAGGAAGCACCTTAGAAAAACACATAATAAATTGGCTCTGATGTTCTTTAAAGATGAGAGGAAGTAAATCCAAATGAAAAGAGGGATTTGATGAAAACATCACAAATTATAAGAGATACCACAGAAATATGACACAGACTTCAAAATAAAATCAGGGTTATCATGCACTTAGGATAGAAGAATCAAGAAGGTGCTCAAGCTAAATTAAGTAACATAATTGGTGCACAAATGACATAGGGAGATTTTCAAGATAGATATTCAGGAGAAATTGCATGTTATTTGAAAGAGACAAACACCTCACATTACAATAATGTCATTTTTATGGTCACATCTCTACACCTCCTTCAAGCACCTTCTTAAATGTCACTTTCTCAGTGAGGTCTTCACTGACCACTCTTATTGTGTAATCACCCCCTCCTCCCCAAATATTCTCTCCCTTGCTTTGTTTTTTCTCCACGGCACCTGTCGCCATCTGACATTTTTACTTATTCATTTTCTTTTCATCTCCTTGGAATAAAACTGGGGTTTGTTTGTGTTTTGTTCACTTCGCTATTCCCAAGAGTCTGGGACAGTGCCTGGCACACAGGAGATTCATCATAAATGAGCAAAGAAATCAATCAACCCAGCCATCCTAAGAGACAGGAAGCAGATATTAATACCACGTACTTTAAAAGAGGTGGGAGAGGTAAAAAGAGGTTTTTTTTTTTAACGATTTGTTCTAAATGTGAAGAATGGCAAGTTTGTTGCCTTTCTGGGAAGAAAAAATCTTTAGACATTAGTCACTTACGAATGATTTTTAAAAAACAATTAAAATCACCAAAGGAAGATCTGACAGTAGACTTCCCAGTATAAGCAGAGAGCTGACACAGGAGTAACACTATCATCACGTAACCTGGGGAGCCCAAACTCAGTGCCCAGTGTACCTCAGAAAACATAAATAACACAGCATGAACAGCCATTAGAATAACTGTAATAAAAGAAGGATTTCATATGTTCTACATTTCCAGATACTGACAATTTAGAGCACTTATTAAGTCTGAACACAAGCAACCAACATAGAGAAAGATCACACAGGAAAAACTTACTCAGCTGCAGTAAAGACGTGGGTGGAATTAACACAGATGGCATTGATAGGGCTATCATGACCTTTCATCTCTCCGACTGGCACAAGGTTATCCATGTTCCAGAGTTTCAAAATGCCCCCTCTGCAGCCACTGAGCAGAACGGGGTGGCCTGGCACCATTCCCAGGGCACAGACCCAATCCTTGTGTGCGTTCGGAACTTGCTGAGAGAAAAAAGAAAAATTACCAGCGTAAGAGGAGACTTCCGAACTGAATTTTCATATGAAAACAAGTTACAAAAGTTTTTACTGACAAAATTCAATATTTGGAACACTGAATTGGCCTGGAAACTATAAAAATCATTTTTTATGCAATCACTCTTAGTGATTTAAAGAAATCAATCTGTAATTTGCTCTGCAATTTGCCTCCCTAGTTATCATCAGTGGTATCAGTATTAAAGGGCTAGAATATTAAAAATCCATAGAATCTAACAGACCTGGAAAGTATACAGAATTTTTCAAACATCACTTCTTCTTCAAAGGAATAAATATCTCACCTTTCTCTAACATGTATTTCATGCAAGTTTGAAAACTATAACCTGGTATGTAGTCTCTAAGGATTATCTCATAAAATCATTGCCTTAAATTTTGAACAAGAACATAGAGGCCTAAAGCTTTCTGTTGAAGGCTGGAGCTAACCTGTACATTTCAAAATGAGTAGACAATAATTACAAGCACAAGACATTATGACCATAATTTATGCATGAATGTATTTCTATGCATAATATAGAAGTCACACCCAAGAATGCATATCTATAAAAGAAAAGCTTTTAAATGCAATGTCTTTATCTGTTGCCAGGCTTTTTCTATCAACACTCATGCTACTTTTGTTTATTTATTTTTCCATATGGTTGAAAGCAGGAAAGTGATAGCATATAAGGAAAAGCTTGAACCTGAGAACAATTTCATCTGTTAATTAATTTCTCCCTCTGGGAATTAGGAAAAGCCACCAATATTTGGTTGTACTGACAAAACACTTCAACCCAACTCTCATTCTACAGGAAATGAGAGAACCACCACTCTTGGAGGTGTGAAAATGCTCCTGTAGAGGGGGCATCATTTACACGGCTTTGACTTCAGCTAACCTTGGTATTCTTTGGAATATGCATACATACGGCAAAAATGAAACCAAATGAGAAACTGTAACTGCTTTACTCCGGGACTGACTTTATTTAGTAAACAAATGCACAGGGCAATCCCAGATTTTCCAATTCTTATGAGCGTCTATTCTCCTCTTATCGAAGAGGTTATCATTAAATGTTGAATGTTGCCCTTTTCATAATTAATAACTCTGGTGGGTGACAATGAAACACTCTTTAAGAGGAAGCCCTGATCGATATCATCCCTAAATGATGAAATTCTACTTAGAGGCTCTTCAAGTTCTTACAAAGAATACTGGTGACTTTGAAGTACCCAATCTATCCCATGCATTACCTGTAGAAGGTCTTTTTGAGCCAGATCCCATTTCTTGATTCCATTGTCTCTGGACCCACTATAGAGGTTATCCCCTTGCATGGTTAGTGCTTCAATGCCATCATAATGAGGGGGCTCGAAATTGTGGGTGGGACTCACAGTTCCAAGAGCGCCTTCAGTTACATCAAACATCTAAAGAAGAGCAGAAAGAAAGCAGTCACCCTATTTAACTTACAAACAAGCACCTATATGTGTTCATTCATAGAAACACATGCAGATGTATATTAACCAGACATCATTTGTTTCGCTGTGATATTTTACTAAGTTAACTAAAAAAACCTGCTATGAATGACTGAGAATGAACCTGAGCCCTATTTTCACATTACTTTTGCTTACACGTTAGGCTTTTAATTTTTTCATGTATGAGTGCACAAATGGTATGTTCAATAATAAAAATACTGTATGTCAATCCAGTTGCAATTCAAATAAGTGACATGATGGTGATTTCAACACTGTTAGGTAACTCTCTGGTCCTGGTGGTCCTCGCAAATACCCCAGAGCTGCTATTCAGAACTTTTCACTCCCCTCAGTTGCCCTCATCTCTCTCAGCTGTTGACCTTGTGATGTCCTGCAAAGGCGAGTCTGATCAAAAATAAACTTTCTGGACCCTCCCCCCAGTTACAAAAGTTTCTTTTATCCTCAGACATTCTCCTACCCATCCTTTCTTTTCAGCTGCTAAAGTGCACTTACTTCTTTCCAAGGTTCACGTCTTCGATCTGACTATTTTTGATCTGATTCATCAATTGCCACCGCGTCTCTGTTCCCACTTCCCGTCTCCACAGAGCCCATCCGCTAAGCATTTAAACACGCTCAGTCTATAGAATACAAAATCCTCTCCCCTTAACCACTCTTTTCAAGTCACTAACCCATCTCTCATCTCTTAATCAAAGTTCCTTAAAAAGGAGTACCTATATGCTTCCTAGCTCTCTTCATTGCCGTATCCTCTTTGATTCCTGTTGGTTCTTATAGGATTCCCCAAGGCTGAGAGTCATGCCAGCTTCTCGCTCCTTTGGCCATGTCAACTACTCTAACTCCTTGAACATCTGCTCCTATTTGACTGGCTCTGAAACACACATATCTGATCATAACTTATCTTGAGCCCTGGACTTGCCTTTCAAATGACCTCCTGGCCTTCACGAGGAAACCCTCCTAATATTAGCATCTCAAACTTAACATCTCCAGAATCAAACTATGCGTCTCTCCTCATCTTATCTGCTACTTGCATAAAGTCCGAAGACCATAACATGTCCAGTATAAAAGATGGTGACGATGGGACTTAAGCATTAGTTGGATGACTGAGCCAAGAAATTTTTAAAATCCCTCCCAACCTATCTTCTATGAAAAGTGGTCATACATGTTTAAATAATAAGACAATAAAATCAGGAACTATGAGTGAGGAAGATCAGGAAGAAAAAGCAAAGGCTAGAAATGAGAAAAAAAGAAAACTGATTAAGAGAAAAGGGGTCCTACGTGTATCCGAATACTTTAACTCTATCATTTAATAGGAGAATATATTTCAACAACTCTGTTATACACACTTTGATGTAGTGATCCTTGGAACCGGTGATGATTAGGTCTTGTCCGCTGGAAATCTGATCTACAATAAGACACATAACAGGGCCTAGGTGTCCTGTTAACTTTCCTGTGGACTGAAACCTTTAAGAAAAAAAAAAAAGAAAGAAAAATAATTTTGTTTGAAAATATCTCTTAGCATGCTCAGCAAAATAATCTATATTCTTTGATAAAGCTGCTCATTCATTTTCTTTTTGATTTAACACCACCTCTACACAACTCCGCTCAAATTAACAGTCAAAAAATGGCCAAACTATGATGGAAGTGTCAGGAGTCCTAAACTAGTTATTCCAAAGTGACTAATGTCATTCAGGTAGTAAACAAAATGGCATCAAAAGTCCAAAAACTTGGCTACAGGTTAATTTTAACTGCAACCTAAGTCCAGGTAAACTTTAACCTGTTAAGTGTCTAGACATGTTATAGACATATGACTGATGTTATCAGGCCCAATGTGAAATTCAATTAAAACAACATGTCACTGGTATAACTAGAAAATAACAATATGGAGAAACTAAGATTATTTTATTACATATATTTTCACATATACACACACACATATATGTACACCCATCTTATATACACATGCATACACATATACACATACACGTATAGGTACTATGTACCCATGTACACCAGGAAATAGGTAGTCCATTACATCAATTATTTTAAAGATATGAAAATGACCTGGAATATATCTGAATGGTAGAAAACCATATGATGTCAATTATCAGGGGGTGACAATGAACCTTTGTTTTATAGTTGTGCCTCAAATCGAGCTGCTGGGATACAGAGATATATTTGGTTTCTAGAATATTACCACTTCTTGAAGACTCTTTTCTTCGTTACTTTGTTAAGATGAATCTGTATTTAATCATGCTGCTGAAATCAAGCAGGTTTCAAAGGATCTAACTTTTCAGCAGAAAAGAAAGTGTAAATTTTTTCAAAAGCTGATCTTTTCTGCTTCATGTTATGACTAAGTTACTTCCTCCATGGTGCTCTGACTACAAGTTTAGTATCTTCAAGAATAAACCAGGTCTTCCTCTCTTTCCTAATTTTCTTAAACAAGCACTGTTTTTATTTTTCTACTTTTTATTTTTAAAACAGTACTCAGGACTGTGTTTCTTCTTTCTCTTTCTCTCTCATTTATTTATATATAAATTAGATTTATTATACTTTCCCATTCATGCATTAAAATATTACAAGTTATAACTAGTTATTCTCAAAATTTCTAAAATAAATTTCCCTTTTATTTACCACTAACAAATTCCTTCTAGATTGGATTACTACCTGAATTACCTGAATTGCAAACTTTACTCAGCATCCTATAATTGCTGTTCAATGGCCTTTATCCTCCATTACGAGATGAGTTCTAAGAAGGTGGACCCCACGTTTGTCTGGCTCAGTCCTTATCCCCAGTACCTACCACAGTGTTGGTACAGTGTCTGCTATAATTGATCTTGAATAAATATTTGTTAACTAATAAATTAATATTATCTTGATGCCAAAATTTAAAGAGCTAAAATAAACACTGAAATGAAGGATAAAAGCTCATACTTCAATTTATCCTTTTTCTCTTTTTACTCACTTCATCTTCTTAATACTTCATCTCTTATATACATTATTTCATATTCACCAAAATCCTATGGGGGTTTATGTGCAAAGTTGTAAAGTTTATAAACTGAAAAATTTGAGATACAAGATGCATGATTGATGTTACAAAAAATAATTCTTTCAAAGGTATTGATGCAGTTAGGATGAGAATCTTGGTCTCTTCCTAGTAAACAACTTGTAGACACACATTAAGAAAGGCTATTTTCCTTCACATACATTTTTCCCAGCAATGGAGATTAAAGAAAGGAAAACTGTGAGTTTGCTAATGAGGACAGAAGAGACATTTGGGAGTGTTGGACTAAACAGAAAAGCCTACGATTTTACATTAACTTCTGGGGTTATAAAAATTAGATTTCACTTGCACTAATGATGAGTGAAAAACTATATTTGCCATACACAAGAAATACATTTTCCTTTCAAATTCTACCTTTTAAGATCCCACATTCTGACTGCATTTCCAGAAGCTGCGTAGAGGAAGGTGCCAGTTGGGTTTAGTGCAATCTGATTGATCTGGTTTTCCCCAGAAGGAATAGCAACTGTCCGGCTGGTACTTGCAGAACAAGCATCTCCAATAGTAACTTGACCTGAAGACCTTAACAGAGATGAAGCAAAGCAAGGTAAGTCACATTTCTGGACAAGAATTAGGCTTAGAATTCCTTAAATTCCTAGGAAACTGGCTGCAGGCAACAAGATCTGTGTTCTTTGGTCACTGTAAGCACCGTACCTAGCACAGCACTTCACACATACGTGGCTGGCATTTATAAATAAACATTCTGACAGATAAATGAATAAACCAGCAAAGAAAACAAGATGACATGGCTTAAAGCTCTTAATTTGCAAGTCTCTTAAACACTAGGAATTCTGGGTCCTGAGTTAGGGATGACTTCAATATGATTCAGAAAAGATTAGATGACAATGATTAAAAAACTCAACAAATGATACAGTGGCACAAAAGTAATTCATTTTCCTGCGGTTTCCAGAAGTCTCCTGAGGGGCAAGTCTACCAATATTCCTTTCATATGTGAGATCTGCCCTTTTGAGTTAAAGACATTGAGGACTTTAAAAATTATTTTCAGTTTTTGTTTACTTTAATCCAATCATATATGGATTATTTACTATTGCTTAAACATAACTTACTTCTATTTCCTCAGCTAAATTCTAAACAGCAAATGTATTTTTAAAATTTGGAAACATTTTCTCAACTAACTTCTAAAATACCAAGTTGTAATCAATCTTTTCAAATTTGATTTTAGTGAGTCAACTGGATGGGTCAATTTCTAACATAAGATAACAGTGTTCTTTTTCTACAAAATTTCCCTCAAGAGACTTGTATTCGCAGTACTAATTTAAATAATTAGTAGTTCTCAAAATGCAAAATGGAATTCAATGTTAGTAACCCCTACTCTACAAATTAGTAAAAACTAACCATTCCTATGCTCCCTGCTCTTATTTAAACCACCAGAGTTCACCTTAATTTTAATTATGTAAAACAGTTCATCAATCTTAAGGCACAAAGAGTCATCTGCTCTACATTTTAAAGATATAAATGATAAGAAACACAGAAAACAAACTCATCCTCCAATTATCCAGCACAACCTAAAGTTATAAAATACGGGCTAACACCAAGGCCGTGTTTAAGTCCTAAAAAAAAAACACAAAACGGCAACAACAAACTCTCAGTTATTCAATACACGCTAATTAAATGTTGCAAGTACTTCTTAACCATCTACAATGGTGATTTCAGCCATTTTCCAAGGAGTGGTGTTCATTTGAAGCAAGTAATGTAAATCATTTAACTATATAAGTAATAAGTACTATGAAAATTTAATTCCTTAGTTATTTGGGAGGGAGGAAATATGAAATGTGTACTTAGTCACAGATCAAGTAAGACTTCTCCCTTCCTGTTTAATATTGAGCTCTTACATATTATTTTCCCAATACTTTTTTTCACCTTACTTTATTGGCATTCTTACTGTAAACACTTAAATGTTCCTTGCAAGCAGACAGGTATAAATAAACAAAAATGCATTCACAGACCTATCTTTTCTCATATTTATAAACAACAACTCTTTGCCCCTTATGCTATTTGTCTTTAAGTGACTTACGTTAGCGTTCGAATGCACTTTGCTGAATCTCTGATATCCCACACCTTAATATAAGATGTGGACACTGTGAAGACCAAACTGGTATAATTACAGTATTTCACAGATACGACATTGTTGGGATGACCCCCCAGTGACATTATTTCCTGCCCAGTCACCAGATTCCATACTTTACAAGTACGATCTAAAAACAAACAAAAAAAGAGGAAATACTGTCAATATCAACTAAATTAGACTCTCTTAACAATAACAATTTCTCTTCTATGAGAAAAAGAAATGAGATAAGGAAACAGTAATTATTCCATTAACCTGAAACAGGCATCCTAACTCCATCCTTGGCACTTCGCAGCAGGTTCAAGGGCAAAGTACGTGTAAAGGATTGGATGAAAGCTAGGGATGTCCTGTGTATGCATTATGCGGTATTAAAAAAATAATTACACAGAATTTTGAATTAGACATGTGAAAAGAGTCTTGCTCCAAATTGCCCCTGAATTTTAAACAGCCATCCAAAACCAGCCTTTTCAAAATCCACTCTTAGCAGCTTACAACACTCCATACTCATAAATACACACGTTTCTTTTCCAGGAGTCACCGATTGATGGATTTTATCTTCGACTCAAAAATATAATCATAGAACTATTCTATTTTGTTTTTCTGATATGATGAATATGTAGTTATCCTGGAGGAATCAATTTAACTTGAATCATTAGAAAATTGTATTTTTACAGGGCAAATTTTTTAATGGGGGAACTGCTTGCCATTATTTACAATGCATAAGTTCTAGCTAGACTCTTATATTTCCCTCATAGACAATAAGCAAAAATGTTTGCTGATTAAACTGATTCTTGGAACATCCCTAAATGCTAAAAAACTTTAACTAGCTCCCCAAATTCCTATACATCCTTCCTTCTCATCCTCCGAGTCTCGTTGCCCATTGTCATATATATTCCACTTTTCAACTCAATTGGATTTAGTTTCCAAACTCATTTTTTTTTTAAGGATTAGTTTTATTCATTTATTTCCTCTTGGAAGAGGTACTGGGGATTGAACCCAGGACTTCGTGTATGTTGAGCATGTGCCCTACCACTTGAGTTATACACCTCCCCCCACCAAATCCACTTCTACCTCCACGTCTCTGCTTATGCTCTTCTCTGATCTTGGTTGCCAGTCTTTATCTGTCAGTATCAACAATCTTGTAAGGCTCATCCTAAACACCTCCTTATCAAAGCCTTCCTTATTTTTTACAACTTGGCATAATCTCTCCCTTTTCTGAAACCCCAAAACTCTTAGTCTATAACTTTTCAAATCATTTGTAGCTGATTTTTCAGTTGCCTGCCATTATACCAAAGGGGCTAAGAGTGCAGGTTTGGAGACAAGTAGACCTAGTTTTCCAATCCTGGCTCTTCTACTTTCTAGCTAAGTTTATCTAGGGAAATTATTTAATTTCTTGAATCTTCAGTTTCTCCATCTGTAAAATGAGGATGCAATATGTACGTCATTGGGGTTGTTGTGAGAATTAAGTGAGATATAATTTGCATACTGTTCAGTATAGTCCCTGACATACAGTAACTGCTCAAGAGATGGTGGCCACTACCCATTCCATTCTCTTTAGCACACTGCACATTGCAATGGCCTTTTGTAGATTTTTACGCAGCCTGCATTGCTAAGCCCAGGGCTTTGCATACATCTGATGCTCAACTACTGAGGAGAGATGTATCCCCTCACCATTCTACTCACATAACATCAGCAGAGCTTTTACTTTCTTATCAACCATGCAATGATTTTATATTTTATATAATTCAGGAGTTGAACCAAATTATCTCTCAGATTCTTATGAGTCTTAAGCAGTTTGACTTTTTTTTCAATACCCATTCAACGTAATCATTTTTTAAAAGATGTGTTAAATATCCACATGACACAACAACTAGCACCTTTTGATCCAGTGAAGAGAAGATCATCAGTAGCATCCACACAGAGCACAGCTTTTGTGTGCCCTTCAGCTCTGTGCACACACTGAAGGGGGGACGTTCTGATTCCTTTTGAAGCGGGAAATGGGTTGATTATGCCCCTGAGGTGGGGGGGGGGGAGAAAACAAAGCTTTACTTCAGTAGCTATATCATAAAACTACTTCTTTTTTTTTTTCTCTGACTTTTAGAAGTCTTTCCAAGTAGTCAGTAGTAATAAAATCCAGATTGCTCCCTTGTCTCTTTTTTTAAGCAAAGGGACACAGTGTGAAATAGTAAAAGCAGGGATGGCATGCACCAACTAATCAGGTATCAGCTAGCAGGTGCATTCTGCAAAGAGCAACGCCAATGCTGCATCTGGATTTTCTTGTTAATAATTTCATCTCTTGGAAATTTAATGAAGTAATATTGGGAGCTGTTCAAGGATAGTGAATTCTGACAGGTAAGAAAGTATAAATGATGGTTAACTGGAAGGTGTGACTTCCTGTCAGGCTGGAGAAAGTATAACACATACCACCTAAAATACTAAGAAAGCAAATTTCAAACCAATTTGAAGAAATATAAGAATATTTGCATAGTCAGAAATTCTAAAGGGAGAATGGCTCAAAAATAGCAAAAACTTTAAAAACTCTCAACAGTCTCAAAGAAAAAAATGTTTTTAAAGAGTAAAGTTTTAAAAGAACAGTGAGGCTCTTTAGGGAGCTTTCTCACAAATTTAATATTTCTGAAGTTTCTGCTTTATGCCATTGGACTATGAACTACGGAAATACAAAGTTTATCAAAACATTGTCCTTATCCTAAAGGAATTTAAGACAGGATCTGAATTGAAATAGCTGTATGAGGAAGACTGACGGTGAGCGTGAATTAAGACATGATAAATATATAAGTTGAATGTAACTTTGCTCAGAGCAGGAAGAAAAATTATGCTGAAATATGACCATTATCTAAGACAGATGGCATCATATTATGGCAGATACAGGGATAAAACAAAGCTGTCTGTTTCCATCTTCTTGATGAATGAGAACAACCTTCAAGATGCAAGGGGCAGAAATCATTAAGAAGAAACGTAAGCCCAAGGTAAGTCAGAACTGATAATGAAGACTCATTCAATGAATTCAAGTATTTCTGTTTCTGAATCATTGTATCACAGTGTTTTGAAGGTATACACCATTGTGGAGGCAAATTCATTGTTGGTACACTAAGAGGATCAATAAAGGAGATAAAACACATAGACCCAATTTTCTAGAAAGAAGAAAAATAGTGGATTTCAGAGATTACAGATGGGTAAATCTTGTTGAGTCTCACAGAAGAAAACATTAAATAATTATAAACACTAAAATGCTCATCTGTAAGAGGTAATGTGAATTCACTAATCTCATGGGAGAAGTTCTTTGTAGAATTAATAGGGAGCATATTAGAGGAATATCATATTCACAGTATATGTTGACTCCAAAAAGGTCCATGTAAAAAGCTTTTCAAATGACATCCTTGAAGACGAGGTGAGTAAGTAAAAAACTATTGTAGTAAGTAAGGTAGTTCCGTCAGCGGCTGAAGAATCACACCTAAAGAGTCAATGTTCCTATCAGTCTTGGAAAGAGGTCTTCAGTATCCAGTCAATCTTTCCTCAGAAACAAAGATAGATAATGGCATGTTGATTAAATTGATATATTAAAGAGATGTACTGCCTAGAAAAATTACAAACAAAATTCATTTAAGTATATACTTAGCACTAAAATATTCACTGGAAAAAATTTAAACATGAAATTTAAGTTGAAGATAGAAGAGAATGCTCCTAGTAGGAAAGAGGCTTAACTCGATTTTACAAGCTAAAGAAATCTGTTTATTGATATGAGATCAGTGGATTAACAATTTTTGATTCCTCTACCAATGTTTTCAATGACTTGTGCAATAGAAGCAAATATTTCAGAAGAAAGCAAGAGAGTTACTATATCCTGCTGAGGCCACATCTGGAGTGAGGTTGAACTCTGGATGCCACATTCTAAGAAGAACTCTGAAAAATGGGAGATTTTCCAAAACTGTGGAAGCAGAAAGAAGGATCCTAGACTGTATCATATTAGGAACAGATAACTCTAAAACTATTAGATGATAAGAGAACCTTCATTCGAGAGCGCATACAAAAGCACAGGTAAATGGCTGAATAAATCTTTGTAAAAGATCTGTCACATACCCACAAAAAGATGTGCTGGATTAATACTGTAGCTCAAGAGAGCTGATGAAAGACCAATGAATAGAATTTTAAAGGAGGTAAATTTAGGCTCAGGATTTTTAAAAATCCTTCATTTTTAAGGTTTAGTTATAATGATTTCAAAAAACAAAGGGAGTTCCTCATTACTAGAAACAATACCAGGAAGTGTTATCATATGGATATGTAATTACAAAATCCAAAGTATTATTTGCATACATGCATCAATTTGAGATTTTTGAAATTAATACTCAGTAACTTGTTGGTAATCTAAGAATTTAACCAGAACTGAAATGGGAGCAAAACCTCCTCAAAAGTCTGAATCTGCCATTTTGAAACCCTAACTGATGTGGGGTTTAAAAGCTATGAACTGAAGCCATCAAATTATAACTATTGCTTCAAATGTTGAAAAGTTACAATCTAATACACAGGCAATTGCTACTTACTTTGAAAACAGAATATATATGTATGTATGTATGTATGTATGTATATCCCAAGAAGCTGATTATAAAGAAAAAAAAATCCATGTTAACAGCTGAAGAGTTGCATGATCTGCATTTAATGACACAAATCATCGTAAGGGGAAAAAAAAAACTAAACGGTACCCTCATTTATATAATACTATGTCTCCAAAAACTTTCCTTCATTCAGATTACTTTCTTTTTCCTAAGAATCTATTAAGTGTTTCCTTCATGACATAATGTCCAACACAATTCTATCATGCCAAAGGTTGTAATATTATAAAAGTAAATATTTGCCTCCAGTGACTTATGTACAGCACAGCCTTAGAGACCAGGATGTCTCTTTTTCATTCTTACATGTTTTATTTTTTGAGACCTTTGAAGAAAAAGAATTTCAACACTAAATAGAGCATTTTATTCATTAGATACTGAAAAATACTCATATATTCAGAATATTAGGGTTAATATTTTATAAAGATTACCTTACACCAAAGATAATAGAAAAAAAATACAGAAATTGGAAATATACATCTATGGTATTTCTTTTCTATTAAAATTAATCTATTCACATTCTGAAATATATAAATCAAGTTTAAAATAGTTTAAGTTAAGGTTAAATATTGCAAACTTATACAACAGATCTGATCTGAAGGAAAAAAAAATGCTTATTTTTGTTCCATGCAAAACCAGTAAAGCCTTGGAACACTGTGAGTAAGATTAATTTCCTCTCCCTCCCCCTGCCTACCTTCTGGAGGATCTACTGGTGATCAGGAAAATGGCCATAAAACATGGGGAGAAAGTGCAAAGAGAAAGGAGACAAAATGATTAGTGGAAAGAGGAAATGATAGAAAGAAAAAGAAATTAAGAGTCCAAAAAATTCCGTAACATGAAAAAAAAGCAACATTGTTATTTCTAAAATAGCATTTACTAGTTAAAAAATTTATTATTTTCAAAAACTCCTTTTCTTTCTATATTTTAGGTACCATAGTATCCTTTTTCCCGTAGCGTACCTTTTTTCATCACAAAGCCTGCCATAAACTTCTCATTTAAAATCGATAAACCAATATAAAAAACTTCTTCACCTCCCACACTTTGAGGGGGCAATATTCATTGAGGAAATTAATTTTCATTGAACTTAACTTCTTTTAAAGAAAACTTTTTAGATTACAGACAGAAAACAAATAGCACAAGTTTTTATGCCATTATACAAAAAAGCCTGCCACTACCTTGTCTGAGAGTTATGGTCACAAAAATATATTTTATATATATATTAAAATTAATGGTTAAAAATATTAGTGCATTGACATTTACCAGTTATGAATGCAACAAAAATGAGACTTGCTTAAAGTTTCTAGGAAGGCAATTTAGGTCATCAATGAAAGGCCAGAAAGTAGGAAAGATAGAAAGTACCTGTGTACCTCCGACACAGAAGAGTCACTCTCATCAGACCTACAGTGAAAGAGTCAGAATTATGAGGAAAAGGAATGCAGATGTTAACAGGTAGACACTGAGGCTGAACTGATTCAATAGTATGAATAATAGAAACACAGCACACATTTCCTTTAACAGGCCCTGCTTTCCTGTTTGCACTGGATATCAGCAAATTCAACATACTCCTCAATTAGGTAAAATATTTTGTTCTTATGTTTTCTACCAAGATTTAGGGGGGAAAACTTTCTATTACTGATCCATGGAACCTACCTACCCTCACTTTGTAAAATGTAGGCCCTGAAGAGGCACAACATCAGGTAAATGAAATCCATCACTTTAAGACACTATTTAATTTGACTAGTACTAGAAAAATTCCCCCATTTCAATAGCCATGAATGAATTTCATTCCTCTTGATAATTACTGTAGAGTCTCATATGAAAGTTAAACAAATATATTATATGTTTGTGTGGGGAGCGAATAACTCAAAATTTAATAACTTGATTTAACTCATCTCAAAAAGATGCAGGTCTTCTGCCTAGCCAGTCCCTCAGTAACAGCGGGGAGGTTTTGGTGGGATTTTAGAAATCAGTGAGCCATTTCTGTCAGCCTGACCCTGAAAGCTCCAGGACTGACAGTAAGTCCGGTTATTCGGATACTAAATATTTAGCGTGTAGTATCATACAATGGGCTTGGGAAGGATGAGAACAGAGTGAGTGCTGGCATGTCATGTCATCAGAAACAATGTGTGGGACCTCACTTCTAGCAGGTGAAATATGCTAGTCTCAAAAAGGAGTCCAAAGAAAGTGATTCAAAAGGTAGGTGAGTGTTTGGGGTAGTCAGTTATTTTAAGTTTTAATTTATAGAGACGACAATGGAGTCAATGATTGGTAGCTCATAAACTATTTCAGTAAAAAAACCATGGAACTATGATTAGACTGTCAAGATTATCAAAAGACTGACGGAAAATTTTATGACTGCAAATACAGGGTAGTCAAACTTTAGTAATTCTTCACATCACTAGTGCAAATGGACTCCCTAAAGACATTCCTAATGTTCCACTCTTTTCTCAATTAAATGAAAGGTATGATTTAACAATGTTCAAGAGTCTTGATATTTGCTTTAATTTTTTTTAAATCACCTAACTAGATCATTTTAAAGGACATATCATCTACTGATTAAACTATATTAAAATCTAATCAAGAATTTTACCCATAAATTAAGTAGATTAAAGATTATTTCAAAATAATGTTGTATCTCTCTAAGTCTACAGAGCCATTTAGCATGATCTAAACACGCCAGACAGATCTTAAACACTATTCTGTAAAGTTCAAAATCGTTGATATATATAGGAAGATCATAGCATAGAAAACAAATTGGTGTGGCAGACTGGGTATCAGGTACATACATCCACAATGTTATAATTTAAAATCAAAGCAGACAAAGTCAGAGTTATTAAATACTTTATAGCAAAACTGTTAGTATGATATTCTTGCAAGAGAGATTCTGGCTCAATGTGTGAATATTTTTTCACTTCAAGTTTGATGAAAATTTTGTATTTTCCTTACCCCTCCTACTTTTCTTCCCCAACAGCCCACCCTGAGTTCTAACCCCTCCACCCATAAAGGTACTCTTTTTTTTTCAAGAACACAATGACTCAAGTTTTGTGGTGGATTTGTACAACAACCAAATGGTAACAACATTTTACACACATGTGATATGGTCTTTGTAAGCTGTCATATCCACCAAAAGTACAATAGTTTGCCTCTTTTCAATGCAGGCTATCCAGATTAGAGGCTTTTATGGGCTCAGTGAAGATAGAGAATCCCAAGAAATTTGAACTTCAAATGATCTCAAAGATTATTTCAATTCTAATCTACTTGCAAAAGGAAAAGGCAAGGCAAGTGCTCAAGTAGAGCGATGCAAATCTACAGCAGGGAATAATGTTCAGCAGGAAAATAAATTTGTCTAATTTTGTGTATGTGGTTCATTTCCCATTGGAAAAACACATAAAATACGGCAAGAGTTCACAAGTCAGACTCCATCTCCCACGCAGAGAGAAAGTTAAATGTTTTCTATAGATTGTACTGAAAGGCTCAGGAATATTATAATCCATAGCTGGGACTCTTCTACGTTAATGACTTACTTATCCTGCTGAACTGATGTGTGTCCCTGAGAAACAGTGAGACGATTAAAAACATTCAGCTCATTACGGGGCCGGCTCGGTGGGGAAGACGGAGGTGAAAGGCTAGCCTCTGAGGCTCCAGAATCTGAGCTACAAGGAAAAGAAAAGTTAAATAGGCGGCTTTAATTGGCTTTAATTTGTTAGAAATGTTACAAGAAACATGCTTTGAAAACAAAAGCTTTTCATTAGAGAATTCCTTCCTTCCCTCCTTTCTTCCTTTTTCATAAGATAAAATGCACTCTGAACAAGTTAATTAGAATTTTTTCCCACTGGACTGTGTTACACTGGCCACGAGATGGCACTAAAGAAAAAGTCCTGTCTGCTGAAATCTAAACTCGGTATGAATAAAGCAAGGCAAATTTAAAATTACACAGCTTTACAGTTGAGACCAAGATGCTCCCTTTACAGATGAGGAAACAGACCCTGAGAGATTAAGAGGGATTTGCTTATTCAACTGATTCATTCATTTATTTTAAAATTACTTATTTGCTTCATCCTCTACCTCCTAATTATTCTTCAGATATTTTATTCAGTAGAAACAGGTAAATTACATCTTTAAATACAGGAAGCAAGGATGACTAGAAGAATTTCCATGACATTCAAGTCAGCTAAAACCAGTGGTCAAAGTAGAGAGTGTGCGTGATGGTACAGGGTTGGGGGATGGTATAAGACCGTCCACTTGGGTACAGAAAACACCCAAAAACTTCTTTTTATATTTATTTTATGTTGAAGAAACTGGCTTTGCCAATGTTTGAATAGAGACTGCCATTGATACTCTCACTTAAGACCATGTCAGAGACTGACCTGCCATGTGCAGCTCGTTAGGTGACCTGAGGGAAACGTGAGTGTGCCGCAGGGGAGAAAGGTGCAGTGGCTCTAACCCATTCATAACTTTCTGCGTGTTGTAGTGTTGCAGTTTACAAATACCCAGGTAAGTGGACCATATTATATACTATTAGGCAAACTAACCCTCACAAAACACACACACAGCTTTTAAAAGATTTCAACAACAAAAAAATTAAGGATAATACCAATTTAAATATGAAAGAACAGCAAGAAAATAGTACAACTCACACATCTTCTAACATTAGATTTTTTTCAACCACTTTAAAGAGGTGAAATCAATGTCTGTTTTATCAGGTAACAGTCAAAATTAATTTCAAATTTTTCTAGAAGACTATTTGAATTACAGTTTTAATAAACCTCTCCTCAAAGGTACATTAACCCTACAATGATATACACAAATAATTGAAAAATAAATCAGGGTATATGATCGGGAACAGTTACTGGATTTTATTTACAGGTTATGTGTGTGGCCAAGAAAATTAGAAGACCGTAAGCCAACAGCTGATTTGATTGTCTTAAGTCAAATCAGTCACAATCCCAGAGTCAGCCTAAATATGGAAAATGATTCCACTGTTGTCCTTCAGCATCTCAGTGCCGCTGATATTTTATACGATCTAACAGATAAAAAAGCATTAGCAACTTACTGCTTGTGCTCCTTGGTCTTTGGTTTTTCTGCTTTCTCATACGCCTTTCTCCTCGCTACGGGGGAAGGCTCTGGTAGTTTTTTTTCTGACAGAGATGACTGTCTGGAACTAAGAGAGAAGATTCTGTAATCATCTAATTTTAAATACATACGTATCACTTTGGCAGTTCAACCTAAATTTTTATAGATTACTAACTAGAACTTGAAAAAGGTACTTGGGAATAAAAGATAGAACTAGGAAAGGAAAATATTACACAAGTTATTTTTAATTAATGGGAGCTTGACAACTGTACATTTAATTTTTAAATTGGCAATCTTACCAAAAA
Source organism: Vicugna pacos (assembly GCF_048564905.1). Taxonomy (NCBI): domain Eukaryota; kingdom Metazoa; phylum Chordata; class Mammalia; order Artiodactyla; family Camelidae; genus Vicugna; species Vicugna pacos. Next base: position 20,284,972 of record NC_132998.1, on the reverse strand, counting down.
TAGATAAGCCTATTATCTTTGAACATAAACATCAGTGCTATACTGCCAAGTGGCTGAAACGAATTTTTAAATTTTAAATGAGTATAAGTTTGATTAAAATTGCTTTAGTTGAAGAAAAATTGTCTTTACAATCTTGCAAGAACAAAGATACTAGAATATCTGAATATGAGAAACAATGAAATTTAATTAATTATTATTTACAGTTACAAAAGAATACTACAGGTAATCACAAAAAATGTTTTACTTAACTAGTATTTAAGTATTTGTTAGCTATATAAATTTTGGTAATAAAAATATTTTTGTTTTATTATAAATTTCAAATGTTGAATAATGGCTATGTAATTAACAACTTCAGACTATGATTTTTGTGTATAGTGGTAATGAATTTTAATTGAAGAAAATGAAATTTTGCTATCCTTGGCTAGTTATACAAATAAGGCAAAAAACACTAAAGAATTAGAATGCAGGATCCTCAGAATGGGCTTACAATGATTCCTACTTGAAAGTGAAAACTAAATGTAATTAAACTTCATGTGCCTGATTTTTCTAATTAGAGGAAATCACATTTTAGAAGGTCTGCATCATTTAAATCATAAGGCCTACCTAGGTAAATTATTTTATTTTATGCAATAAAAGCCATGAAGTAATGGGTTATAAGAGTTATTGCACCAGCACATGACCAGCTCTTAAATTTGTACAGAATTACACAAGCATCTTAATTGATGAAAACTTGAAAATAACTTATGTGAAGAGACAGTATCTGAAAGATATTTTCTACAACCTGTCATGAATGATAACATTTTTAAAAAGAAAAAGGCAAAAAGAAGGTATTACCTGAATTCTGGATTCCAGGTCATAGATTTAGTCTTGAAGTTCCAAAAGTTTCTATTCATCTGACAGACTAAATGCTGAACACATGGGAGTTCCTAAAATCTGTTCTCAGTTCTACATCACTACCTTCTCCAAAAGCATTTCTTCTACTGTTATCTTATCAAAAAAGCACTGAAGCCATAAGCTATACTGGTTAGCAATCTTTTTCAGCAAATTCAATAGTTAATCACATAGGCCACCTCAAGCACAAGCAAGAAAGTTCTGTCATCATCAAAATTAATTTTGGAACTAAAGGTAGCAGATGGGCTTACTGAATGGAAGACAATGAAAATACCTTCATAAGATGAAGAAAGTTATGGGAAACAGATACTCAGGTTGGGGGGGAAGGGAGTTTGTTATAGTTTACTATTTGTAGAGTCATCCAGTGTGTGTCCCTTTTTTTTGGCACTGTTTCTCAATGCAGTCATGTGTTCATCCAATAAATTATTTGCTAGATCAGATGTGAGGATTAGTTTGATAAAAGTCATTAAAAATCTTTACTAGTGAATGACGGATGTAGTTTTAATACAACAAAGCACACACACGTATATACACACTGGCCTGTGTAGGAAAATCTTTCTTCTCAAGATAATAATGAACAATTTCTAAGTTAAATCTGTTTTGAATAGAATGTTTCTTATTAAGATTATCTTAGATGGGAAATGTTTCCTCCTTCAACTCTTTAATAATATAATAATAATACTTTGTGTATACACTCATCCCAGATGTGCAACGTCTTCAAGGCAAAGAATAAGGAAAGTTCAAAATGTATTAGGTTGGTAACTGATATCTGTATTTTTCTTTAAAAGTGTCAGCAAAAGTCTACTAACCTGACCAGGCTCTTAGAACGAGGATATACCATAATTTGGAGCAAACTAAAGAGTCTCTAAGGTTCTGTTTGATATAATGATTTTATAACCTAAATGTGTTTCTAAATAAATTTTGCCTGTAATTCACATCTCAGCCTTTATAAAAATGATAATCTTTAAGAAAGACCCTAAAACTTAGAAATAGGACAAGGCAATTTCAACACAGAACATCTCATTTAAATTATTTTGAATGTTCAAAAAATTAGGGGACAAGACACCTAGCAAAAATTACTTTGAAAACTAGAGATCTTATTTACATAATTTTTTAAAAAATAGAAATTAGCAACATGCATATTTTAAAAAAAAGAAAGAAAGAAAGGCCAAAAGAAAGGAAGTTAGTGTAGCTGGGCCAGACTTACATGCTGCCTATCTTAGAAGGGAAGCCAGATGGGGGAGGGAGCTCTTTTTCCCTAGCAGAAGTACTGGTCTCAGTATGCATTCCAATCTCTTGCCCTTCTGCGACAGGTGTAAGAGGGCCAGGCAAGGAGGCATCTCCTGCACTAGTGTCTGAAGCTAGTTCACTGCTATCTGCATACAGCAATTCCATTTGAGTGGTGGTTCTCCTTCGAGCCTAGTCAGAGAATGGAAGGAAAAGCAATCAGGTGCAAACGTTCGCAGAGAAGATGATTAGGGAATAGAGATTTGATATTAGTTTGAAATAGGTAAAAACATTTAGCGTGTCTTTTCCTAGCAAGTGTGTCAAACATAGCATGTAAGATAGTGACAAGCCAAAGCTACAGCCAGATAAGACTTTTAGGGGCCATAATAATAGCCAACATTTGTATTATACTCACTGGATGCCAGAAATTGTTCTAAACACTTTATTATATTAGCATACACTATCGTTATCCCAATTCACAAATGAGGAAACTGAGGCACACAGAAGCTAAAAGTCCAAAGTCACACAGCTAGTAAGTGGCAAAGCCAGATTCAAAACCAGGCAATTTGCCTCCAACATAACTATGCCATCCTGACACTAGTGGCCAGCTCCCTCAATGTCTCATTAAAAAAAAAAGAAAGAAAGAAAGAAATTAAACCAAAAGATAATTGCAGGGACTTTCAACTAAGTTTTGATTCTTCCCAAGCTTAGATGATTTATTTAATATAAATTTTATTTTAATATCAATTTTTTTATTTGTATCTCCATTTTTATGACACTGCCCCCTGATGTCTTCACTGGTTGTTTAATCTGCCTGCTGGATATCCAACACCAGCCCATCCTAGCTTTTGGCAGCATGGTGAGGCAGGTGAAGGTTAATTTTCCCTAGAATCTGAATTCACCGTAAGCATTCTCTTCCATACTCCTAAAAAACCAAGGGACTACCTTCTTAATGCTTGTTGGTTGTTCTCACTAACGTACTAACAGACAATCATGGTGTTTGCCAGATTATAAACCTTTAGAGTGCAGACACCCTGTTGTATTCAACTTTACATCCCCTGCATTTAACACAGTGCTGGTACATATCTGTTGAACATATACAGCCAACTTCGTTTGTTCAATAAGTGAAAAATGAATGATTGGAGATCCTTTTAGGCATCTTTGCAGTTCAAAAGGAGTGGCAGAGAGCACAAGAAAACTTTTGGAAAGAAAAAGCCCTTTAGGCCAGCGTTTTGCCAATGGAATCATTTTCTTGGGGATTCCTAACCACAGTGGTTTTCTCCACGAGATGGCCTTTTGCCACCCCTTCACACCTCTCCCTGGCATCCTACGAGGGCATGAATGACGAGGCTTTCACAGCGCCTGAAACACAAAGTCACCTTAAGAGACTCTCTCCTCCACTTAAGACTGGATCCAAACTACACTAGAATGTTTTCTCTGAGTCTGGGTAACTTCTGCTTAGTCACTTAGAATAATAAACGCAAACCACACGTTACCAAGCCAGTAGCTCCAGGACTGCACACAAAGCCTGTCGATGTGCTTTGACTGGCAAGCCCAGTAATTCAAAGATAAAGAAACTCCCCATTAAAATCCTCATGTGGGGCTTCTCTCGAAAAAACTGAGAATCTGGCAGCCTTAGGCCCATACTCCAACGCGGCAAAAATAAGCAATAGCGGAGTGGTGTTTCAGGCGGGGCATGTCCTCTGCAGGTAATCAGACTCACCCCTACTAATTAGCTTACATCCAGGCCGGTTACTCACTTGCATTACCTGGCCAGCCACTGTGGGCCTCAAATCCATCCTGCCCATTAGCACAAGACAGTTCTTTCAGGTCCTGATCCCACCCATTCATTCAACAAATATTTACTAAGCACCGCAAAAATCCTTTGTTTTCAAACATCTTAAAATGGTTGTAATTCATCTAATAGCAAATGCTACCAACACTCAATCTGAAATATATTGTGTGTCTTACACACTTAACAGTATGTACTTCTCATATTTTTTTACACTTCACAAATATCCATTATAGCCTCAGTTTTTAAAACAAAATAATGATTAAGAGTTGGCTTATTCAAACCACCTTTGGATACAATTAAAATAAATAAGGAACACTTAAGAACATATTAGAAATTCATCCACACACACACACACACACACACAAATATTAGAATGTTAAAATTTCAAAAATCTCCTGTCTGTCTAAATTATTTTTAAGGACTGCTCTCCATAATCATATCTTATCTAATGGAAAAAGTGCAAGAATACAGTAAATCACAAGTTCCATAAAGGAGAAACTGTTCAATATAAATTGTTTTTAAAAGGGGACTATAATCAAGCACTAACTTTCTCACACATGAAACCTTTGGTGAAAGCATGCCTACTTGCTAACCTATGAAGAGTCAACCCTGTGCCCTCTGTTCTAACAGGAATAATAAGGAACAGTAGTAAAAATGTCTACCTGGTGTTTTCAATTCTCCTTACCTTGCTTTTTGGCTTCACTTCACCACAAAGCTTCATAAGGTCTGAAGACAGTGAGCTATGTGGAAATAATTAAGCACAAGATTAAAATGGAACTTCTTATAGAAAACTGTATGTCCTCTCTCAGCATAAATACGGGGAAAAAATTTACATGCCCATGGAAAACACAGAATGACGATACCCAAAATCAAAACAACTGAATTAAAAGAATTCATTTTCCTTCCTTAAGTATCCGACTATTTTTAATGTTTTTGAAGTTTAAGCATTACACAGTTTGGTTTCCATATGATTGTTTCTAGTGCTCTTCACTTAGTCGTAAACTCCAAAATTCTTTGTCTTATGGTAACTGATGCAACAAGATAAAAGTATTAAAATATTACAGAAATGAGTCAAATCTACTAAGTTTCTGAAGACTCTCTTACCCGCCTTCTGATCCTGGGCTGTGTAAAGGAACATCGTCATCAGTGCTGTCCTCTACATTTTCTATAAAAAAGCCCAAAAAGTGTGTATTACCCACATGTCACAATTTGAATGATGACTGTAATCCCTATGCTATAATAAACATCAGCCCAAGATCTCAATAAGGGCCCTTTGGTTTTGGAATATAGAAACCAAAACAGAAATGCAAAAAAATATTTCTAAGAAACTCCTTTGATTGTATGTCCTATGATGAGAAAAAAAAAAAAAAACAACAGATACGTTCAAAATAGGAAAGCCATGAGTTTGAATGATATAACACAGAAAACAGTATTCATGGGATCCTGTATTTGAGATATAATGAGATCATGTATTTATCAGAGTATGTATAATTGTATATATATTTTTTCAGAGTATGTATTTATCCCATGTCATCCATTCATCCCACATTTGAAAAACCAGAGGAACACAGAGTAAAAGATTAAAGTAAATGCTACTTGAGCTCCCTCTAATGTACTGAGCCAACTTTTAAAACTACGTAAGTGTAAACATACTTGGTATGCATACTTTATCAGTATTCCAATTCACTTAAATATTTCCCCTTATCTTTATTTTTGTTTTCAAGTAGAGAGAGAGAGTACGTGTGTGTATGAAGATATTCAGAAGTCACACAACAGCATGCGGCTCACTCACATGTACATAAAAGACAAAAACCATAGGTTTGCATGCAACGGTTTTGTAAATAAATACAAACAAACCACTGCTATTTCAGAACAACAGCAGCACACTAATAAAAAAGAGAGGGAAAAGCAAACATATGAAACTAGTAGGAAGTCAGTAAATAGAACAGCCACTGAAAGTGAACTATTTAAAGTGTCAAAGAGCCCCCAATACAGGTACAAGTGTTCAAAACTTACACATTTTATTATAAAGTCATTTCACAAAACCAAAGATAATATTATCAGTAATTTGTGTGTTAATGAAAAATATATAGGATTCATCTCCCTTTAACTTCTGGATTGTGCTCATGAGTCAACTAATTCCTTTCTTCTTCACTGTTCAGCAGGCACTTGGATGGAAAGTCAGTAATACCTGAGAGCGCTCTCTAAAATGGAGCCCTTCTAGGACCCGCACAGAGGGAGTTTACTGTCTGAAATGAGAAACATGGTCTTGAAGGCCATATGTACCTCAAAGCCCACACCTGGAGGCTTTGGACGTGCTTCACAGACAGGAAAATTGAGTGCTAAGGTGATGGAATCAGTCAATAACATAGAAAATGTCAGGATGACAAACACAGCCCTTATTTTCCCATGTATAAAAGCAGACCAAGACTGACCAGTAATTTTCTTGTAGGGAGTGATGAAACCGGTTAGTATGTTAAACATCATGTGAGTGCTTAGTGAAAACTACTGAACTCCTGCATATGCACATACGCCTTATTTAGAGATAATTACGGTCTGAAATAAACAACCTCACCAGAGGATGGAGACCTTCACCCCGACATTTACCACATCAGACCCCTCTTTGGAACTGAGCTTGGTCTGTACCACAATGGTCATCTGGGCAGCAGGACATGCCATCACCTCCTTGCTCTACTCTAAATTCTAAGAACATAATTCCAGCCCAACCCCAGTTTCTTTTCTCATCACTGCAGAATAAAGCTAAAGGCAGATACTTAAAACTCCCAAACGCCTTAAAGTTCATCCATATCAATATAAAGTTGCATGATTTCACTTCACTAGACGTTAACCAGTTATTTCTTTAAAGTTTTTTTTATTAAAAGTTACATATATATTCATATATATATATATATATATATATATATATTTTTTTTTTTAAGTAGCTTATGGAAAAGAGTGAACACAAAAGCCCAGAGACCACTATCCTCAGAAAGGCCTGCCTGCAAGGTCGGACTTCATCGGGCATCTGGCAGCTTCCTCTCAGAGTGCCCCTAGTCACCAGTTAACTAATGAGGGAAGTTCGTTCTACCTAGAATGTTTGTGCCAACAGTATGTCCTATGCTGAACTCCAGCTTTATTTCTAATGTCTAGAATTCTGCTGTGTTCTGAACAGAGGATACCTGTGTGACCAGTCCCCAGTAAAAACCGCAGGTGCTGAGTGTCTAACGGACTTCCCTGGGCATAAAACATGCACACACGTTGCTGCATTTGTTCCAGGGGACGCATGCACTCTGTGGGATCTCTCATGGGAGGGAGAGAACAAAAGGCAGCCTGGACACGGATTCCTCCCAACTCCATCTGCATCTTTTTCTGCTACAATCCTGCTGTGAAGCCTTCCCTGCATTGCTCTCATGAATCTTCGCCATGAATACAAGTATCTGCTGAACCCCACGAGTCTTCTAGCATTTCTCCAAAGACAGGGAAAGGCCCTAGGAACATTAACGTAGGTAGGGAAAAAAGAAGGGAAAATAAGAATGCTCTTTAAAGGCTGCAACAACACAAGCCTATTAGGCACAAGGTACGGGCCTGGCTCCCCCTCTAGCCTCATGTTCCATCACCCTATATCATAACCTTGTTGCTCCAGGGCACCAACCTGCTTGAAGGGCTCATGCCAATAATACTGTGGCTAAATGTCCATGCTTTAACTTACTCACTGCACAGAGTGACTCTTTCCTGCACCCCCTTCCACCTTGTCTCTTGCCTCGCTAATTTTTTTTTCTTCCTTTATGTTTCAGCTCAAATTTTACCCTGTCCAGAAAGCCTTCACCAGCTCCTCCATTCTTGTTGTGTAAGCCCTCTTTGTACTCCCGTGACTCCCTGTACAAATTTCAGTCTCTGCCCTCACTGCAATGTATCACAATCTGTTCATGGTCCATCACCCTCAGCAAGGCATCAAGTCCATGAGTGCAAGATTTTGTGTCTCACTTATCTTTCAATTTCAGCACCTAGATACTTGAGATAAATTGGAACTAAGTAAGTATTTTTTTAAAGCAATGTGTATATGACTGTGTAGCTTCCATGGATTTACATCCGTGTTTTTCTCCTTCCATGCTCTTTCTTTCAGGCACTTTGGGCTAGATCATGGCCCCAATCCTTAGGGAAAATTTCCGTCATGAGTCACAGGTTATATCAGCTAAATGCATCTCCCCTCTCTGCTTCTGACCCTTCTTTAAGCTACAGATGATTGAAAGTTGTTTGAAGGCTGTGAAAAGTAACAACATTCATCAAATAGCAGTTTAATATTTTTCTGCACAAAAGGTCATCAAAGAGGGAATTGCATTTTTCTTCCAAGTTAAAAGAGATAATGGAGCCACTGAGATGAAGAAGAATAAAGAGAAGGTGGAGGAGAAAGGTGAGGAGCAGAACAAGAACAAGGAGGAAGAGGAGCAGAAACATGCTTGAGAACACATGGAATGGCCAAAACTCTGGTTACGATCCAGGAACATGGGTAGTCTAACATGGTTCCTTAATACAACCACAGTTTCACTTTCCACCTGTCCTTGTTACATCTGGAGCAGGTTCAAAGGAGTAGCCTGTCCATATCTATATTACAGAGATGATCTCAAGGAAATACTATTTTGAGATTAACACACAGTGTAAACATGTAAAAAAAAATCAAATAGCTCATATATCTTATTTGTGTAATATCTTATTTAACATAAATTTATTTTAAATAAATTCAGACTCATAGATTATGTTTAATGACCTAGAAAGGTAATTACATTTAATCTTTCAGCTACATTCCTCTCCTTCAAGTATAAGTATTTAGAAAACTTTTGACAGTTATGTAATTTGAAAGAAAAAGAAAAAGTTAAGATCAGATTTTGAAATAATTTTAATTAAATAAAAATTGCTCCAAAATAATCATTCAGAAAAATCACAAGTAATAAAATTACCCTGATACTCTTGGACCTCCATGAATATATAAATCACCAGGAGGAGCATAGATATTACTCAGGGTGGCTGTAGTTCACATGAATATCGCAGTGGCAAGAGAAAAAAAACTGAAAATCTCAATATTCAATGAAATCTGAAGCTCTTTCTGACTTGCAAATACCATGCTATGATTATAAATATTGTTTCAATCTCTTCATATAAAATCCTTTGGATAGTTTTACTCAATCTGTAATATATGCACTTAATTTTATAAAACTTAAGAACAGCTAAAGATCTTGCAAATATATGCCAGAGACAAATATACACCAAAGATAAATATTAAAGTTGTTTATGAGGGTAAAACAACAGATACAAGTAAACAGATATATTTAAAAATTAAAAAGGAGTGTATGTTCCATTTTTTTCCCTATAAGAAAAGAAAGAAGGGCTTATGAAACTGGAGCCAAAACTGGAGTTCAAATAATAAAACAGAAAATTAACGAAACATACTTATTTAAATATCTAAAAATTTAAAAATCAGGAAATGTGTAAGAGAGACAAAAGACTTAGTATGTTTGTGGTCACAGGTACATTTCAAAAAAGATCATGCAGAAGCCAGCTGGCTGCCAATAAAAATGTTTAAAATAAGATGTACCACAATTAGTGTACATGAACAATTAGTAATTCATGCATCTGTAGGGTACACAGAAAGCTAAACATACTTACCTAACGGTACGCTATCTAGATCTGTGTAAATAACAGCAAAAAGGAAACAAAAAGCAATACTCCAATCAAAACAGATCCAATGTTAAAAACTCCCACATAAAACACGATTATGTACCACTTATAAGATATGTGGAATAGATGCCATAGCAAACGCTTATAAATTTATTTTTAAGGCAGTTAGATATGCAGAGGAAAGGAATGAAATTGGTTAATACTTTAAACAATTTAAATAACCAATTCAGAAACACAGTTGATCTTTTTATTCATTAAAAACTAATTGCTTAATAATGTTAAATAAGCCCTTTTAAGTTGCTACTCATTTCTTGTAATGACAATAATTATATGCCCCCAAATTTATGCATGCAAATTAAAGAAGGAACAATTATTAAAAGCTTAAGTAAATATAGCATCTATTCAGTCAAGCTATAGGGGACAAGGGGACAGTATAGCATACTCAAAGAGCAAAGTTGCCGTGCAATTTATTTAGCTGAAATTTAATCCAAATTACCTTGTAAAGCGTGGCCGAGTAGAGCATCTAGCTCAGGATTTAATTCTGCTTTCTCTTTCAACATGTGGAATAAGAGCTGGTTTTGCGTAGCACTGGTTATTTCAGTTTGCTTAAGCCGACCTTCAAGTACTTTAATTTGAGCCTCCTTCTGGGCAGCCTGAAGACCCTACAACAACACCAAAAAAAAAATTATCTTAGATCATACAAAACAGACCCTATACAAAAAGATCTGTACCAAATAGCAAATGCATATGATGTCTGAACTCTGACATCAGATAGACCTTGATTCATCCCAGCTCCTCCACTCACAAGCCTGGTGACGCTGAGCAAGTTACCTTATCTTCCTGATTCTCGTTTCCTCATATTCAAAATGGTAGGAATAATACCCACTTCCTCGTATGTTGTAAAGATTAAGTGAGAGAACAAAACATAGAGGATTTAGCACTGTCTCAATGTGGGAAAAAAGGTGAATCAGTAATCATTATCACTTTCAACATTTAGGCAAAAGTTGCTTAAGATAAGCAGAGAGCAACTGTATTTTATTTTCTTTTCTGATTTTTTTTTTGAGCTGTAAAGAATCAGTATTGAATCAAAATTATGACACTAAATTTATTTTCAACCCAAGGGATTTTTCTTTTAATTTTCCTTTGTTAAAGTAAAATAGAAATTATTTTATTCTTTAAGTTGTTTATCTGTTCTAATACACAAGTGCAACCGATGACAGGCTAATGGAATTGATGTAAATAATGCTGACTTTTCAAAAGAATCTTCTTCCTTATCACAAAGGAAAGGATCACTGGGAAAAGATGAACAAAACCACAACAAATTAACCAAAGCTGAGGTTTTTAATAATCGCGTAGCTAGATCTTACCTTATTGATGCCCATTGACAGGAAGTGATCCAGCAGGTACCGGGCTTCTGTTAGTGTGCAAGCATTGATGACCGCAGTGACATCCAACGTTTCTCCTTCTTCCTACATCAAAACCAGCATATGATGCATCAGTACTTTGAGCTGAATGTGTTCAACAGAAGACAAAGCCTGCTATTTCATGAATTTATCTGATATTATTGGGTTAGCTAATGAGACTCCTCAGAAAAGTATAAAATTTGATTCCTACCTCCAAGAAACATCTGGTCTAGTTTAAAAAGATAAGACATATTTGAGCAGTTAAGAATCCCAGGTGGATTAATAAATGATACATGTTTTTTACAAACAATAAATAATATCATAAAATCAGCAGAGAAATCTGAAAAGCAGACAGGGAGTGGTAAACATGCAAAACCCAAGAATCATATTAAAGATAGAAAGAAAATTCCTTCATATGAAAATTCCAAGTGCTTTTAATGACAAAAAAAATACTTCTCATTAATCATTAAACATTTTTTTTTTAATTACAAACCTTTGCTTCTTCCATTTGCATGATGTTGGCTTGACAATCAGAAATACTGTCATTGATGTAATCTATATTAGCCGTTAATGACTCCATCTCCTCACTGATGTTAACCACGCTTTTATCTCCCTCTCCACTCTCCTTGATTATCTTTTCCCTTCTTTTTGAAAGTTTCTCTCGTCTTTTTGTGAGTTCTTCCCGTTGCTGTTGAGAAAACAAATTGGATTTTAAGAAATTATGTTTACCTAGGACCTGGAGAACATTATGCCAAATGAAGTAAGTAAGTCACAAAAGGGCAAATACTGCAGGATTCCACTTACATGAGGTATCTAAAACAGTTAATGTGGTTGCCAGGGGGAGGGGAGTGGGAAGGGGCAGACTGGGCGCTCGAAATTTGTAGATACTGACAGGTATATATAGAATAGATAAACAAGATTATACTGTATAGCACAGGGAAACACATACAAAATCTTGTGGTAGCTCACGATGAAAAAGCATGCGACAATGAATATATGTATGTGTATGTATAACTGAAAAATTGTGCTCTACAACTGGAAATTGACACAACACTAAACTGACTATAACTCAATAAAATAAAATAAAAAAAGCAGTTAAAACTCAGAAGCTGTAAGTAGAATGGTGGTTAGGAGGGGCTGGCGGGAGGAGGAAATGAGTTGCTGCTCAGTGGATGTAAAGTTTCAGTTATACAAGATAAGGTGTAGAATTCTCTACAACATTGTGCTTATAGTTAACAAAACCATGCTATGTACACTTTAAAATATGTTAAGGGGTATTTCATGGTATCTATTGTTACCACAATTAAAAAAAAAAAGAAATGAGATGATGTTCATCTATTCATACACAATGAGTCAACCCCCATCCCTGCCTCCCCCGAACAAACCTGACACATACTCAGTTTACCCAAGGAACATATTTAGAAGACTACAATTAGCAGTCAGCAAAGCGAGAGCACATGTCCCTCCTGTTCCCCACACCTTGAGGAGCCTATTCATATCGGCCTCCATATTGGAAATGGTCATTTTCTGCATGATGATGTCTGTGACTCTTCGTTCAAGAAGCTGCCACTTCATGCGGGCGGTCTTGGAAATAAACACTCTGCCAGTCAGTCCTTTCCTCTGATATTTTTTCCTATATTATGAAAACAGACAAACATGATTACCGAGGTGCTTATCTGATTATGTGCTGCCAAATAATGAGCTGTTTTTCATTTAAGCCCAACATTCAGTAATAACGCAAACATGATGCCAGGAGGAATAGATGAATCGTGTTGACCTGGTTCCGTTTGTTGTGGGGGTTGGTAAGGCCTGGACTCTTGCCACAGGAACTCTCATCCTCTGCTGGGCTCCAGCCCGCGATGCATCTGTTTCCATGGCAGTGGCACTGGGACCTGTGTCCTGAACAGGGCTATCAGATGAGCTCAGCTTCCGAGTGACTTTCCCAGCAACTTTATCTGACATGGGCCTTACTTGCCGACGAAGAGCTGTGACCTGAAATAGCAACAGAGATTGGCTCATTCTCTGAGTCTATAGAAATACATCATTTATCTCGAAGCCAGAATGTTCCCTCCAAACGGTCAACTTGCCTCTTCCGTTTTGCGACGAAGAACCACTTCTTGGTTTCTTTTTTGGGCTTCCAGGAGTCTAAGTTGATGCTATAAAATAATATTGAATAAGTTAAAAGAGGAAGCTGAACGATAAATATTTCCTGCTCCCGTATTAGCATATTTCCCCATTCCGCTGGGAACTGAGTTCTCAGAGGAATATGAGCTAATGATAATCCTGTACCCATTACTACAGATATATTTTGTTCCAATAAACACAAATGCATACTGATACAGTCATTTCTCTCTGAAAAATGAAACCTCTGTGACATACTTTTATTCAACAAACACTAACATAGGGCTTACTAGATATAAATACTTTTCTGAACACTGTACAAATATTTTCTCATTTCATTTTTGTTAGACATTTTGTTTTGGTTGCTGGCTGAGGCATTACCACGAAGAAACACAGCTTAGAATATTTTCAATAGAGGCATCTTACAATATATACAATAATCATAAACTCTGTTTTAAATATAGGGAGAACATATACTGACTGTTTCAGCACTTTCTAATAACTTGGGAAATATTATTATGTTGGGTAAAGCATACGGACAATAAAGCATGTCAGTATTCATTACCAGTTTGTTCCTAGTCTATACGATAAGGACAATTACTTCAAGCCATGTTATAGGGATATAATTTAGGAAATAACTTTGGACTAGAAAAAAAAAAAACCCATAGAAACACAGATCCGAGTCCTGATTCTGTCATTTACCCAACTCTGTGATCATGGGAAAAGCTTAGAAACCGGACTTGATCACAAACATCTCTTCTAGGACTTTAATTCTGTGATGTAACAAATAACTCTCCATGTTCTGTATCCCAAATTCAAATTGATCATTCATCTCATGTTTATACATATTCTTATCTCATCAGATGGAAATTCTATGAGAAAAGGACTCTATCATATCTCAGCCATACTCAATTGCCTACCATAATGACAGACATAGAAGCAAAGTTATAAATCTTTTTTTAATTGAATGAACTATCAAAATCTCAAATTAACCTATAGTTTGAAGTATTATACTAAGTTTCTTCATACTAAAAATCAAATCTCAAGCTCATTCATATTTTTATGTAATATATAAACACATTTGGTTCTCTAAGCATTTAAAGCTCAATATGATAAGAAACAATTTAGAAGCAAGATGAATATACACACAAAGCAACACACTAAAGGGAGGAAAAAGCCTGAAATGTTAGCTTTGTTAGGTGAACAGCCAGTCTCACATCTTTATAACAGAATATAGGCATATATACTGCGGGTAAGATTCAAAAATTCAATCCCGGAAGTTAATTGTTCACTGTTGATCTCTTTATACATCATATGAATTAGTAATAAAGAAATAGGTAGCATACATTATAAGGAAATTATTTGTGTCATCTAAATGTTTAGTTTTCATTAAATTAAATGTTTAGTTTTCATTAGAAACAAAATAAGTGGCCCCAAAAGTGGAAACAACCTAAATGCCTGTCAACTGAGGAATGGATAAGCAAAATGTGCTCTATACACACAGTCATAAAAAGGAATGAACACTAACAAATGCTATAACGTGAATGAATCTTGAAAACATCATGCTAAATGAAAGAAGACAGAACAAAAGGTCACATGTTATATGATTCCACTTATATAAAATGTCCAGAATAGACAGAAAGTAGATAAGCTGCTGTCAGGGCCTAGGGAGAGGGAGGAATGGGGTGTGACTGCTAATGGGTATGGTGTCTCTTTCTGGAGTGATGAAACTGTTCTGAAATTAGAGAGTGGGGATTGTTGCACAAATCTGTATATATACTAAAATCTTGAATTGTACAGTTTGAAACAGTGAATTTTATGGTATGTGAATTATCTCAACTTTTTAAAAAACCAGAAAAGAAGAGTAGGCAATATGTTAGAATATGCTTCTACTTGATTTTAGTGGAAATGTATTGGTATAAACAAGGTCTAAAATGCCCAAGAATTGAAAGCAACAAAAGACACTGTTTATTAAAATACACTGCTATCCTGGTACAATAAATAAATAAAGCCATAAAGATGGAAGTCACCTGGCTAAAATATCTAATTTTCTATCTCATTACTCCCTCTTCTCTATCTCCTTAAATTGCCTCTTTACCTCCCAAAGTAGACTTCTGTTTTCTAAAATATCCTGTATGTTTTTTTTCAGGAAAATTTAGAAAAAGTTGAACAAGAAAGAAAGAACAAAGGCTAAAACCTAACTGCTATGGGGAAAGAAAGGTGATGGCTTCTTCTTTTAAGAAAAAAGGTCATAAGAAATAACCATATTGTCAAAAATTTGGAAAGAAAAAAAAATCAACTGTAACCTATAACCCTAACATAAACACAGTTAGCATATTGGTATGTATCTTTCAAATTTTCCCTAATTGTAATCAAGCATGCATATATAAAATGCTACTTGACAATTAATGTTAAATTATAGTCATTGTTCATTTTACTAAGCAGTTTCCAAATCCTAAATTTTAATGGTTAAATAACGACTTATTCCTCCTACACCATTGGTGGGAATGTAATTTGGTACAGCTACTATGGAAAACAATAGAGAGATTCCTTAAAAAATTAAAAATAGAGTTACCACACGATCCAGCAATCCCACTCTGCACATATCCAGAGAAAACTCCAATTTGAAAAGATACATGCACCCCAGGGTTCATAGCAGCACTATTTGTAATAGCCAAGACATGGAAGCAACTTAAATGCCTAATGATAGATGACTAGATAAAGAAGTTGTGGTGTGAATATGTACAACAGAATACTACTCAGCCATAAAAAAGAATGAAATAATGCCATTTGTAGCAACATGGGTGGACCTAGAGATCATCACATTAAGTGAAGTCAGACAAAGGCAAATATCACATGATATCACTTATATGTGGAATCTAAAAAAATGAGACAAACGAACTTATTTAGAAAATGGAAACAAACTCACAGACATAGAAAACAAACTTATGGTTACCAAAGGGGAAGGGGGGGGATAAATTAGGAGATCGAAATTAGTAGACTCAAACTACTACATATAAAATAGATAAAGAACAAGGTCCTACAATATAGTACAGGGTACTGTATTCAATATCTTGTAATAACCTATAATGAAAAAGTATACATATATATATGTATAACTGAATCACTATGTGTACGTCAGAAACTAACACAACATTGTAAATCAACTATACTTCAAATAAATACATACATAAAGAAATAAATGGATGAGATATTTAAAAGAAACTATTAAGTGGGATGAACCAAAATTTATTTAACCATTACCCCTACTGTCACACATCTTATTTGATTTTACATTTTTCACTATTACAAATAACCCTAAAGTAAAGATTTTAACAAACCACTGTGATTTTTCTTAGTTTAAATTATTTTCTTAGTCTGAGTTCACTGAAGCAGAACTCTATGTCAAAGAATACGAAAATTTTCATAGCTCTTAGTAAAGCCTATTCTAATGAAGACTGATTATTATTCCAGGAACACTGGAAGAATTCTTAGTGATAAAACTGTCTTTGGCACCATCCTAAAACCACTATCTTATATAATACTGCAACTACTTTCTCTGTCTCCATAGAAATAACCAGTTAATTCTTTGCCATTTCCTTCCATCTCCTCCTCTAGGAAATAAGCTTCCAATTAAATTTATAATAATATTACAGTGTTTTTCATAAACTTTTATGTTGAATTACTATAATCCATATACTGTAATAAATGCCATCTTATAAAATGGTTATTCACTGTCCTTAATATGCATTTAATAAAGTTACCCAAAACTTCTCTTCCATTTATTGAACAATCTTGTTGATGAACAACACTCTTACATAACTCAGAGCAGAAGTTCACTCACATCTCTTTTACGCTGATCCTTTTTCAACTGAGCAATCTCTCTGTTTCTTCTAGACTCTGTCAGCCTGGCTTTTTCTTGTTCTTCTTTCATTTGTTTCATTAGGCGAACCTAAAATATTAGGTAAATACATCCATTGTGATTACCTGATCACAATATGCATTAAATAAATCACATGTGTGGAAGTATAGCCTTAGGATTCTGAATACTTAAGAAGAAACAATGTGGAGCTTTGCTATACATTTTAAATGGTCAATTCTATTTTCTGTAAGATTAATACATTTATATTTCTAATACATTTCTAACATATTTCTATCTGCTTAATGTTACATGCTTCCAGATGTTGTATAACTTGAATGAATTTTTGGGACTTATTACCAGTAGCTGTGTTACTACAAGTCACTTAACCTTTCTAGGCTTTGGTTTTCTTATCTTTAACATAAAGGTAATAGTGTTATGGGACTGGATTTCTTTGAGAAGTCAATGAGTTAACACCTGCCCAGTGCTTATAACAGTGCCTGACACATAGTAAGCACCTAATCATTTCAGCTATTTTTGCTGTCATCAGCAACTACACAACGCAATTATCTAACTACTTCTTAAATTATTTCCACATTTCCCATTTTTAGGAACAACACTGATTTCCATGCCAAATACTAAGAATAACCTATCCCACAATAAAATCTGTAACAGATTAGAATTCACATACTCTTTTTTGGTCACGGGAAGAAAATTTGTACTTTTCTTTGCATGGAAATGCTAAACACCAAATTCAAGATAGTTGTTACCTCTCAGGGAAAAGAGACTATGATCAGGAAGGGATACATAGGGATACTGTGTGCATATCTGTAATGTTTACTATCTTAAACTAGATAGTGGATATATTGTTCATTATGTTACTATCTGTGCTTTTTCACATGTTTGAAATACTTTTACTTTTGTTAACCTTGTATAAGAGTTTTAAGAGAATAATATCCATCAAAGTCAGCCCTGCTGACCAGCCCTGATTTTCAGCTACTCCAAAGAAAGGCTTTGATAATGGAAAACTACAGGAAACAGCTTCTAATTACCAAAGGAAGTGCATCATTTCTGAGACTGGGTTGCCTTTTATTGAATATGGAAAAAACCACAATAATTTTTTTTTTGGTCCCAAATCACATAAGCATTGTCAAATCAAACATTAATGGAAAATATAATCAATACCTTTGTTTTTTTCATTTCCATCACATCCTGCTGTAATTTCTTCAATTGCTTTTCGTATTGGGACTGATTTTTTAGTAACCTTGCATGCTCTTTCTGAGCTGTCTGAAGTCTCTGTAGTTCTTTATTCATGGCTTGCAGTTTTTTTTCATATTCTGACCTAACTTTTTTTGCCTTTTCTTCTGAGTAAGATTCCACTGAGCCTGAATGATCAAACAATATTTGCATTTGTTTTTGTGAGACAACAGATTTTTTTTTATTTCACAGATTTACAACTCATGACCTTAGAGAAGAAATACCTTCCAAATACAAACCTCTGGAGGCTAGAGTGTCTTTCAATCACTTTCTCTTTTATTATCTACTCCTAACATATTTTACAATTACTGAAGTTTTTATCTATTTAAATTTAAAAATTTTTCCCAGCATAAATCAAGGCATTAAAACAATTAGCCACAACTTTGGAAAAAAATAGTTAAATAGTCTAGACAGGTACCAGCATGAAGAAATAAAACAAACAGTAATGTTTAACATAATGGGACAAATTAACATTTAATATGGCCTTTTATATAATTTTCTTCTTTCAAAGGAAGACAAAATAAAAATCCACTTCGACAATTTAGTTTGAACTTTAATTTGAATTAAATAAAATTCTTACCTAAGTTTTGAAGCACCTGGTCTCTTTCAAGCTGAGTGTCCCGAATTTTATGTTGCAGCATCATTAGCTTCTCTTCATATTGTTTTTTCAGGGTCTGCAGTCTTCTCTGGCTGTTTTCTAGTTCATCAATCAGCTTTTGCTTGATTGCAATTTCACAAGTAATGTTTGCTAAGTCTGCTTGATAATTGGCTATTATAAAAGAAGAAAATAAAGATACTAAGGTAGGCTATCGTGTAAGTCTAGCTTTTAAGCAAGAGCATGAAAACTATCATCTATATCACTTGGCAGCTGTAAGGAAAATAACCTGAATACACCAAAAACTGAAAAAATGGTAACAAGATAGAGTGTTCACATCAGTCAAGGACACATACTAAATAAAAATGGACGTCATGCAATGACTAAACCTAGTAAGAGAACAAACATGAGCCTTGGAGGGCATACACAGGTCAGCAGTTATAAAAGGTGCCTTCCTCAAAGATGAAGAAGGTTAAGAGTTTTCTGTCATGTCTTAAACAAGTTCCCCAAATGAAGTTTTGTCCTTGTACCAAAAGACAAATACCTTTTTCATCTGATTCGGAATCTGATTCATCGGAGCTTTCACCCCCTTCTATGTCATCTTCCTCCTCCTCCTCTTCCTCTTCCTCGTCTTCATGATCACTCACTTCTTGACTTTCTTCCTAAAATATGATTTGTGTCCATTAACGGCACAATATTGGCAAAGCAAACTGATTCCCTCATCAAGAGAGATGGCTGGGGTACATAGTACAAGAGTGCAAGAATTTTACTTTTCATCAGTTAAAAAAAAAAATCAATCCACAATTTTAATGTCATTTTATAATAATTTTGGCTTAAATCAAAGAGTACTTCATCTCTCATTGTATCCTATCCCCCACCAAACACAATGCTTTCACAATGCAAAAGACTGTGGGTTGCTAATATTTTATAGCTCACATTTCTCAAGATAATAAGTTACCCAGGAAACAGTTTAAAATGGATGCATGGTAACCAAGTCCCTTTTCTACATATATTAGTACAGTTACCAGCAGTCAAGAACAGCCTAACTCAAGGACTCAAATTTACAAGTTCATTCTTTCATACTTACAACTTCTAACTCACTGCTTTCTTTTTCTGAAATACCCTTTTCTTCTTTCTTCTCTTGGTCAGTGTCTATAGTATCCTCTTTACCAGCCACACTTAAAAAAGAAAAAAAGGAACAAACATGTACAGTATTAGAGAGGAAAATTGTTCACTTTTTCAAAACCACCAATTATTTGTAAAAACAAACTAGACGAGTTCATCATTTAACTGAGCCAAGTTACCATGTCTGATGCTTTAGAGGAAATCAGAAATTGCCATTCATCTCATAGTGCAGTGATTCATATCAATGGAGAAAATCCTATTTTCTAGAAACACTGAGGACTAGATTATACCCTGGAGCATGACACCTAATGAGACAGCTAAGAACCAGTTGCAGTAACATGAAATAAACTAGAATATAGGCCATTTAAATTCAATGGAAGTAAAAAAGAATATATTTTTGTTTTCTCATCTAAACATGTAAAATTTTTTCTCATCTAAATAAAGATACAGAAACTGCATTTTTTAATTGATGCCCTAATACATTTAAGAGTAAATTTAAAGATCAGAATAAATCTGCCCACAGTAAGTTTGTCTACACTGGCTGCACCCATTGCAGTGTTCTGGTCTCTCTGGGTAACAGCACAGGGGCTTTTCTCCTAGGCGTGCCTATACCACAGGGCTGTTTCTCATAATGTTCTCACAGAAATGGGTCTTTGTACTTCAAAACTATCTGAAGTTCAGCCTGACCTCTGACTGAACAGGAAATTCCAGGATCTGCCTCAAGATTCACCAAGCAAATAGAATCCTCCTCTTAGGTTATCGGTATAACAGCCCTGACTACACACTGCTGTCAGGTAATGTTACGGTTCATACATTTAATCCAACTTAAATAATACTAAGAAAGTGAACTTTAAATGAGTCTACCTATGAAAAATTTTCTTCTTGTGCTATGGTAAAAAAATTTTTAGTCATTAAGAATAAAAAGAGTACTTGAATAAGGCAATATTCTCCAAATAAAATTCCTCTAGAAAGAGCTTAAAAATTTCATCAGAATAACTTTATAACAGCTATGATTTCTTTCAGATATTCTGCTACACCAAATAACTACTCTAATTCATGGATTTTTTTTTTAGCTTCTAAGCTGAAAAATTAATCTTATTTAGACCCTGTTCTTATTATTAAACTCCATCTAATGTTTAATTCTAGGTCCCAATTCTCAGACATTTTTGTACTCAGAACAAGATGAACATAAATACTTTTCCTTCGTAAGCATTTTTCAGAGTTCTTAATTTATGTTTATTTATGTGATTATTTTCATTAATTTCTATCTTCCCCACTAGACTGTAAGCCTCCTGAGGGCACGGATCGTGTCTGTATGGCCCAGCATCGCATGCCCAGTACCCAGAGGGTGTGCATAATAAATGTGCAGTAACTATTTGTAAACTATATTAGTCCCTATGAATGTGCATGAGCATCTCTGTTTGGCACCTCTGCCTGTGTCTCACACACTAATTACGTTGGAGCAGAACAGCACATGTTGAAAGATGCACAAAGATGCACGGAAGACACCGAATCTCTAGAGTGAGAAGAAACTACCAGTAGGACCAGCAATAAAACCATCTTAACTAGAGAGGCAGCATGTCCATTATAAAATGAGTTTGTTAAATCACTTATTAAGAGAAAAATGCTGAACATAACTGAATGCCAGTTTTACATCACTTGTATTATAATAAGGCCGTTGGCTTTCTATCATCATTCATTCCAAGCTGAAAATCTGGAAAGAAACTCCCCTTTCATCCAATCATCTGATTCAAAGGCCAGCACCATGTGCTCAAGCAGTGCTCTCCTTGAGATTTAGGCCCAAGGCTTAGGGCTAGGAAAGGAGTGTGTGTTAGGAAAGGCATCTCCCGTCAGCATCCCTCATTCCCTCCCCTGTGCAGTCTCCCTTCCTCACCTGCAACTGTTGTGGCCTACAATTTTTGTTCCTTCCTTACATCAAGTTCCAACCCAAATTCCCTTTCATTCAGGTTTGTACAACCACCTTATTCCAAAGACTTGACCCAACACACCCTCTTGCTCCCTCCAAATCACTAGAATCCAGGGTAACAAACATTACTTTTCACATCTATATAAAGTTAACGCATTTCTTATAAGGTGCTTGTGCCAATTCTGATGCGGAAAAATCAGCGGTTGTAAGTTTACATTATCTATTCACCTTTATAAATCACTAAAGATGTAAGTTTTTAAAGTACAGTTTGATACTTTGTGATTATTGTATGTCAAATATTCAAGTTTCTCAATAAGTCAAGGAAATTTTCCATCTAAAATAACTAAGCAGCAATGAAAAGTCATAGAATGCACTTTACACAGAATCAGAATCTTGGAGCTGGAAGGAACACTCGTGACCAAGTGGCTTAAACCCTTTGACACTTGACAACCAAGGTCAACACTTTCGTTGACAACCAAAAAAGAAACTGTGGCCTGGGGAAGCCAATCAGCTCAAGGGGACTTAAAGCCCGGTGTCACGACTCCAAGGCCAATATTCTACAATGCTGTCTCAAAGTTTGGTTCACTGACAAGAAGCATCAGCAACACCCAGGAGCTTGCCTGATGTGCAGAATCTCAGGCTCCACCTCAGTCCTACTGAGTCAGAACCTTCATTTTATCAAACTCCCCAGGTTACCGATCTGCAGGTTCATGTTTGAGAAGCCCTGTCCTAGAGCGCCAAACCATTCTGCTTTTGTTTCCCTCTAGGGATTACATACAAACTGGAAGCAAACACTCTTCACTAAGTACATTTAGCTATTTTAAGGCGGGAAAATGTTTACATGACACTACTTTAACTATGCATCTTATTTTGGCCTTTCAAAATAGAAAAATTTTCACATTTCTAATGCCCTAATTTAATTCCAAGGATAAACATAATGTCCTAAATATGAACTAATTTGGTGAGTCCTAAGACAACCTACAGACAGAATTACATTCTAATTATAGAATATTCTAAGTAAGCTATGGAATAAATTATAGAAACTTCAGAATACCATAAAATATAACTGTGAAATATAAATTATTAAATGACTTAAAGAAAATATAATTTTAAGGTTTCCCCTATTTATAGATTAGTTTAACTGACTGTTGCATAGTAAAACTTCTCAAAAGGCTTATTTTAAGAGATGAAATATCAAAAGTGGTGCTTCTAAAACATTTAATATTATTTTGAAACCAGTTTATTTTCTTAATGATTTTGACTATGTAACCAAGAGACATGTTTAGAAAAATCTACAAAGAGAAATTCTAGTAAGAAGAAAATACTACTTGATACTTGGTTAAATAATCCTAATACTGAATGAGTAAAATGCAAAATTTTCTTATACTGAGAGTTCAGAAGTGCGCCTTTAAATTTGCTCAAATTTCAAATGGAAAAAAAAAACCCAGAAGATCCTGTTTTTGATGCTCACTTCAGATACACTTTAAAAGCAAAACTTGTTTTTATATTTCATAATTCAACCTTAAATATGCCTTATCTTATCTGTAGTAAGGCCACAGTTTCCTTTTACTTTGTTGCCATTTTAATGTTGTTTTCCCAACAAAGTTTTCACCAAATAAGGAAGAGAAGAGAGGAGCCCACCCATGATTTAGTATGTGCTGCAACAAGATGTTAATTCCCACCAAATTAATAACTCCCTTCCTGCTCACAAGTTTCTGAAAGGTATTTTCTGAAAGTCAAATGGTGTTCTTGGGTCATTTTTCGCCATCAGAATTATGATAGCTTATTGTAAATTCACATGAAATTGCCTAAATCTTAATTCATATAACCAGTGTGGGTTTTATTCTCGAAAAGTTTTTTTTTTAATATTTTTGGTGTTTTTGCTAATTTTATAAAATCACCATTATATTTAGGAGCACCAAACTGATCTTGTCTGAAACAATCCATAATTCTATAACACATTTCCCTGCAAATGGCAACTAAGTATTTAAATGACATTTCAATAAAAAACCTGGGAAATATTCCAACCTTCTGTCTTCTCGATTGCTTTCCTCAAGTTTCTGTAGCCTTCAAAATCACGAGGCACAGTATTGGAAGGCCAAGCCAATGAAGGACAAACCAGACAGTAAAAAGCGAAAGTGATAAGAAGGTAAAAATGATACATGAGCTTGAAGACTTTAAAATAAATTTTAAAAGATAATCATCAAAGGACAATACACAGTAAAAAGGCAATACATTTTGCATGAATAAAAAGTAAGTAGAAAAAACAAGCAGCATTATATCTAAGAAGACTATATAGACCATCAGTTGAAACTATTCAGCAGTAAAATGTATAGTCTCAATTTATAAAGTTGATAAATAGTAAGACTATTTGGATACAATTGCTTTTCTTAACCTGAAATGGATCAATTTTCTCAGCTTCCAAAAAAAAAAAAAAGCCCACTTTCAACGATATCCTCTTCCATTTAAACTTTTAGAGAAGATTTTTTTATGGCATCATTAAAAGAGCTTCAAAAAGTAATGCCTTTATACCACAACATGAAAATACCATTAATACTACATACTAGTATACTAGTTTTAAAACTTGTTTTCTATTTTAATACACTACATATGAACATCACTAAATCTAAAAAAAATAATTATATTTCAAAATTATACATGAAATGGTGTTATGGTCAAATGAATATGGTTGTTATGATATCAATGGAAAACTGTAATTTTATTAACTGAAAATTAATATCACTGTACTAATTACTCAACTACCAGAAAGACATATCTAAGGCAAAGGTGGCAGTAAAATGGGAAATGTAGTACTTTCCATTAGTAAGATTATTTTTCAAGCAGAAAAGTATGAGAAAAACTATAAACATGTACCTAAAGGCTTTGAAATGATGTTCAATGCACAGAACTGGGAATCTTTACTCAATGGAATGTACTGAGCACCAGTATCTGTCATGTAGACAAAAAGACAGATGTGCCAGGCTCTAATTAAGCATAAAGCAATCTTGATATAGTACATTTCTGCCTGGAATTCCAAAAATAATTTTCAGAATCATCAATATTTTAAAATGAAGAGACTGAGTCTTCGCTATGAATGACTTCATCAAGCCAGTTCTCATTCTCCTTTTATAATGTTAGCCTGTGACTGCTTTTCACGATCAGCTTATAGACTACTGTTGCAACAAGAGACCAGCAATCTTTCAGAGAAGAAAATACTGCCGAGTGACCTTCACCAGGAATCAAAATGTCCAGTATAATGGCTAGAAAGGGGAAAGAAATGCCATCGCCTAAGAAATCCCCTGTGTTTCTAGAGTTTCAACCTGACACCACTAAATACACAGAATGCAGTCGGACAAGCGAAGTTTTTTTTTTAATATAATGAAAGTCATTTAAAGCTAGATATCCAAAAATATGGGGATGAATGTGTGAATGGTAAATTTTCTTTATCCACATACACACA
The DNA here is from genome assembly GCF_048564905.1 of Vicugna pacos. Classification (NCBI taxonomy): domain Eukaryota; kingdom Metazoa; phylum Chordata; class Mammalia; order Artiodactyla; family Camelidae; genus Vicugna; species Vicugna pacos. The sequence continues at coordinate 20,259,639 of NC_132998.1, read as the reverse complement.
AAAAATGCAAAAGTTTTTATGCCTAGGCTTATACTGATGATAACGAGCTACAATGGCTCAAAGGATATGGTTCCTAGGCAAAATTCCCACATTTTCTATTTTCAACGTGCAGAATCTTTGTCTGCCTTACACAGGAGAGCTATGTTACAATGAGTGGATGATGTGCGCTAATAAGGAGATACACTTTACATGCCTTCCCAGTTGCCTCTAAAAACGAGTACAATCAGTAATTCCAAAAGACAGTGGAGGGGCAGAGATATAAACTAATAATCTGATACTTCTCCATGATTTAAAGAGTTCAGGTTTTATTTCATTTAGCTCCATTATAATGCCTCTTCCATAGTTAAAAGAGTGGGGGAGGAGACAAATCTTGTTAACCACTGCAACACTGCTGTAACCAGAAAAAAAAAAAAGATAATGTAGTCTATTCAGTTATTCTCCCTTATTTTCATATTATCCATAATTTCGGATTATTTTACAGCTCAACAGAAAACAAGCACAGAAAGGCAGAAGAGTCAACCTTTAAACCCCATACACCAGCTACTGATAGTAGTTTTGATGAAGACTTTGATGCTGACGAGGGTGAAACTTTCATGTGAAACAAGACTTAAGGCATTCTCCTTGAACACAAATGTAGCTTCTGACATAAAAATGATCCATTGGCCACTCTTTCTACCAACACTTACAAACGGGGTAAAAAAATAATCTTCCCTATACTACTTAACTTCTTTTTTCTTCATAAAGTTGCTGTCCAAACGGTCAGTAGTTGGACGGAGGCTCCTTCTTTCAAAATTACAAATACCCCTAGAGGAAGCCTATTCGTTATAAGTCATTTCCACTGGTATGAGTCTCTTTAGTCACACCGCTTTGCTCCCAACTTTGAAACTAAGGAGATGAGAGAAGAAAGCAGATGATTTTTGAAACTGGGAGTACTTCAGGCTGAGGAAGAATTACATGAGAACTGACCTCTAAGGAAGAAAGGGACCAAGGCAGCATGTGGACGGACAAAGGTGGTCAGCAGATGGGAGTAAGAGAGCATGGCCAAGGGAGAAATTCAAACTTTCCCCTAAAGGCTGGTCTACATTCATGAAAGAGAAAGTTTCTCTCCTCTCTTTCCCTTTTCCTATTCCCGTTTGAATTTCTCTTACCACACTATCAAACGAGTAAAAATCATTTTATGTGAGTGAGTTGGGAAATCTGGACATTATGTATTTGTAACACTTTCAGGAGAAAAATTAGTTTCAAGCTCCAAACAATTTTTAATTGAACTTACTATATATGTTAAGAGAGGACCAAATTTTGCAGTGCTGTCTTTGATAAATAAAATAAGTATGAGGCATATAATACAACTCAACCAGAATCAGTACATCCAAACAGGAGCTATTGCCGTCAAAGAGTTCCCGTGGAAGACTATCTTCAGTAACGCTGCTGTCATTCTAAACACTTTTGGAACTCTTTATTATTTGTTTGTTTCAATCTGTAGCAAATCCTTTGGCTAAGTGAGAGCTTACCAACATTAAAAAAAATAGGAATTTACATTACATACAGCTAATAGTTATTGGTGATAAACGAAATGAATTATCAAGCTGAGAAAAACAGTATGAGTTTCATTTTTTAATCTACAGGGCTTGAAAAGAATGTGGTAAGAAAAATTCTATTAAGTTCTACAAATTTATGTATATAGTAATATAAATTCATAAATTGATTCTAAAGGCTTTTCTAGTTATACAGTTTATGGTACACAAGAACATTTTTCTAGGTTCGCACTATAATAATATAGATCACAGTTCATCAAGACGTATTATAGCATGTGTGTGAAAATGCTTTTATTAAGCATTTTAAAGCACCATATAGGAATTATTAATTTTTAGGAAGTATCCATTTGTTTCTCTCATTCTAAGCTATCTTTCACTTGCTTCACAGATAATTAAGGTTAACATCTCTAAATTTACCTTTCTGGCTTGGGATTTCCTTCTCACAAATTTTTTTTTTATCCCACATCACACTTGGTTAGGAAATAACTTTTTCACATTTAAATCCAGTTGTTTGATGCGGTCTTCTTAGTATTAACATCTGCTATCGTTTTTATCATAATAATTATTACATCTACCACAATCACTGAAACAGTCAATTTTTCACTCTTAAATAGTTGCTGTTTTATCTAAATTTTTTAACTTTAAATGGTTAGGAGTTCTATCATAAAGCAACAGAAACAAATCTTAATAATAAAATGTTTCTTCTTTAGTACTATTCAAGAGTCAAAATGTGTACAACTCGACATTGCCACGAAAATAACCTGCATCAGAGGAATTAATTTAGGGTAACTATGATCACTATTAAAATGTCAAAACAGCCTAGGTTTCCACTAGGATCCCTATCTATTTTTCATTATTCATACCCAAAAGGTGATCATGATAACATCTCTAAATTTACCTCAGAAGGAAAGAGCAGAATCAGCTCATGACCTTGAGAAATACACCCTGCTTATCCTTACTTGTTAGTCATGAACGCAAACCACCTACATCTTTAAAAACAAGTCATACCATTTCACATTTTGACCAACTATACAACTGACTTTTACAAATAAATGATAAGTCACGTGCAAAGTCTCATTTTCATTCCCACAGTATATTGGGTCACACTGGTTTTGGTAATTCTGTGAATACTGTTACATTTTTAATTGCCCTGCGTAAGAGCTAATCATTGCGTATTTTTTAATGCTGCCGTCAGTCACCCATGAGAAACACCTGTTAAAATATTAGCATCTTGAGAATGCAATTTCAATTGCAATGCCTCCAAATCATAGTTGTGCAGCTCATTGTTTTAATTACTTTAATCATTCCATTTTAACTCAGGGACACACAGCAGAATTGATTTGAAGAATTTGTCTCCAATAATTTTGGTCAACTGACTATTCAAGGAAGAAATGTCTGGTTGTCTAAATAAATTTCTAAATAAACTGAGTAAAGCAGCAGGTAGACTAAATGTCAATAATAATTACACAAAGTATATACCCTGTAACAAACTATGTGACAAATAAGATGTCTTTTCCCCCTTTGGAATATCTAGCCAAAAATGTTTAAAATTAATTTGCCTGGTATGTTCAAAATATATTCTAAGTAAGTAATTTGACTGCATACAGAATCAATAGGTGAACATGTAAACAATTTATGAGGTTTTAACCACTCACACATTACAATTTTAATTTTCCTCCTCTTCTTTGCATCCAGCTGATTTCAGAGGGAGATATTACCAGGATGCAAGGAAAAGGAAGCCTAGAACAGTGGTGAAAAGCTGAGTAACTCCTTGTGGGAAGTCAGAAAGCCTGAAATAACATAAATAACTTTTACACAATCAAATTAGAAGCCCTGCAGAAAATACTTAAGAGACCAAATGACATTAAATGACAGCCTGATGGATTAGTTTAGCCTTTAGTTAAACTAATCTAGACAGGAAGCTGAATATATCATGAGACTATTTAATCGTATTAGAAAATGGAGGAAAAAAAAAATACTGAGCAACGGCAGAACAAGCTTTGCAGAAAAGATGAATGGAATGCAAAAGCAGCTATTTGAAGAAATAACTTCTAATAGTAATTTTACCTTGTCATAGTCTAAATAAAATTTACTACCATATTATTATAATTAAATTTATTCTTTACATATAGAGATAAATCTTTAAAAGTATATAAATATAACTGTCACCTAATTTAAATATTTCACTCATTAATATACTTATGAGACTATTTATACGCATTGTAATCGCAAAATAAAGCATCTTGAAAAGTAAGAAAAACAGGGATTCATATAGCAGTGATTTTATAACACTACCTTTTTTTCTTCTTCTTTTCTTTTCTTTTCAGCTTCTCTAAATCTTTCTTAGCTAGATCTATAATTTCAATGGTCTCTTTGTCTGAGGAGACTATAGGAGAGAAAGCTGATGATCCACTGAAATACGGTGATCTTGCTGTGGCTCTTGTCAAATTTTTTCGAAGGTTCTCATTCACTGCTTCACTTTCTAATAATTTGGCCCTAGTGAATAAAAATAGATTTAAGTTGGTAACATTTTATCATTGTGGTTAAAAAGTACATAACATAAATTTTACCACCTTAACCATCTCTAAGTATATAGTTCTACAGCAAAAATTACATCCACGCTGTTGTGCAGTCATTGCCACCACCCACCTCCAGAACCGTTTCATCTTCTCTGTACCCATTAAACACTAACGCCTCATTCCTCTCTCCTAGCAATCACCATTATACCTTCTGTCTCTACAATCTTGGCAACTCTAGGAATAAATAGGGAGCATTTTTAAGTGAGTTGTTTGGCATGCTAAAAAGTTTTCCAAAATCTATTTCAACATTATTACAAGGTACAGCTTTTATTTTAACAAATATGTTCACAAACATTAATGCTTAAGATATTTTTCAGATTTTCTGATTAAATAATTATAAATTTGAAATCCCACTCTTAGTGCTCAAAAGCGTTGATGGTAATTAGATTGCTTGCATTCTGGCCAATAGGCCCTAATTATCCTTGCTTTGTAAACCCATCACTTAAACTTAAAATGTACAAGCAGCATTGTTCCCTTCCTTTCTGTTCCTCATTCATCATGCTATAATAGCATTTCCAAATCTTTGCAAGGAATATTTAGTCAAACTTGCCCCTAACTGGCTGAGAGATATCTGGCTTCTGAATGTGGCGTGGGAAAGGATGAAGTCTCCAAGGAAACCTCAGTTTGATCATTGAAAACATTCTTTTGTTTGCTCAAGCGGTCCTAATAATGATAGGAGAATAATGTATGTACTGTCAGTATTATGCAAAAACACAGAATGATGAGATCCTAAAAGAGCCTGGATTCTTGAGACTAAAAGGGATTCAGAGAGTCCTCTAGGCAAGTTTCTTAATTCTACTTGATCTAAACCTCATGAACACAACTATCTACTTCAACATAATAGATTTCCAAGGTCAGTTTGACACAATGGTGATTAAGACAGGGTTATAAGGAGAAAATACTACCTGCTATCTCTTCTGCCTCAAACTATATTACTAAGTACTTTTGCCATATGTTCAAATGTTTCAGAGGATGCCAGATTATTTGCAACTACCAAGATCTAGAAGGCATGGTCAGCGCTGTATTTTTTCACTGTCCACCAAAATTGTTCATGCACTGTTGAAATCAGCTAGAAACAGAGTATATACAAATCAGTGAATATATGTTACAAGTGTCCTATATATTCTTCAATGAAATTGTTTTCTTTTATATCTGGCATCACAACAGTTACAGTGTTTTAAAATGGTTAAGTAGCTGTGTAAAACTTCTAGGTTAAATGATTGCAAAAAATTTTGACTATAAGGCTGTAATTTTTTATAAGAAGGCAACCTAAGAATAAAAGAAGCTTAACTATAAGACCTCAGTCAAAATTTACACTAGCACAAAGCCAGAGTACACACTAATGCATGTTAAGAATGAATGAAAATATAAATTTGCTATCAATAATAAACTGTCTTTTTGAAACTGGATCATTTATATAATAATCAGACAGCTTATGTCTTTGATTACCTGATTTTAGAAGTCTGCATTTGAGAGGGGCATATTCAATGCTTTTTCATTCCTGGTGCTGATAAAGGCTGAAACCTTCAGGGAAACCTCCCACTCCACTAACCCACACTACATTTGCAGAACCTGCTTTTTGTATGTGTTGTGGAAATAACATTTCTCTCTTTGCCTCTCCTTTTCTTCCCACTCACCCACCCACACACTTGTTGCTGTCTGCATTTCATTTAATAGGAGATCAGGCAGTGAGACATGAGGGGAAGTACACAGAATTCCTTGGGAATGAGTAAACTGAGGCTTACATCCTAGCTCTGTCACTCACTGGATCTTGGGCCATCTCTAAAAGCCTCCCCTCTTTCTTCCATAAAATGAAGATAAAAATATATACTTCTATAGGATGGCTATGAGGATGCTATAATGAATTTAAATTAATAATGTTTTTAACAAGTAATAACTATTCTTACCAAAAAGTTGGAAACAATACAATTATCTAACAGTAGGGGATTCATTAAATAAATCAATACAATCACACAAGACAGTACTCACGGAGTCATGAAAAAATCACGTTAGAAAAATATTTAACAACATTAAAAATGCTCCTAATATCTTGTCACATTTCAAAGAATAGATAGCAAAGAATAGATAGTAAATAGATAGCAAATAGATACACCCTGATAAAAATTTTTCTGAAGTGTGCAGTGAAAAAGATATTGAAGACATAAACCAAAAATGTTAACATCAGTTCTTGGAATGGTGGGAATATAGATTTGAACTTTTTTAATACTTTCCTATACTTTCAGACATTTCTACAAAAACTTTAAACCCCCCAAAAACTAAGATTAATTTATTATTATTATTATTATTATTATTATTATTATTTCACAACAAATAATGACATGTGAATTTATTAAAAGGTAACCAGTATTACTTTAAAACTAAAATGATAAGACTTAAAATATAAAAATTACCAAGTGGCAATACACTGATGTAATTTGCATTAAGTGGCTGGAAATGAACGCCTTCCTGAGAGAAAGTACTGATTAAGTTCTGGACTGGAGTAGGATTTCATAGATAAAAACAGAATGTGAGAACCTGGATTTAAATAATAATTAAGACATAAAGAAGGAACCACAACAAGATGGGTAGGAGGGGCTCACTTGTGATATAATCAAACCCCATATCCCCAGGTGGGTGACCCACAAACTTGAGAATAATTATATTGTAGTGATTCTTCCACAGGAGTGAGTTCTGAGCACCACATCAGGCTCCCCATTCCAGAGGTTTGGCATCAGGAAGAGGAGCCCCCAGATCATTTAGCTTTGATGGCCAATGGGGCTTAATTAAAGGTGCTCCACAGGACTGCAGAAAAGAGAGACTTCACTTTTAAAGGGTGCACACAAAATCTCACATGCACCAGGCCCAAGGGCAAAAGTATTAACTTCATAGGAGCCTAGGCCAAAACTACCTGCTGGTCTTTGAGGGCCTCCTGGGGAGTTGGGAGGTGGCTGGGACTCACCCTGCGGACATAAAAACTGGTGGTGGCCACATTGGGGAGTATTAATCTACATGAACTCTCCTGGAGGCTGACACCTTGCTGGGATCATTAGCACCCAGACCTGACACACACAACTGTAGGTTCCAGTGTTGGAAAACCTCAGGCCAAATACAAACTGGTCAGGAACACTGCCCCCACCCATCAGCTGACAGGCTGCCTAAATACTTCCTGAGTCCAAAGCTGCCTCTAGACACGTCCCTAGGTGTGGCCTTGCTCACCACAGGGCCAGGACCCTGCTCCACCCACCAGCCCCTCCTACTAGGAAGTCGACACAAGCTTCTAGACCAGCTTCACCCACCAGGGGGCAGGCACAAGAAGCAAGAAAACAACGATTCTGCAGCCTATAGCACCAAGTCTGCAAACGCAAGGCAGACCATCCCCTGGAACCAGCTGGCCCCTGGCCCTTGGGTGACAAGAAGGGAGCATACTGCTGGGACGCATAGGACATTCCCTACCGAAGGCCACTTCTTCAAGGTCGAAAAACATAACTAACCTACCACATACATAAAAATACAAATAGAAATTTATTTTAAAAAAGAGAGAGAGAGAGAGACAGATGGTAGTGGAATATATTCAAAGAAAGGAACATGATAAAACCCCAGGAGAACAACTAAGTGAAGTGGGGAGAGGCAATTTACCCAAGTCCAGGGTAATGAACGTAAAGATGATCCAAGAACTCGGGAGAAGAATGGATGCACAGAGCAAGAAGTTAGAATTTTTTAACAAAGAGTTAGAAAATATAAAGAATAGCCAGAGTTGAAGAATACAATAACTGAAATGAAAAATACACTAGAAGGAATCCATAGTAGAATAAATGAGGCAGAAAAATGGATCAGTGAGCTGGAAGACACAATAATGGAAATCATTGCCACAGAACAGAATTAAAAAAGAATAAAAAGAAACAGGGAAAGTTCAAGGGACCTCTGGGACAACATCAGGCATATGAACATTCAATTTATAGGTGTCCCAGAAGAAAAAGAGAGAAAGGATCTGAGAAAACACTTGAAGAGATAATAGCTAAAAACTCTCTAACCTGGGAAGGCAAACAGTCACCCAAGTCCAGGAAGCACAGGGAATTCCATTCAGGATTGATCCAAAGAGGACACATAGTAGTCAAATTGACAAAACTTAAACACAAAATGTTAAAAGCAACAAGAGAAAAGAAACAAATAACATTCAAGAGAATTCCCATAAGGCTATCAGCTGATTTTTCAGCAGAAGCTCTGCAAGCCAGAAGGGAGTGGCACGATATATTTAAAGTGATGAAAGGGAAAAAGTTACAACCAAGAATACTCTATCCAGCAAAGCTCTCATTCAGATTTGATAGAGAAATCAAAAGCTTCACAGATAAACAAAAGCTAAAAGAATTCAGCACCACCAAACGCTAAAGGAACTTCTCTAAGAAGAAAAGAAAAGATCACAAGCATAAACAAGAAAACTACAAAATGGAGAAGCTCACCAGTAAAGACAAACATACAGTATAAAGGTAGGAAATTATACACACACAAACTAGTAGGGAGGTTAAAAGACAAAAGCAGTAAAATCATCTGTATCCACAACAAGAAGTAAAAGGATACAGAAAACAATTAGATGAAAAATATGATATCAAAACCAGTCATCATGAGGGGAGGAGTATAAATACTGGGCATTTAAAATGCTTTTGAAATGAAAAGATCAGCAACTTAAAACAATCATGTATATATACAGACTGCTATACCAAAACCTCATGGTAACCACAAACCAAAATTCTAAGATACATATACACACAAAACAGAAAAAGAATACAAATCTAACACTAAAGATAGTCATCAAATCACAAGAGAAGAGAACAAAGGAAGAAAGGGGGGGAAAAAAAGATCTACAAAAACAAATACAAAACAATTAACAAAACGGCAATAACAACATACATGTTGATAATTACCTTAAGTGTAAACAGATTAAATCCTCCAACCAGGAGACATAAACTGGCCGAATGGATACAAAAGCAAGACTGGGATGTATGTTGTCTACAAGAGACCCACCTCAGCTCTAGTGACACATACAGACAGAAAGTAAGGGGATGGAAAAGGTATTCCATGCAAATGGAAATCAAAAGAAAGCTGGAGTGGCAATACTTATATCAGACAAAATAGATTTTAAAATGAAGACTATGACAAGAGACAAAGAAGGCACTACACAATGATCAAGGGATCAATCGAAAAAGAAAATATAACAAATGTAAATATATATGCACCTAATCAATATTAAAATGACCATACTACCCAAGGCAATCTACAGATTCAATACAGTCCCTATCAAATTACCAATGGCATTTTTCATAGAACTAGAACAAAAATTTTTACACTGTGTGGAAACACAGAAGACAACAAAGAGCCAAAATAATCTTGAGAAAGAGGAAAGGAGCAGGCGGAATCACATTCCCTTATTTCAGACTATGCTACAAAGCAACAGTAATCAAAACAGAACAGTAATGGCACAAAAACAGACATATATACCAATGCAACAGGATAAACGGTCCAGAAATAAACCCACACACTTATGCTCAGTTAATCTACGACAAAGGAGGCAAGAAAATACAGTGGAGAAAAGACACTCTCTTCAATAAGTGGTGCTGGGAAAACTGGACAGGTACATGTTAAAGAATGAAATTAGAACATTCTCTAACACTATATACAAAAGTAAAGTCAAAATGGATTACAGACCAGATACTCTAAAACTCCTGGAGGAAAACATAGGGGTAACCATAAAATAACACATTATTTGACATAAATTATTGCAATATTTTTTTGGATCCATTTCCTAAAGAAATGAAAATAAAAACAAAAATAAACAAATGGGACCTACTTAAACTTAAAAGCTTTTGCACAGCAAAGGAAACCATAAACAAAATGAAACGACAGCCCACAGACTGGGAGAAAACATTTGCAAACACTGCAACCAACAAGGGATTAATTTCCAAAATACACAAACAGCTCATACAGCTCAATATTAAAAAAAAAAATTTAAAAAAAATGGGCAGAATATCTAAATAGACATTTCTCCAAAAAAGACATACATATGGCCAACAGGCACATGGAACAGATGCTCAACACTGCTAACTACTAGAGAAATACACATCAATATCACAATGAGTTATCATCTTACACCAGTCAGACTGGCCATCATCAAAAAGTCTACAAATAATAAATTTTCAAGAGAGTGTGAAGAAAAGGGAACCCACCCACATTATTGGTGAAATGTAAGCTGATGCAGCCACTATAGAAAACAACATGGAGACTCCTTTAAAAACTAAAAATGGAGTTACCATATGATACAGGGATCCCCCTCCTGAGCATATGCCTGGAGAAAACTAACTGGAAAAGATACATGCATCCCAGTGTTCACAGCAGCACTATTTATAATAGTTAAGACATGGAAGTGACCTAAATGTCCAATAATGGATGGATGGAGGGGATGTGGTATGTGTGTGTGAGTATACATACACAGACACACACACACAATGGAATATTACCCAGCCATAAAAAAGAATGAAATACTACCATTTGTAGCAGCATGGATGCACCTAGAGATTATCATACTAAGTGAAGTAAGTCAGACAGAGAAAGACAAACATCATATGGTATTACTTATGTGGATCTAAAAAAAAAATGGCACAAATGAACTTATTTATAAAAACAGAAATAAGATTCACAGACATGGAAAACATACTCATGGTTACCAAAGAGGAAAGGTAGGAGAGGGATACATTAGGAATTTGGGATTAATATATACATACTACTATATATAAAATAGATAACCAACAAGATCCTATGTCTAGTACAGGGAACTATACTTGATATCTTGTGACAACCTATAATGGAAAAAATCTGAAAAAGAATATATATATATATAAGATATTATATATATATATATCAAATATAACTCAATCAACTTAGCTGTACACCTGAAACTAGCAACATAAGTCAACTATACTTCAATTAAAGAGAGAGAGAAAGCAGCTCAGCCATCAGGGCAAACCATGGAATCTGAAAATATCACAGAAATGATTAGTGCCTTTGACGTTCTTTTTGACCCTATATTCTCCCAGTCAGAGCTCAGTGGTCCCCCCCATATTCCCACACTAGGCGTGTGGCCAATTTCTGTCATCCTGTTTACCACATGTGACTATTTATGTCAGGTGACCCACCTTGACTGTGAACTCCTTGTTTATGTCACACTTGTTCAGTCCACGGCATGACACGTGGCATATAGTGAGTACCTGCAGTACGTGTGTGAAATGTGGGTGATGAGTGAGCTTCTGTGTGTACCAAAGAGGCAGGCAAACTGGTAGGGATGCAATAACTCACACATAAAGAGTCACTGGAGAACTCTTAGGGAACAGGTGCAACAGAAGATTTAAAAAAATTAGAGATGACTTACTGATGTGGGCCATTCTCAAATGGTGGATGAAGAGGCACAGGGAGGTAACTTTATCAAACCAACTATGCCTATCCTTATATCAGGTTAGGTAAGCCTCCAATGAAGGGTATAAGAACAAGAGTAGGAGGATAACACGGGAAGATAATGTGGGAAGAGAGGCAAGGAAAGTAGTTTGCAATGTGACATTATGTTCCCATATGTTCCATAACAGGCAAGTACTATTCCCTGAACGTTAAGGGGTGAAATATCACTGTGAACAGTTACTACAAAATTAGCCCAACAAATAGCAATAACACTTCATTGCAAAACCCATACTATGCGCATTATATAGTACAGAACATGAACTGTACCTGAGATCTTCAATTTCTTTAATATAACTGTGAATCATATTACTAATCTCCTCATTCCCTTCACCTGCAAGATAAAGATGAAATCAAGAATTTCCTCTAAAATAAAAATTCAACAAAACAGAGAGAAAAGAATCAAGTTATAGAAACCAAACAAGAATACTTGAAAAATACAATTTAAACAGCAAATTTCCTGACCTTAATTACATGAGCAGAAAATAAGATAACACGATAAAGCGAAGGACATATTTTGCTTTTGTAAGAATGCATTATTCACAAATTAAGTAACTTAAAATCACAGACTGTAAACACAGATATTGACTTTTTCATTTCAAATATTCCACATAATTAACAAACATGAAGTATGTTTCCTGCCCTCCGCAAGTGAACCCCTCCCTCCCTCCCTACACACATACCTGCTCTGGCAAGGACTTGATTGGCCTGATCGCTAACGAGCTGTGTGATTCTGGCCCTCAGTGCATCAACTGTCTCCTGCATGGCTTTAATTCTTACACGCAGGTTGTTATTTTCAGTCTGCAGCATAGCGTTCTCATGGAACATGTCGTTGATGCTTTCCACACCCTCTTCATTGATTATTCTTTTACCCTAGAAAAGAAAAACATTTCCCCGTTCGTTAAGAAGCTTTAAATACCCAAGAGTTTTTGTTAAAGGATACTACAGGACTACACAATTCTACAGTCAAGAGCCCTTTTGTTTTAACAGCCTCAAGGCAAAAGAGATCCTTTTCCCTCTACGACAACTGTCCATGGAGCATTTGTCACTGAAGACATTGACTGCGTAGGAAGCCTTTTGAAACAAGAGGTTTGGTCAGGCTGTAGAGTGAACATAGGCTACCCACAAGGAAAACTGGAGAATTCTACCTCCAAAAGGAAAGATGCCACCATTACTAGAGACATACATGAGCAAGCCATTACAAAAAGCTATCACTGTGTACACACCGTGTATCACAAAATGCAAAGTCAAAACCATGAGCTTACTGTTTTGTACTCCATGAGCTCCATCTGAAGCCGTGTGATCTCACCACGGAGTGCATTGATCTGCTGACTAGCTCTGTCCTGATTGACCATCACCTTGTTCTTGATATTTCTAGCTCGATTGGCATATTTCAGGGTATTCAAAGTTTCCATAAAATCTCTGTCTGAAGGGCTGACACATGCTATCATGATTGTTTGGCTGAAAGTTACAAATGATAATTAGGTTTACAGATAAAAGCAAATAAAACACTGAAATAATCATTTTTAAATTCCTACCCTTTGAATAGTATCTACTCTTCAAGATACCAAAAGATTGATATTACTAACTTAAAATAAAAGTAAACTTTAAAAGCCCCAGTGCTTTAAGACTATTATAAGGAAAAAGATTTTATTTCCTTGGGTAAAACTGGGGGAAATGAATTAATATTTTTTTGACTCATAATACCTTGAGAAGGCATATATTTCTCACCTCTTTACAAAATTTTTTGAAGTGATGCACACAGAGTAATTCTAAAATTTAATCTACCTATAATATGACATGTTGAAATTCAAAAACCACTGCTTTCATTCTCTACTTAATATTTCAGGACTTCACATTTTTCTTCTTTTCATTTAATCACTTGAATCCTGATTTTTTTAATGTCAGCAAAGAATTTTACACAAAATCCAATCCTCTGATCAAGAAAAGTATTTAGTATACCCATATGTTTTACAATATGAAACACCACTTGTGGTTGAGTAGTCAAGAGTTCCAGAGTTTCTGGCCACATTACATAGGAACAATGGGAAACACTACTTTACAATCATGAAGAATTGCTTTACAAATCGAAGAACAGGATAATAAAATACTTATTATGCTTAAGCTATTTCTATCAATGAAACAGATGTGAACATTCTAATGCACACCCACACACTAACAAAAAAATACACAGGAACTACAATTAAGGAGCTAATTTACCCACCCTGGTAGGAAATTCACAGCTATCAATCCTAGTCTACAGCCTCCTAGCCCCTGCTTCCACTTCTGCATTCTCCCAATAATCCCAACACAGCACTCATAGTACTGACAGTAACCTTTTTATGTTTTTATTTTTAAATTTTTTTCATATCGTCAAGCTGTATTTTTAATCATTTTAGATGATACGTAGTAATGTCTCGCTGTGGTTTTTTTTTTAACTTTTTAATTTTTATGCAATTTTTATAGGTTACTTTCTATTTACACTTACTACCAAATATTGGCTATATTTCCCGTGTTGTACAATACATCCTTGAGCCTCTCTAACATCCAATAGTTTGTACCCCCAACTCCCCGACCTCTTTATTGCCCCTTCTCCCTCTCCCCACCGGGAGCCACTAGTTTGTCTCTATACGTGTGAGTCGGCTTCACCAGTTTGTTTGTATTTTTCAGATTCCACATTAAGTGCTGTCATACAGTATTTGTCTTTCTCTGTCTGACTTATCTCACTTAGCATAACGCCCTTCATGGTAACCCTGTTAAAAGGGGGTCCACTCCACCTATCTCCCTCCCTTTACAAACTCTTGCTCAACCTTACTTACTCTTACTTTTATTTTTTAACATTCCAGATCTTATTTATTTATTTAAAATCCATCATATCATCCTAAAAACAATAATTTGAGTAACTTGATATTTACCCTGAAGTACTCACTAAATACAAGTTTTAAGCTAAGGAACTATTAATACATATAACAAAAAGGACAGATAACCCACTTATTTGATTTTGCACCCTCGATACACTTTAATCAAAAGGGAAAATGTGTTAGGTAATAAGTGGGTATACAGGAGTATACAAGAGTATACAGGAGGCAGACCCTTTGAGAAAGCATGGACTTCCTTGGGTATAACCCCTTGGAAACTAGTTATTGTGCCGCCAGACTAATTGAAGTTAAAGTTTATTCTTCTAGGGGATAGCAGTCATCAGCAAGTACTTTTCTTGGGAGAATTTGATCTGTATTACAGAATTATTTCAGCTTCCCCTGGCAGCCTGTTCCATCTCACAACTAGCTCACTACTCTAGCCTCCCTCTGGGGACTGTGACAGGTAATCCTCCAAAGACAAAAACAACATACATTTACTACACTTGAGATGTATGACTTACCCTTACAAGATTATTCGAGATTCAACTCAGAGATCATCTAGTCTGAGAATCCAGTCCTCAGTGTGGCTGTACTCTTTCTCTCGACCTTCTCACACTCTCTGCCTATCTCTTTTTTGTAGATGATGAGTAAATTATGATTGTGACTACACTGAAAGCTTATAGAGCCCAACTCTTAGATCCTAAACTCCTAGAGGGAAGGATCATCAAGTCTTTTTTACTCATCAGAATACTCTGTACAACATGATATTTGGAACGCATTAGTCATTACATTTGTGTTATTTGGAAGACATTAGGTCATTAGTAATTGTACGTCATGTTTATTTATTTGAGGTCAGAAAGTTAAGATAATTCATGCATATCTTTTGATGGAGGAGACAAGGCAATCAAGTGAGAGCGATGATTATGGATACTGATTAGAGGACAGGACTGCTCAAAGTGTGGTGCCCAGCCCAGGGCCATCCTGTACATTATTGTCACAGTAAGTACAGAAATTGAAAATAAGCATTTTGAAAACTTTTACAACATTGGAGCTTGCTCATTTCATTGAATAGAAGACAGACCAGTTCAAGTGTATTCAAACTCACATAAAAAGTCACAAAATGGGACAAGCTGAGTACAGTCATGTACAACATCAATCTACCACAAACGGGAAGTGGGGAAGGAGAAGGGCTCGCCCTTCACACATATTTTGAGGAGTCCTGGGATCAAGTGCTTAAGAAGATTAGTGCAAGACAAGAATGAGAGGAGCTAAAATCTACTGCATAGAAAAAAGGTGACATATTAAATAAAACCCAAAAGATACAAATTTCAAGAAGAGTTGTTCATGAAAAAATTTTTAAAAATTAAAAAAAAAAAACGTATCATTTAAATATATTATGTTATCTTACATATTGTTATATCACATATATTAGGGAGGAAATATATCACAATATGAACAATAGTTACTTACAGGTAATAAAAATCTAAGTGATTTTTATTCATGTTTTAAATTTTTCTGTATTTTTCAGAATTTTAGGCATAAACTTTTTAAAATGTTAAATATTATAAATGTATGAAAGCCAGCTTGGTTGGAAAAACAAGTCACTAAATTGTGCACATAAATATAGGCAGCTTGTTTCTAAAAATATCTTTGGCCTAATTTTTCTTAAGAGTAATCTGTACAAACATCACAAAATGAAGTGCTTTATTCTCCAGGTTATACAAAATATAACGCTTTTGAACTAGAAGTTCAATCTCACAATTTTAAGCAGGAATGGAAGATCACTGAGTACAGAATTAGAAGAGAGCAGTGACCACCCAGTGAGGAAGTGGGTGAGGAACAGAGGAGACTATTTAGCTGTAGCTTACATAAAACTCAAGAAGAATCCAAAGCCAGAGTACAAATATCTTAAGACTGTTACAGGGCAAGCAAACTTTCAGAAGTATTATTCAAAAGTATTGACACTTGTGAGGGGAAGATGTTTACCATTTCTGCTTTGTTATAAAACAAAGTTATAAGTTAAGAAGTAAATACAAGAAAAGGCTACAATTTAGTAAACTTTAAAAATTTATATTTGGCTTAAAAAACAAAAAAAAATTTGTCCTGTTACAATAAGACTCAGATTGATACTGAAGGTCAGAGTGAAAATATAGAACAGAAGTAAGAAATACACAACGGAAGCAATACAAAGAATATGAACATTACATAAAGAGTAGGAATATGAAAATGAGACCGCTGCCAGGAGGGTATAGCTCAAAGTGGTAGAGCACATGCTTAGCATGTATGAGGTCCTGGGTTCAATCCCCAGTACCTCCTCTGAAGAAAGTAAATAAGTACATAAACCTAATTACCTCCGCCTCCCCCCCAAAAAACCCTAAAATAAACAAATAAAATAAAAATGAGACCACTGAATTCTATAAAACAAAACTTTATTTCTAAATCCATCCAACTTCAAACCTAAATAGACTCAACATTATCAAAATTCTTTGACTAATAGTTGTTCAGAGAGAAAGTTTACAAGTTTAACTACCAGATAATTTTAAGCATCTAAGGATCATTTTGACAGCATCAGTAAACATGTTCAACCATTGAAAACACTGCAAAATCGATTCACTTTAGTTGTCTGTAACTTGTTGAATTGTGCTATGATTGAATTTAAATGCCAAAAATGTTTCCACTTTTAAAGCCAACGTGTTGATGTTTATAAAGAGGAATGCATTCCCCAAAGAATGTGTTTAGCTGATGAAACATACCAGAATGATGCCAAGGACGGAAAAGGAGCGGTATCAGTGATTCTGGCCAAGTTAGTAACCAGCTAACACCCTGTATTTCATTCAACTGACATTAAACAAAAGTTTTCCCAAGTATAAAAAAATGTTTAATTTTTAGAAGACTTCATAAAAAATTATCAATAATATTTAAATTACTTTGCGATTACACAGAAGAGAGCATTTATTTTTCAACAAAATTTTACTAGGCACCTTCTATGTGCCAATCGCTGAAAACTGAAACTATGATGTAGTAGAAAGAGCACATGCCAAGGACTTCACTCCTGAGCTAAATGACTGAATAAATTACTCGACCTCTCTAGAATTCAACTGCCTTATCTATAAACCAGGAACAATAACACCCACCTCAAGGGATGTTATAAGAAATATGTGAAATAACAACTTCCAGAAGAACTCACACCTTGGAGGTACTCAATAATTATTAGTTCCTCATCCTAATAATTTGCTTTATAGTTAAAAACAGTTCTTATAAATCACATTACAAACTTATGTTTAAAGAATAATTGAAACACGGGAACATGGAGGATAAACACGTTTGCATACCTATTACCCCCAAGAGAATCCTGCAGTAGTCTTGTCAGCTTAGAGTCTCTATAGGGAACGTGAGTGGCCCTCTTGCTCTTGTCTCCTAATGCACTTATCACATTGCCAAGTGCCAACTAAAAGAGAGAAAGAGAGAGAGAAAAATGATAAAAAATTTACCAACTGTAACACTTTTAAATACCGAAAGCTTATAGAAAATAATGTGAAAACGTGGCAGAACTGAGAACATTTGTATTTGGTTTTACTTTGCATTTGTATTTTAAAGTATATAGAAAACTTCAAAGCTTTCCATATTAACGACTATAAAGCTGACAACTGCTCAAAATTTAGTGTTATAGATGCTCACAATTCACAAATCCTTAAGCCTCTGTTCAGGGATTTTCTTTAGAAATAGAAATGTTATAAGATTGATGACTTCTGACCATTTCTAGAATTAACACAGCATTGGGTTGTATTCCCCCCAAAACTGCCAATTTATGTTGCAAATTCTTCTCAATTCAATGAAGAAATAACTTGTTTGTTAGTTCGTTTCATGAAACTTTCTTGTTGCACTATGGCTGCCTTATGGGAAGACAAAATCTCCTTCAACCTCGATAAAAATATCAGTATGATATCTCTGAAGAATCTCAGTATTCCTAATGCAAGGATAGCCTTACCTAGAAATTCAATGATTCTACATGCTAAGCATCCAATATTTAAAAAACAAGGTCAAATTTCAGAACTCTTTAGTCACTCCTCCTGCCACGCCTACTGCTTTTGCTGCTGTCACTGAACTAGCAGGTACAGGGTAAGCATGCCGGGTCGCGCTCTCCTTCAGTAATGCAAACATCTGTAACGATGTCTTTGTTCGAGCCAACAGATGATGCTGAGAGTGCATGAGCGTCACATTGTGTCTCAGTCCTCCTTTTCCAAAGAGGATACAATTTTAACCACTGGCCACACTGAACCGCTCTACCACGTAGCATGCACAGGAAAACAGTGCAGTGGCTTTTGTCTTTTCCTGACAGCACAAATGAAAATACCACCATGATTTTATTTTCTAAGAAATTCAAAACAATACACAAAGTCCAGGATCCAGGTCTTTCACTCCCTTTAACACAATATTCAAACATATGGTGGGAGCATCAAGACGGGGATTGGAGCATCAAGACGGGGACTGGCTCTCTCTAATCACCCTCAGCTGGTAATTCCCCCGCAGAAGGGTTGCAATCATACAAGAGCAAATATTGGAAAACGACCCAAAAAACCCCCAAAAACAAAAAACACCATATGCTTGGAGCCCCACCTCTAGGAAGAAAGGGAGAGAAGCAAAGCAAAATACACACGTCTTGATGCTGTCAGCATCACAGAAATTTAGGATGTCATTACATTTAAGCAGGAACAAATGACCAACTTTATAATCACATCAGTAAGAAGGAAAGATTTATTACATAAAAAGTTGGTTCAAGAGTGTTTTCTTCCATGTAATAGAAGCTTTAGGCTAACTCAAACACGGGGTGTTCTTTTCCAAACAAAAACACGACTAAGTGGCATTGGTATTAAAAGTTAATTCCTAATACAATCTAGAAAACTTCTCATTTTGAAGTGATCATTACTAAAAAAAATTTATTATAATTTCCAAAATAAAGTCTCATAAAATGTTAGCAAAAAAGCTACTATGAAAGTCATCCCATAAAATATTTAGTATTAAAACAGCATAGTCTTAAACATGAAAAGAATGTTTGTCATTTCTATTATATATATTATTTTATGCACACATCATAAAATTTAATCCAATGAAATTTTTACACATGAAGAAAAGTTTCGTTGTCAAAAGGAGAAAAAAAATCTGACAGCATGAGGAGATCAAAATTCAATGCATTACTCCTAGGTTTATAGCAATTTTGCTTTCTCAGCCCAGTGCATTATATATGCCAAAAGGGAAAAGGACAATGACATAGCCCCGATTTCGTGTCAGCACAAAGCCTTCGTCTTAGTCTTACAAGTCCACAGTTGATGGAAATGCCTTCTTTTGCCCTCTCGCCAGTCGCTCCAGTACGCTTCAGTCTTTCTGATCCTGCCAGATCAACAAAATGGAACTTTGCAGTCAGAGTTTCGAATTCATTCATCTGGGATGATTCAGAAATCACCTTATTATCAGTTGCGTTTTCCTGCAGTTGAAGAAAATAATCGAAAATATTTTATCAATGTGACACTAAATATCCTCCAATCCCACCTTGCCCTCATTTTATATATATATTTTTCATATTGCTACATATAGTTCTCACATTATTTATTAAACCTAACTATAAAAGAATGATATAACCAACAGTGAAAGTGCTAACAGTGAAAGAAAATGAAGGAATCCCATTAGACAGCATTTATGAGGGTTTAGTCCACAATATTTCTTTCATAAGAAAACTTGCACCAGTTTGACCTTCTCTTTCCTTTCTTTTAAATTTTAAGCCAAAGTTTTATTCCTCACTTTTTTAAGTTGCTGCTCCTTTAGAATCCTGAGCATGACTCTCACAGCAAAGCATCCACATGCTCCCACATAAGTGGTTGAAATAGTATATATGGTACCAGACCTCTGAAATAATATATACTACACATATATACAAATATATAGCCAAATATAGGCATGTAGCCAAATAAAATAAGTATAAAGAAGTCTGATGCGATTAGAAGTGTAGACAAAGTTAGGTCAGAGAAGGTCAAAACTCAACGGTTATCGACTGAGGCTTTGCTTACGTTGAAGGGAAATTTGTAACACATACAGTTCTCAAAAACAAAGGGTCTCAGGTAACCATATCCATCACCATATGGCCACAGCTTGCTCTCTGGCTGTTGCAGACATATATCCAATTTTTTATTTCAAAATCTTACATGGTTGGCCAGCTTTAGCTTAAACAGGATCAGAGACATCTCATTAGGAAAAGGAATGGTTAAAAACAAACTAAATTTGGCACAAATGATCTCTCTGAGAATTCATGTGATTTTAGGAAAGTGAAACCTGAAAATGTTAAGAGATTAGAACTAATAACTCACAGCATCTATTTGGGGACACATTCTGGTCTGACACAAGTGAATGGTAAAAATGGCATGAGAACGAGAGCTCTGAACATTCATCTGAGTACTAGCAGTGGTCCGGGATAAGGCACCCAGCTTCAAACACTGCATCATCTGGAAAAGGGAAAGAAAGAAGAGTTTTCATGAACAATACTTAAATAAGGTCCACACAATCAGAAGTCTGAGCTAATGGTTAAAATCCACAACATTAAGGAATGTAAAAGACATAGATTCTTATTTTGGTTACAGGCACTTTTGAGCTGAACTTCTCAGTATAATAATAGTGTTTTTTTTTTTTAATAGGAAAAACACTGAGATTCCATTGTTTGCCACTGGCTGACATTTGCAGCTTCCATTTCAAAACTATCACAGTAGAACACTTTGGAACAAGCTAAACAATAACTGGAGTTATCTTCTGTACCTTCTGCTGAAATTTTTTTTGTAATTTTCTTAACAGTCTCTCTTTAGGAGCCATGATATAGTCCTACATATGTTACAGCAAAAAGTACAAAAGGACTGTGGTCTCATACTTCACTTTCAATTATCTAACCCTCTTTTTCTAGCTGTGAAAGAAAGCTATACACACATTGCCTTAGTTTCTTTTGATGCTACGATAAATGTAATGACTTTATCTAACTCTGACATTTCTAATAATGAAATCCTGGGCAAAAAATGAAGAAGACGATAAAGATTTTAACTGCATGTCACACTTAAAGATAGAAATTTCATACCTTGATCAGCAAAGATAACTATTAAATAAAGTCAAATGTGCTCTATTTTAACTATAACGCGAAACGTCACCTCTGATTCTGTGTTCACAGTACGTGTTGTGACGCCCACAGTATAAATTCCTCCAGCTGAATCTTCATGAATTCTTATATTTGATTTTTTATTTTTTGCATCAATATCACGAGTGGTATCAAATAAGTCAAGAACCTCTTCATTATATAGCTATCAAAAAGAAATAAATCTAATGTTAGCAGAAATAGCCTCATGACTGTAATAACACATACCACATGTTATTTTTCAAACATATCTTAAAAATTCTTCCAAATGACATATATTTCTTCAAACAACACATAAAATTCATTACAAATACAAACAAATGCCAGATTTCTTTACAAGGGTAAGAACAGTAAACGATTTAATCATGACTAAGGAGTTAAGGATTAGCTAAAATGATCCATTAATCCTTTGCAAGAGATAAAGAAATATTTGTAAACATAAGCAAATTAAAAAAAAAATATGTACCAAATGTAGACATCTCTTAAGCTTAGAGACGATTTTAAGAATTTTTACTTCTTGAGCTACAAATATATTTCCTTTCGCCCTACAACCCTTCTTAATGTATCTAAAAATTGATACTTAGTATTTTCACAAGGTCAGCAGTATTTTAGTTTCTGTATCAATAGATACTGATGAGATTGTGCTGCCACCTTAGAAGAGGATGCGTATACCTGTTTTTGATCAATATGCTTAAGTCGCAATGCCTAAAAACATTCAGAGGGTGAAAGGGAAGATAGGACAACACTTTCTTTTCTTTCTCCACTATTAATTACCTTTCTTTTGGTAGAAACACACAATTATATTCTTTCTGATTTTTACTAAATATAAATGTCCATTAACCCGCAGCAAGATAACTGATACTAATTTGAATTGTCTTCTATTTTGTGCCATACAATGTTGGATAAAAGGTTTCATCGATGAGCAAAATGACTGGCTCAGTTGGTCTGGACGACAGTTAGACTGGCACGCTCTCTGGATCAAGCACACAGAACTACAAGGCCACTGTCCACCCGACTGCAATACTGCTCAAATCCTCAGTGCCCTCTTACTGTCCTGTCCCTCCCACCAGCCTAGACTGTCCTACATGAATCCAAACTTGCCCCAACCTCTGGACATTGCCCCTCCTTGTAGGAAAACCAGCTCCTGCAGCTGGACTAGTGCTACAGCGTCAATCCTGTTATTCCTCACATCCTCCCCCTCCCTTTTGGTGTTGGTCACTGATTTCCCAGCATTCTGTGAGCCTGCCTACATCACAACAGTAATTACAGGATAAAGAGAGAATCTGAAGTAAACAATATTAATTGTGTTGCTCTGCGGACACCAGTTAGCTGTTTATGATCTTAAATGCAAACACACAAGGAGTACTTACTACCCATTATCTCTTGTTACTGCCACCTATTACCTAATGTTCATTTACTCAAACAACATTTATTGAACACTATGTGCCAAGCACTAAGCTGGAAGCGGGAGTATAAAATTATAAGGGCTATGGTCTTAAGAATAAAATCTAAAGAAAACTAATGACACACTTAGATTATTACCTCTAAGAACTGGGCATTCACTTTAAAATCTGGAGGAGGAAGTCCATTTTTAATTGAAGTGTGTTTCTTTTCTTCAATACCCTTGAAAAGGTGTTTAACAGCACGAGAAATAATACCCTGTTCTTCTTCAATGATGTTAACATCAAATCCTGTTCCCATTGTGTATGTTTTGCCAGCTCCAGTCTGAATAAAAGAACAGAAAAAATGGGTGCTTGATCTTACTAACATAATCTCAAGTGACAAAAATGAAAGTGCAGCTTAAATGACACTTCTGAACAGTACAGCTTCTTTGAAAATAATTTGGTACTTACCTGTCCATAAGCAAAAACGGTAGCATTATAGCCTTCAAAACAACCTTCAATTAGTTTTTCTATACATTGAGTGTAGATCTGCTCTTGCTGGGAGTCAAGGTCAAACACATAATCAAAAGTGAAAGCTTTATCTTTTCCTAGGAAGACCTGAGGTTCTCCTGGAGTGACAGATGTACAAATATGGCATCCTTCAATTCTTTCTTTGGCAAGCTGTGGTCTTATTCTGTGAAAAAAAAAAATCAGTAAAAATAAAATAAAATAAGATAAATGGGAAAAAATTGAAGAAGTAGGATTTTGAAATTCCTAGCCAAATCTTTTAAAATCACTAATATAATCTACTACTTGCTCCTTGAGTTGAAAAGTTTAACTAAGTTAAATCATACTGAGTCATTTTCAGTATAAATTATTTCACAATTCCCTCAAAAATCATGAACAAGAGTAAAATTAATCTTAAAATTAAAATTTTGCAGGTGAATACTCTTCCTCAACTCTGTAAGAGGTAAAGACTCAGTTAGATAAATTAAACTCCCAAAATCCTATGTGGTGTTATCTTTTAGAGGTCTTTTTATTTCCACAGAGGAAGATATCCAAAAATGAGAAATTAAGGACATAGTATTTATCTTTATGCCCTTGGACTGCCTTTTTGCAAACTCTCCTAGAATGGTGAATAGTTTTCGAACTTATTTGACCATAACCTTCTGTCAGCTAAACTGTTTCAAGCATAATCCCACAATATATAATATAAAAGAAAATGTATACTCATTTTGTAAATATATGCATGTACTATATTGATTTGTCATATATTATGATATACACAAAAGCAGAATTTTGAAAAGGAAGAAATTAAAAATGAAGACAAGTAGAAGTTCTAATACTTTCTCCCCAAAACCTGTGAATCATCATGTACGTCTCCTAGGGGGTCCTCTCTCCACATGGAAGACCACAGCATTACACCTGCCCTACACTCACTCTCATCTACTTCAGATTCTAGGAACTTCCTCTTCTGCCTTCTCTTCCTGATTTCAAGGCTTGTATTTCCAAGAAGGAAAGTAAATATGGTGACATGTTGCTAACAGAACAACACAAAATCTGGCCCTATTCTGTCCACTCCAGAATCAAGACCACCCTAGGCATACATGTCACTGACTGAAATCGTACTCAAGTTTTTTAAGAGGTCTCTTTTTGCCATGGAGGAGAAGCATTTTAAGGAAGAGAGTAAAGACAACCAGTAATGGAACATATAAAATGATACAGAGAGAAGAAAGAAAGGATTTTAAAGGAAATCTGGTCCCATACTCTTATTTTCTGAGATATGAAAACTGAGATCTATAAAAGTGGAACGAGTTCATTTATCTATCAGAGACAAAGCTAAGCCTAAGTCCAGATCACCTGAGGTTTGACCCTTACCAGTTCATCAGGATGGAAGGTCAATGGAAGGACAGGAATCGCAATACTGAGAAGGGACTACATTTCTGTAACCCTGCTTATCTTAAATGGAATTTTGTACTAGCAAAAAAGTGTGTTAAGAATATATATTTATGCATTTTTTCCTTCTTCTGTGATAATGACGTTTTTCTTTCATAAAGTCTTCAGCTTCACTTATTTGTTTTAATGGAATGCAAGAACCAAAGTGGAGCTCGCTGGGTACTGTGGAGAGTCAGGAAGTGGCCTTTGGGAGACTTGGGTTCCATGACTTCTGCCACTCCACAGACGTGATGTGGCCTTCTCTCAGAGCTCTGATTTCCTCCCCTGTTGACAGAACAATTACATCCAAGGTTCTTTTTAGATCCAACACTATTTGACTGAAGAACACCGTATTATAAAATTGGAAGAGGAAAATAATATTTATCTACTGTTATAAAGGTAAAATGATATATAACAAATAAAACAAAAGGGTTTCTTGTAAGAAGCTGCCTCCATGGACTATACAAACAGCACATGATAGAAGCACCTTTCCCTTTCTAGTTCTTCATTTTCTTGATGAGTGGTCTTTCTCAAAATTCATACTCCCTTCTTTCCAAACTCCTCCTCTTCTATCTCACTTCATCCAATCATGAGGAGAAAATCATAAGCCCCACCCTCCTCAGCAGAGTCATGGAGAGAAAAACCAACCCCCCACCACCTCCTTGGAAGAACCACCATCCTGACTACTGGCAAGCTAGAAACAGGATTCAGCCTCACTTACCCTCTCTCCCCTATTTCATCTATCTCATCCAACCCTAAGAGCTATGAATTATCTCTGAAATAGCTCTTGGGCCCATCAATTTCTTATCTTCCTCATCAACACCACCCTAAGCAAGGCCGCCATTATCTCCTATTTGGATTACTGCAGAAGTCCCCTCACCATTCAGCCTGTGTCAATCTTGCCCTTCCCCAATCTGTTCCACAGACTGCAACAGCAGTGATATTTGTAAAATATGAAGTTGGTCACTACCTTGCTGAAAACCCTTAAGCATATCTCTAAATCGCTCTACCATCTCCTCTTGCCACGCTCCATCTTTGCATCAAAGGATTTTGGTTGGGGATGGTGGTGGTGGTGATGGTTTACTTTTAACCAGTTTCACTAACAAGGTATGCTTTCTCTAGACTCCATGCCTTCAAATATCCTTTTCTCTTCTCCTGAACACTCTTTTCCACCTTCTCAATTTCTAACTCCTCTTCCAGCCTGAACATCTCATGGTTTCAATCTCTGTTTAGATTTCACTCCTTTAGGAAGCTCTCACCTAACTCTCTGCATTCCAACATAAAGTCATATCTGAGCCCAGGCTTTTCCATCTCCTGAAAGCTACCTCATTTACCCCAGGATTCTGCTCTCTCCCTGATTTATAGCTGCACCATGAAGCTTAATAAATACCACATAACAAAACAGATGAACATAAAAACAACTATCTAAATGAAAATGAGCACTAGCCTCCTGTTTGAAATCAGTGCCTCATTAATTTTAAGTAAATGATTACAACCATAGGCTAACTTATTTGGCTAATAAGATACAATTTCAACATAAAGAATAAATACTATTTGAATTGTAAATATGACGGCTAATTTTAGAATGCCAATGTCATCTAGAACTTAATCTCCTAAACTCTACTCACCTGATTATTATCCTTGCTAATGTCAAGGGGAGCTGCATTTAAAGAATGGACCATAAGCAATTCCACCATTTGCATGGGTGGGGAGACAGAGTGGCTTTAAAACCCAGCAAGATGGGTGGAACCCTTTTCCACTGGATGCAGGCAATGGCAGTTTCCCAGCAGGTCTGAGGGAATGGTCTCTGACACACGCAGATAATCGGAAGCTGACTATACTTCAAAGTTTAGCGGCTTATTCACCTGCTCAATTCCCCTTCAAAAATTCAGATTTTAAACTCCAAATCCCCTAAATGTATACTCAAGTCAAGAATTCTCAGATGAAGTCTTAACCCAAGCCAATTCACTGACCTTCATGATGCGAAGAGTTTGAAATTTTCATAGTTACAAACTTCAGTTTAAAAACTATAATTTGAGAGTAAATATAGACAAAATGTACCAACTCTTCTCAGAAAAGGAAGACTAAAACTAAAGTCTGACATTTATTACTACAAGTATTTTGAAATATTTTCTTAATATTTTTATATAAAAATAAGAACATTAAACATACTCATCTAACCCCAAAACCAAGAAATAATGAGGGTTAACATTTCAGTTAACACTAAGGTTACTAAGATATAGTAACAAAACCTTGCAGGATTTTTCAAATGTGTAATCATACAACTAGATATATTTGAAATTGCTTCTTAAAGAAAAGCAATTATGCATAAAGCTTATGTCATAAACAATTAAGATATTATAATACTATGCAGCAATATCATATTATAAAAGCCAATTATAGAACTCAACAATGTGGGTTCTACCTACAATATTAATTTGCTAATGGAGATGGGATCTGTAAAAATTGTTACGTTGGAAATGAATGTAGGCAGGGTGAGGTTGTTATGGAAAATAGGGACAGTTTCACCAGCAAATGTGCCTTTTTCCTTAGCATAAAGTATGGAACTTTTTATCTTTTGCAGGCCATTGACCAGTGGGGTGGGATCTGAAAGGGAAAACCGACGATGAGCCATAGAGCAACAAATGTAATCTGTGATCTCTACTTTGTGAAGGTTGACGGCTTGAAAGAGAATATGATCAAAGCTGTCAATTATTCAGTTTTAAGATAAAGAGGCATGAACAAATGTTTCCATTTTCTGAATCTCTCCGTCAGCATTTAGCAACCATTTTGCTTCTGTTCTCACACTCTGTTGAAACTGCCTATATAGAAGGCACTGATGACCTTTTTATTTCCAAATACGACGGACCCTTTTTAGTCTTCATCCTACCTGACCTCTCTTCAGCATTCGATCCTATTTACAACTCGCAGGGGAGGGAAAAACTTTTTCCCTCTACCCTTCTAGATTCCCCTGGCTGGGACCCTGTAAATTAGATTGACAAAAGACAGATTAACACAAGGAAAACAAACAGAAGTTTATTAACTTGTGTTCATGCACGCACATGGGAATATTCAGTGATGAATGACTCAAAGAGTGGTTAGAACTCGGATTTAAGTAGCATCATAACAAAAAGAAAAAGGATTTTGAGTTTCTAGCAAATTGTGGGAATGTAAATATATGGAGGAACTAATGGAAACTAGGGGCTAATTAAATAAAGTTTCCGATGTGGGATCTTTTGGTGCAATCTCTGGTAATGAATTTCTGCCCTTCCTGGTAGAGAGCAGAGGAAGAATAGCTTTAAAAAGTTAAGTCCTGCTTTTAGGCAAATAGCGGAAGGGCAGAGATCTCTTTTTGTATCTGTTTCTTTTAACTACCTTCAGCTCAAAATAATCCTATGTCAAATTATAATATTATGGGGTGGTAATTTTCTGCTACCTTTAAACACCATATTTCTCATTGATTGGCTTTTGTGACATTTCTTCTTTACTGATTCCAATTTCTGAGCTCATTTTTTCCTCTTATATCTCATATACCAACCTGCCTGAAAACGACAGTGTTTCTCCCGAAAAATGTCCCAATTATTTAGCATGATATCTAAGATTTTCCTAATCTGGATTCTACCTGCAATTCCACTCTCAAATCTAGTGATACTCAGCTATATCAAACCACTGATCATTTCGTGATCAACTTAAATACTTTCATTTACCATGCCAAAGTACAGTTTTCTCGCTGCTTGGAATGCTGGACTTCTACTTCTCTGCATAGAAACCTCTTTGCAATTCTTCAAGACCTAGCTCAAATATCTGTACATTTATAAAGTGTTCTTTTCCCCCACCAAATTTGAATTAATCCATGCAATTTGTGTATCATGTTAGAATAACAGATACCAAACTGAATTCTTGTTGATCCACTAGTAATTGAATTATTTAAGGACCGATAATATAACTTATTCAATCATAAAAGTAATTCAACAAATGTTTACTAAATGACTCCTATAAACTGCACTCCTTAAGGGGGGGACATTCTAATACCGGGCATGTGACTCTCACAATAATCTAACCTTGCCCCCCATCACTTTACTCTGTTACTAGAAACTTGATCTTGAGCAAACATTGAACCATTTTATGTCTTAATTTTCTGGTCTATAAAGTGAATATAGGCCCTGGATTTAATATTCCTAAAGTTCTTTCTAACTTCAAATTCTATTTTAATTATTCCTTTAAGAAAAAGCAAAATCCTGACTTAAAAGAGGTAACCATAAACAACCTTTTTCTTCTGACACACTCTACACCCACCATTAGGTGTTTCCTTATTTCTTTATGATTCCCATTATTCTCTCTAGTTTTTATATAGCAAATGCTACTGTGGCCACAGGGATGAAGAACGTCATCTATGAAACCATTGTCATGGCTCTTTGCAGTGGCAGTAGCTAGTGAAGACTAGAGGAGAGCCTGAGAGTAAGACCAGTAAGTATCCTTAAATTGGGCCCCGTTTTCAGTTCTCTGCCTTCATAATAAACATAACTGGTCTTAGTAACTGAGTATACCAATGCTAAGAGGGCTAGTTTCAAGATGTCCTAGATAAGACAGAAAAGTGAGGTAAGTATATTTGGGTGGGAAAGGCTTATAACTGCTTCCTTTTCAGCTAGAATTTAAGTCATAAAATTCAACAAAACTGTTTCTAAGGTTTAATTCTGCCACGCACTATTGGAAGAAGCATTCCACCATGAGGCCAGCACATCCCTGCACACACATGCTGAGTATGCCAAGAATGCCAAACCCTGACTACTCTTTTCATGGATCATTTCTCAAAGGTACATCTGCAGTGAGCAGCCTTTACGAATAATGTCTTCCACCTCACAGAGCTGACTTGCTTCCACAAAGCAATGGAAACAGTGAATAAACAATAAAAACAGTGAATCCCCAAGCTCAGTGTTTCTTTTCTTTTTTTTCCAATTTCACTGAGATATAACTGACATACAGCACTGTATATACATTTAAGGTACACAGTATGATTTGACTTACAAACATCATGAAATGATTACTGCAACAGCTCAGTGAGCTTCCATCATCTCACATAGATATATTAAAGAAATAGAAAAACATATATTTTCCCTGTGATGAGAAGGTTGCTGTTTCTTGATATCCTACTGCTTGCACAGCATCCATGCATTAGGTATACCTGCATTGCGGCCTTCAGATTAGGAGTGTGGGGATGGGCAAGCGGTTCAAATCACCATGAACGCATGATGCTTACTATCCCACGAGTAATCAAAGTCCTTTGTCTCCAACTCAGGAGTCCTGTGTCTTCTGCCACTAGACACCAAACAGTAAAAGACTCACTTGTTAAGTTGTAAATAGGGTAAAATCTCAGACTCTTCACAGAACTTAAGACATGCTAACTGTGAGCTTTGGCAAGTCACTTTCTTAGCCTCAGCAGTCTTATCTGACAAATGGTAGCATTACTGTCACCACAACCACATCACAGCATTTTGAACAAATGAGACAGTACATGGCAATGAGAGCCTATTTAGGTACAAAGTGTTGTTACAGCACCACTTGAAAATTCTCCAAGTCAGTTCCCTCATAAGGCATCTTAACATCTTAAATCCACTTGGGCCTCCCAGCATGTTAAAGAATGCATGATTTTACTATATGGCTTCCCAAACTATTGTCATATCTTTGAAAATACCCTTTGGGTATGCTGAATCTTTAGTAGAATTAAACGTAGAATTATTATGTCAGAAATACAAGTATAATACAACACTGAATATCACCCACATAAATGTGTACACACACATGAAAATATACATACCTTGCCTTGCAGAGATAATCAGGCTGAATAATGTTATACCTTCTTTTGCAATGAAAAGTCATAATCCCAAAGTTAACCCTTTCAAAGTAATAAATAATCAAGCTTCATTATCGTGCTGTTCATATCAGCATGGCGTACAACAGAAGCCAAAATGGGAATTTTTATTCATTCAATAATTTTATCATTTTTACTAGCCCCATATAGCCAGTTAAGCAAATTTCATTCAGAATGGAAAAGAACCAAGTTCCTGAGTAACAGGTTCTTTTAAAAGGGGGAATCAAATTATGGCACATTTTGTCCTCATACTGAATTAAATTTGATTAAGTGCTAGTGATGGGAATGTTGACTAATAACTAACCATGATTTGTAGTTACTTAAGAAATGCTCTTTTAAGGAAAATGCATGTCATTAAAATTTATAACCTCCCAGGACTTGTGCAGTCACCCATAATTTTTTTCTAAATTAGAAAAGTTAGCATCATTCATTAACCTAAGTCCAAAGATGCAAGCAACAAACCTGTATTTTTAATTTACGCACACGCAGTTTTGTTTTTCCAGATTTTTTCGTATACCTTCATCTCTCCTATCCCTATGTTCCTTGTTTTATTAAAAGCATCACCAGAGATAAACCTTTCTTTTGCTAGGTGATTGGTCAAGTTATTTTTATTTTTCCCCACAAACAGGAAAGGAATAACATACAACATGCCTTCCCTTTTGCGGTTGGCCATTGCTAACCTCTTGTCCTGTTAGAAAACACTGTTGTCCTTAATCTATTGTTTCATAAGCATGACAAATTTTCCCATTGCCTGAATGTCTTTATAAACTGTCTCTTCTTTTTTTTGCTTGAGTTATTCTGATCTCATCCTCACGTGATTGTGGTGGTTCTCCAGTTTACTCAATAATCTGACCTGATTCCCACTTTGTGTGGCTCTTTTACTTAGAGCTATCTGTAACTAGCCCACTTGGCACCTTGTTAACACCTTTGTTATTCTCACAGGACACCAATGAATCTGTTTACAGAACAGCTATTTTGCTGTTTTTTATCTCATTTATCAGTGGGTGATCATTATATCAAATGCTACTTGCTAGTATTCAATTTGATATCTAAATGTTAATTATACCTCACTAATTTCCTCCCTTTCATTTCTTAGAAGTTAAGGCATTCTGGCCTAAGTCACTGGAATTTCTGGCCCCTTGTTTTATTCTCCCCTAGTCCATTCCAGTTAGTAGGCACACACTTAGAACCTGCCCGACTTTAACCCTCTACTTTCTGTTCTAGAAGAGAGTTCCTCACACACTGCTGGAACTTGCTGGACCATCTGTGGTCTTGCTGAATTATTTTCCTAAAAGATCAGGCACTGCATAAAAAGTAAGTGACACAAGTCCACAAAAAGAAATTCCCCTAAATGGATCTTTAATTACAGTGGTGGTTTGTCGATGGGAAGAAACGTATTTCTTCAAGACATTCAAGAAAGAAACAGATTTCTTCAAGATACTCAAGAAAAAAACATACCTCAGTAATTTTACTTAAGAGATTAATTTTTTTAAAAGCCTAAGAACAATAAAGAACAGTGGTGTGTACGAGACACCAGCAAGTACATACTTCTATGAATAACAGAGATGGCGAGAAGAACCTTACTTTTTAATCCATTAATGATGAATTACTTTTTAAAATTACTGAGAACTCTGTATAGTTAGCATCCTACTGCCTCATCCCTGTGTGGTCCACCTGCCTCAAGTTTTTCTGATCCAGGAACACCAAAAGATACACATAGACATATCTATTTTCAATTAAAATGCTTAATGCACAATGTATGTAACTAATGTTTGGGGCTGTGATGCTTAAGCTAAGCTACTTAGTCTCTGGCTTGCAAAACCACTTGGCAGAACAAAGATTTATCTCCCCCAAGTGCAGTTCTGAGCTGGCTAATTAGGGAGAAGGAAATAGGGGAAATAGGATGATGGGACACCGTGCCATCTTCCTCTGACTTCCACTCCCAAGTCTCACATATTTTTATCCCCATGACTCAACTAAGGGTATAGCACACTGAGGGAAGCTCTCTCTCAAGTGAGGAAACTAATATCTTTCACAGGGCTAGAGCACCAGTTGTCCAGAGGACTACCCTGAAATAGTGCACAGCGACTAACAAAATAAAGGACAAAGTAGCCAGATTCTGGATGTAGAGAAAAGTCCAATCCTCTGCATCACTATAATGAATCCTTTTAGAAACTCTAGGACTTACTTCTGTAGACTGTCTGCCAGAAATATAAAAGCTTCTATTCAAAAAAGCTGAAGGAATAAGGAAAGTGGTACTTTAAGGGATGACACGATCCACCTGCCTAATGTCCAAACCGCTTGTAAAATTTCGATGGTTGCTGGTGGCTGTACGTGGTGACGTATCTGTAATCCAAGGCCATCAGAAAACTTCACTGAGTCAACAAATCCCTGTGGAGTACTTACTGTATGTCAAACATATGTGGAAAGCAAGGACTTATAAGAACAAAAACAAAAAACTTGAGGAGGGTAGCCATGGGAGAGAGAGAGAAAAAAAAAAGAGCTAGAAGAAAATTAAATATATGCTCAATTGAATATTATAGACAAAGGAGGAGTGGAATAAAGATCAGCCAAAGGATAATGGGATAGATGCAGGAAACGCTTCAACAGGAAATTATACCTGACCTTGTTTCTGAAAGGTGATTAGAATTTTTCAGGCTGAGAAGGGAGAAAAGGTCAGTTCAGGCAAAACAAAGGCAAAGATACTTGAAGTATATTTGTCCCTGTTTGTAACAGAGTCCTCTGGAGTAGAAGCATGAGGATAAAAAGAGTTACCAGATTTTAGGAATGTTTTATTAATGTTACGGCACCACCTAAGTAGATATTCCACCAAGGGCATTATCCTCTAAAATGAACACTCTACTCTCCGCAGGACAAAAGATGCCACCCAAAGGCACACAAAAGTCACATTAGAGATCTCTGCCAAACGCTTTTTAGTTTTCACCTCCAGATGGATTCTTACCTCATTTTCACCTTACCCTGTGCCCTAGGAGCCTAACCTTCATGAGCTACAGCAATGGGCTTCCTTGCCCTCAATTTCCAGAAAGACTTAACAATGGGAGATGCCAGTAGGACACAGTAGGTAGGGAAGGAGAGACATGAGGTGAGATCAGGGTATTAATTCTCCTGGTTCCTTCCCTGCCAGGTGCTGGTGGTGGGCTGTGTCCCTCTAACAAAGGCCACAGCTCTAATCAGGACATCACAACCATAGGTGCCTGCAACCCTGACATTGCTAACATCAGGGTACTGCCTCATCCCTTGTGGTTTTCCTTAATGCTGCCCATCCACCACCACACTCTCCCCAGTCAACTGTTTCCTGCCAAGATCCTGACCAAATCGAGATTAGTCTCAGAAAATGGCAATAAGCCTTTTTTTTTAGCTCTACCACCGTGTCACCAGCCCTTTCTCTCCCATTCCTGATACGAATATTGACCTAACATACAGAGCCACCGAGGTCCCTGCAATTTTCTAGCCCTTCACAAGCAAGCGTCATCGGCCCATTCTCCTTCCTGAGAAGCGTTGGAGTTGGAGATACAAATAATGGATGTTACAGTCAAATGTGCAATAGGCAATAGCAAAGTTTAAAAAGCATCACCTCTCTTGGCCCACAGAATTTGCTTTTTAAATTCTTACAATTTAAAAGATTTAATTAACACTTCAGTTTTGTTTTTTTAAACTTGAAGAAATGGTAGAGAAAGATTCAAAAGGGGAAGAGTAAAGAGAGAAAAAGTAATCTCAGAATGAGAGAGTTGTGATAAATATATGACATTTCAACTCTCGTTCTGAGGTCAATAGGTTTCTAATACCATATATTTTTCTTATGATACTCCATTCGAGTTATATACAAAATTTTCAAAATATTCCTATAAAGTTCTTTCTAAATGAAATTACATGTGTTCTTGGTGGAAAGAGGAGGTCTCTTTCTATACTTAATAATACTGTATGTTTGTTTAACTACTTCATGATGAGAAAAAAACAGTATTATGACCACATATAATGACAGTAGCACATCCTTGATCCCATGCATATGCCATTTGTGTTTACAATCATTCTTTGGAGGCAAAAAAGACTTGTCATTTCAGTTCTGCTTCTTAGAAATGTAAATAAGTATAACGATATTGTGCAGATGAAGATTCAGGTCCTAAACATATGAACAACAGCTCTTGATAACCAATTTTTACCATTAAGAGAAAGTAATTTCTACCACAAGTACTAACTTAAGCCACAGTTCTGTCATCTCCCAAGAAATCCAAAGTGACAGGGAACACAATTTTTTATAAAGAGAGTGTGGTAGATGGTTGTAAGATGATCTGCAATGGTCCACACTCATACAAAATTCCTGACCGGTAAGTGTGATAGAGCCTGTAATTAAGACAAGATATCACCTCCAATTCAGTTACTAACCAGTTGATTTGGAGTTAATCAAAGAGAAATCACCCTGGGTGGGTCTGATCTAATCTAATGGGTACACTTTTAAAAGAAGGGAAGCATCCAAGAGACAAGCTCCTGCTAGACTACAGGAAAAGGGCAAATAATCGTATCTCAAAACTGCCTATAGAAAAGGATGTCTTCTGGAGATGTGAGCAAACCCCAAACAATAGTTAGCAGAAAATGGAGACCTCAGTCGTAAAGCCACAAGGAATTGAACTCTGCCACCAACCTGAATGAGTTCAGCAGAAGACAGTGAGAATCAGCTGAGAAGTGTAGCCCTGACTGACACCCTGATTACAACTTTGTGAGACCTGAGCAGAGAATCCAGCTAAGCTGTGCCTGTACTCTTGACTCAAGGAAACTGAGATATAATAAACATGTGCTATTTTAAGTTGCTAAATCTCTGATCATTTGTTATAAAGCAACAGAAAACTAATACAGGAGAATACCTTATTACTCTTCACTACATTGGATCCTACTGCTTTAAGACCATAATCACTAAAACAACTGTTTATGCTAACTTTGAACATAGAATAGTCTGATGGGTGACATCTGTAATATTGCAATAATGGTAAGACATAGTCAAAGAAGCTCCATTCATGACACTATTAATCTATTTGCCCTCTTGGGGGAGAAAATGAACTCATTCCATTTCTAAGTTACAAATCTTCAACTAAGTTTCTTTAAGCTTAGTTTTGTTTTGTTTACTTCAGAATGTTTGACAATATCCTATATTTCCTAGAAGTCTTAAAAATAAATGGTGATAAATATAAAGAAAATAAACTCCAATTAGAAACACATTTTCCTTCCAAGAATAATATTCTTTTCATTTTCATTCAGAAGCAATTATATTATTTAAAAATGCAGTTATATTAAGGGCTTTTATATTCTCTGTGCCTCTTCAACAAAAGTTAGACTGACTTCCCAGATTTCTCTTTCTGTTTATATTTTCTACTGTGAGACTGGGATATTTTTCTTCTGGTGGTTGACATTGCTACCTATAAGTACAAAACACGTCAGCAGGAGAATAGAATAGATTATTCCCTATAGCAGGCTGAATAATGGCCCCAAATTCCTGGAACCTTATAGGGTAAAAGAGATTTTACAGTTATGATTAAATTCAGAATTTTGAGATTATCTTGGATTGTCCAAGTGGCCCAAAGTAATCACCAGCATCCTTACAGAGGCAGGAAGAGGGAGATTTGCTGCAGCAGAGGAATGTCAAAATGACACAATGTTAGAAATACTTGACCAATCATTGCTGGATTTGAACATGGAATAAGGGGCCCCAAACCAAAAAATGCAAGCAACTCCTACATAGCTAGAATTATCTAGAAAAGGAAATCTCCCCTGGAACTTTCCAAAGGAATGTGATCCTGCCAAACCATTTTAGGGCTTCTGACCTCCAGAACTACAAGATAATATTGCATCTGTGGTTTTCATAAGCCTCTATATTGGTGGTAATTTGTTACAGCAGCAATGAGACAGAAAGGAAGGGGGCAGGGCACAGCCATTCAAGAAATGACACAGCAATTAACACCAAAATGGTGGGAGAGTCAACTCCCAGTAGACCTTGAGGCTGAAGATGGCGGGAGATCTGACTTCTAGTAGACCTTGAGCTTCATTATATGCTCACTGTACTATACTAGCATGGTAAATGGCACTCCCCCAGGTGCCATGACAGTTCCAGGGCTAACTATAAAAGGTTAAAAAGTGGGCAATGACCCAGTTCCTGGGAATCCAGCCCCTTCCAAAGTAGTCAGAATAATCCTCCCACTTGTTAGCATATGAAGTTACCGAGCCCATAAAAACTAACAGCCCCATGCTTCATGGCTGCTGTCCCTTCTGAGTGAGACACTGTCTGTGGAGTGTGTATCTACTTTTACGTTATACTGAGTACCCAAGGGCAACAGTCATAAATTAGGGCTGTCCTAGAAAACTGAGATGTATGAACAGCCTACTCATGGTACACTCATAGCAGAGAATTCAAATTATAGAGACGGATATTTCAGCTCTAAATAAGGAAAAAGCTTTTTAACAATCCACCAAAAAACAGACAGATTGCCTTAGGAAGTAGGGAGGTACCCACACTGGCTACTGACAACAGATAGGTAGTACAGGTCCTCAAACTTGACTGTATGGGAGAAATCACGTGGTGTGTTTCAGTGCACTTGTTTCTTTGGTTTTGCTGTATTTCTCATTTATATTGCCAGGACCCACCGCAGAACTACTGAATCAGAGTTTCATGATGTGCGACCCAGAAGTTAT
Organism: Vicugna pacos; assembly: GCF_048564905.1. Taxonomy (NCBI): domain Eukaryota; kingdom Metazoa; phylum Chordata; class Mammalia; order Artiodactyla; family Camelidae; genus Vicugna; species Vicugna pacos. The sequence goes on along the minus strand of NC_132998.1, from coordinate 20,222,120 downwards.
GTTTTTAATTACCTCTCCAAGTGATTCGAACACTGTGACAGTCAAGCACCAAACTTTGGAAGGAGGAGTGAGCAGTGATATATTTACTTTATTTCAGTCGTGGACCCTCCCACCCTTGGGGCCTCATACACACACATAAATCACCATTTCTACCACCTTTGCTCCCTCACCTGCTTTGCTCCCAAACACAATCTTAATCCTGAAGCCCAATATGCAAAACACATAAAAATGAAATCACTCCTACTGGAACTATCCCAGGGATTCCTGCCACTAGGAACCTCATCCACAGTAGACCCTAAGGGTTCTCCATGAAATCCAGGGCTCCTCTGAGAACAGGCCTATTAAAAACCAAGACTCTGCACATTCAGATGCATTTTTTTTCTCATTAACCTATGTTTTATTTTCAGCAAATTCATTGTTCATTATTCCACACTATAAAAAGTAACCACACACGCATATGCATTCACAAATTAGATCATCTTTATCACACATCAACATATTTAAAAAAACAAATATTTTTCTAATATCCATATACTTATATGCTGATTGCACTGTGAAACAGAGAAGCTGACAACAGCTTTACCACAGTATATCTCAAGAACTGACATTTTAAAATTAAGAACTGCACATATGTTCCACAGGCAAAATTTTGATGGAAATATTAGCATTAGTACAAATAAATGCTGTTGACATAGCGTAAGCATGATAGCTTGGAATAACAGCTGATTCCAACTAGGTTCATCATTTTTAATTCAGTAAGGACAATCTAAAATGTAAACAAAGTATTTATAAAATAAATTCTTCTAGGAAATAAAGGAAATTCAGTAAGCACCTTTAAGATGTCCATAGTTTGTTGTAACTACTCAGAGAAGCAACTGTCTTTTAAAATTGTGTATTTGGAGTCTGTCTCCATGAAGTTTGCATCTTGTCATTCAATTTTATAATAAATTACCCTTCTTTGGTTTTCAGCTCCTCTGCCTGAGGGTACTTCAAATTGGGGTGTGGGTGGAGGGTGAACAGCCTGTTTTTCATAACTCTCTTTAAAGCATGGCAGATTCAGCTCCTCATTTATTTGTAAGATTTTATTTTAAGAAATGGGTTTGAGGGTTCAGAAAAGAAGTTTGAAAACCATTGTTGCAGAGGAAATGTCTGCATATGGTTGGAGATGAAGTAGATAATCTTAAAGTTCCCTTCAGTGTCAGTTCTAAAATTCTAAAAACTTCATATTGTGATAATTCTTAGAACAATTACAGGTAATCTGATTGCCAATAAAATAAAAACATGAGTCATGCTTGAGAAGGCAAGTTTACCTATGTCTCTTAACTTCCAAGGTCACTGTGTATTTAATAAAACAGATTTCACTCCAAATGGGGTATTTTTAACAGGTTCAGCAGCCTTAGATTTTAAAAATTATTTTCATACTCTATCAATGAATTGAAAGTGTCCCCCCAAAATTCGTATGTTGAAGACCTAACCCCAGTGTGATGGTATTTGGAGGCGGGACCTTTGGGAGTTAATTAAGTTTTGGACGACATGAAGTTGGGCTTATGATGGGATTAACAACCTTAATTTGACACAACATTGTAAAATGACTGTAACTCAATAAAAAATGTAAAAAAAAATTTAATTAATTAAAAAAAAATAAAAAAAGAGGAAAAGAAACCAGAGCTCTTTCTGTCTCCCCACCATGTGAAGACACAAAGAGACAATGGCCATCTGCAAGCCAGGAAATGGACCCTTACCATGAAGAGAAGCTGCCAGCATCTTGATTTTGGACTGCCCAGGCCCCAGAACTGTGAGAAATCTGTCTGTTGTATAAGCCACCCAGTCTATGGTGTTTTGTTATAACAGCCTAAGCTGGCTAAGACACAGGACTTATTCTATGAAACAATTCTGAGATCTCATACTATCATGTTTTATTGAATGCTATGTGACAGGATTGACCATGGAAGAGTTTTGAATAGAATTTTCAAACTAATCTTATAAGCACCCCCAAAACAAAGTTAACAAACCATACTTTTCTAAACACAAACACCCAAACACAGATACACACACCCCATACAATACCATGTGTAATGAAATTATCTATCAATTAAATTAACCACCTAACAGTTAAATTACATACATTTGCTTCGCTTTCTACAGATTGTTTGCCTTTTAGAAAGCCAGCTAAATATCATTCATGGAGCTTTATTTTATTTCACGAAGTATCTGGAACGGAACATGCAAATAGCTTTTCCCAAACAATTCTCACAAATTTAATTTGATTTACTATTAATTTTGTTTTCCAGTGCAAAAAAATTGAGAGCCCATAAAACAAGATCAGAAGGAAGTGAAAAGATCCCTGACAGTGGGCAAGAGCAGGTATCTAGGAAAGCTGGCTTTCTCTGCAACATTTTAGCCCATGAATATTAACAGATAAACATTACAGAACAAAGTATGTTTGATAAATGCACTTACTTCTTTTCTTGAATTGAAGGTCTGAGGAAATAGATAAATCTCATACATTGGCATGGATACCAAAAGAGTTAGCACAATCTACATTTGTACACTGTGAAAAAAACTCTAGGTGTTAGGAATCGAATCAAAATGTCTTTAGAGATTTGTGAAACACAATGAGCTCTCTAAACCATCAGCTCTCCCTTTCCAGCAGAAATCTAATAACTATACGTAGCTTATGGAAGTTCCTGTTTTATCAACAAAATGAGTCCCTGAATACCAGATATTTGAGGCTGACTGTTAAGAAATAAAGGTTTCCAAAAAACAGAAAGAAGTCTTCCTAGAGTTGATTCAGCTTAACAAATAATGTTTTGTATAAGTACTTTTGATACCCGTATGTAAAACAGCATGTTAGGCGCTGCAGGAGAAATAAAATGAACCAACTTGTAGTTTCCAACACCTCGGAATTGTTCAACCAAATGCAGAAAAAAGAGGCAAATACAAAAATAACTGTAATTTAACATAATATACTATTAAATGCCATAAAAGAGACTTACAGCAAAACTTCTCTAACTTTAACGTGTATATGAATTACACGAGGAGCTTATAAAAATACAGATCCTGACGTTTAGAGTGTGGGTTAGAGTTGCGAATCTGCATTATCAATAAGCTACACATAATGCTGATGCAGCACTTCTGGCAAAACAGATAAAAGACATCACCCCAAGTTAGAAAAGGAAAAAAGTATCATCATGACAGGACGGGGGAAGATTATATTTCATAAGACTCTTGAATAGGCAGGATTTTGAGGAAAAAGAAATGAAATGCATAAATGAATCAAGCAAAGAAATGTGCTTTGGGGGAGGTGGATCAAGACGGAGGAGCAGGAAGACCCTGAGCTCACCTCCTCCCAGAGGCACACAGATATTATAACTACTTAGCTACTTATACAGCAACTGCCTCTGAGGATGACCTGAAGACTAGCAGAACAAAAGACGTTCCACAACTAAAGATATAAAGAGGGAGCCAGGTAGGAGGAGACAGAAGATAGGCAGAAGCGGGTGGAGACACCGTTAAGTCAAAACCCGCACTCCCAGGTCAGTGACCCACAAGCAGGAGGAGTATCACCACCGTGCAGGTGCTCCCCGAGGAGCAAGGGGTTCAAGACCCCCATCAGGCTCCCAGCCCAGGTATACTGCACTAGGAAGATGAGTCTCTAAAATTTCTGGCTTTAAAAACCTGCAGGCTTTTGTTCAGGAGAGCCAGGAGGGCTGCAGGAAACTGACACCCCACTCTTTAAAAATCTCACACACTCCAAGTCCCAGCACTGGGACATCAGTTTGAATGGTGTCTAGGTCAGACTCACGTGTATCTTGAAGGGCCTCCCAGAGAGGCAGGAGGCAACTGGAACTCCCTCCAGGGACTGAAACATTGGCAGCACCCATTGTTATGAACTCATTCGACTGTGCTGACATCAGAGCTGACACACACCATTTTTGATTCCTCTCTCAGGCCTATTACTGCTGGCCTGGTCTGCCCCATACACCGGCACACCCACACTAGTTGCCATGACGCCAGGGCTCACAATCAGCTGTGCCAGGGGGCCTCCTCCACCCACAGTGGGCCCACAGCAGTCACATGACACCAGGCTGCACAGCTGGCCAGGCCAGGGGCCTGCCCCACCCACCAGGATGACCTCACTGTACTCAAGCAGCCAGGCTTCAGTCGGCCACAGCAGGGGCCTGCCCAGCCCACCAGTGCACCCACAGCAGCAGAGCACCACGGGGCCTCATAGAAAGGTGCCCAGGAAGACTGACTCATCCACCAGTGTTCGTGCGAAACTGCATGAGCCAACTGGACCAGGAGGCAGACCCGCCTACCAGGAACCCACAGTGTTTGGCCCTGCCACAACCAAAGCAGCCCACATAGAAGACAGCCCTGGAGCACCAAGCTCTGGTGGCCAGGAGGGAGCATAAGACCACGTTTCACTGATCAGGGAACAAAACCAACCCACCTAATACATGGAAAACACCTACAGATATTAGGAAAAAATGAAGGGGCAAAGAAATAGGTTACAAATGAAGGAACAAGACAAAACCTCAGAAAAAGAACTAAACAAAATGGAGATAAGCAATCTACTTGATAAAGACTTCAAGATGACAAACATAAAGAGGATTGCTGAACGAAAGAGAACAGATGAAGACAGTGAGAACTCCAAAAAAGAGTTAGAAAATATTAAAAAAAAAAAAAAAAAGCAATCAGAGCTGAAGAATACAATAACTGAAATGAAAAACACACCAAAGAGAAACAACGTAGATCACACAGCCTTGGCATTCTAATTGGTTTTCAAACTGGTCAACTTATTTAAATTCCTTGCTTGTTTTTAAGCCAGTCACTGGATTAAAAATGTCATTAAGTGTGGTTATGCTAGAGGCTCCTACATAAATCAATGACATTACCTACTGAAAATAAGATCAATGTAGGGAAACAAATATCCCTCATTTGTTTCTTAAAAGAAAGAAAGAAAGAAAAAAAAAACAGACCAGCAATCTGGAAGACAAAGTAATGGAAATCACCTAAGCGGAAAGAAAACAGAGGGTTTTAAAAAATGGGGACACTTTAAGGGACCTCTGTGACAATATCAAGCATACCAACATTTGCATTATAAGGGTCCCAGAAGAAGAAAGAGAAAGGGGCAGAGAACCTAGTTCAAGAAATAATAGGTGAAAACGTCTCTGATTTGAGGCAGAAAACAAACATCCAGGTCCAGGAATCACAGAGAGTCCCAAACAGAACCCAAAAAGGTCCACATCAAGTTACATTATAAGTAGATCACAAAAATTAAAGGTAAAGAGAGACTCTTAAAAGCAACAAGGGAAAAGCAACAAGTTACAAACAAGGAAACTCCTATAAGACAGTCAGCTGAATTTTCAGCAGGAATTTTGCAAGGCAGAAAATAATGGCACAATGTACTCAAAGTGATGAAAGGAAGAAACCTACAACCAAGAATCTAAGAATATTCTACCCAGCAAGGTTATCATTCAGAATTGAAGCAGAGATAAAGAATTTTACAGACAACTAAAAACTTGAAAAGAGTTTATCACCAATAAATTGGCCTTATAAGAAATGTTAAAGGGACTTCTCTAAGTGGAAAAGAAGGCCACAACTACAAATATGGAAATTATGAAAGAAAAAATCTAATGGCAAAAGCAAACATAGTGTAAAGGTAGTGGATCAACCACTTATAAAGCTAGAAGGTTAAAAGACAAAAGTAGTAAAAGTACTACTCTTAACAGTAAAGTCATCCATATCCACAATAAGTAGTTAAGGGATTCACAAAACAAAAAGATGATATATGATGTCAAAAACATAAAATGTTGGTGTGCATGGGGTGGTAAAAATGAAGAGCTGTTATAATGCATTCAAATTAAGAGATTATCAACTCAAAATAGGCATCTATAGACACAGGTTGTAATATATGAACCTGTGGTAACCACAAAACAAAAACCTCTAGAAGATACATAAAAAAAATTTTTTAAAAATCCAAATTTAACACTAAAGATGGTCATCAAATCACAAGAAGAGAGAGCAAGAGAAGAAATGAACAGAGAAGAACTAGAAAAACTACCAGAAAACAATTAAGAAAATGACAGTAAGTACATACCTGTCAATTTAAATATACATGAACTAAATACTCTAATCAAGAGAGACAGGGTGGCTAAATAGATTGGAAAAGATAAAAATAAAAGGCCTATCTATATGCTGCTTATAAGAGGCTGACTTCAGAACTAAAGACCCACACAGATGGAAAGTGAGGAGATGGAAAGAAGTATTCCACACAAATGTGAATCAAAAGAAAGCCAGGGTAGCAATACTTGGACAAAATAGACTTTAAAACAAAGACTGTAAAAGAGAGAGAGAAGGATATTATATAATAAAGGGATCAATCTAACCAGAAGTTATAACAATTGTAACCATATACACACTCAATATGGGAACACCTAAATATAAACAGCAAATATTACAAATATAAAGGGACAAATTGACAGTAACAAAATAATAGTAGGGGACTTTACCCCACTTACATCAATGGACAGATCATCCAGACAGAAAATCAATAAGGAAATACTGGCCTTAAATTACACATTATATCAGATGGAATTAATAGATATATATGAATATTTCATCCAAAAACAGCATAATACACCTTCTTTTCAAGTGCAAATGAGACATTCTCCAGGATAGAACTCACACTAAGCCACAAAATGTCTCCATAAATTTTAGAAGATTGAAATTGCATCAAGCATCATTTCCAAACACAATGGTATGAGACTAGAAATCACCTACAAGAAAAAGACTAGAACAAACACAAACACATGGAGTCTAAGCAATATGTTACTAAATATCCAATGGGTCTCTAAAAAGATCAAAGAGGAAATCAAAACATGTCTGGAGATAAATGAAAATGGAAACAATGATCAAAATCTATGCAATGCAGCAAAAGCAATTCTAAAAGGGAAGTTTATAGTGATGCAGGCCACCTCAGGACACAAGAAAAATCTCAATACAACTTACACCAAATCACAATACAATCTTACACCAAAAGGAATGAAAAAATAAAGAGAGAGAGAGAAGTAAATCAAACCAAAAGTTAGTAAAAAAAGGAAATTATAAAGACCAGAGTGAAGATAAATGAAAGAGACTTTTAAAAAATAGAAAAGACCAATGAATCTAAGAGTTTGTTATTTGAAAAGAACTACAAAAAAATAAATATTTAGCCTGAATCAAGAAAAGCAAAAGAGAGGGCCCAAATTAGAAATGAAAGAGAAGTTACAACTCAAAAATGCACAGGACCATAATACATCACTATGAACAATTACATGCAAACAAATGAAACACCCTAGAAAAAAATGGATAAATTCCTAGAAATGTACAATCTTACAAGACTAAATCAAGAAGAAATAGAAAATCTGAACAGACTAATTACTATTGAAGTTGAATCAGTAATCAAACACTCCCAACAAACAAAAGTACAGGACAAGATAGTTTCACAGGAGAATTCTACAAAATATTTAAAGAAGAGTTTACATCTTCTCAAACTATTCCAAAGAGTTGTAGAGAAAGGAATGCTTCTAAACTCTTTCTACAAGGCCAGCATCACCCTGAAACCAAAATCAAAGACACTACAAAAAAGAAAATTACAGGCCAATATCACTGATGAACATGGATGCAAAACACCTCAACAAAATACAGCAAACCAAATTCAACAATATAGGAAAAGGATCATACACCATGATCAAACTGGGTTTTATCCCAGGGATAGAAAGAATGATTCAATATATGCATATCAATCAACATGATACACCATATTAACAAAATGAAAGATAAAAACCGTATGATCATTTCAAGATGCAGGAAAAGATTTTTACATAATTCAACATCCATTTATGACCAAAATTCTCAACAAATTGGGATGCAGAGAAAAGGGAACCCTTGAATACTGTCAGTGGGATTGTAAATTGGCATAAAATATGTAAAGAAAGCTGCATGGGGGATTCCTCAAAAAATTAAAGATAGAACTACCATGTGATTTAGCTATTTCACTTCTGGGTATTTACCCAAAGAAAACAAAACACTAATTTGAAAAGATATATACACACTAATGTTCACTGCAGCATTATTTACAACAGGCAAGATATGAAAGCAAACTAAGTGTCCGGCAACAAATGAATGGATAAAGAAAATGTGGAGTGTGTATGCATGTTTGTGTACACCCACACACATAAACACACACACATACACAGTGGACTATTACTCAGCCATAAAAAAGAATAAAATCTTTTTGCATCAACATGGGTGGATCTAGAGGGCATTAAGCTAAGTGAAATAAATTAGAGAAAGATAAATACCATATGATCTCACTTACATGTGGTATCCAAACAAACAAAACAAAATGAAAACAGACTCACAGATACAGGGAACAAACTGGTGGTTGTCAGAGGGGTGGGGGAGTGAGTAAGTGGGCAAAATAGATGAAGGGGATTAAGAGGCACAAACTTACAGTCACAAGGATATAATATACAGCATAAGAAATATAGTCAATAATACTGTAATAACTTTAGGAATAAATGGTTACTAAAGGTATCATGATGATCATTTTATAATGTATTTAAATGCTGAATCAGTATGTTGTACATTTGAAACTAACATAATATAGTACACCAACTCGTCAACAATACTTCAAGAAAAAAAAGGAAAAAAGATGCTTTTTTACTAAGGGAGTGCTATTCATTTAAAATAATGATTATTAGATCTACTATTTTATAGCTATCTTATATTACCCATACAGATATAATAGATAGAGCTCTATTAAAGTGCCATTCCTAATTACTTGGGTTTATAGTCATTGCCAAGTTAAGCAGCTTCACATTATGGTAGCATAATCAGTGGTTCACAGGATGAGCTCAGACAAGCTCAACAGAAGTTGACAGAAGTTGAAGTTTGTAAACCTGACCCTGAATTGCATCCCCCCCCAGCCCCACTACCCTTGGAGAAGGCAGACCCAAACACAGACAGACACAACTATGAGGAAGGAAGGCAGGATGTGGAATGTGGATTTTTTTCCCCTCAAGCAACACAGGACTCCTAACATCTATATTCATTTTCCATTGCTGTGTATCGAATTTCTATAAACGTAGGGCCTAAGACAACACACATTTATTATCTTCATTTCTGTAGATAAGAAATACAGGCTAGGACCTCTGCTCAAAGTCTCACCAGGCTGAAGTCAAGGCATCAGCTGGGCAGCGTCCTCAGCTGGACTTTCAGGCTCCTCTTGCAAGCTCATTCAAGTTGATGGCAAAATTCAGTTGCTTGCAGTGATAGGACTGAGGGTCTTGTTTCCTTGCTGGCAGATAGGGAGTTCTCAGCTCCCACGTGCCACACTCAGGTCCTAGACATACAGCCCTCTCACAACATGACAGTTTATTGCTTCAAAACTACCAAGGGAATTTCTTGCTCCAGTCTACTGAGTCTTAAATATCATGATGCAATCATGGGAGTGACATCCCATCACTCTTGTCAAACTCTACTAATTAAAAGCAAGTCATAGATACTGCCCAAAATGAAGAGAGGCATGAAAATCAAGACACAAGGATCACCGAATGTCACCCCAGAGCCTCTCTGCCATGGTCAGGAAAGTTCTTTCTCAGGAAATGTGACATTTGATTCGACACTTCAAGAATGAAGAATCAACTAACAATATGAAAGCAGTGGGCAGAGGAGGCAACTGCTGGGAAGACAGGGAAGGGGAAATGGGATAAGGAAGGAGACAGCTCTGAAAATGACACCCACCAATAGCCATATCAGTTGCTTTTTTCATTTCATCACTGGTCGCCAATGAATGTAAACATAGTATACAGTGTGAGTTTTACAATCCAATTACCCAAGTTCTCAACTATTTCATGTATACCCCAAGAGGTATGCATCAGAATAAGAAACACAGAAAAAATAATGTACGTCTTTCCAGAGGGTCAACTTTACATTTGGTAAAATAAATAATGTCAACATTTTTATATTAAAAACAAACAGATTTGTAGAATGAGTATATGAAATGGAGTACGATAGGACATTTGTATTAATTTTTTAGGTAAAACTTGAGTCCTAAAGCAAAGAAATTTCCGATTTGAGACTTCATAATACATTTTCTCTCTCTGCAGTTAGGGGAATTTTGGTACAAATGCTTGACACTCAATGCTATTTTGGTTCTATTCTGTATTTCATACCTCATTAAGTATTCATGAGGGGGAAAAGAAAAACAACTCCTAAGTAAAAAAATAAATTTTTAAGCAGACAGTCTCAAATGTAAAGCATACGAGCATATTCACGGCAGTCTCTGAAGGTAAACTACAGACTGAATTGTTGAAAAGACAGCTAAATTTATACATCACGCAATCACCCTAGAGGATACTGCACTTTACAACTACTTATCTATTTTCAATATGATGATAAAGGCTTTTTGGTTGGTTGGTTGGTCGGTCTGGGCTTTATTCTTGTTCTTGAAGATCCAAATGTGTATATGCCACGGCTGTAATGTGGAAGAGAGGTAAATCTCTATTTTGATTCAGCTCTTGTAATTTAGGGTCTTTGTTTGAGCAGCTGAACCCACGGCCTACCTAACACAGACTCTGACAGCTGCCCTAGCAGAACCTATAATATGTGGCACTGAGTTGGAGATCGAGCAGTAGTTGGTGACAAAACAGAGAGCAAGATGAAAAGTCGCAGACTCCCGCTACGCCACAGCAAAATGTTCAGCCAAACTGTCACCAAGCCTCTCACTGGAAAAGAAGGCAATGGAAAAAGTAAGAAAGGTTAGCATGCACTGGCTACTTCTTGACGCTTCCAACAAAATCCTTCAAGAGATATAAACTCAGCCTAAATAAGGAATTCTCAGGCAGGCGTGGAAGAGAATTCAGCTCTATGGAAGAAAGCTCACCTTGCCGATAGCTTGCAACTTAAATTGATTGAGTGTCTGGTGAAATGTGACTTCATAGGGTTTTAAACCTAATTCTTCCATATTCAAAACAAACATAGTTAAAACAGGAGTTCAGAAGACACTGCTTAAGCTGAACAAGGCTGAAACTCCAAGAGTTCACACAGCCAGACCATGGGGTCCAGAGCAGCAATCAGGAAGATATCAACGGCATGATGTTCTCACCTGACCTCAAGGCAACCATCCTGGATTTAGAAACTGGAGGATTTGCTGAGCACAAAGGCCGAAATTAAAATCTAGTTAGCTAGGAAAAAAAAATTATGTCTTGATTAATACTCGGTTATGGTTACTTGCACTTGGAACTAATCAGTGCAAATAGGAAACCCAGTAAGTTTTTGAGGGGATGTATTACACACCCACACATTTGTACTATAAAAGCCTGTAACTGCTCATCCAAAGACAACCCCCTAGGCTCTCTCACCTGCACCAGCAGGAAGCCAGCTTTGAAAGCTATCGAACCCCAAGAAATGGTATACTTTCTAATGCTGACTTTAGATCTGGCCATGGAGAATAACAGACAATAAAGAATCTCCCACAGGACAAAACCAGGAACCATGGGGAACAACTGGTTTCCTCCCCAAGGACAGAGGGGAAAGCTTGCCAGGAGGGCTAACAACGAAACTCTTCTACTACCAGGATAAAAGTCTTCATGATTCCTTCAAATCCACATAGGATTTGACCGTTGCTGAATGACTACTGGGTTCCCTAACTTCCCCCTTTCCAAATGGGAGTGTCTTCTCCTGCTTCTCCTCTACCACTGCCTTTTGTATAAGTTACCCTACCTCGACTTTACCGCAGTATATTGGATGTGTATTTGGGGGTAGCGGGTGGTGAGCAGATGGCAGATAACTTGCCTTTCAGATCAGCTATGAAGTAATATTAGGGCTTGAGAGAAAGAACAGACTTCACATTACACAGATATCATAAACTATGAGATGAATGAGACTTGGAGAGAAAGTGGGTATGTTTTGTGGTTGGGAGACACAGTGTACAAGGCAGAAAGTGTTAGATGTCTCCCCAAATCCATATTCTCCTTATTTCATAATAATAGGAATTTCAGCTAGGATTCAGCATCCTACATTTCCTAGCTTCCTTTGCTACTGCATAAGGTGATATGACTGATTTCTGACTAGTAAGATGCAAGAAAGATGATGTGTGCTAAAATCCCTCAGAGGAAAGGAGCATGTCCTCCCTTTTCTGTTTCTTGCCGGGAGGTAAACATGGTGGTCTCCATCCATAAACAAGATAAATATCTGAAGGACAGCAAACTGAAAAAATAGGAGACTGGGTCCCTAACACTATGCAGATTCCTTGGTAACCCTGGACAAGCATAATAATTCTGTCTTATCTAAGCAACCGATGTTTTGGATCTCCATTATAGTGTCAAACCTATATCCTAAATTACACATGCTTATAAAAATATAACAAGGAACTTTTCAATGCAATGTATAAGATATATGTGGAGACACAGAGAATGGCTTTTAAAAGCCTATTCCAACTACATTGCTGGCTAATTTAGATCATGACTCAGTATGGAAATTCTGTGTTTTATGAAACCATTAGCTACAAGATAATAATAGTAATTAAAATACAGTGATAAATTACAGCTTACTTAAACAATTTAAGAAAACTCTAAGCATTCTTAAATCTCACTGGAATGAAATGCATTCTGGAATAGAGATTTGTAAACACAGTGAAAATGCCCTGAATTATAAAATTGGGAACTAATTCGTTAAGGTGGTATTTCTTTCTTTCTTTCTTTCTTTTTTTAATAGAAGTACTGGGGATTGAACCCAGGACCTCATACATGCTAAGCATGTGCTCTACCGCTGAGCTATACTCCACCCGGTATTTCTTAATATATAATTTTTATATTAGCACATATATGTTTTAGAGTTGTTTAGAACTGAAATTTTTCATCAGTTTGTTCCCTCAATTAAAAAAAAAAAAACTTTAAATAAAAAAATCTGACATACAAGTTAATTTTAACTTAATATGTATTCAATATTTACTCATTTAATATTTATTCAATAAAAGCTTATATACATATTGATGTTGCCTAAAAGTCCAAGAACAAAGAAAAACAGGATAATAACGTGTTTAATCTGTCACAGTTCCCACGCTTTTCATGTATCTTTTAGACACAGAAATTGCTTTGTTCATTCAAGAGTTAGATATCAGTAAAATATAATATTGTATCATCCACAACACAGCTTTCAAAAGAGCAACATGTGATATAAACTTACAGAAACTTTGTTTCATGGTGCACTAGCTGGCTGCCCTAACTGGCAACTAAGATACAGGTTCCCCATAGATCTTTTCACTGCCATTGCCATTGCCACCAGTATCGGATTCTCATAAGCCAAATAATATGTGTAAGCACTTAAACCATGAAAGAATTTCAGGGCAGACACATTTACCATAATCAGGTGTCTTCCATTAGCCTTCAGAGCATGCCAAGATTCTGGGGCTACTGGGAGAATGACTAACCTCTTGCTAGGAGCAAATCACTCCTGGCACATCCTTACCCATTATTTTCTGGAGTTCAAGGAACTTTTTCTGAGGTATCTATTGTTATAAAGATGAAAGCCTTTAAATGTTAAATTCACAGCACTTCTAAGTAATTTAATTGAGTTCCCATTGATGATTTCATGGAAAGATATGCAAGTGGTTTCCACCATGCAGCCTCACTCTCTGTCCCTAGATCTGGGGGGATTTCGTACAACTTGGCATTTGAAGGCTTAACGCCTGCTGCTGCTTCCCTTACACCACCCAACCGCACTACACACCTTACCTTCAGGAGGCACGTCTGTCTGTCTCACACATATTTCCACCCAAATTGTGCTTTAGGGGACTATAAAAACTGTAAAACATCTCTGATTCATCTCTTCGTCTCTCTTCTCCCATTTAGCACTGTGCTTTCCACCTGGCAGGTTCTTAGAGGCAGGGGAGAGGGAAGACTATGGGAACGATTCAAAATGGCAAAAAAAAAAAAAAATCACCTAAGCTCTCTCCCAGCTGTGCAATTCACCAGTGGTACAATCTTTACACAGTATGGGTATTCAGGTCATTCCTACTACAGATTCATGAAAGTTATTCAATAAATAGCTGACTGGTTGCTTTAAAGAAGGGGGAAACGTAATTTTGATCACTGCAAAGTATACAGACCTAGAGAATATAATGCTTAGTGACATAAGTCAGACAAAGACAAATACTATCTATCACTTACATGTGGAATCTAAAATATAATAAAAATGATAAGGACACAGATGAACTAATTATTATTTTGATTTCTTGAATATGTGTAAGAACATTCGACTGTCCTCTACGGTTGGATTACCACATTCTGTTGATTCTTATTTTGTAGTTGGCTTTATTCCTTTGATAACTATGTAAATTTAAAAAGCTAAGAATCTATCTTTTCTTAGAAACAATAATTAGTACATATATGTAAACTAAAAAAAAGTGCAGTATACTGTATACATGTATTTACATGCAGTATGTGTATGTGCAGTCAAATTGTAATAATTCTACCTAATAAAACAGAAAAAGGGAAGAAAGAAAAAAACAAACTTATAATAAAAATTAATTTATATATAAAACAGAAACAGACTCACAGACATAGAAAACAAACTTATGCTTACCAAAGCAGAAGCGGACAAGGATGCGGGGAGGGACAAATTAGGAATATGAGATTAACAAACTATTGTACATAAAACAGATGAGCAAAAGGATTTACTGTCTAGGACAGGGAATTATACCCAATTTGTTGTAATAACCTATAGCAGAATATAATCTGAAAAAAAAAAAAACCTGAATCACCATGCTGTATATCTGAAACCAACACAACATTGTAAATTAACAATACTTTAATAAAAAATAATAGGATCATATTCATACACACCCCCCAAAAAATTATGTGTTAAATTATAACCTTATAGTTTGACAGTTCAAAAATCCCCCATCAGTCTCACTGGGCAGGGCTTTCTGGTGGCTCTAGGGGAGAAGCTATTTCCTTGCCCTTTACAGTTTCTAGAGGCCACCCACATTCCTTGAGTCTTCCTCCATGTTCAAAGCCAGCAGCCAGGAGCAACAGTTGATTCCTTCTCATCACACCATTCTGATCTCTTCTGCCTCTCTCCCCTATTTAAGGACCCATTGTGCCCACTCAGATAACACAGGTAAACATGCCTATTTTAAGATTAGCTGATTAGCAACCTAAATATTCCATCTGCTACCTAAATTGCCCTTTGCCACACTATGCAACATTCACAGGTTCGGCGGGGATTAAGATTTGGACATTTGGGGCAGGGGCATTATTCTGCTTAACCATGAAAAGAAGGGAGTAAAGTATGATCTATGACTCCTCCACATCAAGTAACCTTCTACTGACAGAAATACAGAATATTAATGACAAAGAATACTAAGTGATTTCAGTCTGCATATGTAATCACTATTTTACCAGCAAACATAGAAGTAGGAAAGTCTGGGGCAGAGGAACCACAGTATAAGACCTCTCCTCATGTGGATGAGTCAACCTATAGGAAGTTACTTGCTTCCTCAAAAGAGACAAAAAGTCATTAGCAGATGAAAAGTTCAGAACATGCTGTCTGAGAAGCTTTTAACTGCAATGTATTTTAATCACTGACATCAACCTAAGAGTTGGTTAACCGCAAGAAATAAGTTTGAGAGGAGTCCTGAGACATTTTTTTTCAATTCAAATCCAGTATAAGGTGGGGTGCAGTGACAAGGAAAGATGATCCCAGATTAAAGTCATCATAACTGACAAGTAGGAATTACTGTGTATATAGACTAATCATTTTGCCTTTCTTTTCTTTTCTAAAAATTTACCTTTTGAGAATATATATGAATGAATAATAAACACACAGGGGTAAATCTTTACAACCTCAGATTTGGTAATAGATTCCTAAATATAACACCAAAAGCATAAGCAGCAAAAGAAAAAATAGATGAATTGGACTTAATCGAAATTTAAAACTTCACATCAAAGGAGATTATCAAGAAGGTGAAAAGACAACCTTCAGAGTGGGAGAAAATATTTGTAAATCATGTATTAAATAAGGGTCTAATATCCAGGATATAAAAAGAACTCCTACAACTCAATAATAAACAAACAAATAATCCAATTGAAAAATTGGCAAAAGACCTAAATAGATGTTTCTCCAAACAAGAAATGCAAATGGTCAATAAGCACATGAAAAGCTGCTTGACATCCTTGGTCATTAGGGATATGCAAATTAAAACCACAGACAGATACCACTGCATATCCAACAGGATGAGCTATAATAAAAAGAGACTAACGTCAATACCAATTGTTGGCAAGGATTTAGAGGAACTGGGACCTTCATATATTGTTCATGGGAATATTAAATGGTACAGTTAATCTGGAAAACTGAAAATATCTCAAAAAGTTATACATACACTTATCAGAGACCCAGTAATTCCACTCTTACATATCTACCCAACAAAAATGAACGCATATGTCCACACAAAGATATGTGCGCAAATATACACAGCAGCATTATTCAAAACAGCCTATAACTTAAGAACAATCCAAATATCCAACCAATTGGTGAAGAGATAAAGTACAGTATAGCCAGACAATGCCATATTAGTCTGCAATAAAAAGGAATGAACTCTTAACATATACAATAACATGGATGAACTTCAGACACATATTACTAAATGAAAAGTCTGTCTCAGAAGACTAAACATTATATGATTCCATTTATAAACAATTTCTAGAAAAGGCAAAACTACAGAGGCAGAACACAGAAATCAGTGGTTGTCTGGGTCTAAAGCTAGAAGGAGAGACTGACTGCAAACAGGCACAAAGAAACTTCCTGAGGTGACAGAAGTGTTTTAGAGCTGGTTTGTGGTGACAGCTGCAAAACTGCATAAATTTACTGAAGTTTACTGAGCTATACACTCATGCTGGGTGAATTTTATAGTCTATAAATTTTACCCAAATAAAGCTGTTAAAAAGTTATCCTTCAGTTCTTTATAATTCACAGCACAATGTGTGTGCTTAATATTAAGGTGTTTTAATTTGAAGAACCACAATTGATGGGAAATCATATTCGATTACCATTTAAATTATGTCTACAATATTGTTTCTCAAAATGTGATCAAAATCATATCAGAATAATACTGAGCGCTGGCAAAATTGCACTCCCATCTCTACTTCCCAACCCTCACCCCCTCACATACCACTCCCTACTCTGCTAATTCACCTTAACCAACTCTATTATTTTCATAGCACTTATCATCTTCTAACATACTATATAATTATTTATTATGTTCTTGTCTTTTTCTCAGAAATGACCCCCCCACACACACACCTATACACACATACACATACAGTGTGCCAAAGTTGCCCTATTTATGAAGATAGTTTTTGAAAAACATTTCTTACACTAAAAAAAAAAATGTTTTAGACGAAAGCTCAGTATGCCAAGGATTAAAGGGTATTCACAATAAAACATTATCAATAACAGTAGAAGCCAAGTTCCCATGATTCTACAGGCACTTAGTAAGGCAACTCAAAGAACTTGAGCGTGCATGGGAGGAACACTTGTCTGAGTGCCAAACTGAATCAAAACCAGAACATCAAGCAAAAGCACATCTTCATGAGAAGTATGTAAAATGTTTCTTCTTCTTAAATTCTCAAATTTTTTTCAAGAAAAGGTATTCTGGTAGACACCTTTTGGAAATGGGATTTCAGGGTTAGTAATGAATGTACTTATCAATTACATATAATATAAAGAAGGAGAATTGTACAAATACATGAAAATCACAGTTGATCTAAAACATCTTCTGAACTACTGATTCAATATACTTTCTTGCCAAGCTAGCTATGAACTCATATCTGCAAATATGCAGAGAAATAGTGTATCTGATTCATTCATTCTTCTTACTACTGCTATAAAAAGTAAATTATACATATATAGTTAAAACAAAAACAAAATCAAACATAACTAGTGGTCCACAAAAACTGTGTAATACATTTTAAATAACTCGCATAAGGAATAATCTGGTTCTAGGAAAAGAAAGGAGACTGTGTCTCTCAGGAGATTTTATACACTTAGGAAGGAACACTGAATACATTTTATTTTATACAACACAAAATAATCTCTAGTATACATATACCAAAATATTGGAAATCTTCCTGAATTACCAAAACTATCTGGGTAGGAGGTTGGTCAATTTCGTTCTAGAAAGAAAGGCAAAGAGAAAGTTATAATGGTAATTTAAAGTTTTTAGGGTTTTTTGTTTTTGTTTTTGTTTTTAGTTTACATCTATGTACTAATTATTGTTTCTAAGAACAGATTAGATCTTCAGCTTTTTAAACTTACATAGTTATCAAAGGAATAGAGCCAACTACAAATTAAGAAACAATAGTCTGTGGTAATCCAATTACAAAGGATAGTCAGGTTTATAAACTATTTTCTTTAGACATTCTCTATGAGGTTCTGAGATATTTCTAAAATAAAAGAAACCCTTTCCACCTCTACTGAAAATTTAGCTCTACCCTGGTAACACAGATTATAAAACTGACAAAAGTGTGTATATGACTTGAAAACTATAAAATATCCTACATTGCATTACCAAAAAAAAAAAAAAAAAAACTATCATCATATGAATGTTGTGCTTCTTTACGAAGCACTATTTGGCATCTGCTTCTGAGAACTGGCATTATGTATGTATTCATAATTCAAGAATGTGCGTCACCCCAATTTAAGTATCAAGAACCCAATCATGAGTCTTTCCCATTTTAAGACAAGAACATACACCAAAATCCTTCAAACACTCTCTCCTGGCAAACACCAAAAGGTCATTCATTTATCCATCCGTTCACTCATCAAACACTTGTTGAGCACCTGGATTCTCTCTACAAATGAGTAAGACAGGCAATGAGAATACAAAGATATAAAACACAATCCATGCCCTTATTCAGCTTAAGCTAGAGTTTGTAAGATAAAGCATATGTACTGTTTAAAAATACACTAAAATCTCATCAGCACGCTAATTTTTCTAATTAGAAAACTTCAACCGTGTCTGATGACATGTATGCGTATGTATATGTATACTTATATAGTAGGTATACAGGCATACCTCGGAGATATTGCAGGTTTGGTTCCAGACCACCACAATAAAGCCAATAACAAAATAAAGGACATCACACAAATTCTTTTTGTTTCCCAGTGCATAAAACAGTTATGCTTACACTGTAAGTTTATGATATCATTATGTTTAAAAAAATACCTTAATTAAAAAGTACTTTATTGTTAAAAAAATGTAACCATCATGTGAGCCTTCAGCAAGTCGTAGTAGAAACAACAAAGATGACTGATCACAGACCACCATTACAAATACAATAATAATGAAAAAGTATGAAGTATTTTGAGAATTACCAAAATGTGACACAGAAACACGAAGTGAGCAAATGCTGTTGGAAAAATGGTGCTGACAGACTTGCGTGGTACAAGATTGCACAAATCTTCAATTTATATATATATATATATTATATATATATATATAATATATATATATATATGCAATATCTACAAACTCAATAAAGCAAAGTGCAGTAAAATGATGTGCCTGTATACATAAGTGTATGCATACACACACACTTTTTTTTAACTCTTCAATTCTAGCAATATCTACAAATTCAATAAAGCAAAGTGCAATAAAATGATGTGCCTTTATACATAAGTGTATGCATACACACACACAAGTTTGTTTGATTTTTTTTTTTTTAACTCTTCAATTCTAGATAGTTGTATGGTGTGGTACCATGGAAAGAGCTCTGGTCTAAGGGTCAAGACCTACATTCTAGTTAAGCTGAACCGCTTAATAGCTATATGACTAGGGCAGCTCACTTAAATTTATTAGCCAGTTTCCCAACACATGAAGTGAAGATAATAATACCTGTTTTACATGCTTTGTAGGCTTTGTTATAAAGATTAAATGGCAAAAAAGGTTAATCGCGTCTACTCAACTGTAGGACTTTATACAAACGTACAATGTGTTATAATCCAAAACATGAAAACTTCTTATTTCAACTTCCAAAGCTTTCAAAATAGCTAAAATACCTTCCTGTAAGTTTTTCAAGCAATCTCAGCTCAACAGCAAAGTCTTACTCCTTTGAAGACTAGTACTGAAGATGTGAGGAGAACGGAGTCAATGCTGAGGAACAACTACCTGGCCTGAGTTCTCAAAGGAGCAAAAACACCCTAATCACCGAGAAGCCTGTTAAGTTACATTGACATGTAAATATGGGATTCCAGAGGGCAAAGTCTGTGAATCTAACAAATTTATCAAGCACTCAGGAGATTTTTACACACATTAAAATATAAGAGCCACTAACCTATGATGAAAGGTCAACTTAATCCTTCTGACTTTACTAGCAAATAAGACTAGGGGGAAAAAATTGTCTTTTGATAAGAAAATGAACATCACATAGAATAATAAATGCATTTTCCAGCTCCTTTAAAAATAGTTTTAAGGAAGAATAACACATTAAATAACATGTTTAATTAAGAAAGAATTGGTTTTTATAACTTACATAGTGCTAAAAATAATCTTACTTGTTACTCTTTACCATAACTAAAAACCACATCCAAAAGCAACCAGGAAATATGCAATAAGCATTTGAGGCCATTAATATAAAAATTCCCCTTTCCCTTTAAGAAGCACAATTTAGCATAAATGCCACCCACTCCTTACAAAGTAATACTAACTTCATGGTTCATAATATAGTTAACAAGATAAAAAATAAGTAGTCAGCAGTTCTGCTAGTGTGCTCCCTATAATTTCAATAATAAATGAGAATTCTTACATGTTTCTAAACTGAATGTTATATAAATACAGTACAAAGAAAATAATGGAATTTTAAGAGTTATTCTTGGTAAATTAAGTGTCAGATTAGTGATACCTACATGCTATTTCAGCAATATCTATACTGTTCCAAATATTATGCATTCCTTACCAAGCAAACACAAATTTCAAATGTAGTGTTAAACAAATTTTGCTTACATAAATTAATTTTTCATAAGGTCTTTTTTAATTAAAAAATAGTGGATGCTATTAAAATATATAGTGGAGAATTTAAAGCTATTTATGTAATAAAATTATACTTCAGAATTTACTTTTTAAATTGTCTTTAATATTAAATGCTATTTTAAAAACTAAAAGATTATTTAGAAAAATGTATAGAATCTGTTGTCCAGAAAATGTATCTTTACCAAAATAATTACAATATTTTTAAGGATATCTGTATAAAACACACATTTGTTTATGCAATAAAAATATCTAGCATCGTTTGTAAAATTGTAGCCATCTAATAAAACTGAAATGCAGAAAAAAAAATTTAAATAGTAACAGCCAAATAAAGCACTGCTGAAAAGCTTCATACAGTTCTTTAAATATTACTTACGTTAACACTTAAGAAACAAAAACCTACACACACTTTTCCTTGTAGCTGCTTTATAAAAGTGTACATAAAGTTCCAAAACAAACTACTGAAAAAAGCCCCACATTATTGTTGCATGTTTCTTCCAACAGACGTTTCTCTGTTTGAAACAGAAGGCTGCCTGTTCACTGAAATGACTAAAAACACAGAGTTGGTCATTCTTAACTAGGCCATAAGAAAAAAAAATGCAATTAAGAAAAATAATAAATTCACTCAAATAATGGACAAAATTGTAGCAGGATAGTTACAAACTCATCATTATATTAATTATGTGACTAGTTAGTATTTTACTTTGTATACAAAAAATACTTTCTTTACTTCATATGTAAAGCCGGTTTTTACATATTTCCTTCCTGGCCACCATTCTTGTTGAAGTCAAAGGAAGCTCAGAATACTCAAAAAACATTTCTGTAAGTTCCAACAGAAATCTGAAGTTACAGAACATGGCATGTTAAAAAAAAAAAATTACTTTATTCCCTAACAGCACTCCCTTCCCCCAAAGAAAACCTACAAAACAGTATTTCCAAGTTTCAATAAATTCTCAAGCAATATATTTGGTACATAAAATAAAAATGAAGATAATTCAAGGTCATTACAATGTATACTTCCTTTAAGGATGACTGTAATGTATTATGTTCAGAAGGAAATGGACAAATCAGTGTCTACATAAGACGTAGGAAGTAGAATCCACAGATAAGGAATTCAAAGATTATGGGTCAAAAAGCACAGTACTGACACCAAGGAGATGCTAAATGTTCATCCGCTTGTCATCTACATACACTTTAATGGCCAATCAATGCTCATCTCCTACTACAGACACTCATGTTGCCCAAAGTGTTCACTCCCTCCCTTGAAGGCACAGAGCCTGCGGTCTAGGTAATGCATCTGGCATTTATCTTTTGCTTACTGATGTGTTCTTTCAGGCATGGATCATTTAAATTGGTATGTAGACTTTAAGCTTTTCAAGGTAAAAGACTATCTTACTTCCTTCTTGGCGTCATCATGTTAATTCGCCTTTTATTCCTTCTCAAACATGTTGAGCTCCCTATCACCGTTTCTTCCCCATCTCCACAATCTCCACTTTCAATTTATGATCACAGTCGTCAAATGAGCCCTCCGCACTACCAAAAGGCTCGTCCATAACCAAGTCAATTCATTCACCCACTCTCCAAAATAACTATTTCACTTCTCCTCCAACATTTCCAACCCTACTCTAAGCTAACCCCTTTGTTTTTTATTTCAATGAGAAGGTACAAGCTCTCAGAATAAAGCAAGTCTTCTCCCACTCCCAGATCTACATTATACACTTTGCTGTCGATACAAATTGAAACTAAGTGAATGTACATTCCCTGTTCCTATTAACTGATTCACTTGTAGGCTGCATTCATTCCATCATTTCTCACCTACGTGAAAACTTTATTCCTGGAAACACCCCTTCAGCTCCTGCATTCTTCCCTCCCTCCTAGATTATTCTCAGTGAACAAACATTTTATAATTACATTCCTATAATTACATGCCTCAGATTCAATGGGGGTAAAAATAGTACCTACCTTACAGAGTTGCTGTGAAGATTATTTTAAGTATTATTATTATCATATCTTAAATTCATCACTGAGCTTCATGTCTTCCTCTGCCTACCACATTTTTCTAATCCCTATTATAGCAATCTCAAAACAGTAGTCTATTCTTGCTGTCTCTAATTCCTCATTTCCTCATTCTCTCCTGAACCTCCTCCACTCAGGCACTTGCCACCATCAAGCCCTGAAAACCTACTTGACAAATATACTAATGGCTACCATGTCTATCCTAAGTTCTCAAATAAATAACAGCCAACACATATTGAACACTTACTATGCTGCCAGACATATTCATTTAATCCTCACAATGACTCTGTGGGAGAGATACTGTAATTATCTCATTTTAAAGAGGAAACCAAAGCACCATGAGGTTGAGTAACTTATATAAGGTCACACAGTTTATTCAATCTCTTCGCAAGTTTGAGAGAAAAATCTCACAATTTGGCTCTACTCTACTATTCATTGTAACAAATGTTCCCTACCCAGTTCCTTCACAAACAATAAGCCAGTGTCCTTATGTCCCTACACAAGACTTTCACAATGATTCTCAATCTTTCTTAATCCATGCCCCATTCCACAAAACAAACAAAAATCTTCTGCTGGTCTTTCACACATTATATCTCACATAAAATCAAGTGTCAAGATATGAATAGAGAAAGGAAAATGTAACCAATAATCAAGACAAAAAAATGGATAATGGAAACAAATCAACAGATGATCAGATGTTGTGGTTAGTTAACGAGAATTTTTAAATAACTATTACATATGTATCAAAGAAAAGAGCAGAAAAGATGAACTACATAGATGAAAAGAATTTCAAGAGAGAATTTGAATCTAAAAAAATGGATGGATATTCTAGAACTGAATACAATAGCTGATATCAAGAACTAATTAAGTAGGTTTAATAGCAGCCTGGACAAAGAAGACACATTTGACTAGCTCAAAAACAGATCAACAGAAAATATCCAACCTGAAGCACAGAAAGAAAAAAGAGTGAGAAGACAACAAAGCATAAAGGAGACACAAACACTCTCAATATATAATATACATGCAATTGGAGTCCCAGCAGGAGAAGAGCAAGCAAATGAGACAAGAGCAATACTGGAGAAGATCATGGCCAAGAAATTTCCAAACCTGTTAAAAGACATGTGCTCAGAGATGCAAGAACCCTAAGCAAATAAAGTAGAGTTTATGGCAAGAAACAGTACTAATAACACAGAGGAACATTTCATAATGATGACAGGACTGTGACAGGCAGAACAATGCCCACCCCAACATATCCATGTCCTAATTTCTGAAACCTGTGAAAATGGTCCCTTATATGGCAAAATGGACTTTGCAAATGTGATCAAATTAAGGATCTTGAGATGAAAGATTGTCTTACATTACCAGGTTTCAGATATCCTGCATTAAATCATGTAGGCATAACCTAATCACACGAGTCCTAAGAGAAAAATGCAATGTGAAGATGAAAACAGAGGTTGAAGATGCTACTCTGCTGGTTTTGAAAATGGAGAAAGGACCATGAGGCGTGGGATAGAAGGACTACAAACAGCAGAAGTTAGAAAACGCAAGAAGAGGGATTCTCCCCTCGGGCCTCTGTAGCACCTTTGTTTCCACCCAATGAAACCTATTTTGGACTTCTGATCCCCAGAACAGTAAGGTAACAAACCTGAGTTGTTTTAAGCTACTAAGTTTACGGCAACTTATTACAGCAACAGTAGAAAACAAGTACGTGTATCAATAAAACAAGAAAATATAACAATCCCAAATGTCTCTACCCAATAATATGCCTTTAAATATAAGAAGCAAAAATTGATAGAACAAAAAGAAAATCAATAAATTCATCATCATAGTTGGAGAATATTAACTTTCATTTCTTGGTAACTAATAAAACAAGTAGATTTAAAAAAAAACAAACAAACAGTAGAGAACTAGAAGTTTTAAGCAGTACTATCTTGACCTAGTTGAGACTTATAAAGTACTAAAGGCAAACACTGTAGAATACATATTTCTTAGTGTACATATAACATTTACAGAACAGACCACCTGCTGGGCAATAAAGCAAGTCTCTAGAAATTTCAGAGAACGAAAATCATACTAAGTCTATTCTCTGACCACAGTGAAATTAAAGTTGAAATAACATAAATAACTTTAAAACTCCTAAATATTGGAAAATTGAACAAATTACAGAGCTCCCCATCCCTGCACCAAATTCTCACACCTTAGAAGCTTGGGTGGAGAGAGAAAAGGAGGGAGGCTGCTTCTTCCTGCTCTTTGAAAGGCCACTGCCCTCATTCAGACGCAGCTTTGCCCTTGACACTGCTCCCTCCTCTGGAGTCTCCCCTTTTGCCTTTCCACCAATTCCTGTCTCCCTTCAAGGCCCAGCTTTTAACCTTGCCTCTGTCTTGAAGCAGCCCCTAATGATCTCAACTTCCCCTCAAATTTTAGACTAAATATTGTCCATGTCCCCTTTAGCTTTCAATCACCTTTTATCTTGAAGTACTTTTTAAATATTTCAGGTGTATAAACACTAATTTTTCAATAACATTGTCAGTTATTTAATGAAATAATTAACCTATACCTTCAGACTTGCTACTCATGTACCAGCAACATGCCTATCGACTGGGGAAACTTGCTAGAAATGCAGTCTCAGGCCCCACCCTACTACTGAATTAAAATCTGCATTTTAACATCATCTTCAAGTGACTAGAATGCATAGTGAAATCTGAAATGCTATGCCTTACAATGCTTCCTTTTAACCTATCACGATAAATTGTATATAGAAGCAATTCAATAAACATCATTCAAAATAATCTAACAATATATGCATGCATTTACATTTTTAACACCCAAAAGTACACAATAAATTTAAGGTCAGGAAAAAAATATTTTCAGGGAGAAAAATTATTAATTACAGTACGTTGGGAGATGCATATAAAATCTAGGTACACTGCAACATAACATGCCTGTAAAAATCAAGGTTTATGTTTCAATTGCCTGTTGTCTAGAAACTCTGCATAAAATATTTAAATGTTTGACTAGTCACTAAAAATAATAATCCATAATGAAAAAGAAAACAATTATGGAAAGAAAAGAAAGCCTAGTCAACAAGCAATTGGATGAAAATGATTTGTTGAAAATTGAAGATAGAATTACTGTGACTAGCACATCTATCATAATTAGAGCAGTAACTCAAACACGACTTTATAAATACTTCTGAACTGCCTCAGTCCCACTTACAGCCCTCTAGGATATGATGTTAAACTTTGCATTAAAATACTCCCCTAAAATTACTTCTAGATTTTAATAAGTGTCATATAATTTGCCAGAGTGCTAAAAAAATTTACAAAAATGAGAAAAATTAATATCTCATTTAAAAAAAAACAAGCATGTCATTTTGGAGGATCCAGTGAGCTTTGAAATTTGGATCTGAAAGCACGCATATAGTGTATTCCTTTGTTTGTTTTGAAACCTCTAACATCGCAAATCTTTTAGAAATGCCTCCCCTGCTTTTCAGAACAAACATCAATCTAGACCTCTCTGAACGCCTTTAAAAAATCAGCATGCTACCTGAAAAAAATAACATAGAGAATAAGTAAAATTTCATTATCTTGACACTGTAGTATCTGACAATCATCCTTTCTAGTTTAAACAGATTAATTAGTAGCTTATATTGCATGCCCAGTTTCTCACCCCAATTTTGGAAACAATTGGTGAATTCTTCGCTCCTGCTTCTGCCTATTCAATGCTACTCCACTTAAACAAAACATCAACATCTAATCCTTGAGTCCCTTTGACCAGGCAGGTTCTTCAGGGACAAGAAGAAAGGTGTGTACACACAGATGTTTACTGTCGTACCTCACTTCCTTGTTCTAAAAGAACAAACCAGTTTTGATGGATGATAATTTTGAAGTCCTACAAGGAATCACCAGTTCAAATTAATTCAAAACTGGTGGCAAAATGGGAACTAAAAAAAATGATATACATAACACAGGATACAAAAGATATATTCAGGCCATGCCCTTCTTTTTATTGCCATAATGATGAGTAAGACCATTAAATGTGACATAGGGAATTAAAGCTATGTTAAAATGTAAATATCTCATAAAATTATTTTCCCATAGGAAGATGTAACATTTGACAGTCCTGACAGATAAGATCAACAAAATACCACACAACAGAAATAATAAACCTATTTGTTGAAGCTAATAAAAGTACTGTACCAACATCCACAAAATGGGCATAAACATACTACATGTTTGATTTCACGAAGGGTTCAGACGTACTCCAGTTAAACTAAATCTCTACTCTATACAAACCTTAAAAGAAACCATGGGATATATACAAAAAATTGACTAAAATTTATAAGATTGTCATTTTGTACATCTTAATATCTGGCATCACTTTTGGAGCCTGGATTAGATGCCTCAACCTCCTTTAAAATAAAAAGCATGGATATTTGAATTGGCATTTCATTTTTCTTTATATATTAGCAGAAACATTCTAAATCATTCTATAGACTTAAGACATTTCAGTTGAAGATTTAGACGTAATTATTCTTCCCAATGCTAGAGACAGTAATATAAAAGTCATGCTTCACTTAACTGTCATTTTCAGTCTCTTCCCCCACAATTTATTCAATAAGAGAAATGCAGCTGTGCAGGAAACAGACCAAAAATGATCACTATGAGACCATTAACTGCTATTACATCCTATCTCTGGTACTTAATTGTTGAAAGATCTAGCTAATATTTGGTTGACAGCTATGTACTCCAGACATGGTCAGAAATCATATTTTAAAAAACATTTAAAAAGCCTTTAAACAGCTCTTAAAGAATTCTATGCAGGCTTGGTAAACATCTAATCCACCTAAACATAATATCTGAACACCAAATAGATCCACAGGGACTTGATAATAGGGAGTGTGGGCACCAGACAATAGGAAAAAAATTCGTGCACGTAGGCAATAGCCTAGCAGGAGGCAGAAAACAACATTAGGAACACAAGGGCAAGCAGCAGGCAGACGTCTAAGCAGATGTAGTCCTCATCAGGGAGAGCATGTTGGTAGGTACCAGAGATTCAGTCACAAAGATTTATAATGAAACGTTATAGAGTCAATCAACAAACTTATTGAAGGTCTACTCTGAACTCATCACTGTTCTAAATACTGGCAACCCAGTTATGAACAAAACAAAACAGATTGCTTACTATACACAGGAGTCTGTGCTAAATATTCTGTGAATACAAGTGTTGTTTTTGTCATTGGTGTTAGTTCAAGAGAAAGTTTAATGATGAGGTAAGCGGTAAACAAAGGCAGTAACTAAGACACATGGATCAACAAGACAGAGTACAAACTACTGGAACAGTGATCAAGGCAGGGTTCAGTTTCTAGACTCAAGCTACTGAACGCCTAGTAATAAAGGTTTAATTCATTCAGTTAAAAAAAATTATGCCTGAACTAAATATTAGAAATGAAAAATTTTACAAGATAAGACAACATTGAACTTCTGAGCCACTGGAGCCCAGGATGGCTTGGTGTTTCAGAGCAGGATCTGTCCTAGCATATGGGGTAATGATAATGTGCAAGTGTTAAGGAGCCTAACTTCAAAGGGTAGAGATACACAGAAGCAAGAAGACAGAGATCAGTACAGATGTATTGGAAGCAATGCTTCAGGAAAGGATAATCTGATAGCACTGAAATGGATTAGAGAGGGACATAAGATAAGGCAGAGGGCGTAACAGAAAGAGCAGGTGACTAGAAGTCAGACGACCTGGTTTGACTCCCTGCTCTTTTACCTACTATTCTCTGATACTTTCAGGGTCCCTGCTTTGTCTTCTTGAAAATAGGAATAATGATAAGCTGATTAGAAGGCTCCTAATGTGGATTTACTCCTAATCTATAGAGAGCCATAAAAATTTTAGTTATTACTACCATTAGTGAAGAAACTATAGCGAAAGGTCAGTCATTAAATAGTAAAGACCAGAATTCTAGTTAAGTGTGTTAGAGTGACCAGAACTCTAGTTAGTTGGTAAAAGCAATGTGAATTACTAGGTAGGTGAGGAGAAGAGTACAATATAAGAGACATTAATGAGAAAGAAACAGCAGGATATGGCGACAACCAGCAGTAGGTGAAGAGAAGAGAAATTTTAAAAACATAGTCCCAGAAGACACTGTGTTAAGGGGGACAATAATGAAAAAGTTAATTACAGTATTAAATTGTGGGGGAAAATATTAAGGATGACTATAATGTCTAACAATACTAAAACCATGTGAAGATGGCATTAAATTCTCAAGAGGATACAGTTTTGTTCCGTCGTGATTAAACTTTCTAATATCAATGATACTAGCAATTCTAGCTTTTCAGATTTTACTAAAGGTTGCTCTATTTGTATTATATTTCAAAACAGACAAAGAATGAAAAATGTATCTGCTGGCTGTTGTTTAATTTATAAGAGGAACGTGCTGGGATCCTTTCTATTACTCCGCAAATGCAGTAAACAAGGAAAAAGTATTGCTTCCTTCATCTTGCTACCTGGTTGAGTCCTGCAAAGGCTACAGCCAACAAAACAATCTTTAATGACTCTAGATTTGATGGTCAGATCATCATGGAAGGAAGGTCTGCTCTTCGGAATGGTCATATCATATTGGCCCACATCAGTCATTAAAACACCGTTATAACCGTTCAGGCACTAAATACCCGAACAGTTTAAAACGTGAACACTACGGTGGTGGCAAAGGGAATGGGGAAAAAGAAGATAGATTATAACACAGTAAAAACAGCACATCTATACCTGAGTATGGAATGACAAGGGCTTTGCCACCTCAGTTATACTGGTGGAAATCCAATTAGGTCCCCCTTCTGTGCAACGTCTAATTCAGTCATTTAAACGGGCAGAGTAAGCTGTAGACAGAATAACATCCAGAAAGCACTGGTTTTGTAATGTCTAATCTAGATTTTGGACCAGGATGGTAAGCAAGAGTTCTGAGGCCTGTCTAGTTAGTAATTCAGCAGGAATAACACACATACATAACATGACATGTTCAGTAATGAAAAACATACACATATTGTTGATCAGTTTCCTCCAACAATGTAAGTGCTTCTTCTCTTCACTTGAATATCTAATACGTAGAAAACAATGTAGGGTTTCCTGGGGTACTCTGTGAGTTCATCAACTGTTGATCCTAGTATCTATTATAATATCTCACCTGAACACACAACTATGAAGGTGTCTGGGAAATACTGGAAAACTACAGAAGCAATAAAAACTATGAATCAAAGCCATTTAATTAAGAATTCTTCAGTGAATGGTGAATACTCAAGCATACACAATAGTATCAGTGAGAATTAGCCATTACTACGTTAAAGAAAGGTCTGGTTTTGAAACAAAAGCAAGTGACTAAACATCTATGATGATGGAGATATTTCATAACTATATTTTATTTATAAAGCACTAGAAGTACCCACAAATCACCAGGAATTTAACAACAGTATGACACAATCAGCGGAACTCCCAGGATACGTTCAACTGGCTTAACTGCCCTCAATATTTGTTAAGCAACTATTTTTACCAGGAACTATACCTAGAATCTACAGATGTTATTTTATTTGCTATTTGCTCAGCTACAGTTTCTCAAACTGTATTTATTTACTCCTCTCTTTAGGAAAAAAGGTACATTATCTACCTTGTATGTCAAACTGGTGCAATGAATGGATTCCTATGAGTAAACAGAGTTAAGGGAGTCAATTGCTGAAAAAAATTAATTAATAGAAAGGTATAGTATGGTATGGTATAATATGGTGTGGTATGGTATGGTGTGGAATGGTATGGAACGGTACAGTATGGTGTGGTATAGTACTGGCTTTATTCTGAAAGTTCCACTTCCATAGGTAATCTGTTGACAAGTTCCTAAAGTGGTGTCATTCTAGTAGTAGAAATGCCTTGGAAACTGATTCATCAATTTTAGAGCCACAAGGAATTTTGGAAGACATTCTTTAGTCTAACTCTTTTATTTTAAATATGAGGGCAAAAGAAAATATGCGTTCTGTGTAATCTGGGGAAGCTACTGGGGAAGCAGGGCTGAGCCCCAGATCTTCTAACTTCCATTCCTATAGTATAATGAGTTCCTCTTTTTTTTTTTTTTTTTGCCACTCCCTTAGGGTTTGATTGGAGTTCATCTGTGAAGGAGCCATAATGACCAGCAATATTTACTACGAAATCATGCTATTAATTCATTTAATAAAATGCCAGCGGCTATAACAAGATAAGGAAAGGGATTTTTCTTATTGCCTCATAATTTCAACTACAAGCCTCAGGAAAAGTTTATAGACACATGCCTACAGGATTTACAAAGAGCTGGCCCTTCAACTATCAGTCCTTACCTCTTATCCTCAGGCTACTTAAGATAAGGCTGAAGATTCATGGTGGGGATGCTTTGAAGAGAATTCACAGATACAGAGAACACTGTTTTCTTTTTTCCTCTCTAAAGTATTAGTGAAGCAAAATGTGTCTCTTCCATCAAGCCAAGTGAGTGGGTGGTCCAAAATCCTCTTTACTTACCAGGATTAAAGAGTTATAAGAAAGGGGTTATAGAGGCAGGGTATAGCTCAGTGGTAGAGTGTGTGCTTAGCATGCATGAGGTCCTGGGTTCAATCCCCAGCACCTCAATTAAATAAATAAATAAACCTAATTACACCTCCCCACGCCCCCCCAAAAATAGAGGAAAAAAAAAAAAGAAAGTAAATCAAAAGAAACATTTTTTAAAAGAAAAAAAAGGAAGGGATTGCAGCATTTCACTTCTGCAGAATACAGAGTGTCCCAAAATTGCCCAAAATGTCTCAAACGTCCATCTCATAAAAGTGTCCATCCAGAAAAGAAAGATGAGATAATCCCTGGGAAAATCTGTTACATGTGCTCGGAGTCTAAGTACTACATATATAAACACCTGGAAAAGTCTGATGAAGATAGGAGGTTAAGGAAAAATAAAAAAGTTAGAGGGCAGTAACTGAGAAAGCTAGCTGCACGTCTGCTGTCTAACAAGTCACAGCTATGTGATATTTCTCATTGCCCAAGTGGACAAAAACAAGAGCGGCCTGACAAAAGCCAAGCTGACTACCACCAAGGCAGATGGACATTCAGTGTTACAGGCTATAGGCACACGAGGAGAGCAAAAAGGGAAAGGGAGCTAGAGCATTCCCAAAGGTCAGGCAGAGAGTGCAACTCTCATTATAAGATGTAGCACCGAGGCTGCTTTCAGGGGGCTCTGCAAAGAACCCAACGGCACAATGGCCGGCTAACAAAAGCTAAGAAAGGACCAAAAAGAGCACTAAGTAAAGAAGCACAAAAAACATTAAGTTAAAAAAATCTGTTCTTCCTTAAATGTCTCCCCGTTCCTTCTTTGGAAGACGCAGAAGAGGCAAAGAGAGGCAGAGGGAGGAAAAAATGGAAGAGCAAATTAAGGCAGAGTAAGGTAAGCCAGGAGAGTCTCCCTTTTCCACTGTAGGTCCGTCTGCAGTCAGAACTGAGCTGGATGAAAAGAGAACAGTGAATTAGGTGTTTGGAGTTTAGACTGGGCAGGGCTCTAATTCCTGAAAATGAGACCATTCTTGTAACTGAAAATAATCTGAAAGTAATGGGACCTACAGAAGTTTGAAAGAAAAATGAGACAAATTTTTTTTTGTAGGTAACTCAGACATTCATCCCTGAAAGCCAGATTTTGATTGAAGCATAAAGCATAGTTTCCTAGCTGTAAGCTACCAAATTCAGCCCACTCAACAAACAAGTTATACAGGCTTTAGGAACCAGAGTTGAGAATATCACTTAATGACCTAGGGAAAGACTCATGAAATTTTAAACTGTGAAATTAAAAAAAAGAAAAGATGGAAAATTGTATATGCAATAGGATATATTTTTATTATATTACATAATTAACATGAGATTATATTAAAATAAATAAGCAGAAATATTTACCTGGTTGGTAAAATTCTTGTAAATATTCTAAAATGAACAGATAATACTTTTAAAATCAGAGAAAATACACTGTTAAAAATGTTTGCAAGTAACCTTGTGGGAAAAAAATGTGAACATTTTTACCGCTACAATCAAAAAAACTTCTGTCTTCTTTTCAGTGTCATTAGTATAGTTCTGAATCTTGCAGCCAAAAGCAATTGCCTTAATATCAGATGATAAGAACTACAACAATGCTTGAATTTCAGGACCAGAAAGATGAACTGGTCAATATAATGTTCAACCAAGACTGCCAAACGAGTTCTCTATCACACAATAACATGGCAGGCCACTGCTGCCAGAATACAGATAATCAATTGCCTTTCTGTTCCTTCTCTGTGGTGTCACGAGCTACCTCAAAATTTTCATTGCTTACTGTCTCCCAGTTAGCAAAACCAGCCCCCACCAAAACCAGCCATCTAAGATCTTCAAGTTGCTCTTTGGTCCACAATACAGATAAGGCATGTTATTTTTCATTTCAATGAAAAAAATAATAAAAATTGAAATTTAAAAGAAATAAAATAAAATACAGAAAAAGCTCATCTAACTCCTGTTCACCAAACTAGCCATCAGAAACCCAAGCCTCTCAGATATAATATAAATGTACTCAGTATAAAAATGCTCATTCAATACTACACTGCATAGTCTCTGATTTGGCCCCCTCCTCTCTCATTGCCTTCCAAAACACTGTGTGTTGGAAATCATGCTCCATCAGCACCAGTAGAGACCAGTGGTTAACCTGGAACACTGGCTGAAACCACGTTTGCCATCCCTGTCACTTACAGCTGTGTGACCCCAGATTAATTGCTTAACGTGTCAATTTCCTCATTCATAGAGTGGGATTCAAAATAGAGCCTAATGTTACAAGATTACTGTGAGGCTCATGTGAGTTCATATGTGTTCAGAATTTAGAACATGTGCTTCTGCCGCATAATGAGTACTTGATAGTTCATTTATTTTGATCAGAAAATTCACCTACACCCTCAAAATAAAGCCTCACCTACTCATCCTCTGAGGACATAGCTTTATTGAAGTCCTCTCAAGTAAGGCTGTTTTTTCTCCCACACCACAGGTGTATAAGACATTGCCTGGAGGTGAGTTGTCTTCTTGCTCCCTAGGGCAGTTTCCAACCTCTCTCCTCATTCCTCTTCCAAAGATCACATCTTCTCTGAAGCACGTGTGTCATCAAACCTTGCCCCAAGCTATCCTAGTCACACTGCCCTAGCCACCAACCTCACGAACAGGCCACAATATTCTCTCCACCACTACTTCTATGGGCATTCCTGGCAACTTCAAATCCCTTAAGTAATGCACCCAACACCATTATCTTATTGTTGTTTGGCCTCCTTAAAACCTGTCTCATTTTTGTTTAAAGCAGAAAAAAAGGAAGATGCAGTCAAAAGAGAACCACTGAATGACTTCATCTTCATACTCCCAGATCCAAACTACATTGCATCTATACTCACAAATCTTGTTTTTTTTCTATTAAAATAGAAGCATCACTGCTTCTGAGGCCACTTGCTCCACTTTCTCTCCTCAGTCCCGTATCTCCTCTCTTTCCTACACCATCAGTCTAAAGACTGTACTTGATTCCTCTTTTCCTCACATTCTTTATCAGCAAGTCCGAACAGCTCTCTATCCCAAATATGCCTCAGATCTACTGTTCACCACCTGTCCTGCTCGCTTAGTCCAAGCTGCCTCCACGTCTCTCCTGGAACAAAGTAACAGCTTTCTCACCTGTCCCACTTGTATTTTTAACTCTTACAACACAGTCCACTTCCTACGTAGCAACCGGTTCTCTTCCTAAAACATAAATCATATCATGTCATATCTCCAATTAATGCTCTCTGAGGTCTTCCCACTTTGAGTCCAAAATTTCCATTCTAGACTACAAATCCCTAAATGATCTGGCTCCCGCCCCTCTCTCTGTTATGGCCTCCGCCCTCTTTTTTATTCGCTGTCTCTTCTCACCATTCCCCTAACATGTCAGCTTATTTTCTCAGGGCTTCTGTACTTGCTTTTGCTTAGAATGCTCTTCTCTCAGATCCTCTCATGGCTCACTTTTCAACTCAAATGTCTCCTTCCCGGCCAAGGCCAATTACTCTCAATCATATTGTTTTGTCTTTTCCATGGCACTTACCAACATCGGAATTATACTTTTTGATGTTTACTGTCTGTATCCTCATCCACTGTTAACTCCTTGAAAGCAGAAACACTTGTCTCACTCACATCTACATCCTCCACACCCCGAACAGCCTACCTGGAACATCCATGGCAGTCAGGCATTTTTTGACAGACTGACTGAAGTCTCCATGATGATCAGCAGTATACTGTATTTCATTCTTCTGGTGCTGAGGACCAGATCTGACATGCCTACTGCTGTGTTAACCCTTCACAGAGAAAGGTAAAGAAGAAATAAATGTATCCGTGCTCTTAAATGATTCAAAATCCGTATGAGGAAGAAGAGAAAACCAAGATACTAAAGGCAACGACACTTAACCCTTGAATAACATGGGTTTTAACAATATGTCTACTTACATGTGGATTTTTTTCAATACAGAACTATATGATCTAAGGTTGGTTGAATCCACAGATGCAGAATCACAGTTAGGGAGGGCGGGCTGTAAAGTTATACAAGGATTTTTGATTGTGTGGAATGGAGGGTCAGCACCTCTAACCCCTGAGTTGTTCAAGGATCAACTATATTTACAGAGCAAGCTATCATATACTGTCCATTAGATTTTCATATGTGACCACGGGAGAATTAGGCAGGAGAGGATCCCTTAGGAGAGCATAATTCTATGAGGTATATATTATCAACATCACTTCACAGATGAGGAAATTGAGGCTGAAGTAGCTTAAACAATTCACCCAAGGTTAAAAACAAGGAAAGGAGTCAGGTACACACAAGTCCTTGATGTCAAAGCCCAATCTCCTCTTAGGAAATGATTTCTGCCACTTCCTTCTAACAAGAGCTGACAACTACAAAAGGTATATTTAACAGAAGGTTGAATAATATCAAATGGAGTTGTCAAGAACAACTAAAAGTCTGTAACTCCACCAATATTCAATGTCCAAAGTGCTCAGGTCCTTGGGTCTTGAAAGATAAATCAGTTCCCCCCAAAACGCACCCTGTTACCCACAGGACACTGGGATTGATGAAGTGGATACACAAGAAAAAGATATGCAGTTAACAAAGGGGTTTTTACATTTAATTCAAACTACCCTTAGAAATAGAATATTTTAGGGAACTTCCCATAGAAGCTTCCTGCCTCACTCAGATCCAAGCTAAAGCACTGGGAATGAATTGGTTATTTAACTAACCGTACGGGAAAAGGATGTGTGGTTATGTGTGAGCGTGCACATGTGCACATATGGGCATGTATTCATGTCTTTCTGTGGATGAACTGCTATAAATCTTTGCAATTAATATCTGATGAAAATAGCATGAAATTTAGGGAAAGGGATTTTTTTAATGGGATAAGCACGAAAATTAGGAAAAATCAGAAAGGTTAAGAGAGGGGAAATATAAAGGCAACTAAATGAAGAGGGCTATGTTAAAGATTAGGAGACTGGGAAAGATTAGATGTCACGGGACAAATTATTAAGAGTTTACATCACTATTTTGGAAAATAAGGAGTCATTTTCCTGCATCAGAAGGTTGTGCTCGTGTGGTTACAATGGCTGTAGAGGTAGACTGCTCCAATAACTTGCACACAATGTGTTTATACTTAATTTTTGACATGTTTCATGGGAAAGCTATCTTGTAAGGGCACGCAAGACTCTCCCAACTGGACTGAGTTTCTCAAGGGCAAAATCCAAAGCTGATTCATCTTGCATTTCCCAGTGCCTAGCCAAGTGTTTTGAGTACACTTAATTTCAGTAGGTTTCAGTAACTAATAAATTGAATTGAATTAAACTGAAATACATTGAATTTATCTAGACAAAATAAATTAGGATGGTCAGGGATGGGATCTACTAATTAGCCTCACAAATTCATTTTTATTCCTCCATTTTAGGTATCAAAACATACTTACTTACGTAACTTCTGCTGTGCTTACAATGAGCTTGGAGCAATACCCTTCCTTTTGCACTTTTACTAGCTACACTTTACAAAGCGGCTGTATATGTGCAGCAGGAGCATAAGTATACTTTACACATAAAGGGACCTGAGTCATTGAGAGGCATCACGTTATTTTTTCCACAGGGTTACTTTTATACCACTGCCATCCCAGAGTGAGTCAGTGCACTGAAGAGATCTGAACTCAAAGTGCAAAAGCATTACTTTCATCACCAGACTTCATTTTAAGATTCAATCATAAAAGGAAAATTATGTAGTTGTCAAATAAACCTGTTGGATGGTCCAAAATTAAAAGGTACAAAGATGACTGGTTTTGGATACATAAGTTCTTGTTATTGCATCCTTTTTTTCTCATAAATAGAGAGCATGGTTCTCATCAGACCATATAGGAAACAACCCAAATAGACAAGCATTTGTTATTACAGCAAAATAGGGTAGGGAATCTAACTGATAATTTTGAAGGATATCCATATCCTCCGTTACATTATTCAATTTCTACTGTTGCGTTTATTATTTTGATAACTGATATTTGGAGTATTTTTCTGCTTGTCAAAGCCAGCAAATAGGGCTGTGTTAAGTCATAAGGCTGTCTTAAGTCTTAAGCCATCTTCAACAGTCCACTTAACTTTCCACTACATATCATTTGTCAACACAGTGTTTCATTTCACCATCAACCAATTTATGAAGGACACATAAGGTATTTTTTTTACCAATTCAATTAAGTTTGTTCTCTAAATAGGTTTGTTTTAAAAAGTGAAACTTGTTTTCAAGATCATTTAAGTTTCTGACTTTGTTTGTTGATACTGTACCACTCAGAATCCTGTGTTTCAATGAAAACAAAGCTAGTCATCTAGTCAAAGGTTTCGGCAGCAAACACTATATAAACATGGAAGACTCGATTACTGAATAGGTCCTAAGGGGAAAAAAACGAGTCACAAATTGATTTTATTCGTCTTTAATCACAATAATTAAAACAAAAATTTGCAAAATGATATAAACTACAAAAAAAAAGGAAGGACAAAATTAATCTTTTAATCTCTTGTCTTTTTAAATTAGCAAAGGAACTCTGTCATCTCAATCAAATCTTTCAAGTACTTCACATTAGGCACGGAAACAGTGAGACATTCTCTTAGAGCTTATATATAAAATGAGTGTGTGTATACATGTGTGAGTATGTGTGAATATATGCATGTGTGTATGCATATATACATGTGTGAAGATATGAGTGTATGTGTGTGTCTGATCACTTTTGGATTCTTATTAAAAACTGTTGGCATAAGTAAAGCATGCTCAGATTAATGGTATAGCAAGCAATATATTTAAGAGGTTTAAGGATTAACATGTCAGCCAGTTCACCACGCCAGGTAAGCAGCTGGAAATCAAGAAGTATTCCCATGTCCTTAAAGATAAACAAGAAAGGAATGTAATTCCTTACAACAAAAGACAAAGATTAAAAAATATTCAATCTGGTCAAGAAAGCATAATGATCTCAGTCATATAAATGCACTATTACCATCCTTTTTTCAGCTTTATTCATATACAGTTGACAAATAGATATTTAAGGAGTACACTGTGATGATTTTGATACACACAAACATTGTGAAAGGGTGCCTCCCATCAAGTTAATGAACACATTCATCACTTCACATATTTGCCTTTTTTTTTTTTTTTGGTAAGAACTATTATGAGTGGTTTATCAACACACGAATTAATTCTCACAACTATCATATGAGATTAGTATTCTTATTGTCTCCACTTCATAGAGAAACTAAGAAGGAGGACAAGAGCTCACCAAAGAAATTATCCACACCTTGAGGTGATCAGAAATGAAACTGGGGTTAGTCACTGCAAGTCTTACCTAGAAGAGGAAAAAGAGATTTAAAGACAGACAGACAGAGAGAGAGAGAAGTGGTAGGAAGAGGAGGAGGAAGGAGAGAGGGAAAACTGAAAAAGAAAAAAAGAATCTAACATCTTCCAAACACTTCTAAATGCAAGGCATTTACAACATTCATTTAATCTTAACAGCCCTATAAAACAGGTATTAACTCCATTTTACAGATAAGAAAACTAAGGTTCATAACAGTTAAATGGCTGTCCTAAAATTCTGAATTCCAATCTTTGTGACTCTAAAGTCCATGCTCTTTTCAATAAGCCACACCACAAAGGAAAATAAAATTAAGGCAGGGAAGGGGTAAAGGGAAAGGCAAAGTTAATAAAAATGTGAAGCCAGAAAAAGAGAGGAAATCAACCAGCTTTCAGCAGTGCCTTGATGGATACCGGGACAAGACAGAGCACTGCTACCAACGAGCCATGATGCTTTTAACCTAGAATGCAGGGCTGTCAGGAGCCAGAATGGCTACTTGGTTTCAAGAATCAGTGCCCTTGATCCCTTCAACATTCCTCTTCTTCCCCATCCCGTCTCATTGTCAGTGAAGCTGCTATGAGAAAAAGCAATGGCCAACTCACCTAGATGTGTGAGTCCTATACTGAGCAACGGCAGAGTGCATACAGGTGGCCTGGCCCAGCCCAAAGCACAGTCTGTGGACTGCTTTATCCAAATTGAGATGCCAATCCATCACGGTACATATGTTGCAGGGCCACAGCAGAAGCAAAGAGTACCATTTTCATATCAATTCAAAGTTAGGCACAGTTCAGGAGTGGCCAAATTTTTCCCATTTCAAAATGACAACCAAGAGAACTGTAAATGAGGACTAAAAACTTCAAAGCTTCCTGACAATTCCAATGTATCATTTTTGACCAAAATGTCATAGGGACAAGTTGAGAATCTTTTTCATTAACTGATATTAAGAAACATATCAATTTATTTTGTTTATGAACATTAATATATTCTATGCCATATTAGCCAGATTTATTAACTTCTAGTGAATTTTATGTTTTTAGGTATGTGTATGTGTTTCATGATAATCTCCTATCAAAATCACAGCTTTCTGACCTCAAGTAGAATCTGCCTCAAAACATACAGGGGACTCTGGACTGGCATGGGTTAAGGGATAAAGTTGGACAACTAGCCTGGCCAGAAGCCTAGATGACATGGCAGTGAAGTGAGGTCAAGAGCGACCCAGGCTTGATCAGTGCCAGCACGTGTACGCTAGTAGATTCAATCTGGTGGCGGCCCCTGGCTCCGAGTGGCCCTCATGGGTTAAAGGAGACCCCAGTTAGGAAAAAAAAGG
Organism: Vicugna pacos; assembly: GCF_048564905.1. Taxonomy (NCBI): domain Eukaryota; kingdom Metazoa; phylum Chordata; class Mammalia; order Artiodactyla; family Camelidae; genus Vicugna; species Vicugna pacos. The sequence goes on along the minus strand of NC_132998.1, from coordinate 20,181,775 downwards.
GACATCTCCCCTCCACAAAAGGGGGCTTTGAATAATTCCACTTAATTGAGTGGATCTGGATTCAAGATGTAAGAAAAGGGATATAAATCAGGAAACCAAGGCAGAAGCCAAGTCTGGGTGAATAAAACAGGAGGTTACAGGGAAAGCTATGACTGTAAAAGCACAGGCACGGAAGTTTGGAACAGCAGGACGAATTTCAAACTGAGGGGCAGGTGCGGCAAACGGCACTGCTCTGATTTACTTGTGGCTTTACTTGAGACTGGCCGAGAAACTCCAAGGGGATGTGGAGAGAAAAGTAATGAAATCAAGACGACAATACCAACTACTCTTTACAGAACAAATTTACTAACTACCAGCAGTGCGAGTGTTTACATATGTTATCTTCTTAATTCTTACAACAAATATATGAGGTAGGTTACTGTTTTCTCTTATTGAGCCCCTACAGACTTTGAATGTAACAATATTTACTAAGTTCCTATAGAAACCGAATATAAAAATATTTTCATTCATAGTAATCTAATGAAGGAAATGAAAATGCTGGAACATGGCTGGCAATATTTTTCACCTGCATTAACCAATCTGTACTGATTCATCATCAATAATATCCAGCCGCTGCTTCTGAGCAGCAGTATTTGCTGTGATCGTAAAGGCTACAATCAAAAACAGCAAAGCTAACAAGCCCATCCAAGGGTCAAATTCATAATCCTGGATTTATTACCCTGACCCTGAAATCAACCGGACTTACAGATCACCAATACACACAACACCCAATAACACAAAATTTCCTTACAACTATTTTTAAACATAACAAGGTAGAATCCTAATATTGAAACATGTAAAATGAGACCACAAAAACTGATGCCAAAATGTGCTGAAATTTAAAACTGCAAAATCATCAAAAGTCTTGGGGTTACTCTTTGTTGAAAGCTGCAATCACAGAATACATGCAAAAAAAAAAAAGAGAGACAAGTTACACTAAGTTAATACAAAATTAAGAACCAAAGGTAACTAAAGAAATCCTATACAGAAAGACAGGAACTGAATCTGCTACAAAGCTAACAGTCCAATTGCACTTATATAACAGAATAAATAAGGATATAATCAAGGAGAGATGGAATTTGTTGCCAATCTAAAGCCAAGCTGGCAAATTAAAACTCAGAGGCATCATATTGTAAACTGAGACTTGAAAATGTCACAGATGTCACATTCGAATTAAAGAACCTTAAGTGGCAGGCCAAATAGCCAGGAATGAAGTCTGTGATCTCAAGTTTTATCAGCCATGGACAACTTCCATTTCAAGGCACAACAGATGCAGGTGAGATGACCAACAAGCTGCTCAAACAGAATTGTTTTGTGTTGAATTGAGATGGACACAAGCAAAATAAAACACCTCAGACATGCACTGATTTTCAAGCAATATGGCATGGGTATGAGCCTGTATTTGATTTACTTTACCGTCAGTGGCTTGGACAAATGTGTTGAGTGGAAGTCTGTATTATCCTAATACATTATGTATTTTGCTACAGATAGAGCTGAAAAGTTAAAATTTTCATATCAATATCTTTTTCTGAAAAGGATCTTCAGACCATAACATTTACTCATCCATTCTGGATGAGAAGCACTACCCTCCCCTTTCAATTCCGGGAGGCAGGCATTTATAGACTTTGTGCTTATCAGTGAAAATGAAAACATTACTAAGAATCATAAGACACAGCACAACTCTTAGAAAATGAAATTAATGCCTGCCCTATACAATAAAGGCTTGTCAATTACAGTACTGTTTGATAGATGGGATTTAATAGAAATTGAATTGAACTAATGAAATAAAGCAGATGATACAATATATTTAGCATGTAACTCAAAATGCCCTTCTTTAATGTAAAGACATGGAAGAATTCTTATGTTCTACTCTATAAAGTGGTAAATATTAGGCTACAGAAGTGTATCCACATTACAAAAATTTAGCAAGCTTACCATTGGGGGAAAAAAAAAGTCATAAATGAGAACACTGTTGGGAAAAAAAAAGAATTTAAAAATACATAAGCACACATATGAAAAGAGACTAAAAATAAACATACCAAAATGCTAGTAGTAATTACATCAGGGTGGCAAACTATGATTGCTAAATATTACTAGCAATCATAGCAGGGTGGTAAGCCAGTCGCTTTTCTCATCTTTTCCCACATACTTTTTCTAATTTGATTATACTATTTCAATAACAGAAAACAATCAAATAAAAATAACTTTGGAAGTTAAAAACTGGAGGTGGCTTTGTAGACAGACTATGCTTGCAAGATCTATTTTCTGCAACTTAATATCAACCTTCTTTTAAAATGCCTTCAGCTAAGTTTTCACCTAGATCTATCAATGACGGCAGGGGCACTGCTCTAGGTGCAGAAAAAATTTTACAGAAAATGTAAATTCATTTTCAAAATTCTGTGTTACATTACTTCAGGCTTTTTACTCGTAAACTCCTTACAACACTCTTTAATCCACAGCCTGGTTTAGTATGTCTTTGCAAAGCTGATGAGAGGAAGCAAGGAAAGCATTAGCAATATTTTAAAAAATCTGGTGCAAGCCAATTCAGAAGGAAAAATTCACATTTTTATTAACCAATTTAGTCACCACCCTCTGACATCAAGTTAAGCAACTAATAGAAAATATAACAATATTGTTAATCTCACAAAGTATATGGTAGTAACTTCACAAACACTAAAACCCACACCAACTGAAAGTCTGTGTGGAAAGAGAAAAGAAAGAATTAAAATGGTGGACTTTACTACTCTATTAAAAAAAAAAGGCAATTGGAAAGATAGAGCAGGATGAAACGTGATTTACATGTTGAAAACAAAATGAAAACTAGGAGACTAGATAAGGTAAGGTTTTGGGAAGTATTTATACACATTTTTGCTTCAGTCATAGCGGTGCAAGTAATAGGCACTCAAAAAGCAAGAGACCAGATGCAACACCTACAAGAACTTTGCAAGGTTATGGGTTACAAATTAGAGAATGACTAATCCAACTGACAGAGTTTGGAATATAACCAACATATCCATTGATGGTTATATATCAAACTCATCTCTCATAATATTACTGCCTTTGTTTGTATAAAAACCATTTTCCAAATGCTTTCACATAGTTGTCTCTGTTGATCCCTTTCTAAGTTCACAGAGGTAGGGGGTAACTATCTATACACAAAGCCAAGTTTATCATTAATAAAGGCCCACACCAAAGCAGCTTTCTAACCATCCAATGTTCATTCTATTATACCACATTTCTTCCAGTTTCTTTAATGTCTCCAAATTAAGTGATCCCAGTACACAATAGACATTCAATAATTATGTCATAAATGCATGAATTTTGATCTAAAAAAGTAAGTTCAGAAGGAATGCAACTGAGGGTGCAGGTGCCCTATGCCTCATTAGTACACCATGTGATCAACATACACATCATAATAATTAACTACAGCTTGACCCTCTCCAAGGTTTCTTGTTCCTGCTTGCTGAAAGAAAAGGTCTCATTTATTCTAATGTAGCTGTGTCAAAGAATGGGAATTCTACTCTGAAAAAATATAATGCCTTCATCCTATTCGGAAGAACGGATATTGTCATGCCTAAGTGACAGACATAGCTCCTCAAAATTGAGAATAAGGTCAAATCCAATTTCAAAAACTAAAATTTTACTTCACACTAAGAGATTCAACGGGTAGGGGACAAACCTTAAGCTGTCCTCGATTTAGCCCCTGGGTGGGCTCAGGATGCCCACCTCTCCACAACCAAGTTAGAACAATTTCTTGGTTCCTTGTTCTTACTGAAATAATAGATGGAGGGAGATAGTCTCCCTAGTAAATTGACCCTGGGGTTAAATCCTAAATGAGCTTCATTCCAATCTGGACACATAGATATGTTTGTTTCAATAACCCCAATGTCCTTCAAATGTTCTATTGTAACAGTGCTATCAGTCAGTATACTAGCAAATTCTTTAAAAAAAATTCTACTATTCTCTGAGTTTGGGGGACATTTCAAGCTGAACAGTGAAAATCATCATATTGTGTATACCTCTCCCATTGGAATTTTAGAGGGAGAGAGAGAATCATACAAAGAAGGTCTAAGGCCCCAAAAGGCAGATATTTCCCTGCAGGAAGTCTAGAAAGGCTTCAAGTACAGATACGATTTAGGATACTTCTGGGATGATAGACTTCCAGTATGCCCAAAATGTGTTACATCCTTTATTTTTTTCTAAATAAGGAATGGGAGGGGCTGAGATGTTATTCAAAAGTTTAAGAACCACCTATCTACTGAAGTATACTCAAGTGTTTTTTTGTTTGTTTGGTTGGTTTTTGTTGTTTTTGTATGTTTGTTTGTTTTTAAGCCACTCAGATTTCTACCTCCATCTCCAATGCCAGATCCCAATAAATACACCACACCGACACTACCCCTCTCTCCAGCCATCTTCCTTGCGGTGAGGCTGCCATTATAGCCGGAGTGTGCTACAATCCTCAAATCTATTGGAGTAGGGGAAAAAAACAAAACAGGACACTTTCAAGAACCAAGGTGAAGGGAGAGGAAGAAGGCTACATCCACAAAATCCTCTTATTTATATGTTTAACATTATTTCCAAATTAGGCTACACAGACATTGTATTTCTGTGGTTGTTGCTAAAGCATTAACGTGCTAACATGTATATGGTGAACACAGTCTGTATTATTTTTATAACTCTGTTCTGGCATTTCTTCACGTTTGAACACACTGGGAACCTCAAAATATAAGCATATAGTCCAGGGATCCCCTCTCTACCTCTAAGAGGTCCTTTTTAGCATCGCTGGTCTAGTTTCTAGGATTGAGGCAATCATAAAGCCAAAACACCGGGCACTGAGAGTGGGGGCACTCATCTACATGTTAAAGTAAACTTTTAAAAGGAGTGCTTAAAGGATTAAAACTGTAGTCTATAAAATATAAATTTATTCTATTTCTGGGACATCTGCCAGCAAAACATGTAAGTCCTAGAAAATCCATAGCAACAGTCAACAGAAGACTTGAGCTGCTAGTTGTGGGACCTCAAGCAACTCCCTCAACTTCTCTGGGCCTCTATTGCCTCAAATGTCTTAAAAAAGGGGCCTCAACCAGCTAGCTAGTCCATTTAAGGTCCCTTTCAATTTTAAAATCTCTTTCATCAATAATTATAGAATACTAAAAGTTACATTCAATACATAAATGTCTACTCATTTCAAAAAACAAAGAACAAATGAAGCGCAACGGTAATGTTTAAACATTAAGAAAGATCTCATAATAATTGTAGGGTGTCATAAAAATAGTCCCTTTGGCTTGGCTGTCACTTGCTTCAAATAAAGCCTGAGCCATGGGAAAACTATTTTAACACTCTGAGAAGATTAAATGGTTAATCCACTGGGAAACCAAATTCAAAGATAGAATTCACAAATCCGCTCCCCAGAGAGAAGCACTGGAAATAACAAACATTCATTCTATTACGAATAAAGTTATCCTAATGTTACACTGAATACAAATACTTTCTATCATCTAGCTTGCATTTTCATCAATAGGTTTTCCTTCCTAATCTGAAACTCAGATAAAGGTCTTGTCTAATATTGACAGAAAACAGCCATTTATAAGTCAGGGTCACACAGGTGAGTCATAACATCTCTTGGGGGAAAGCATCCACAATAACAGATATTCCAAGTTCACTGCTTTGAAGAGAAATTGATGAGAACTGGAAGATTGGACAGATTATGAAATTAACTACCAAGATAATTTCTGCTTTCATGGCTTCACTAAACTGGAATTTCTAGTGCATCATTTACTACCCCATAATTATGCATCAAAATATTAACCAACTGGCCGGTCAGAGGGTAAGAGCTCAAGGGGTAGTAATAATTAGACATGAAACCTGAGCTTCCAGTGGAATTCCAAATAACAATCAGGTCTACCACACTTTATAAACTTCATAAACCTTATCTGAAGAAAAAGTATCAACTCATATTCAAATAATTTCATTGACTTTCAGTTCACATCATCCACAGGTTCCTTATTCTCCTAGCTTCCATTTCCCTTACTTCACAATCCAAATACAAAGATATACAAGTAGGGCATGTATGTTATATCACACATACATATAAATAATATCCTTCTAATGCACAGGCTTTGGAGTTCAATTTTTGTATGAAATATGCTTGGAAGCAGGGCACACTTTTTGTTTTTTAAATCACTATTCTTGAGGCAACATATGAACTTAAAAAATGCTGTTTAAAAAGAAGGGAGAAATAAAAACTAAGCTGCAACAATTACTTTAATTTCTAGTTTGTGCTGTTGATATATTTTTGTTAGGACCAAGGTAGTTTGTGCATTTAAACAGCCTCACACTGCTAGAGCTAAGCTCCATAAAAGCAAGGACCATGTTTCTCATGTGTGCTGTATATCCTCAGAACCCATCACATAGTAGGCATGTAATAAATATTTGATGCATGAAGGAAGGAGGAAATAAATAAATGACCAAACAGCAGGTAACCATCTACTTCCATCAAATATTTCTAAAAGTCTTGCCTCTACATTTTCTAAATATTAAATTGTTTCAAATAATTTACCTCACATGTATATTCAAGTTTCAGCTGAAGGATTCTTATTAAATTGAAATTAGCATGTGAAATATTTTGAAAACATTTGGAAATATTTTCAAGAACACAGAAATAGGTCGCAGAAGCCTGAGTTTGAGTTCCAATTCTGGTATTTAGGGGCTGAGAAACCTTGAAGAGGTCACCAAGTATCTCTGAGACTCAATTTTTCATCTGTAAAATAGGAATAATACCTGTCCAGCCCACCTCATAGGGTTTTAGTGTAGATGTGTAGATTAAATAAAATATTGCATATTTGTATCATAGCCAGAATTGAACAGAGAGACCACAAAAGCCTAAATGTTTCCTCTTAAGTAACAACAGTACCCACAGTAAACATACTGTGGGAAAATCAAGTTTGAAATGTTAAAATAGTTCCTTTCTATCAATATGGAGGCACCATTAGTACCAACAGTTTGGCTAACAAGCAAAAAAAATCACATATTTAATAGATTGTATATGGGAAGTTCTTATAACCTTGAATTGCCATCTCAGCATGAGTAAAAAGAAAAGTTGGGGGAGGTCACATTGCAAATCAGAGCTAAAACAGAGCTTCTGGCTGTCCAATCAGCACTTAAGCTAGAAGAGCAATGTCACTTCTTTAAAGTGCTGCAGGAAGGTGAAAACTCAGCAAATCAGACAACATTACACACTAATCCAAACCCACTGTCAAGGATACGCACTGTTCTCTGCCAAAGCCAAGCAAAGAAATCTTAGCTCACAACCACACACATAATGACATGAAAACACAATTGTTCTTTCTGTATCTCCATTTTCTTTCAGCTCTTGACATATTTTGCAAGCTAAAAATCTCGGGAAAAAATGTTCAAATGTTATGTCAGCATTCAGACAGGGAAAGCATGAGCTGCCCATTCTCCTTGCTTGGTCTCACAGCAGACGCCTTGTAATAAACACTGTACTTTCCTTCACATCACTTCATAAAGTCTTAGATTTAAAATTAAAAATGTTTAATTGAGTTTATTATTTCAAATTAACTGAATAGTTCAATTCAATTTATTTATATAATAAGAACAGAATATACACTACATTGCTCATTTTTGTAGATGACATCTGTCAACTTACCAAATTTTCTAGGAAGTTGACTACTATACTGAGTCTATAAGCAAAAACTTTCTACATCTATGCATCCAGAGGAAAAAAATGTTGCTATTAAATCAAATATTACATGTATATGTGTGTGTGTCTGTGTGTGCGCACGCGTGTGTGTTTGTACACGTATATATAACCACTCTAAAAACAGACACCCAATATTTTGGAATTTTCTGGATCTAAAGGTAGGGTTAGTCTATGATGTGGCTGTGAATAGTTTTATTCTACATCTTTTCCTCACATTTTTTTAAACTGCAGAGCAGTACTATCCAATAGAAGCACAACGGGAGCAACATTATATTTAATTTTAAAATTTCTCATAGCCATATTTTTAAAAAGGAAGAAATAGATGAAATTTTTAAAAATATTTTAACTCAATGTATCAAATACTATCATTTTAACATGTAATCAATCCAAAGATTATTGATATATTTACATTCTTTCTTCATACTAAGGCTTGAAAATCTAATACATATAAAATCTAACACACTGACAATACATGTCAGTGTAATATATATATATATATATATAAAGATGACATTTTCATCAGAAATACTTTATAAGTGTTTTGATTTCATAAACTTCACAGTTAAAAAATGGATCCACATAACCACATTGTTCCAAGCATACTTAAAAGTTTTCCAAAACTAAATGAAGGACCAGTTTTTCTTTCTTTCTTTTTTTTTTTTTTGCCTTTATTTTATTTTTTTTTAATTGAGTTATAGTCAGTTTACAATGCTGTGTCAATTTCTGGCATAGAGCACAATTTTTCAGTCATACATGAATATACATATATTCATTTTCATATTCTTTTTCCCCCTGAGCTACCACAAGATCTTGTATGTTTCCCTGTGCTATACAGTATAAGCTTGTTTATCTATTCCATATATACCTGTCAGTATCTACCAATCTCAAACTCTCATTCTGTCCCTTCCCACAAGACCAGTTTTTAAATTTAAATTTAAATGTATTAAAATTAAATAAAAGTTAAAATTTAGTTCCTCAGTAGTGTTGCAACCAAGCAGAAACCTGCAGGGCCTTCCTGGGAACAGACACCACCACTCCCCCTACATACACCCCTCCCCCACTATCCCCTCACCTCCCTGGGTCCCTACCTCGTTTGTAGAAAACTTTTAGCTTCCAAGGACCTCCCCAAGTTCCAAAGAGCAAATTTAATCAGACAAATGCAGACACAAAGGGAAACAGTCAAGCAAGACAAAATAAGTTTAGCCATAAAACAAAGTCAAGGGCCCTTAGTTCCTCCTCAAGGACTATAAATAATATTCCAAGCCATATTCCTGAGTGGTTTTAACTCTACTAAAGCCCCCACAAGGTATAAACGTTAACTGCATGCTGACCACAAGCAGGTAGACTCCAGACCAGCTGGAACCAGAGGGTGGATTATGTTAACCCCCGAAATACCTCTCTGTTACCTCACCACAACCAATCAGAAATATCCGTAAGCTGATCGCATACCCTATGACCTGCTCTCTCACCTTGCCCTTTAAAAGCCCTTCCCTGAAAGCCATCAGGGAGTTCTGGTCTTTTGAGCAAAAGCTGCCCATTCACCTTGCTTGGCTCCACGTGGGTGCCTAACAATAAACTGTACTTAACCTCACCACAACTCAGGGTCAGTAGACTGGCTTTGCTGTGCATTGGGTGAGTGGAACAAAGTTTGTTTCGGTTATAGCATTAATCGTAATTTAAGTGTGGCCTCCTGGGGTTGGATAGCAGGGCTGTCATCTGAATTTGTATCTACCACAAAGACAGATTCCCTCCAGAACACCTTCACATATACTCTGCCAAAAGGCATTTTCAGACATTGAATTTAAAGTGTTCTCCCTAAATGAGAAACTTTCTGTTTAACTTCTTTTCCCCAAAGCCTTATATGACCCATGCACTTATTTTGAGAAACCTAGAATAGAGTCATCAGCTTTAACACACTGATAAATCTCCACATCTAATAAAACACAAGGCCCTCTAGGACACTTTGTGCATTTACTCAAGTAGAGTCAACTCTCTATTACTTGTTATCACATTGTTCATGGAAGGGGAAAAGTAGGTCAAATGCCCTGCTGATTTGTGTCTAAGTGTTGATTTTTTTTTTTTTCCCCTGCTGATGAAGCTTATCACAAACTAGAAGCTAGGACTGGAGGTCAAAGGGAAAATGTAAAAATCTGAGGAAATAGTTTAGAGTAAATTCAGTTTCCCCCTTTCTGAGCTCTGGCTTTTCTAGGAATACCAAGGTATAAATACCCTGTCAAAGTCATTCATTTGTAATTGAACTGGTGCAGAACCAGGAAGAGGCAAGTAACCTTGAGCTAAGTAAAGCTTTGAGACGCCTGTTGGTACCGCTCACCTATATAGATTTAATGGTTAAGAACCCGAGCTGTAGAGTCAAGCTATCTGGGTTGGAACTGTTTCAGCCACTTGCTACCAGTCTAACTTGAAGAAGGTTACTTAATCTTTCTGCATCTAATCTGTAAAATGGCCATAATAATAATAGGACCAAACTCAAAATTGGTATGAGAAATAAACGCAATTTCACAGGATACAAAACATCTTAACGCTCAGCACTGACCCTGGCACATACTGTGTGTCCAATAATTTTTGCTATTTTTAGCTCAGAAATGAGGACAAAAGAGATGGGACTATATGTTCAATAAATATTTGTTGTAAATGAAAATATACGTACACATATTTTATAAATACCAAAGTGCTATGTAAGATATTTTTATCCTATGCAAATTAAGTTTAGAGTGAATCTACTCAGACAACGTATTTAATGGGAGAAAAAATAGGTCTTAACAATGTGGCTCACTTTACGTTTTTTATAAAGCCTTTCCCGAACAATCAGACCCACACATATTACCTTTAAAAAAAAATAAATAACATGCATACCAAAACCAAATGTAAGTTATTTACCTGTCAACATTACTTTAAGGTTATCCATGACTCTGCTCACCTTAACTGTAAGCAGCATCAGATTTAATAGCATGGCCAAAAAAGTTGCCCTGTGATATTCTAGAGAATTAACAGATAAAAATATTAACTCTCTAACAACAGTTTCTCTCACAGCCAAATTTTCTGTTTTCATTACTGTTTTCTGCTCCTTCTTACACTGTCTTTGACTAGATCTGCTAACTAACAAAACTGCCTCTTACTGGGTTTCCTCTCTTTTTCCTTCCCTTTCTTCTGCCACGGTACAGTCACTAATAAGTATTAAAAGACCAGAAGAGAGGTAGTAGCAGTAAATAGGAGAAGCAAACTAATCCAACAATTGGATAAACAGCCTTTGACCAAGAAGGCCAAACTGAAACTTCAAGCTTTATAACAGGCGATTCTAAACAGTCATAAAAATGTCACCTCCATAGGTGGTCATCTGTAAAGGGAATGAAAAAAAACCTTCAAAATTCATTTTATTCTTTAGATTGATTAAAGATACAAAGTATATATAAAACTATCATTTCTACACCTCACCAACATTTGTCACTAAATTAACTATAGAAATGCTGACGGGATAAGATTTTTAAAAATCACTTCTCAGAAAGACCACAAGGGTGGAGAATTTTAAAAAAATAATTTCTCAGAGGTCAGATTCTTTTTATAATCCTGAACGTATACATAACGAGAAGCAAATTCAGAGCAGACCATCGGAGCTGTAAAAGCGACGCACTTATCCTACCATGAATGCTTCATTAATATTTCAGGGATGATGTTGCAATTTTCCATGTGCAACTGTCAGAGCTCTGCTCCTTGATATGCATCAAAACCATCCAAATTACATCCAACAGTCGTGTATCTCTCCTTGACCGAATTACAATTTTGATGTATCTAGTATTTCGAGACTCACACCCCGGAATATGTAATTTTCTATTGTAACCACCCTGCTTTAACCTTAGGATGTTTCATCCAGTCACCCAATTAACCCTTCCCCTCAAGTTCTCTTCCTTTTACGGACCTAGTACCATTGAATTTTCCCTTAAATATAATGTCTCTTCCAACTCTAGAAATGTCTGCGATGCCCGCACGCTGGTGCCATCTGGTCCACGGTGGGTCACCAGACAGACGTCTATGCGCAGACATCAGACCCCCGGCCTCTGCAAGCGCCGTGCTGAGGCTTTGTCTCCCGCCTCCGGAGACCGGAGTTGCAAGCACACGTAAGACAGTCACTCTTCAAATGTGTGGAAAAAACACCACAGCCCAGGAGAGGCAGCTCCTCCGGGCAAAGCCGGACAGGCCGTCGCCCGAGGCGGCCAAACCCGAGGCAACTGTCCCGCGGGTGCGCGACCCAGCGGGGGCGGGCGGCGACGGTTCCTCCCGCGGGGGAGTCAGGGCGCCCCCGGGACCGGGCGCCGCGCGGCCGCCGGCCACCTGCAGACAAACGCCCGGGGCGTGAGGGCGCGGGCTCTCCCCGCGAGCACCCGGGCCGGCGGCGCCCGCGGTCTCGGCTCCCCGCCACCGGGCCCCCGCCGGGCCGCCCCTCAGGTCCCCGCAGCCCGCAGCCCGCAGCCCGCCCGCCGGCGCCGCGTCGGCCCTCACCTGACAGCCACCCGCACCGAGCTCTCGTCCGGGGCGCCCCACATGCCGGCGGCGAGCCACGGCCGGGCCCCTGGGCCTCCGCAGCGCACAGCTGAGGCGCCGCCGGCGCTCGGGCGCGGGAGGCTGGAGCAGCAGGGGGCGGCCGGCTCACCTCCGCCGCGCTCCAGCCATGTTGGGCGGCTGAATGGAAAGGTGGCGGCGGCGCTGAGGCAGGAGCGGGAGGGGGAGGAGGAGGTGATTCACCGCTCGCGGGCGCCCGCCCCTTCTCCCGGCTCAGCCCCCTGGGCTGGGGCGGGGACGAGCGCGGCGGCTGCGGCGGCCTCCCCTCGGGCCGCTGAGGGCGCCCTGCCCCCTCCGCTGGGGACGCGGCCTGCCGGCGGCCGGGACACACGCTCCACGCCCGCCCGGGCTCTGCCCGCTCGCGGCCGGCCCCGCACTGCGTCAGCGGCCGCCGCGCTGCCCGGCCTGCGCCCCGCCCCGTGCTCGGCGGGCACTGCCAGGCGCTGCCGGCCCTGGGGCCCGCGGGGGAGGGATGCTGGCCGCGAGCTGCCCACGCCCGCGGGCGACGAGCCGTGCGCCTCTGTGAGATCGCCCTCCTGCAGCCTGTCTTTTTCTAAATGCAAAGCTTGATCCACCAGCGCAGCGCCAGCAGCCAGCCAGCTGCTGCCCTGGCTCGCCTTTGTTTCCACCCAAAGCTCATTGTCCTCTCTCCAGCCTGGACTTTGACCCTCTTCCCCAGGCCCCCTCTGAACGCCCTGCTTCCCAGGAGCCAGTCATTCATACTAAACCGGCTCCCCAGCTTGGCCACAGTCTCTGAGCAGCTGGGCTTTTCTGCAGCCCGGCGCCCATCTACCAGCCCGTGTGGGATATGGAAATGATCGACTCGAGATTCTTGAATGCCTTTCTGTTCAATCATTTGCACACTGGTAAATGAACTGCGCCCTGGTACTGCCAAGAGTCCCAAGAACTGAATAAGCACCAAGATCTGCTATAGAGTAAGTAAGTCCCTCTCAACTGGCCTTCAGAAAGCGCCTCCCAAGCCGGGATTCTGTCAACATTGACCCACTGTGGTTCCTGCTGGTGGTTATTGTGCTTCCCGAGCCTTGAGACAGCTCTGTGGGAACAGCCTTTATTAGCTTTGCCACAGAGGATCTTTTGTTGGCTGCCCCATACGTTTCTCTAAATAAACATGCAGGTTCGTACAAAACAGTATAATCCATTAAATGGCACTATCCAAATAAAGACACTGCCCCAAATCTGCACACCTGATCATCCTTGTCAGCAGAGACACGGCAGTGTTGGTTGGAGGAGGCAGCACACATTGAGACAAACGAGAAGTGTTTAATGATCTTAAGTAGTTTTAAATTTATTCCTCCCGTTAACCTCAATATTCCTGAGCCTTAACAGACACATAACTGGGAGGTAAAGAGGGCAAAGATGGGTACTATTTTCTTCAGATCAAATTAGTGGCGAAGCTCTCCCATGGCTGCCCTCTGGAGAGCCTCCTCTCCCCTCAGTGTTTGTCTATCAACAAATCAGAATACTATTTCCTCCCACCCTGGCAGGCCCACCTCTGGGTGGATCTGGATTGACCACCTTGCTTCTTGGGTTGATAAAAGCAACAAGGAAGGCAAGTAAAGCCAAGCACACTTAACAAGAAGACTAAAGAGAAATACATATAACTTCAGACATGTTTTTTAATTATACTTTAAAATAGCACCAGTGCATGTTCTGTGTCACTAGGAGCTGTCATAAACACACATGCCACCAGGAGCCAGGCAGGTAACTTAAGTGAGTGAAGCAGGCAAGGTGAGGACAGTGATAAAATAGAGAGGAACACAGGCCTCTTGCAAAGGCGGTGGCCCTGCTCGGCCCTGGCCTGCTGGAATGCAGACCCAAAGCTGCCAAGCTCTTTGTTTGTTTGCTGTATGTGTGTTACTTCTCAAGAGATAGACAAAAGTTAGACTTTTATGTGAAAATTCCTTAGTTTTAAACATCAGTAACTAATTCAGCACCATATTTACATTCCGTGTAAACCAACCTACCACGCAAACCAATCAAAATTGGTCTCAGGCCAACTTCAGTCCCAAGCCATCAGTCTGGAACTTCTGGCCAAAACATTAGCACCCATAACAGCATGTTGTACATGGATTCAGGAAGAGGTAATGTAAACATTCAAATTCATATTGATAACTGAGTATTATTCGCCCAAATTTCAACATTTATAAATCAATTGTATATATTATATTTACTACAGATTTCTCATGGCTGCTATAACCCTTTTCCTTATGGCTCATCTAATTAATTAACTTAAGTTGAAGAAAACCGAGGACAGAGCTTTTAGTGTAAGAGTGGTTTAAATCCTATCCTAATATTCACTCAATAAATACTTGATAAGTCATTGCAATATACAAATAATGCTGGACACCAATGATTCGGAGAGAATTAAGACCGTCATTGTCTTACCACCTAGTTCAAGGCGATACATTTGAAAATCCATAAGTACAGTAATAGAAATTATGACAAGAGAATGATGAATTCCATCTGGAAGGGTGAGGAATTCTTCAGATCTATGCCATTCTGGATGATCCCCCTGAATCCACTCTTGCCTCCACACTGTGGAGGAGCGACCTTTTGAAGCATAAGTCATTTATGGTATTCCTCTGCCTGAAACTTTCCAAACTCTAACCTTATCTTTTGCCACTCCAAGTCTTAACCACTACTTTGGTGAAACTTGCCCTCTTTTTGTTCTTGAAAACATAAAGTTCATTCTTGCCTGAGGATGTTTGCACTAGCTAGTCCCTGTACCTGGAATGTTCTTTCTCTGGATCATCCCATGGTTGTTGGCTCCTTTCGGTCTATTAGATATCAGTTTAAATGACATCTCAGAGAGATTTCTCCTGATAATTCAATCTAAAGTAGCACTTTAGCTCTCATGATTTGCATGG
The DNA here is from genome assembly GCF_048564905.1 of Vicugna pacos. Lineage (NCBI taxonomy): Eukaryota > Metazoa > Chordata > Mammalia > Artiodactyla > Camelidae > Vicugna > Vicugna pacos. Next base: position 20,166,550 of record NC_132998.1, on the reverse strand, counting down.
CCCAGTGCAAAGTGAAAATGCAGATGTCTTGTTAGAAAAGCAATATAACAATGTCGTTAAAGATATTAAAATATAAAACTTTTTCCTTTCTTCTGAGCTTTCCCACTCAACTTGTCATGGTGTTTTTTTACTTGCTATTTAATCTCATTTTCCATAAAGAAAAATTGAACTGTTTAATTATTGGCATAATTGCATCATTCATCTTTCTATTGTTCAATGCCAGCTTCGAGGATGACTGGAAAAGCACTGAACTCATATATGGGATTATAAATTATACAATTTCTGTTGTGTAGTTCATACATACATGCGAACTGAATTCTTAACCAAACTGGAAACATTATGCAAAACTAACTCAGCTGTTTTTAATCCATTTCTTGATCTACCTACATTCTACGAGCACTTCCTCACCTTTGGCTTACAGATGAGTGAGGAAGAACTGAAAGGGAGAGGAACTGTCTTTCTTATGCTTGCCTTTCCTTTATGTAAATCTTCTTCAGAGGCAGCTTTTGGTAGCTACAAGGAAGTAATACTTAATAAGATAGGGTTATTTGATCATTGTGTTTCTTAAAATACCATTAGCTTCTTTTGCATTTGAAGCAAGTTCTGATTTGAGGGAAACATGGCCTCCCACGGCTTCAGCATCCCTGCGTAGTCAGTTGTAGGCATAACATGTCTACCACGTACTGGCTTTGAATCTCACTCAGCTCCCACACATCGCGGGTCAATCAGAATTCTGTGCTCACAGGGACTCACAATAGCTCTATGAGAATGGTGTGCCAAGTAATGGAGGATGTGGCTCTTGCCCATATGTCCTCTGCTTACCCAAATGCTCCAGTGTCATAGCAGACCTCCTTTACAAAATGCATATCCAAAGGTAAAATTATTAAGAATTTCAAGACAGTGGTAGCAGCACATTAAACAAAGGTGTGACTGCACTGATCGTTCACCCATGAAACCAGCACTGTACCCCCAGTTCCTCCCTATCACAGGACTATTTTATATCTTCAGAGCCCTTATCACTAGCTGATATTTTCTTGTTTTTTGTTTATTTTTCATTTATTGTCTGCCCCGCCCCCACTTGAAAATGAGTTGCAAGATGACAGGGATCTTTTCTGTTTCATTTACTGATGTATCTGTAGTTCCTACAACAGTTTCTGACACAGTACGTGTGGGTCATTAAACATCAACTGAATGACTATGTGACTTTGGGCAAGACGCTTCTTATATGTAAGTAATGTTATTTTCTGCCTTATGGAGTTGTTTTGGAGATGGAGAGCTTTGTTAATCATATGTTAATCACAGCACTAACTCATAATATATATATATATTTGTAAACATGAAGTGTTTTAAAAAGCAGATACTGATGCTTTAGCTGCACCTACACAAGGTATGTTTGGAAGAAAGATACATTCTAGCACATCCTAAGCAAGCATCCAAAAAGAAGCTACAATGTGCATAAGGGCAACTATCACCTAGTTTGTATGTTTCTTTGTTTGTTTGTTTGCTTTTTGCCCTCTGGGCTATCTACCCTGTGTTTTTCTGGTTTCCACATTCCATTCAGTCATTTAAAGTTATTTGCCTCTTCCTTTTTGCTGCTAGCAGAAAGAGTAAAAGAAAAAGTTCTGATTACAATTCCATGGACAAATGGCTTTGAAAGAGCATGCCTAGACAAATATGTCCTCAGAAATCTTAAAAAAAAAAAAAACACTTTAGGAAACTAATCCTTCATACCATAACCAGAAATACCAATTTTCCTTCAGCAGTCCATGTTGTTGAATGCATTTTCCCTGTTAGGAACGGTGGAAGGCATTTAAAGGGCTTGTCCACCATGTCAGTGCAATGTGCTAAGGGACTCACATGCATTATTTCACTTGACTCTTTCAATGACTCTAGGAAGTGGATACAGTTATTACTTCCGTTTTACGCACGAGGAAACAGAGCCTTCCCAGCAACCTCTAACTATTGAAATCTCATCTATATTTCAGGGTCAACTCAAAAATTACCTCTTTCTTCAAACTTTTCCTGATTTCACTCTTCCTCTGGACCAGATATGTGATTTCTTTTTTCTGCCACATCTCCTTGTAGTTCATTTATGTCTTTGTTGTTGTTGTAATGATTACTTTTTAACTCCTCAACTAGATCATAAATTTCTAAAGGGCAGAATTTGTAGAAAACTCAAGATCGCAGCCAATGCTCACTTGTATAGATCAGTGACTACCAGAAGAAGAGCATGCTGTGTTTTGGTTTCAACACAGAACAAGTTTTCTCTGTAGATCATCTGCTGCTTATTGGTTATGGTTCTCTGAGAGCCTATTTCCAGACCATAGTGTCTATTGAAAGTGGCATTCGGACTATCAGGAAAGAAACCAGAGTAGCTGTGCCCATCAAATGTAAGCTAGGCTTCATTGATTTTGGAGATGGAAGGCATTTTACAATTCTAGTTCACCCTTTTCATTTTACAGATAAGGAAACAGTTTCTGAGATAAGAAATGACCACTGCACCCGTCCCCTCCCTTTCCCAACATATATGTGTATTGCACAGTAAAAAGCTAAATAAGAATCCAGGCATCTTGACTCCCTGTTCTGGGTTCTTTGTTCTTCACTGTTAGTTTTATTACACATTTTATTCTTTGGGCTTGGAAAATCTCAGCCTATGCTGCTAGTGCTTGCATATGCAGAATATATAACTGAAAAGTAACACAAAGTGAGGGGGAGGGTGTAGCTCAGTGGCAGAGTGCATGCTTAGCATGCATGATGTCCTGGGTTCAACCCCCAGTACCTCTATCAAAATTTTTAAAAAGACTAATTACCTCTCCCTGCCACAGAAAGAAAGAAAGAAAAAGAAGTAACACAAGGTAGAACTTAAATACTTATAGTAGTAGTTTTTACCTTATGATAAAAAGCAGTTAAACATCTTGTAAATTTATTTTTAATGGCTCATAACATTACTAGAAAAGCAACTTTTAACTATATACATGCTTCTCATTTATGTTTATTTTAAATATTGGTTAGAGTTTTATCTGAGAAAATAAAGGTTTGAGGAATTTTCCTGTTTTTCTTTCTTCACATATGCTTGAAAATTTAAAAATAACATAAATCACTTTTACAGAAACAGTGAAATTATTCTCCTAAGACAAAAAAAAATGACAGGTAACTAAATTCTTTATGAAAAATAAACAATTTAATGAAAGTTACATTTTGTTGTTCACCCTTAAAATCAGAGTGTAAAGTCTAAAATTGCATTTAAAGTCTTGGACTTGAGTTCCACATCTAAGGGAAATTCAAAGAATAAAGACCCTTCTCTCCAGTGCTTGGACTTTACTGAGTTTGCAGCATATGTGTGTTGCACACAGCTTGATTACCCCAAAGTACTGGCCCAGTTAATTGCATTCAAATGCAAATTACAGCTATTAAGTCATGCTGGTCTTGAGCCAACATCTTGAGCCAAGTTTGCAAGAGGAGTGTGTTTTTTTCTTTATTGTGCAGGACTGAACTTGATAAGCAGTCTGGTGTAGTCAATCAGTCATTAGAACCTCCTTCTTTGTGTTTTTTCATTTTGGAATATTTCAGAACTTAACCACTGAAACATAATTTTATCAGGTATTTTTATTTATTTATTTTTAACATTTTATTGGGTGTTTTTAATTGAGAACATTTCATCTTTTACTAGCCCATCTTCTTTTATTTATTCATCAGTAGACTGTTCTTTTCCCATATCTGTTGATTGAAATTCCTGCCTTTATTTTCTCTCTCTTTTTTTTTTCCATGCAGGTACTAAATCTTTATTTATTTATTTGTTTGTTTGTTTGTTTGTTTTTATTGAGGTAGAGTCAGTTTACAATGTTGTGTCAATTTCTGGTGTATAGCATAATGCTTCAATCATGCATGAATATACATATATTCATTTTCGTATTTCTTTTCTCTTTTCTAAACATTTTCTTTTCTTGTTACCTCCACATGGGTATTTTTCAAATCCTCATAGCTCTGGATACCCTGAAACTGAAAGGTTAATGATGCTCTGGATTTTTCTTCATTATATTTCAGAAGACCTACTACAATTAAAAATATGAAGTTAAGGTCAATGACAATTTTTAAGTATATGACAAATATTTCACCCGCTTTTGTAATAATCATATGCTTAGATTCATCTCAGTGTTCCTTATAAAGGTACCCATTTGGTAGAATCAGTGCTTTTTAAGGGAAAACACCCAAGTTAAATTTGTAAGATGCTTTACCTAGATCAGTATACAGCTCTGTTCTTATTCCTTGATTTGATCAGAAATCAGTTATTTCACAATAGACCCTACCAAGACTTCTACCAAGAAAGGCCTTCCAGACAGGAGAAACTGGTGACATTTGCATTTATTTTATGATCCCAAGCCACCCTTCAATTTTTGCAGAAGCGTGAAAGGGAAAAACCATTTCTGGTGGGAAAAGTGTTGTTAAGCTTTCTTTTTAGCCCAAAATGAGTATTTAAAGTGCTTCTTTTTACTTCCTGTGTTGGCAATAAAGATAAAAATAGAGAGATGGACACAATAAGGTGTCGATGGGCAGTAAATTAGGAACAAGATAATGGCAGCACCTAAACACACTTGCTTATGCACACACCACAGAAAAGGTGTGTTTCAACATCAATGAGAAATAAGGTGGGTAACGTCTAGAAAGCAGAGGAGTTTAGATTGATGAAAGTAGAATATAGGAAGCCATTTAAATCTTGTGAGTGTAACACTAATAAGACTGAAGCAGTATTTTAAAATATGTAAAGTAAAATAAAATCTTGAAAAGAATAGTGAGTCTGGGCCAAATCTGAGATGAATTGGGGAGACTCAGTCAGGCAACTGTATCACACTGAAGTAATTATGACATGGTAAAGGCCTAAACAAGGCATCTTAATAGACTATGGTGAAAATGGAGAAGTAGGACTTAAAAATGAAAAGTAACCTTAGGGAAGAACTAACAGGATTTAGCAATGTGGGAAAAGAATAAAAGGGGATTAGATATTAAACTCACCGTCATCGAAAATGTTCAAGCATAGGCTGGAAAACCACTGGATGAAGACAACACCAAAAAGATGCAGGCATCAGCCAGGAGAATAGGAGAGACACGCCAGTTCAAGAGTCTTAAAGGGTCCCTCCAATCAGAGATTATGAATTTATATAGTATTTTTTTAATTGTTCAATACAGGTATCTATGAAAAATTCATCAATAGTCAATCTAAGAAAGAAATGGAAAATTTTATTCAAACCAACATGAGGACCATAACCCAGGAGACATCCTCCCAGCAATCTCTGAGAACCGTTCCAAAGAAGTAAAGGGGGAGGCCAGTATATACGTGATTTTGGTGAAGAGGGTTACTTGCAATCAAGCACACATGTTGGTAGAAGGTCCCTGCTATTCACAAGGAGCATACATCTTAGTTAATGGTTTTAGTGTTTTTTAAAGTATGGGAGATGCAAATTCATAAAATGTTTTCCTGACAGTATCTAACTATCTGAAGATCAGTGGTTTTCCCAGAGCATAAAGTATCTCATCTTGATCTTCGCCCTGAATTCCTTTCAGTTGTACTGAGGTCAGCAACTGCAGTGGCTAATCACTTGATTCCTGTAGAACTGGATGGTGGGCAACATTCTTTATTTTATAATCCCCTACCTTTCACTCTTAATTTTAACCAAGTTTTGGGAGGCATTTTGTGACCAGTTTGTCCCACGGCACTAAGAATGCTCATTCCCAGGTCAGGTGAGGATTACATTGATAGATCATTCAATGTGCTATTCCTGGACCAAGCCCTGTTAACAGTGGCCAAAAGCCTCTGGACCGCCTGTCTTACTTGTCTGTGATGGTCCAGGAAATGGTTCCCACTTTTGCTTCTTCCCATATCTAGAGTTACACTATTACACTATTACAATCCCTGATCTTATAAAACTATGTATTGATCAATCTTTTCAAGTCCCCTAATCATCATTAATTTTACTGGAAGCTCAGCCACAAATTTGGTAATGCAAGAAATATTAATCTTGCAAAACAGACAGAATACAAGTAACATAGCAGGTAACATTAATAAGATAAAAAGTAAGTGTTTAAGCTAAGAACTTCCGTAAGGTGAGCCCAGCATTTCCTCAGGTTGTCTGACCAGCCTGTTCTGCACCAATTACTATCTTTAAGGGAAATTATGTATTGGCATTTACAGAAAATTCATTAAAGATGTCTGCATGTTCAAAGCAAGAGATGCATCATCCTGACCCCTTACGGGATTGAGAAAGAATGTTATCTTCTAAGGAGTTACATGCCTGGCACCAGAAGGAAAACTGATCTTTATGGTCAAGTGTATTTCTGCCATTGGGGAGGTCTGGTTAACACAGAATACAGATGCACAAGACACACTAGATGGGAGGGAGGAAGGAAAAGCACAAAGAAAAGGTTTATGTTTAAATTTTTTTCATCTTGCCTTAAAATTGGAATTTTTCTTTCACCATAGGCAACTGAGAGTATAGTGTCACTAACTGAAACAAACAAATTGGGTGGAAGGAAGGGAGAACATATCCGATAGAAGAAAGAGCAAACAGAAAGTGAGCAGTAGAAAGAGATCTTGGGTTGAAGCAATGTGACAAAAATAAAGGTACAGATAATGTCAAAGGGTGGGTAGGACACAAGCATCAATGCACTGGAGGAACCAAAGGGCATGAGGACCGAGGAAGAATCAATGCATCTATCAGATCAACACAGCTAACTGTAACCATAGGAAGTAGTTTTAGTTGGACAGAGGAAAGGAAAGCTAGGTGTCCAGGGAACTAAGAATTGTTGATAGGAAGTCAAGAGGGCAATTTACTCCTTTGAGGAGTTTATAATGAAGATAAAAAAAAAGAGTTTGAACTAAATTTTATCTCTACTTGTAAATCATTACATCGATTCAATAAATGTTTCAGTGCTTAAATGACATATTTAAAACTACTTTCATCATTCTATCTACATTCTACCCGATATTTCTTTGCCAAAATTCTACCCCATCTTGAAAGTGTTCCTAGACTCTTTTCTTTATGCCTTCACACTTAGATTAGACCAAGAATCTTTTTATATATTCACATTATACATAGGCATAATTAAGGTTATTAATTTTCTTTGAATTCATCTGTTTAAAAATGTCTTCCCCACTGGAGTGTAAGCTCACCATAGTTACATCTTCAAACACATTGCATGTCATTTGATACTTAGAAATGTTCATAGATGACTAAAAGTCCTTCCTTACGGCTCTTGAATTCCAAATAGCAATTAAGAGTTGACTGTGCTCTTTTTTCCTGAGCTGCTGTCTGCTTTCAGATCATTAATTCAGGTGACTGTATTTTGGACTTCTCTGCAGGCATTTCTTTCCCAAGTTTGAAACTCTCAAGTCTTGGTCCAAAGTCCTTTCTCCTTTCCTTTTTATACTTTATCCCACTGCTTAAATTCAATCTATATGGTGATTACTCCCCATTCATGCAAGCATTTATTCAGTAACTATGTTTTGAGTGTCTTACAACACCATTTTAGGCACTGGAGATATAGATCAGAAAACAAAATGGGTAAAACTTTTGCTCTCTTCAGCTTGCATTTTTAAGAGAGAGAAAGACAATATGCAATGTAAGTAAAATGTAATACACGTCTAATGATTAGTGCTGTAGAAAAAGAGAAGGTGTATACAGAATACTCCGGTGATGGGAAGGTTTTGTATTTTAAGGAAAATAATCAGAGACTTAATAAGAAAATGACATTGAGTAAAGGCCTGAAAGAAGTGAAGGAATGAGACATGAAGAACCTAGAGGAACAGCATCCCCAGTAGAGGGAACAGTAAATGCAAAGACCTTTAGATGAAAAAATGTCTGACTTTGTTTAAGGAACAACAAAGTGGCCAATATGGCTGCAGCAAAGTAAACCAGGAAGAAAAGAGTGGGAAATGAGATTAGAGAGGTGGGTTATGGAGGTAGTACAAAGAAGAAAGGGCTAAATGCCATCAGATTATCATGAAAGGTTGACCTTGTATGCCACTGAAATTGCTGAGTGAGATAGGATGCCATTGGATCATATTGAGCTAAGAAATGACAGAGCTGACTAGGTTTTAATGCAGTCACTTTGACCAGTGGGTTCAAAATTAACTGACAGAAGCTAGGAATGAGATATGGGAAATGTTTAGGTGGCCAATGCTGTAATTTAAGCAGGAGATGACCTGACTGGTACCAATAAAGGTAGCAAGAAGTGGTCAAGTTCAGGAGATAAACACACACACGCATAAGAGTATGTGAGTGCATTCATTTATATTTAATTTTTTATTTTGAAATAATTTTAGGCTTACAAGAGTTGCAAAAATAGAACAAACAGTTCCAGTACACTCAGCTCCCCTAATATAACAACTTATATAAATATACCATTTTATCAAACCAGAACATCAACATGACTTCATACAATGTCCTTGTCCTGTTCCAGGAATCCAATCCAGGATTCCACATTGCATTTAGCCGTGATGCCCTCTTAGTCTTCTCCAATCTGTGGTTATTCCTTTGTATTTCGAGATTCTGACACTCTCGACGAGCACTCACCATTTACTTTGCAGAATGCCCCTCAGTTAGGTCCATCGGCTGCTTTCTCAGGATTTGACTGAGGTTATGCATGTTTGGCAAGAAAACCAGAGAAATGATGCTGTGTCCTTTCCAGTGCATCATGTCAGGAGGTATATGATGCCAATTTGTTTTATCACTCAGCCATAAAAAACAATAAAATAATTCCATTTGCAGCGACTTGGGTGGACCTGGAGATCGTCATTCTAAGTGAACCAAGCCAAAAAGAGAAAGAAAAATGCTGTATGATATTGCTTATATGTGGAAACTGAAAAAAAGGACACGAATAAACTGATCTACAAAACAGAAACAGACATAGAGAACAAACTTATGGTTACCTCATTTAATCTTAATACTTCAGTAAAAACTTTATCTCCAAATACAATCACATTGGGTATATGAATTTGGGCACGAGACATAATTCAGCCCATAGCGATAGTGATTAACTTTGACCATGAGATTGAGGTGATGTCTGTTGTGATTCTTTACTGAAATTTATTATTTTGTCCTTGTAATGAGTAAATATTTTATGGGAAGATGTGCTGACTGTATGATCACTGTTTTTCTTATATCCACCAATTCTAGCATCTGCCAATGAGTGATTTTGTGCATCCAATAAATATTACTGGGATGTTTGCCTAAGAGTGATTTTCTGTTTCCATCATTCCTTCTCTGTTTATTAAATGGAATTCTACCATAAGGGATAGCTGTCTTTTCTCCTCTGTTTATTTATTTCTTCCATTATTTACCTCAGTATGGACTTGTAGGTATTTATTTTATTCTATGAGTTATAAACCATTAGGAAAAAGAAGACAAAAAAGAAGGAGGGAGGGAAGAAGGGAAGAAAGGCAATGCTGGTCTTTCCTCAGAATATTATTGACAGGGCCCAAAAGTCACTGTAACTAATATCTCATACACTGTAAACTATAGAAAATAACGTACTAGAAGTAGTCCACAAAGATAAGTTAGATTTTTTTTAAAGAATATAGAACTTCAGTAAAATTTTTGAAGTGTTTACAGATTTTGGTTATCTAACAGTAAAATATAAAGACAGAAATTATATATCTGTAAGACATAAATGAAAGAAAAGCAATTGTCAAAACTATTACATTTTCTTCCCAAATAGTAACTTGGACTCCAGCCTGTCCTCTCTTCAATTCATTCCACACATCAGTGTCTGAGCACCAGAAAAGCTATCAAATTATCTGCAGATTCTTTTTATGTCATTAAGATTTTGGAAATATTTGAGTGTTTGGTTGAAAAATATTTAGTGAATGTACAAAATCAAAATACTAATGGTGTCAAGTGCTATATACAAATGGATTTTTCTAAAATAATGTTTCCAAAAACAGTTTTTCACTATTTCTATTAACTGATAACAGAATAGTGTGGCTTCCAATTAAAATCAAATTAAAATCAAAGAAGAGTTTGATATCTATGTTTCTAAGGCACACTATTTACCATCTCTGTACCTGAGATCCCCCTGCCCTTTTCAGAGTTTCTCTGTCATCATAACAGTTTAAGCTTCCTCGTTCAAACTTCCACCTCGATCACATCCATAATCCTTGTTCTCTATCAAATCCATGTCTTCTTGATGTATTCTGTTTTTTCTTTACCATTTGGTGAAAACTCTACTCAGTTGACTGCAACTTCCCACAAGGCATGGACCATGTGTCTTGTTCATTCCTTTGTGTCCCATGTCTACTATGGTGCAGGGACACAAAGTAGATGCTCAATAAATATTTACTCAACAAAAGGATTAAATGAGTGGCACTTTCTTCAGACACAAATATTAGTTAAGGAAAAGCTGCTCTTCATACAAGTAAGCTTTATGAAGTAAGTTGCAGCACATTTTACTGAACATACAGGATGTGTGGATGTGTCCATGGGTTTTATTTTGATCCTGCTTTTTTAAACAAAATGACAACCTATGGAATGGGAGAAAATAGTTGCAAAAGATGAAACTGACAAAGGTTTGATTTCCAGGATATATAAACAGCTCATATGGCTTAATACGTAAAAAACAACTGAATCCAAAAATGGGCAGAAGACCTAAACAAGCAATTCTCCAATGAAGACATACAAATGGTCAATAGACACATGAAAAAATGCTCAATATCACTAATTATCAGAGAAGGGCAAATCAAAACTACAATGAGGTATCACCTCACACCAGTCAGAATGGCCATCATTCAAAAGTCCACAAATGATAAATGCTGGAGAGGGTGTGGAGAAAAGGGAACCCTCCTCCACTGTTGGTGGGAATGTAGTTTGGTGCAGCCATTATGGAAAACAGTGTGGAGATTCCTCAAAAAACTAAAAATAGAGTTACCATGTGATCCAGCAATCCCACTTCTGGGCATATATCCAGAAGGAACCTTAATTCAGAAAGACACCTGCACCCCAATATTCATAGCAGCACTATTTACAATAGCCAAGACATGGACACAACCTAAATGTACATTGACAGATGACTGGATAAAGAAGTTGTGGTATATTTATACAATGGAATACTACTCAGCCATAAAAAGATAAAATAATGCCATTTACTGCAACATGGATGTCTGTGGAGAATGTCATTCTAAGTGAAGTAAGCCAGAAAAAAAAAGAAAAATACCATATGATATCACTCACATGTGGAATCTAAAAAACAAAAAAAAAGACAAGTGAACTTATTTATAAAACAGAAACAGACTCACAGACATAGAATATGGACTTGTGGTTGCCAGAGGGGAGGGAGGTGGGAAGGGATTAAACTGGGAGACCAAGATTTGCAGATATTGACTGGTATATATAAAATAGATAAACAAGTTTATACTGTATAGCACAGGGAACTATATTCAATATTTTATAGTAACTTATGGTGAAAAAGAAGATGAAAACAAATACATGTATGTTCATGTATGACTGAAGCATTGTGCTGTACACCAGAAATTGACACAACATTGTAAACTGATTATAACTCAATAAAAAAAAAACTGGAAAAAAAGAGAAAGTTTAGTGCATATAAATAGTTTGCCCAATAATCAAATCTTGACATAAACTAAATATTTGCAAATGAAAAAAAAATACGCAGAAGCTTCCTCTTTACCACCAAAATCCCAGAAACTTCTCATTGCTCTTTGTCCCACTATAAAACTCGTCATTTTGGTTAGTCCAGCCCAGACAAGCAATGATTGCTCCACCCAAGTGAGTATTATATCCTCAAATAAAAGCTCAACTGTGTATTCTGTTTGTTCTGCTGAGTTCACCATGAATACGCTACTCAGATGTCTTCTACCCTCAGTTGGTAATCTAGCTGATCAACCACTAAACATTGTTAACCAAGCAAATCGTTGTTGCAACATGCCTCACCTACCATCACTGCTCCACTTTCCAGAGCCTCATATCAGAATTAGTCTCTTTATTTTGAAGATGCAGCAGCTCATTTTGCATTACAAGTAATCCATCTTGTTTAGAAGACTTGGCTCATTGATTTTAGCTTTACTCCAAAAATTAAGCCCAGTTTCAAAGGGTGAAGTTTGACAAATAGTACATTTTTCTAATGCAATTCTGAATTTGAAGGCTGTATTCAATTGAGCATTTCTAAAATTATTTGTAGCAGTGGCCTCAATAGATCAAACGGTCGAGCTTGATGATATACAACAATCACGTGAAAGAGAAGGAGTATTGGAATGTTTATGTCTGATAAGGTCATTTCAGAAAAATCAGCCTTATAACTATACTTTGTTATTTATCGATTTTAAAAGAAGATACATTCTTTTACACATCCCAAGGTGGTCTGTGTGCAATATCATCTGTTAGTCATGGTTATGGATGTAATAAAAAAAAAAGTAAGTTGTATACAAACAAAATATTAAGGACTGCTTTAGTGAAATTCACAACTATAGTTAAATTTGAATTTTCGACTCTAATCTTTACGAAACCCTCATTAACATGGAGTTATCATAAAAATGAAAACTCTATCTTTCCTGCGGCAAACAATAATAAAAAAAATTTCATAAGCCTTTTCTATCTTTGTGTTTGGTTCTTAATTCTCAGTATCTTTCCTTGAATTACCAGACCTGTTAGTGTCTCATCTCAAAAAATATAATTTCTCACTGTCAAGCTTTTCCCATAAAATAGATTCCTTTAAGTATAGTGTGAATATACCTTGAAAATCTTGTAGCAGACAGGATTTTAAAAAATTATCATCTCTAGAAATTTTAAAAAATATTTATTCTTTGGTTAAATTCCAACGTGTCTTCCTTAATTACATATTATTTATAAATGTTATAAAAACTGTTAAGGTATATTGAGATCTACCTCAATTCACCTTTTAATTTTGCTATGTAGACACATTCTCTGACTCTTTTCTGCAAAGGGCTCAAACCCTCCAATTAAAAATATATTCTAGGTGGGGAAGGGGTAGCTAAGTGGTAGAGGGCATGCTTAGCATGCACGAGGTCCTGAGTTCAATCTCCAGCACCTCTGTTTAAATAAATAAATAAACCTAATTACCTTCCTCAGCAAAAAAAAAAAAAAAAAAAATTTTAAAATATATATATATTCTAAAGATAGCAGTAAGAGTTATTATGCTTGAATATTTGCAGTGTTTTGTTGGTTTGTTTTCATTTTGGTTTTGTTTTTACAAATTCCTGAAAATTCAGTTTCTGGATTTTGTGTGAATTCCCAGAATATTCAGATCTATGAGGATGGGGCCATGGTCTTCCCTGTTCAACTCCTAGCATTTCACCTTGAGCTCTGTAAATATCTAAATTAGAGAATAAAGTGACGGAAAAGAATATATTATTATCTGATCAAAGCTTGTTCGGATGCCGTATGAAGTCCTAGAATTCAGACTACCTTTATCTTTTTTTCACTGCCTCTTCTATAGTGTTAACAGGACAACATCTCCAGAGCGATAAATGACTGCCAGGTCCTTCTGTGAACTGTCTCTGCTTCTCTTCCCTTTCTTAATAGATACACTCCCAGGGGTTTAAGCTACTGATTAAGGGGATGAGGTTCCAGAATCCACAGACCAAATTCTGAATGCAGTTTTGTCACTCATTTCAAGTGTGACCTTGGACAAATTACTAAACTTCTCCTAGCATTCAATTTCCTCATCTGTAAAATGGAGATAGTAATAATCTATAGGGGACGATGAATGCAATAATTCACCTAAAACACTGACTGCTACTTGGCACCATAGGAATCACTCAATAAATGTTAGGCATTATTATTATGACTACTACTACAATTACATATCTATTTAACTAGAAGCTCTATGGGCACAATAATCATTATTTTTTAAGCTTCATACCTAGCATAGCATTTGGTACATGTTTGTTGAACTGAACTATGTTTATGATCTACCAAAAGAAATGTAAAGAATAAATATTCTTTATGTTTCCTGATCTCTTGGACTGGGAGGTGTAGGAAGGAAACAATACACTTGGCCTATTGAACCATAAAGGCTGATTGCCTGATCTACAGTTCTGAACTAAAAATTAAACTCCCAAATCTTTAACGTGAAGGAAATTGGCTTATAACTTCAAAGTGAGAAAACTGAAACTTCAGCAAAAGCCAAGCAAGGATACTTGCATGTCTATAATCTGTTTTTCCTTGCGTATACTTCTTGGTTTTAAAAGCAACACAGGTAAAGTAAGAGAAGATGATCAGGAAGAGAGAGGAGGGAGTGCCAGCAAAATGTGTTTATTTATTTTATTTCACCCTATTATTTCATTGAGGGAATATTCCAGTTGTCTTTGTAGCAAAGCAATTTCTTCCACCCACATAGAAAACTATCACATGGTGATTCTTCCATTATGGCTAAATGCCAATCTTTCCAATTTGCTTGGAAAAAGTTTCAAGAAGATTTCCTTAAAAAAAGTAACTGTGTAAGTACATCATGATAATGAGTTGTAAGTTCATTAGAACTTCTTTCCCAGTCATCGGTTGTGAATTCCTGGCCAAGTAAACCTTTTTTTCTGCACAACTGCGTGTTTTACACACCACACACTAAAATGCTCTAAGTGGGGATAGATGGTGATACTTTTAACTTCTCAATACAATTAAAATTCTGATTTTTTCCAAATTCCCCATGCAACATAATAAAAGAACTTTAAATCTCAAATACAGTCCATTTTGAATGCCCTCGTATAGCTGTCAGCCCAGAACTCAACTGATAAAGCGATTCCACCAGGCTAAGGTGGGGCCTGTTAAAACATTACATCATGTTGTTCACACTGAGCCAAGAAAGGATCTTCTCGTGAGGTACCTCCATGAGTAGCTTGTCCAGTGAACACTTCAGTGACTCAAGCGGTAATGATTCTACCCTTGCTTGAGAAAATACTTTGTAAGTTACTCATCTTGGTCTTAGGAAACTGAGACACATTGACTCTGAGCTGCACAAAACATTTGAGATCACCAAATCCAATCCTCTTGTTTTTGAAACTTATCCAGGATCTAGTTGGTGGAAGAAATGAAACTAAAGCCTAGGCTTCCTGTTCTTTTCTTTTCATGACACTGATTCCTAGTTATTTAATGTAAAAATAAGTGAGTTTATTTATATCACTTCTGTTCCTTCTGTAATATAACTAAGGATGGATTTTCCAAGTAATTATTTTCACACAAAGAGCGCTTTTCAATTTCATATTTATGTTTTTTATGCTATAGTATCTATTCTGTTTTTTAAAGATGCAAAAATATCAGAATGTTTCTCTTTCAGAGATACTGTCATTTGGTAAAAATTTGTTACATTTAACTTTTTTAAAATACTAAACTAAGTGAAATTAGTGTCACTCAGTCGAATGTCAGTTACTGATTTGAGGAACATAGCTTAGGACCCATATTTTAAAGGAAGACTTAGGCATAAAAACATATGGTCAGTAGTAAATATCTACATTTGTTTTTTACAACATCTCAGGTAGCCGTTTCATTGTGCAGGTAAACTAAGAACCCCATTCTTTTCCAGTGACTATACCAGCAGTGCAAATATAAGTTGAAGTTATATTTCATTTTCCTTAAGCAGTCTGTGCAGCTTTGGCCATTAAAATCCTTAAGATTGCTCATACAGAGTCTGATATCTTCCATGGGACACTCATGGCATGAAATTCATGAAGGTAATGTGCCCTTAACTGCTTCAGCCCCTGAAATGACTCTCTTTCTCTTGGCATTCTGTCGGGCTTCTCACTGATGAACAGCATCTGATTACTCAGCCTCAGGGACAACATCTCTCTGGATAAAGCATCCAAGGAATAAATTGTGTCTTCTTTATTACGATTATCCAACAAGTCCTCCTCTTGCAGTAGTATGAAGACCCAGATTATATCAATCTCCTGTAACCTAGAGTGACAAGTCTAGGGTTCAGAGTGAGAATATATCTGGATTTAAATGCTGACTCTGCCACTTAATAGCTGTGTCACCATGGGAAAATTAAGGAATGCCACAGTGCCACAGTTTGCTAATGTGTTTAGAAGACAACAATTTCTACCTTTCAAGGTGTATGTGTATAAATTAATATGCATAAACTGCCTTCAGATAATGCTTAAAACATAGTTAGGTTCTGAATATATAGTACTACTTATATTACTGCCCTTTAAACAACAAGTCATCCCTGACTTCTACATCTTTGGGTACTTATAGAGCCTCACGTTTCAGTTGACCAAAACTAATGCTGATCATTAGGTGACCATATTTTGTCAATATTTCTCCCTAGGCTAATTTATCTTCTTTTTAAACTTCTGTATGTAACACTTAATTGTTTCATTTCTGGCTTGTGTTCATTATGATGAGTTTTTTTTAGCCTAGGGCTTTCCCATGCTGAAAGACCAGAATCCTTAATTATGTACTTCCTTAGTCACATAGCCAGAGATTTTGGAGCTCCTTAAGTAGATCAATTAAACTTGCTACCTTTGTCATAAATTAATTGACCATATGTGTGTGGGGTTATTTCTCAGCTCTCTATTCGTTTCCATTGGTCTGTGTTTGTGCCAGTACTGTACCATTTTGATGACCATAGCTTTGTACTATAGTTTGAAGTCAGGGAATATGATACCTCCATCTTTCTTTTTCTTTCTCAAGACTGTTTTGGATATTCGGGATCTTTTGTGGTTCCACTACAAATTTTAGGATTGTTTGTTCTAGTTCTGTGAAAAATGCCGTGTGTATTTTGATAAGAGTTGCCCTGAATCTGTAGATTGCTTTGGGTAGTGTGGGCATTTTAGCAATATTAATTCTTCCAATACAAGAACACAGGGTATCTTTCCATTTATTTGTGTCATCTTCAATTTCTTTCATCAAATGTTTTATAGTTTTCACAATATGGGTCTTTCTCCTCCTTGGTTAAATTTATTCCTAGATATTTTTACCTTTTTGATGCAATTGTAGGTGGAATTTTTAAAAAATTTCTCTTTCTCATAGTTTGTTATTGTATAAAAATGATTTCTGTATATTTACTTTGGGTGAAATAAGTGAAAGAGATAAAGAGGCACAGACAACCAGTTATAAAATGAGTAAGTCATACTGGAATTAATGAACAGCACAGCGAAAATAGTCATCAATATTGTAATAACTTTGTGTGGCATGAAACGTTATAAAAATATCAAATCACTGCTTCACACCTGAAACTAATATACTATTGTAATTCACCTATACTTCAATAAAGACTAAAACCAAACAAACAAAACCTACTACCATTTCTGCACCAAAGCTGCCTTTATTTTAGACTGCTGAACTGAGGGCTGATTTATCAGAGCAACTCAATGGCAAATCTGGATGTGGAAGCCAGCAAGCTAGATTACCAGCTCTTTGTGATACTGAAAGAACACCTCCATTGACTGATGTATTCTTCTGCAGGGTTTCAACAGTACCTTAGTGAGAATCTGCCTAGAGACAGGAGCACCTTCCTGTACTTCGATACGATGCATCCGCACACCCACAGACAATTCCCTTCTGACCTTACCTGCAGAAAAGGGAAGCCAGGCGATCTACTTAAGAATGGCAAGTCAGCCTAGTTAACAACTGCACTCACTCCTAGCTTTCCTGCAGCAATAGCATTTTGTCTGTAATACTTAATCACTGAATATTTATGGTGTGGGTTTTTCTGCTTAGAAATAACTAGTTAATACTTATCAAATTTAATTTAGTTTTATTAGATAACTTAATTTTGTATAATTTACCAGATTGTTAGCAGAATACGTAATCCAGCTCAGATTTCAATATTATTTCCCCTTGGCACATAAATGGAAATGTCTTCACATTCTTCAGTACTTAGTGATTTTTGTTCGTTTCTTTCCTCATGAAGGCTGAAAGGAAGAGAAAATATGCCCTTTTATTAATAAATAGTTTTGTGACTTACTTTAATAATATGGGTTTGTGCCAAAGCCCAGAATAAATTATCCCTTATAAAGCAATCTCTAAAATTATGAATTTAATATTTTAATAGTTGAATGATATTAATCAGAGTGATGGAGAAGAGATTTGAATAGCGAAAAACTGTCAAAACTGTCACATGTAATATTTATATAACATATATATAATGATTACCTGGGGGGGTGTATGTGTGTATTAAATACACTATTGAGGGAAATTTTGAATTAAAGCAAAATTTAATCCTATGATATAGACAGCTTATGAAGATATTATACCTATAAGGACTTACATATCATTTTAAAGGCATTTTGAATTGGCCTCTTCAATGATTAAAAATATTTTCCCTTCCAGTATAAGCTCAGTTATTGTTAAGTGTGTATTTTTTATTTATTTATTTTTTATTTTTTAAATGTATATTTTTTAAATGGAGGAGACAAACAGAAAAATAAACCACAGATTGTTCTGTTCAACCCTCATTGTTTATTACCTCAGATCTTCAGCTTGATGAGCACGTTTGCTTCATAAAATCCATCCACACTCTATAAAGTGTTTTTCTTTGGTTTTGGAATAAGGAGAATTTAATCCAAAAAATAATCCTGTTCATGCTCAGAGGTTTGGAGGTTCTGAATTACCTATTCTAATATACAATCTATTTCAGTTCATAATATTGGTACATATTTAAAAACAAACATGCAGAATTCCTGTGGCTGTTTATTTGTGACAAATTCCAAGATAGATTGTACCATAAATATTTTTCTTGATTATTCATAAACATTGAGGGTGAGAAAAAAAAGATTAAGTTGAAATCGTTTTTTATAGCTTTTGTTTGCTCTCATTTAATGCTATAAATTGTGAAATATTAACAAAAGCATGATTCTCTAGCTTGTAAAGAAATGTTTTCCAGTTTAATATAAATACATGCATTCAGAAAAGGGAATTGCTGGGTCAGGTGTTGATATGTCCCAGGCAGATAGTTTCCTGTTTTGGAAATTGCTGTGCTCAGTCAATCAGAGCTGAGATGATTCTATTCATTCTCTGTACAGGGAATCAGCCAGCTCAGTGAGAATGGCTTCCAAATATTTCAGTGGAATTGAAGCTTTGGATGTAAGACTCACTAGATACCTAAATATAAAACATTCTGGCTCTTTTCCTATAAATTGAAAGTCTTCATTTTTCACTCTCTTCATACTTTGTATCTTCATACCAAAAGAATTTTGGCTCTGAATTTAAATTTCCGTTTATGCTATTAAGCTTATGAAATCTCTTCTGGTAAGATGAAACATTATTTTATGGTTACAGGAAATTCTTGGCTGCTCAAATTGGTAGAGGTACAACATTTTGGAAATCACATTTTAGCCAGTAACCCATTTCCCCAATTGTGTTTTCTGTATAGCCTGCTATTAATAAGCAAAGTGATTGATGTAAATTTTATATTACTCCCAACTTTTAATATATGAATTGCCTTGTAATCTGACACTATAACCCCTCTACCTTTCCTAAATGTACCATTTTTTTTTTCTGTAGAAATTTTCCCCTGACCACCTTTTTCTAGTAGAAGCCGCCAGTTACTTACCCAGTCACCCCTAGTTTCAGCGACTAAACCAAGCCAGGCTGTTAGCAGGCATTTCCCCTAGTTTTTTCTAATTCAATCAAGGAAGGGACCAGGTGAAAGGAAGTATTTACTTACAGAAAGTATTAACTAATTTGGAAATTTTCTGTGATCATTTATTATTTAATGTTTTTATAAATTGATTACCTAATTCCTCCTTACATAACAAAAATAGAGAGTAACCTGTTGTTCTATTTGTACCTTAGGTAAACATGGAATTTAACATTCGCAAGTAACCAAACACTTTTTATTTTACTGCCACTAAGTTTGTCACGTTTTCTTGCTCTAGTGTTTGATTAATGCTCTCAGTAATACATCACACAGATATTTTCCAAGTTTTGAGCATTTGTTCACCTACTTTTGCCAAGCAGTAGATCGTGTGCTTCGATTCTGCAATAGTAGAAAATGGCAATCAGTTTTGCTAATTCTGGAAAGTGGTCATCTCTACAGAATCCAGCAACAAGGAGACTGTTCCCCCACTTCCTTGTTTCGTTTAAGGCTCAAGACCACCTACTGAGTGAGTGAAGACAGAAAGCCTATTTGCAATTACTTTTGAAAAGGAAAAACCGCTTGTGCACCTGTTGCACAGCTGTAGCGACAGCCTAACAGGGACAAAGCATGCAGGGAGCGTGCTTGGTAGTTATTCCTCTCATATGAGGTGCAAATGCTTTGCTGTTTTAAGAATTCCTATGAAAAGCATTAAGTGTAACAATATCCTCAACGAATTTTTCTATGAGAGATTCTATCCTGCCTTTCACCTTTAACTTGTGGAAAGTAATAAAATATAGTTGATTTCCAAAGGCAGAATAACTTTATAAAAGATCTCATTGAAAGAAAAAATTTCTAAGGGAAAAAGGAAAGGAAAACCTAGAAAGTGATTTTTGAACCATTTCCATCATCATGGAAAGTTCTATTGAGGAATATTGCTCTGGAGAGATTCCTGTTTTATAAAAATACAGTTTCAAATAAAGCTTTGGGTAAAATGATTAGATTCACACCAAGTTTTATTTTCTCTTAGATCTTAAAGAGGGTTTATATTTTTTTGCCTAGCAAAAATAGAACAACAACAAAAACATGTTATATTCTTATACTGGACTATTATATTACTCAGGAATAAAAACCAACAAATAACGGGTATATATAAATATGGATAAACCTTGTAATTGGAATGTTTAGCAAAAGATTTAAGATACAAAAGAAAACTATTAGTACATAGCCCTTTACATAAAGTTCAGAAAAAAGGAATGCATACAAATATGGTAAAAAAAAAACTATAACAAAATCAAGGAAGTGATTATTATAAAATCAGAATAATGGTTATGTCTAGGGGAGTGTGAGGAGGTGACACTCCAGAAAGCATACAAGGGTGGGCTTGTAATTTGCCAGCAATGTTCTATTCCCTAACATGTATGGTGGTAACACTTGTATTTTTCTATAAACTCTTTTGAACGTGTTGTATTTTGCAATAAAAATAGGCTAAAAAATCACTCTGATAGTTAATTGAACCTGCCTACTTCTTTGAAGATATAAAGTAATTTTTGAACTGATACAACTGAGGGGTTATTTATAACTGCGTGGAATCTAGATGTGAGTATACAGACCTTTAGTGTGCAACTTAGAATGTTATCTTTTAGTGATGAGAGGAAATCTTTCATTTAGAAATGTTGGCATGAGATTATGGGAAACATACTTAAATAGAAATAAGATCTTATTCCTTATTCCCTGGGGGTTTGCCTAAGCTGGATGGTATATTTTTATTCTGTATGTGTCTAGATGTTTTAAACATCTTTGCTAAGTTTGTTGTCATCTTCTTCTAGATGTCATGTCAAATAAAAGATGGAGGCGTTTATAGATTTAGAAGTTGATACTGATCAGTTGGAAGCATTTATTGAGAACAAGTTAGCACAAACATTCTCCTACAACCACCAAGCCCAGAACAGATTCAAAATTTTAGCTGAAAATGCATCAAGTATTTAAAACATTCTCTTGTGCTATAAAACATAAGGCTTTGGAGGCTTCATCCTCAGATAACTGTACAGCAAGAAGGATGATTTACACTCAGTTATTCTTATAACTTGAGGTTGTCATTTGTAAGGAGATGAACCTGGATATACAGCAGAACCACAATGATCTAGTGCCTGCCTACCTTCCCAGCTAAATTCCCTGCTCCTCTCCACTTCGCACTGAGTTGATGAATATTAAGCTGCTTGCTGTTTTGTAGCTCCACGGCTTTCAACTGTTGTGTTTTGGTTGCAAGCTAGAAAAATCAACTCAAGCTAGGTTAAGAGAAAAGTAAATTTTTTAAAAACTTTGAAAAAGATATTAAATACTTACTATACCATTCCAAATCAGAAGTCAATATTAATAAAATTTGATGGTGTTGCTCCTGCCCTGCAGGCTGGCCCACACCCAAGAGCACCTTCAACAGTTGAGGTTGGGCCTTACAGCCGGCCATGTGGGTGGCCAGCCCTGCACGCTGGCGTCCCTGTGGTATCCATGACCTAGCTGCAAGAGGGTGCATGCATCCCAGACTGGGGACACTCCTGAAGGACCTGGATCTGGTGACCAGGGAGACCATACTACTGGGTCCCACAGAAAGCCACTCCTTCAAGACTGGGAGAGGTAGCTGATCTACCTAATATAGAGGGAAGAAACCACAGAGAATTAGGCTAAATGTGGATATAAAGCAATAACTTCCAAGTGAAAGGATTAAGTTAATAACCACTGTCAGATTTTGTGCTTGATGATTTGTCTATATTATCTCATTTAATCCTTTCAACAATCTTTAGGAAGTTCTCAAATCCCATTTTATTGCTGAGAAAACCGAAGCTTGGACAGTTTAATAAATTTCCCAAATACACACTAAAGCAAAAGTATAGATACCAATATCAAATCATGAAAAAGCAAAATACAAAGTATTCCCCAGTTAATTTTTTTTTAGTCAGAGTACTGTGAACAAAAGGTTTTGAAATACTGTAAGTGAGAAACTCTTTTGAAATCCATGTTTTAAAAATGTTAGATGCTTTTGGAAAAAGCTACTCTGCAGTCTAGCAGAAGAAGAATAATTAAAAATGCCTAAATATGTGGTCTGATAGGCACAAGATTCAGACAAGAGAAAAAGCAACCCAGTTTATTTTGCTTTCAATTAGAAAACAGTTCCTTTACAGTTCTAATGTACACTTAATGGGGTGCATTGTAAAAGGAATAGTTAGGAATAAAATCTTAAAAGGGGATTTCTAGCAGTTTTAATGCTTCAGAGATCTTTATATCTACTGCATGGTTAACAGACATGAAGGTTTCAGAACCAGGACATATACCGTACCCTTTTTATTCACTACCCTTTCCTCGTTGCCTTCCCCTCAACCCCCCACAATCTCTATTTTCGCAGCTTGCACTGTGTGTTTACCTCCTGTGTAATTACCATCAGTAATTGGCAAGATGGGACCTGTGTGGTACAAATGCCACACCTTGGTTGTGTTGTGAGCAACCACTTGAAGTAGTGGCAGTGTAAACATTTGCACACTTCTTGCCACTATCTATGTCTTGCATGTAAGTATTTCATCACAAGTTAAGTCTGTTAAAATCCAGTAGTTGAAATATCTGTATGTCCCTCCATGGTTAATATGTGACCCAAAAGCCACCTTCCCAATCCATTGAAGTGTTGACTGGCCGAAACAATTGACTCTACACGCCTGGAGTGGGAGTTGGCTACAGCTCAGAATGATTCCTTCAAATTAAAAACACAACACAAAAAATCAATTGTTCTTCCCGATTAAGAGGAGAAAACAAAAGGCTTTGTTTAGCTGTAAACCATTTAAAAGCAGGGGTCGGGTACCTGCTTCTCCACCAAAGCTAAAGTAAAGCTGCTAGTGACATGACTTCAGGGATGAGAAGATTCCAGGAAAGGAACACTCTGGTACTTTCTTGAGCCAGATATTAGCGTGAAAGACAAAAAAATAACAGAGGCTCCCAGTAAACAACAAGATATGCAGAAAATCCTCTATTATGGGTTTCTTTGGCCCATTCTCTGTCTTCACTGCCAGACTCAAGCCTCTAGTAAGTGTTACTCTTCCCTGTCCATGTGCTCTGTTGAAGATTCTGTGGGTCTTCTCAGCTGCAAGACAATTTTTCATCCCCATTCTTCCCAAAGAAAGTATGAGGTTCTTTAACACGTAATAATGAATCCCTCGCTTTGAAGGGTTGGAAAACTCTAATCTCCAAATCACTAATGTTATCCCCTACCCCACTCCACCGCCACATATGGGGCCCAAGATGTACAGAAGGACAAAATTATACCATTAGATAGGACTGGATAAACAAACAAGTCAGACTCCCTGACTTAAGAGTGAAGAAACTGAGGATGAGAAAGAGAATTCATTTGCTCAAATTCCGACTAGTTACTGGCTACTTAGAACAGGAGTCTGATCTCATGAGATCCTATTTTCTTATACCTAATTATTTATCTTAATAAATTAACTTTCTTTACAAAACTTCATGACACCTTTGAGATCACTGGAGACTCCTGGGTTATCACAAAACTAGGATGGGATCACTGCCAAAAATAAGCATAGGATTTAATTCAAATATTTAAAAATTCAATTTTGTGCTGTGCTTATTCACAAGCTTTACTGATGCCATATTTTTTTTCTTTCAGTGTCTGAGTTTTGTTGGCACAAACAATTACTCCCCTGGGTAATTTGTTTCTTTCCATAATTTTGCAATGCAATTCCACCTTGATTTGTCACTGTCACTCTATCTGGTATTTTCCCCCATTTTCCCAATATAGTTTATTTTTTTCTCTCTCTGTATTTTTATTGAAGTATAGTCAGTTTACAATGTTGTGTCAATTTCTGTTATACAGTACAATGCTTCAGTCATACATGAAACATACATATATTTATTTTCATATTCTTTTTCACCATAAGTTACTACAAGATATTGAATATATTTCCCTGTGCTATACAGCAGGAACATGTTTATCTATTCTATATACATTAGTCATTATCTGCAAATCTCTAACTCCCAATTTATCCTCTCCCACTCTCTTCCCTTCCAGTAACCACAAGTTTGTTCTCTATGTCTGAGAGTCTGTTTCTGTTTTGCAAATAAGTTCGTTTATTTATTTATGTTTTTAGATTCCACATATAAGTGATATCACATGGTATTTTTCTTTCTCTTTCTGGCTTATTTCACTTAGAATGACAATCTCCAGGTCCATTCATGTTGCTACAGATGGTGTTATTTTATTATTTTTTATGGCTGAGTAGTATTCCATTGTATAAATATACCACAGCTTCTTTATCCGGTCATCTGTCGAGGGACATTTAGCTTGTTTCCATGTCTTGGCTATTATAAATTGTGCTGCTGTGGATACGGGGGTGTATGTATCTTTTTGAATTAAGGTTCCCTCTAGATATATGTCCAGGGATGGGATTGTTGGATCATATAGTAACTATCTTGTATTGTCTAACCATTGTACACTGTTTTCAAACAAGATGGTACAGCTTCTCAAGAGGAGCTGCCGAGAAATTTGATGAATACCTGCTTATTTAAGATAATTGCCTCTTAACTCTGTTTTTGAAGGGGTTGTGGTATTTATGCTTAACTAGACTTTCCTAAAAGATAGTTTAAAAAAAAAAGAAGCAATTTATTTTGTGGACTTTAAGCATAGCAGGAAGATCAACATGAAGCAGCTTTGAAACAGTTGAATGCTGCCAATTGTATTTTTAAACAGTACCTAGTTTATGCAGAAGATTTTTTGGCTGGGAGGGGGGGTTTCCTGGGGTTTTCTGTTTAAAAAAATTTGTTTTTAATTGAAGTATAGTCAGTCTTACAATGTCATGGCAATTTCTGGTGTACAGCGTAATGTTTCAGCCATACATATACATACATGTATTCATTTTTATATTCTTTTTCACCATAAGTTACTACAAGATATTGAATATAGTTCTCTGTGCTATACAGTATGAACTTGTTGTTTATCTATTATATATATATTAGTTAGTATCTGCAAATCTCGAACTCCCAATTTATCCCTTCCCACTCCCTTCCCCACCAGTAACCATAAGTTTGTTTTCTATGTCTGTGAGTCTATTTCTGATTTGTAAATAAGTCAATTTGTGTCTTTTTTTAGATTCCACGCATAAGTGATATCATGTTATTTTTCTTTCTCTTTCTGGCTTATTTCACTTAGAAAATTTAAAATCTTATAAAAGGAGAAGCATACAGATAGCATCAAGAGACAAAATAATTGATAGACGTTGAAAAACCAATAAATAATCTATTCAGGACATAGTCGACAGGAAGAGCCCTGAGAATTTTTTTTCTCATACTTAGTCACATTTTTAAAGAAAAGAAAATCAGCCTATTCAAAAATCTAATCCTCAAATATTCATATAGACAATATACTATAATGAGATATACCTTATAGGAAATTTTGTTCATTCAAGCATTTTTTAAAAAAATTACTCTAGAAAGCAATAATCTCTAGATTTTGACACGCAATATTTAGAATTTGACAGGCACTCCCTGGCATGTATCTTGTTCCATTGCCTGAGAGATATCCTTAAAACTACTCACAGTATCTAGATATTGCCTGGAACCAGTGTAGTGTTTCACTTAACACAGCCCATCCCTAGCCTTTACTATAGCTAGAGTATTACATGTTATGAAACTAGATAAAGAAGGAGGGAAAAAAAAGAAACAATAAGCATATGAGAAAGATGAAGGCTACTATCTCTTAACCTAAGGATGTGAAGAATTCCTGCTTGTGAACCCTGTGTTTTGCAGAACTGAGGTGTACAAACTACTTCTTTAGCCCAAAAGGTCATGTTATTACTAGGTTGTTGGTTTTTGGGGGTTTTTTTCCCCTCCATCCGTTAAGCTAATGTATTATGGTTGGAGCTATGAGCCTGGGCGTCTTTCGTGAACTCCACCCCTCTCTTCCTGTTCCACAAGAACTGTAAGTAGGTGGGTAGGTATGTGTTAGGGTGGTGGCCTTGTCACATCCATCTATCATACCCCTGCTTATCCAGTTGTTGAGCCAACAGGAAGTTGCAACCCTGTAATGAATAAAGGAAAACTTCCTTCCATCATTTCAGTGTTTCAGCTTCAACTGGCTATTTAAAAGTATGGACTTTGGAATCAAATTCCAACTCTGTAGTTTCTTTTTTTTTTTTAATTGAAGTATAGTTGATTTAAACTGTTTTGTTAATTTCTGGTGTACAGCACAGTGATTTATTTATACAGACACACATTCATATATATATATATATATCCTCTTTCATATTCCTTTTTATTATAGGCCATTAAAAGATATTGAATATAGCTCCCTGTGCTACACAGTAAGACCTTGTTGTTTATCTATTTTATATATAGTAGTCAGTATCTACAAATCCTGAACAATTTCCTACAGTTAGAAAATTAGTTTCCAATTGTATGATTTGAGCATGTTATTTCATCCTCTAAGCCTCAGTTTCTTTGCCTGTAAAATAGTGATTGTACCCACTTCATAGAGCTTTTGTGAACATTAAGTGAGAAAGTACATGAAAAGTTCTTAGTACAATATCTACTTGGAAAATATTGACTACTTATCTCCCTCTCATCTACCTATTTCACACTGCCTAATCCTGATTTCTCATTTAACTTTTCTCTCACTCTCTAGTTTACTTACTTTCTGTCCTTCCTTGCCCCTTTCCCTCTCTAAATGGAATTCTTTCTCTGGATCACAATTGTGATTCCTTTTCTTCTTAATATTGCACCCCTTAAAAATTTTTGCCACTAGAGGGCTACATAATAAGATACAATTCCACTCACCCTGATCACATTGGGATCAGAGGATAAAAATTAAAAAATCAAAGATGACTCAAATAATTTTAGAATATTGAAGAGATATTAGAAAATATCTAACACAACACATAATATTAAAGATAAGGGAACTAGATATTTCAACAAATATGAACAGGTAATTGTTGTATTTTTCAAATCACTACCCCTAAAAATATATATATTTATTATTATTTTTTAATTTATTTTCTTCTTTTTTAAAAAAATTTATTTCTTTCTTTTTTGTTTGTTTTTTTGAAATGGCAGTGCTGGGGATTGAACCCAGGACCTTGTGCATGCTAAGCATGCACTCTACCACTGAGCTATACCTACCCCCCTACAAATATATATACTTAAAAAATACATTTTATTTTCTTACTTGTAAACCATTTTCTGAAAAAAAAAGACAAAAGACAGATGGAGAGCAAACAAACCTCCTTTAGCAACAAAGCCAGTTTGTAGGTTTTTTCTTTAATTTAATTCAAGTAATTTAAAGTTCAAAAAAAATCCATACATTCAATTAAAAATGTATAATCTCTAAATTTATTTATCTTGGATATATTTTATTTTTTACTTTGCTTAACATTCAACAAATTGAAATTAATGTGTACTTAGATATCCAAGTAACTTCAAACATAAAGCCATTTCTTAATTTTAAACATCCATTTATTCATAAATATATACAAAATATGCAAAGAAGTATTTACACTTGCCTAGAAACTAATTGAAGCTATAATGCCATAATTGAAAAATAACCTTAAGCAAATATCCTATACTATTCAAAGTATCAACTGAAAATTTAAACTCTAAAGTAAGAAAAAAAATCCATGTGAATTATCTAATCCAGAAGTTGTACTTTATATTTATTTATCTACTTTTCACACATATACTGAGTCCTTACTTCTGGGATGGTACTTTGTATTTATGTTTGTTATTTGTTCATGATTCTCTCATTTAAAAAATGTTGCTGTAACACTTTTCAGAGCAATCCAGACCCTGCATATTTCTACCATAGAAATGCTGGTGGCAGTGAGAGTTCTGTCTGTACTTTAGAGCTGCACTGGAGAGGACTGAGTAGTTGGAAGCTCCAAGGTTAACATTTCAACAATATGGAAGTGTTCAAATATATTCTCATGCTTAAGTTATATTTTAAGAAAAGGCACATAAATTTGTCCATAAAATAGAATGTACAATTGACACTTAACTTTTTTTAAAAGTTATAAAATGGCAATAAGTACATATCTGTCAATAATTGCTTTAAATGCAAATGAATTAAATTCTTCAATCAAAAGACATAGAAGGATGAATGAATAAAAAAAATATGACCCATCTATATGCTGTCTATAAGACAATTGCTTCAGATACAAGGACATACGCAGACTGAAAGTGGAGGGATGAAAAAAGGTGTTTCATGTAAATGGAAATCAAAAGAAGGTTGGGGTAGCTATACTTACATCAGACAAAATAGACTTTAAAACTAAGACTGTAACCAGAGAGGAAGAAATGATAGAGGGGTCTCAAGAAGAAGATACTAACTTTGTAAATATTTATGCACCCAATATAAAAGCACTTATATATATAAAGCAAATATTAACAGATGTAAAGGGAGAAATTGACAGCAATACAACAGTAGTATACGGGGACTTTAACACCCTATTTATATCAATGCATTGATCATCCAAGCAGAAAACCAGTGAGGAAA
Source organism: Vicugna pacos (assembly GCF_048564905.1). Taxonomy (NCBI): domain Eukaryota; kingdom Metazoa; phylum Chordata; class Mammalia; order Artiodactyla; family Camelidae; genus Vicugna; species Vicugna pacos. Next base: position 20,137,476 of record NC_132998.1, on the reverse strand, counting down.
TCATGGCCTTAAATGACACTTTATACCAAAGGGCTGTAATAGATACATATAGAGCGTTCTATACAAAATCAGCAGAATACATTCTTGTCAACTGCACGTGGAACATTCTCCAGGATAAGTCATACCCTAGGCCACAATACAAGTCTCAATAAATTTGAGAAGACTGAAATCATATGAAGCATTTTTTTTCTAATTATAATGGTGTGAAAGCAGAAATCAATTATAAGAAGAAAACTGGAAAAATTACAAATATGTGGAGATTAAATAATATGCTACTGAGCAATCAGTGGTCCATGAAGAAGTCAAAGAAGAAATCAAAACTTGCCTTGATACAATGAAAATGGACATAAATCCAAAATCTATGGGATGCAGAAAGAAGTTCTAAGATGGAAGTTCATACTGATACAGGCCTAGCTCAAGAAGCAAGAAAAATCTCAAACAATCTAACTTTACACATAAAGGAACTAGAAAAGGAAAAGTAATTGAAGCCCAAATTCAGTAGGAAAAAAGTAGTAATAAAGACCAGAGTAGAAATAAACAAACTATAGACTACAAAGCAATAGGAAAAGAAGTCAATGAAAACAAAATTATCAAAACTTTAGCTAGACTCACTAAGTAAAAAGAGAGGGCTCAAAAAAATAAAATTAGAAATGAAAGAAGAGAAATTTTAGTCAACACCACAGAAATACAAAGGATCATAAGAGACTACTATGAAAAATGATACACCAACAAAGGATAACCTAAAAGAAATGGATGAATTTGTAAAAATACATAATCTCACAATACTGAATCAGGACGAAGTAAAGATCTGAATAAACCCATTACTTGTAAGGAGATTAAAGCAGTGATCAAAATCCTGCCAATAAACAAAAAAGTCCAGGACCAGGTGGCTTGACTGGTGAATTCTACCAGTCAGATCAGATTTATTAGTTATCCTCAAACTCTTCTAGAAAATTGAAGAGGAAGGAACATTTCTAAACTCATTTTACAAGGTCAGCATTACCCTAATCTCAAAACCAGACAAGCACCTGCACTCCAATGTTCATAGCAGCACTATTTACAATAGCCAAAACATGGAAACAGCCTAAATGTCCATCAACAGGTGACTGGATAAAGAAGATGTGGTATATTTATACAATGGAATACTACTCAGCCATAAAAACCGACAACATAATGTCATTTGCAGCAACATGGATGCTCCTGGAAAATGTCATTCTAAGTGAAGTAAGCCAGAAAGAGAAAGAAAAATACCATATGAGATCGCTCATATGTGGAATCTAAAAAACAAAAACAAACAAACAAAAACAAATACAGGACAGAAATAGACTCATGGACAGAGAATACAGACTTGTGGTTACCAGGGGGGTAGAGGGTGGGAAGGGATAGACTGGGATTTCAAAATTGTAGAATAGATTAACAAGATTACACTGTATTGCACAGGGAAATATACACAAAATGTTATGATAAATCACAGAGAAAAAATGTGACAATGAGTGTGTATATGACCATGAATGACTGAAAAATTGTGCTGAACACTGGAATTTGATACAACACTGTAAAATGATTATAAATCAATTAAAAATGTTAAAAAAAAAAAACCAGACAAGGAAACAACAACAAGAAGAAGGAAAGAAAGAAAGAAAGAAAGAAAGAAAGAAAGAAAGAAAGAAAGAAAGAAAGAAAGAAAGAAAGAAAGAAAGAAAGAAAAAAGATTACAGGCCAATATCACTGATGAACATAGAACAAAACTCCTCAACAAACTATTACCAAACCAAGTCCAGCAATGCATTAAAAGGATCGTACACCATGATCAAGTGGGATTTATTCCAGAGATGTAAGGATGGTTTAACACCTGCAAATCAATGTGATACATATTAACAAATTGAAGAATGAAAATCATATGATTACCTCAATAGATGCAGAAAAATCTTTCGAGAAAATCAGCATCCATTTATGATAAAAATTCTCAACAAAGTGGGCATAGAAGGAACATATTTGTATATCATAAAGGTCACAATGACAAGCCTACATCTATCATCATACTCAACAGTGAAAAAATGGAAGCATTTCCTCTAAGATCAAGACAAGGATGCCCACTCTTGCCACTTTTATTCTACATAGTATTAGCAGCCCTACTCACAGCAGTCAGACAAGAAAATAAATTAAAAAGCATCCAAATTAGAAAGTAATAGAACTATCAGTATTTGCAAATGACATGACTTTATACACAGAAAACCTGAAAGCCCTAAAAAAAAAAAATCTCCTAACAAAAAATACAACTAACGAAAAAATTCTGTAAAATTTCAGGATGCAAAATCAATATACTGTTGCATTTCCATACACTAATAGCAAGTTATCAAAAAGAGAATTAAGGAAACAATCATTTAAAATGCATCAAAGAGGAAAAAAAACCCCAATAATTTTAACCAAGGACGTAAAAGACCTGTACACTAAAATCTGTAAGACATCTGATGAAAGAAATTGAAGGAGACACAAATAAATGGGAAGATATGCTGTGCTTATGGGTTGGAAGGATTAATATTACTAAAATAATTCTACTTCTCAAAGCAGAATATTCACTAGTGAGTTTTGAGAAAAGGAGGCAGAGGCAGGGTTGGGTTCATTCAGAGAGCAGAGAAAGTAGCTGTGGACGGTGGGAGAGTAAATGAACTAAAGAAATAGAACAGAATGGCAGAGTGGTCCTAAAAAGTCTTTTGAAGTTGATCGTCATTCATTTATAGTGAACATTTGAGCTGTAAGAGGGACTTGCTCCAGCAACACTCAGCTAGCTGCTCTTGTCTGGGCATGAAGAGGACCAGCGATTAGGATCACGCGTGATTGGTGTTTTGCCAGACAGGTGTGGTCAATGTAGTTCTCAGGTGTGTGATAAAGTTCATTTATCTTGGTCACACACCTGTCTCCCTTTCTCTTTCTTCAGCTAATAACTCATTTATTTATTCATTCAGTTTTCCTGTCGCTTATTCCACAAACATATTGAGTAACTACTATGCATCAGACACTGAGCTGGTTGGCTTCTAACAGCTCATACCCGAGGTCTCTCAACCCAGAAGGACTGCTCCTCCCTCCTACATTAGCCCTCTCCTCTCCAAGACTCAATCAAAAAACTATTTCTAGAGGTATGCTGATTTGACTTTATTTAAACAACTGATGCCAACAGATGCATAAATGGTAACAACTATAAATGTATGCCAAGCTCTCTCCTAAGCACTTTGTCAATACATTTAATCTTCTCAACATACCATGTGGTAAGTACTATTACCATCCCCATTTTAAAAATGAAAAACCCAAGGAACAGAGAGATTAAGGAACATGCCCACTGGGGAGGTGACAGAGGAAGGACTCAATCAAACAGTCTTTCTCCCGAGCCTGTTTTCCTAACCACTGCTCCACGGAGCCTGCACCTGAGGCTTGTGGTGAGGCAAGGAGAGATGCTGCATTCCAACAGGCTCTGTTATGGGCTGGAATTGAAATCTGCTTTCTGCTTCGAATTGACCCTTTTGTTCTTACTGTCGGGAGTCCAGTGGTCATAAGAGGAAGGTTGTTCTGTTGGTATTGAATTTTAGGTAAACATTAGAGAAAGCAAAATTCTATTCATGCCTCTAATTTGGGGGGAAAAACGTCTTTATGGTCATTGGGAATGATAATAATGAGAGTATAGGATCTATGAATTCCTGGTCCTATTCTATCTGACCGTGTGGGTGTGGAGACCCACCCAGAGAAGTAGAAAGAGGAAGGATACAGCCTTGTGGGATCTCAGAGAGAAAGAAAATATGGAGCTAGGTGATCCAGCTAGACAGGTAATGTGATATCTAATTTCTGTTGAATCAGTGAATTCGAACTGTTTGTGAAACTATTACAATCAGCATTCTGTTGAGAAGATAAAGACCAGTGTATTATTTCTTAACTTATTCTAGAGAAAAGGAAAGAAGGTAGATGAAGCAAATAGTATGAAACTCCAAGACACTCAATTTTCCTTTCAGCAGAAAAGAAAAAAACTAAACTTTATAGTTTTACCCAGTAGTGTGGGTTTAGTATATATAAGAATTTGAAAGAGAGAGTGTACTTCTTTTTTTTATCTCTTCCTCAGTGATTTCATTCATTCTTATTAATTTGTTTTCATTCTTTCATATTTTTTTGTACATACATTTTGTACTATTTTTATTCATTTGTTCACTCATCCATTTATGCACCTGTTGAACAAATACCTTTTTAAGTGTCTTCCATCTCCCATGTACTGTTCTAGGTGCTATGAATATTGCAGTAAGTAAGACAATCAAAATTCCTAGTCTACAGTGTTTATAGTCTAAAAAGGTAAGGATGGTAGATAGAGAGAAACAACTAACAAATAAGTCAATAAGGTAAATGGAGAAGTAAGTTACATAAGTAAAACTGACTGATGTGAAGAACTGGTGGGGGGGTTATTTTTGGATTATGTAACAAGTGAATAAATAATTGAATGAATGGATGGATGGGGAATACAGGTACACAAATAAATAATAAAAGGTAGCATGTGATAACAGGATTTTAAATAAAGTGTTCTGTAAGCATAAACACGAAGAAAGTGATATATAACCGGAAAGAATTTAAGCTAGACAGGGTTTTAATAGAGGGAAATGATGGAAGAAAGACATTCCTGACTTGAGAAAAATGAGTAAGAGACAAAGCAAAAGGAAACACTGGCCATGCCCAGCCAAGGGAATGAAGTGCAGAAGGATAGAGGAGGGATAAAGGGGAGACAGCTTTTTGGAAGCAGAGGAAACAGATTGAGGCCTTAAACATTGTGAAGCCGCTTTAATTTAAAAAAAATTCCTCAGGCAAAGGACTTGAATAGATGTTTCTCCAAAGGAGATAAGGAAATGACCAAGAAGCATGTGAAAAGATGCTCAGCATCACTCATCATGAGAGAAATGCAAATCAAAACCACAATGACGCATTGTTTCACATTTGTTAGAATAACTGCCATCCAAAGGACAAGAGATAAGTGTTGGTGAGAATGTGGAGAAAAGGGAGCCCCTGTGCACCGTTGGAGGGAATGTAAGTGGGTATAGCCACTGCAGAAGATAAAAAATGAAGTTCCTCAAAAAATTAAAAACAGATTTACCATATGATCCAGCAATCTTACTCCTGGGTATATATTCAAAAGAACTGGAAGTAGCATCCTGAGATATTTGCATATCAATGTTCATAGCAGGACTATACACAATAGCCAAGAGGAGAAAGCAACATGTTCTGTCAATGGGTGAATGGATAAACAAGATGTGGTATAAATATACAACGGAATGTTACTCAGCCTTAAAAGGGAAGGAAATCCTGTCACATACCACAATAGGAATGAACTGTGAGGACATTGTGCTAAATGAAATAAGTCAGTTACCAAAAGACAAGTTCTTTATGATTCTACTTAGATGATGCGTCTAACATTGTCAAATTCATAGAAACCGAAAGTAGAGTGATGGTTACCGGGACTGACGGGAGGGGAGGGGGCAGGAGTTATTGTTCAATGGGTGTAAAGTTTCAGATTTATAAGATGAAGAAATCCTAGCAATCTGTTTCACAACAATGTGAACATACTTAACACGCTGAACTATGCACTTCAATATGGTGACGATGGCAAACTTTGTTTCTATCATGATAAAAAAATTTCTTCAGTCATTTAAGCTCTCAAAATTGTTATGCTGCTTTTTGTATTAAACTTCTAAGGGGTGTGTGTGTGTGTGTATGTGTGTGTGTGTGTTTGTATGTGTTAGGTGGCAGGAAAATACATTTATCGGCTTGGATCTACATTAATCTCATTTATCTAAACCCCACCCATATGAATCTTGGAAATTCTCCTGTATTTTTCTATATCGAGCAACAAGCAAGCCGAAACAAGGAGACTTTGATCCTTTTTCCCTTGGTCTTCATCACTCTTGAATGATCAGTATCTGCCTGTGACAAAGGTCCCATTACATTAGGTTCCCACTAAGAGGTCGTCTGATTATAGGACCTCTTTTGCCCCATCCTGGTGTGAGTTCTGGGACACTTTTCTAGTGTAAACTTCTGTAGTTTTGTACATTTGCATAATGTCTAGCCCAATACATTTTAATTATTAAGTTTAATATATTCAATACATAAAATTAAATAATATATTTGATACATAAAGTTGGCTCCTCTTTTATATGGATTAAATGAACTATAATTACATAATATAGGCAAGTGAATATTATTCAGGGTTTAATATTCCATTGCTTCATTGCTGCATAATCTTTTTATAGCTATTAAATTACATAAAAATATATAAAGTAAATACTTACCTTATGTTCTTCATTTGACACAAGAACTGAGATGAAGCACGTAATTTTAAATGTGTTTTAAGTCTGGAACCCTTGTGTATTTAGCTTTATAATTATTGGGTCTTTTTGGTTGTTTTTGTTTTTGTTTTGCTTTTTGCTTTTTAGAGCTTTCCTGCTATAGTTATCTGCGTTTGGTGTTAACACGACAGAGATGATTTTCATCGTACAAAACTGGCTCACTTTACATGATCTGAACTTGAGAAGCTAATGTTTCTCAGGTTTCAGGACAACACGCTAAATGTACGGGAGCACCTACTGGTGGAGGGTGATACAGTCCTACAGACTGGTCTTACTGGACCTTGTAATTTACACCAAGTTGGAGGGCAAGAGGATTATGAAGCCCTTAAGTGTATTGTATAATCACAGAAGGCTTCTAGAAGGCTTATTGCTTAAATATTGCAAGAGAGTGGTCTTAGGCAAGAGATACAAAAGTTGAGAAGACACTACAAAATAGATAGACCATTTATTTAGATGGGACCACAACATCTAACAGGCACACAATTGTTTAGTCCTGATGTACTAAAGGGTTTCACGAGGGCTGAGACCAGGTTTCTCATCCACTTCTGAATTCCTAGGATGTGTCAATAAATATCTACTGAATTAATAAATGTTAACCAGTTTGGACATTTCTTCCTCAAAATGTTTGAAAATGTGTCTTTTGTTATCCTTCTCCCATAACCCCACATCCATGATTTATAAAAAAAAATGAGAAACATAATTCGTGTCACAAATTTCCTTTTTAGATGAAAACCTGCATCTTTTTAGTTAACCAGAAACCCTGAGGCAGTTTAAAGGCTTTAGAGCCAAACTTTAGAGCCAAAAATAATAATAATAAAAAAATGACCTAAGCTAATTAAAAGGAAGGTGATGGGGAGTTGTATAGCCTTTGTAATCAAATATTGCTAGGTTCAAATTTCAGCTCTTAGCTTAGTAGCTATATTAGCTTGGATGAATTGCTTAACTTCCCTGTTCCCCCCTTTCCTTTTTTATTAGAGTTTTGTGATGATTTAATGTATATGCAATGCTTTGTGCCTATTGGTAAATAATAAATAGATGCTATTAAATTTTCCTCTGGATAAGGGTTCTCATTTTCCTAGTTTTCAATGGACTGTAAACTTCTTGGGATAGCTATAATATTTTATTTATCCTAGAACCTGGCACAGCATCTGGCATAGGTCGGTACTTAATAAATAAGTGTTGAATTAATAAAGAAAATAAATATTTAAGCAACTATTTGGTGACTTGTGTGTAGCACTCCACACAATTGTACACTGCACAACTTGTAACTAAAGTGTATATAGACACCCGACAGACTCACTTAAAAACATAGAAATAGGACATTTTCCATCACTGAAACAATTCGTAATTCCTTTGATTACTCAAGTTTTTTTTTCATGTTTTAGGGACCTACAAGTAATGAGCAATGTTGAGCTCCAGTAACTGCATATTGGATGCAGACTACAGTATTGTGTATTCACACCACAGCCACATTCTGTTTTAGCCATATAGTGATTTTTTTACCATTAGGGACATTTTTATCACTTGCTTTCATTAATACACCCCCTACTACTCACCCCCTGCTTATAAGTGTAGATAATTGGTTTTGGAAATTTCACAACACAAACTGTAAAGCCATTTTGTGCTTGGTAATCAGGAAAGACACCAGCAACGAAGAAGGGATTTGCTTTTAATAAAAATATTTTATGCATCCACCTGAAAGCTCTCATGTGGCAAACGTTACAAGTACAACTCAAAAAAATATTTGACATACCCAAACATATCATCAGACCTGTAAATCTCCTGGGTTATGTGAAAGAACTTTACACTTCTAAATGAGAATGATTTTTTCCCATAAAGTAGTTGCATCAAAGACATCTCTTTTAATCAATGGTTTAATAATCTTTACCATTTTATGCATATCTCAGAAGTGTATAACATTCTCTGGATTTGAGTTCCAAAGTGTAACAAGTTTTTCTACGCTTATGGAATCCAAAAACTATTCCAAACAAATTTTAATAGGCTAAGCTTATTGACAAATATGAAATTATAATTGGAACCAAAGTCTCAAATAAAAAAACAAGTAACCTGTTCATTTATACCTATACTGGAAGAACAAAATTTGACAAAAACTTAGTTACTATCAAGGAAAAACCATTCCCATTGGAAACAAATGTATACTCAGGTTGAATCTCAAGATGTATCATTCTCCTTGAGATTACTAGAGAGAGATTTTTACACATTATCTTGTTTACACAAGAACACACACTATTTTAGATTCATGCTTGGTGTGCGTAACACTACATGCTGTAGAAATATAATGCAACATTTTCATAGAATGCAACTTATTTTCCAAGTTTAAAAGTTAATCCCCCCCCAAAAAAGCACATTTAAAAATTAATCTCCACAAATTTACAGCTTCCTTTGACCAAAACAAAACACAACAAAACAAAATAGAACAAACAGGAGTCAAAATAATTGAGGCAAATAGATGACACTGTAAAGCCTGTTTGAAAATTGAAATATCACTTCTTTTTCCTTCTCTCATTTATTCCTTGCTATATTCAAAGATGGCTATTTAGTTTTTCATCTTGTTCACATTTTTCACAAAATAAGACTGTAAGGATAGTAAAATGTGGTATACTCATTGGACCATTTTGTAAACAGTTAAATGTACACAAATACAAATGAAAATCACAGATTATTTTTCACTCCAAGTTAGAGGATTTTGGTCCTGGAAAAAAAATTCAGAAAATAAACAGGCACAAAAAAGCTCACACAGAACATGTTTCTCTTAGAACTTTACCATTTAAACTGCAGAGTGTATAGTTTTTAATACAGAATTTTAAACATTCTTGAATCCTGTACATTATAAATAATGTCATTTAACTTCAGCCAATTTGTAGGATGTATTAAATAAGGGCTAATTACAAATCTAGTATTTGTTTTGGCATTCTTTTCTAAGTTTCAAAACACAATATACTGGGTCCTACATGCTTTACTTTTCAAATTATGAAAATTAAGGCATGAAAATTATGCACATTTCAAATGAAGACTTTCCATTTTCTTCTTGTATCTTTAAAAGTTAAGACACTTGCCCCAGACTGTTTCCTACAGCAGCATAAATTGGATAACTGCTGATCCAGAACTTAGATTAATGAATAATTTTGATCCAGTTTAAGTTTTTGTTCCATGCATTTCTTTAAAACCTTTGATACCTGCCTCACTTTTCTAATAGGAAGTAGCAGTAACTGACAAATGACTAAGTGAATAGTTAATGATACTAACAGAAAAACTTAGACAGATGTCCTGAGTATTCATATGAGGTGGTTACATTTGTTGATAATTAAAAATTGATTTAAAGAAAGCACAGAAGAATCCAAAATGTGAAAATGCTATGATGTTTTATGACAGTCATCATGAATGACTTCCAGGTACTTCACCACCTGAGAAAGCCTGAGAATCACTGACTTAGCATCTATTGTGGCGGTGTCTAAACATGCAGATCAAATCCTGAACCACTAGTAACTGAGCGTTCCCAGCTCTCTGTCCCTTCAGCCTGGAGGCATAGGCAGGAGCAGTTTAAAATGGCCATCCTGGCTTTCATACTTCCAATTCCAGGGCAAGTGAAAACATAAAATGTATTGCACATGACTATTCCATTCAGATTCTTTCTCATTATGTTCAATAAATATTAAATTTCCCTATAACATAATTCCCCTTCTGATTGCTGGCTGTAGGGATCCAATTATATTGAGGATGAATGCACAGTTGCTAAAAGATAGCTAACTTTCCTGTCACGTTTTAGACCAGAGACAAACGAACTTTCCACTTTGTACTTAATTTCCATATATTATAAACAATAATCAAATAACAATAACACTAACATTACCAAATTAATTTTCTTTTCAACATCTCACCTAACTTTTATTCCTATTATAGCCCAACTGAATTTCAAGGGTAATAGTGAAAATCGCACTGAACCAGGGAAACAGGGAAACTTCATCTGATCTCTGGATTTGTCCCGAAATAAACTGCATGGTTAGGGCAAATCTGAGTGCCAAGTTCTCAAAAGCAAACTAGGAGAAATAACATCTGCCTCAGAAGATTGCACAAGGATTAAGATGCATATAAATGAGGATGGTCAATTATAAAGTGCTATTCCAAGGTATGTTACGACTATTATGATTTTGAAAATGCCTCTATTCTGTTACAGCACTGCTATTTAAAAATGTGGTGGACTCCTCCTTTGTGCACAAAAACAAGCTAAGTATATCTGGACAGAAGTTGCAATAGATAATGCTGCCAGGTAAGGTAACAGGTTGAGACAAACATTGTTTGGACACTTCTTTTTTGTACTGGCAATTCTCTTTTTAAGATGAATGAGTTTATTAACAAATATGTCAGATTCTCATTAAAATGAATTTGTGATGTGCCCATCCTGAGACGTTCAAAATCTAAAATTAAAAAATGATATTTTATACATGTACATTCATGTTTCTTTCTTTCAACCATTGTCATTAAAATCATTTTTTTTCATAGGGAAATTACTTCTCAAACTATTAGCTATTCTGTATACAGGATTAGTTGACCACTAGCAACATGAATTCTAGCTGTGTTATCTAATAATCATAAATGGACTAAAATGTTACTCAAATTTCTAGTTTTATGCACCTGGTTTCAACCCAAAAGTTGCTCTTCAATTGTTCAATTCTCAGGATATCTCCCATGTTTGTTAAGAATTTCAGATGCATTATATACACATAGCAAATCTGGTATTCACTGTGAATTCACCTAGAAAATCCTGTTTTACATGAATTAGGTTTTCACTAGGAACTAGAACAAGCCCTGATCACTAATCTTACAGAGTGCATTTGCTTATTTTCTTTTGAAAAGTCAGATCATCTACTTCCTTGATGCTAAAATCTTCTAAAACATTTCTTGCTGCCTTTTTTTCTCTGTGCTTAGCTTAACACAATGCATGCACTATAACAGTGTCTCTGAGCCTTTAACTAAAAACAAACATTTAAAACATAATCAAAACAATTAGGATGTCTCATCTTCATTTTTCATTGTTTTCAGCACTGAGTCTTCTCCTAAAATTTTACATAGTTCATTGAGTCTTTGCTGCATTTTGGGAATTCCAGCCAACTGAGATTCTAGCTTTTGTTTTTCTTCACTCAATGTTAAACGAATAGCAGTATCCAACTGTTCAAAGCGCCAACCTCCTTCACCATCAAACTGTAATAAATGAGTGTGGTATTTCCTGCATAATCAAAATGAAATAATACTATTAGTAATAATTGTAAAACACCATTTTAGTTATAGATTTATCATTCTACTTAATATTCAAAGGCAAATTTTAAGTAAGGTAACTATTTCACATTTGATTTTTAAGGATTCCTCAAGAGGTTAAATACTGTGATTCCTTTTACTCCTAAAGTCATTCATCTCTAGGTAAATTCTACTGTTTATATTAAATCTATTTCACATTCAAATGTATGTGAATTGCAAAGGAAGACATGCTATTGAATCTGCTTAATTTATCTTCATAACCCAGTATAGCTTCTGAAAAAATATTAAAGCATACTTATAACGAGAATAAAGAAAGGAAGCTGAGGAAAGAAAGTAAAATTTTAAAGGCTATTAAAAAAAAAAGCTAAGCAAAAAAAAAAAAAAAAGGAAATACAACACCCATTCATTAGTATACTCTCCTTTGGGAATGAGTTACTCAACATAAGTAAAAAATGCTCAACAATTAAGTTTTAAAATGTTTTTTAAAAATAAAATCTTTGATAAAAATCTTTTAAAGATATTTCCATGCTTTCATATAATTTCATCTCTTTTCTCATGGCTCCAGTCCATAATTAGGAACTTCAGAGTGGTACAGAGATGATTTTACTGATGAGAAAGGAGGCAATCTATCTTCCCCTAAATGAAGGCTAAGGTCACCAATCTCTGGGAGTTGGGGGCTGGGGGGATGGTATGTGGAGACAGTTATATTGGTGGAGTTGGCCTTGCATGGCTGAGCCATGGCATTTTGTCACCTTGTTAAGTGGCACATATTTGTATGTGTCCTCAGTTTTTATGTCTTTCCCTTATTGGTTTTCTCATTTCTTTTTTTTTTTTTTTTCCTTTGCTTTTGGTCTTTATTTATTTATTTTTTAACACTGGTTTTCTCATTTCTTATTTCCTTTTAGGCTCTTATCTGTCATTATTCACTAGGATCAGTGGGGTATTTCAAGTAGTTTGATCTCCTTTTTAAAAATTGAGATATGATCCATATACCATAAATTCATCCTTTTAAAGTATAAAATTCAGTGATTTTTTTAGCATATTCACATTCAGTCATCACCAATATCCAATTCCAGAATATTTTCTTTACCCCCAAAAGAAATCTCATTTCATGAGCAATCCCTCCCAATTTCCCCTTATGCTTAGCCCCACCAACCACCAACCTCCTTTCTGTCTCTATGGATTTGTCCATTCTAGACATTTCATATACATGGAATCATATAAAATGTGGCTTTTTTTGTGACTAACTTCTTCCAGTCACAAAATGATTTCAAGGTTCATCTAGTGGTAGTATTAGTGCTTCCTTCATTTTCATGGCTGAATAATATTCCATTGTATGGTACTGCACATTTTATCTATTCATCAGTTGATGGAGATTTAGGTTTCATCCCAATTTGATTGGATGGTCTTAACATGCTGTAAGATGGGGAAACTAAGCTAGGTTAAATTATGTCTAAAAGAGTAAAATCACTCTCAACCTGAAGGCTGAAGTTCCTGTATTTGATAACTTCTGACAGAGATTAATGATCTTTTCCATATACTTTTGAGTAACTATCTTTAAGACTTTAAGTTATCCAAAAATTTGGCTTCCCAATAGGTGTGATGTTACAAAAATTAACTTGAAAACAGTGTATTTCTATGTCAAGGGGGTAAATTTTTAAATGTGAAACTACTGCTATTAAAATATGAGAGCTAAAACAAGGGTAATAGAAAAGTAAATAAAGGATGGTGATATAAGAAAGTGAAATAATGGTAAAAAAAAAAACAACTTGTTTATGCCATTCTTAACTTCTCTTGGGCTTTTCCTAACTTTGAATCTACAATCAGGAGCAATTTTGAAGTGCGGTAGTTTAGATCTTGGGTGGCTTCCATCATCAATGTGTACTGAAGGTTTGACTCACCACTCAGGTCCTACAACATTACTTGATTTCTACATGAGGGAAGAAACTCTATAGGTGTTTCATGACCTGATATTCAAAGGCGTGTTCTGTATTACGGGCTAAAGCAATATTTCAAGGTTTATCTTAGCCAGAAGAATTTAAAAGAAACTATAATTATAACAGAGGCTCATTGGAAATAATCTGCATACTCCCTGCAGAAACAAAATAAAGCATAGAAAAGTGCCAATTATAAAGTTATAATTCTATTTAGAAACCAAATAATTTAATAAGCTTCTATAATTTTTGACCTCTTCAGATAATGGCATTGATTTTAATCTTTACAGTCAACAATTACTCATTTGTTGGTATGGGGGATAATAGAACATATCTTTTTCCTCTTCTGAAATCTTTTCAGGGAAAATAAGAATTTCATATAGGAATAAAGGATAATCAGAAATAATAGATTTCTACAACCTAAAATGGCTAAACTAATTCATAAAGTAGAACTAACATGATTTTTAGTTTTATGAAGAAATATACTATTAGTAGCTGCAATTAAAAACATGTTTTTCTTGTTAGCAGGTGTAAAGTTAGATTTTGTTACTTGCTTAATATTTTATTTGTCCACTACACACCTACTTGAATGGCCAAAATCCAGAACACTGACAACACCAAATGCTGGTGAGGGTGTGGACCCATGGGAACTTTCTTTAATTGCTAGTGGCAATGCAAAATGATAACAGCTAATTTGGAGGACAGTTTTGCATTTCTTACAAAACTAAACATGCTCTTACCAGTACAATCCAGTAATTGCAATCCTTGATCGCTACCCAAAGGACTTGAGAAAACTCATGTCCACACAAAAACCTGCATATGAATGTTTATAACAGCTTTATTCATAATCGCCAAAATCTTGGAAGAAATCAAGATGTCCTTCAGTAGGGGAATGGATAAATAAACTGTATACATCCAAACAATGGAGTATTATTCAGCACTAAAAAGAAAGGAGCTATCAAGCTGTCACAAGACATGGAGAAAACAAATGAAAATCACTAGGTTAAAGAAGCCAGTTTGAAAAGGCTACATATTGTAGGATTTCAGACATTTTCCATTTTGGAAAAGGCAAAACTGTGGAAATGTTAAAGATGAGTTGTTTCCAGGGTTTGGGGAGGGAGGGGAAAATAACAGACAGAGCACAGAAGATTTTTAGAGCAGTGAACATACTCTGTATAATACTGTAATTGGGATACATGTAATTATAAACTTGTCCAAACCCATAGAATGCCCAACACTAAGGGGACCCTAATGTAAATCATGGACTTTGGTCATTAATGATGTGTTTATATAGGTTCATCAATTGAACAACTGTACCACTCTGATGGCAAATGTTGATAATGGGGGAGGGTATGCATGTGTAGGGACAGGATAAGGCATATTTCGGTATCTTTCTCTCAATTTTGCTGTGAACCTAAAACTGAAAAAAAAAAAAGCCTTAAAAACATCAACAACAAAAACTTATTTGTTCCTTAAATTGAGGAAAAAAATAGCTGAATATGCTTTCAATGCCTCTTTAGGCTCCTTAGATAGGAAATGAATAACAGGAAAGCATAATAAATCCATTGATAGAGGTCAGGAAAACACCAGGACTAAGAGCTAACTCCATGTTACCTCAACGTGTGATCAATTGGGAAGCATGTCTGGATTGACAAGTCTATGTCAGAAATGACTCAAGAGTTCTTCTGGCCTGGTTCTGTGTCATCCCTGACTCAGAGAATTTACAGGCATATGTCATAATTATCTTAAACCAGTTCCTGTCGGTTTTCTTCAAGGAAAAGTCAAAGGGAACTACACTCACTGACATAGACTATAACTCATCAGGGACTGGATCCAAACTGCCTCTGGAGAGATTAGCAAATCAGGCTCCTGTCACTCCAGATGCTAATTAATTATTTAATGACAGAAAGATAAACTATGAAATTCCATACAAACGGTCTCTTCATGAAATGTTCTATTTTCAGATAAAGTCTCTGAGGAAAGAAAAATATGAATGTTTAAAATGAAATGTGAAATAGATTATCATATTCTCAACAGAAATAGAATTTAGAGTCAAAGAACTTTGAACAGTTAAATCCTGACCTGAACCAAATACTGAGTTTACTCACAATTTTAAAGTAAACATTCTCTAAAAGGTAAAAGGTCTGGAAAGGCTTAAAGGATTAACTCACATAAAGCTTGCTACTTAGTCTAGGTTTGAAGTCATGCATATAACGACTGGCTTTGGCATACAATGTGATCAGCCACCTGTCACAGAACATTCCAGTCAGAAAGAGAGGAGGAATCCCGCCAGTCCCTCGGGAAGTAGAAAGCCAAAGTGTATAGTGTCCGCTGTAGTTACTAATGGGTCAGAATAAAAGATTTTGATTGATGAAATAGAAATTCTAAAGTATACAGTAGAATAGAGTGTGAATGAAAAAGTGTTTTTATGGTTTATGCACGAGATACATTTTAAGTTCCTCATAATGTAGAGCAATATACTGTAGTACAGGGAGTATGACCATAGTAAGTTATTTTTCTCATGTTTCTAGCTCTCAGTTCCTTCACTGGTAAATGGGAATAATCAGACTGCCTATACTCTACAGGGCTGCTATTAGGCGTAAATAAAATGAGCCTGGAACAAAATGGGTCCTGAATCTGCATTAGCAACTATTATTATGATGACAAATCAATGGGAAAGCAGGGGAATGATAAAAATGCTGTCATCATTTCTTAAAAGGGAAAATCACATTAGGTTTTATGAAATATTATTTATAAAACATTTTTGTTTATTTTTCCCTAAAACAAAACCAAAAAAAGCTTTTTTTCCCCCAATGTTTTCTCGAACTTAGGGGAACAAGTTGTGGTATTTCTTCTTCCTGGATTGAAAAATTTAATTTAAAAGAAAGAACTAATGTAAAATTATATAAATATATTCTTTCCCAGTGCATGTTATGGAATTATGACTACTTTCAGTTTAAAAAAAAAATCACAGGATTTTTCTACTTCTTTTAAGAATTTTTGGAATATGATGATAGTTTTCAAACAAGACATTAATGTTACAATGTTAGGTTTGAAATATCTTTTGTTTTTCTGTTATCTCTGTTTTGGCTCTCATATTTTAATAGCAGTATTTTCACATTTTAATTTTCCCTTGACATAGAAATACATTATCTTTAATTTAATTTGTTTCTAAGTTTCCACCTACTGGGAGATAAAATTTTTGAAAAACTTATAACCCTAAAGATAGTTACTCAAAAGTGTAAGAAAAAGATCATTAACCTCTGTTGTGAGTTATCAAACATATGAACTTCAACCTTCACCTTGAGAGTGATTTTACTCTTTTAGACATAGTTTAACCTTAACAGAAATACAGGTGAAAAATAAGTGAAATGTCTTATGCTGTATAGTGAAAAGTTTAGCAAAGTTATTCTTTAAGAAATGTAAAGAAAAATTGTCTATCATAAATTAGCATTGGAAACACTTACCAAAGAGAAGGCCTGTGTGTTATAGAAAGTAAGGAAATTCCAGCCCCTTTTGCAGCCTGAAATATCTTTCCTTCAACATCAATGCTGACAGCACTGGTGCATTCATCCAGCAATGCATATTTTGGTCTTAAAAAATAAGCACAAATAAATTAATGATTTTCATATTTGAATTACAAATCTTTACTTGGCAACATGAGTTGCAATGTTAAACAACTTTAAAGGAGGAAAAGAGTATGTGACATTATAAAGATGATATATATTAAAGCAAAAAAGCAGTCATTCTCCCCCTCTTTGGACTAGAATATCATATTCTTAGATTTTAAATAGATTTTCTGATACCTTCTCACAATAAAATAAGCTTTATTGTTATGCAGATGAGTGAATCATGAGTTTGAAGAATTGGAAAGATGGGCAGGCCACTGAATGCATTTTCCTGCAGAAGACAGGTTCATTCTTAGTTACAAGGTTCTGAATAACTCCATGAAAAATACATTACTGTACCTAATTATCAAACAGATCACAATTGTGTTAGCAAAGATTTATTGAGAAGATAATTTTATCAACAATGTGAGTACCTGATCACTATTGGAATTTCATTGATCCAAGACTCTGCAAAGATAAGTATGCCTATTATCTGACAAATTTAGAGTAGGTATTTAACTTGCTAATATTGAGACAAATTTCTTAGGGAAAGAACTCAAATATTTTTCTGATTGTACTTAACAGTTTTTTTTTTTTTCCCTAGATCACTTTTTACTTTGGGGATGAATGTCTGCTACTGTCAGAGGCACTTATAACTTGCCGCCATTTTCTTCTGTTTACTCTTTCTCTCATTTTCACTCCCCTGCTCTTTACCTTTCTTTTTTCTTTGCCTGTCTTCTTTCAAGCCTGTCTGGACTTTAGGCATATATTTGGTACTCAGTAACGTGACTTAGCTTTGTTAATGCATCCAAAGGTCAACTCACACACTACAATTTATTGTTTACTTCAGGGTTGAAAATCAGCACTAAGTGTTTATCAGGATAATTTCCTCCATGAAGATATTTTGATTTTTTAAAATAAATAGCAATGAAGAGCTAAACATCAAAACCAGTAGTAATTACAGCATAAATAATTATTTAGAACTGCAAACTGTTTGTTTTTCTATGATAGATTTGCTCATTAATAGGATCCTGTTACCTATTGGAGGGAGTGTAGTAAAGGGTAATAGATATAGGAGTATAATTACTATATTATCTAAAGGCAACTTTAACACTCCATTTGTTTTAATAACTGCTCTCCATGCAAAGAACTAAAAGATCACCATACGTTCCCCATGACAGCAGTAGTTTTGCTGATTGCCTTTTGGTTACTGTTATGGTTTACTTCTTTCTCTCAGAGTTGATAACTATAATTGGAAAAGAGGGAGAAGAAAAGGAAATCTAGAAGAGAGAGATTGGTTATAAAATTTTCTTTTTTGTATAAACCTCTTTCTAGTACTTAAGTTACTTATTGTAATGTGTCTTACTTTTTAGAGAGCTTTGAGCTAAACAGAAGAGATGCCATTTTAGAAACAGAAAAAAGCATATTTCATATACTCTGTTGTCATAGCAACCCCTAGTTTAGCCTATGTAAGATGTGTTGAATGTTTGTTTCCTTGGTGGGACTGGTGTGCGTGCCTGTGTATGTGTGTGCACATACTTAAATATATTAAGCGTTAGCTTGTAATCTGGAACATATATACCCAAGTAAAACATTACATAATATTGTTTCTCAGATTTTCCTCTTTTGTTATATCATCAGGAGAGTGAGCTTCAAGTAGGATGTAAACTATTTCATATAAAATGGGACTTTTCTGATCATTCTTTAAGCATTAAAGTTAATCCTCTCCAAAGAGTTTACTATTGTGATACTTAATACTCCCTGCCAAATCTCCATTTTAGTAAGCTCAAGTCTTTCACATTACAACTCAAATCTTATTACTCCTTTGAGGATGAGGGGAGGTAGCTTCTTATTATTATATATTTCTTCCACTGGGTTCAATATTTCTATTTCATTTTACTTTTTCTCAATAGATTCTGCTTTTCGACTTGTTTATCTTCATTGATCTTCCTACGAATCACTAAGTTCTTCCCACTGATATACTTAATAACTTGATCTTTACTCAGTCTACACATTATATCTAAAATACTTTAGATTCACAAGTATCAAGCACTTTTTTAAAGTTATAGGTATGTAAAATCTCTTTAGGCTATCATAAATGCCTCTTGCTTTTTCTTACAGGGTTTATTTTATCAACACACTAAAACAGTGAGAAATTTATGCTCACATTTTACATTGTGTCATATTATATTTCACCAATTATGCTGGTGATCACATTACTGAATATTTATGGACAAGGCTCAAACAGATTCAGGGTGATAGTGGGTAACAGCTGGTCATAAATGTCAAATTGTAAAGTCTGCTCTTGAACCATACCACACATCTGAGAAAGGGCATTCCAAAATATGCTTAACTAAAAATTCTGAGTTAGCAAAGTTTGGTTTATACTTCTTTAGCTTCCCATATTCTTGAACTAACCATGTACATTATTACAAATATCATGTTATTACACAATAATTTTTCTCATTAAAAAACATCAACTGAAACACAAAAATAATATATATTGTATGATTTAATTTATTTGAAGTTGTAGAACAGGAAGAACTAATTTACGAGGATAGAAATCAGAACAGAAATTATCTATGGGGAGGTATGACTGAAAATGGGGGACTTTATAGGGTGATAGAAGTATTCTTTATCTTAATTGGGATGTTGTTTACATAATGTAAATAAATTTACCAAAAGTCATTGAATTGGCACCTAAATATGTAAATACTAACAGACATAAAGGGAGTAATTAACAGGAATACAATAGTAGGAGACTCTAACACCCCACTAACATCATTGGACTGATCTTCCAGATAGAAAATCAATAAGGCAACAGAGATCATAAATGACATAATAGAACAGTTAGACTTAATTTATATTTTCAGGAAATTACATCAAAAAATGCAGAATATACATTCTTTTCAAGTGCACATGGAACATTCTCTAGAATAGACCACAAACTAGGACACAAAACAAGTCTCACCAAATTTAAGAGGATAGAAACGGTCTCAAGCATCTTTTCTGACCACAACAGCATGAAACTAGAAATTAGCCACAGAAAGAGAAATAAGGAAAAGATAATTGCATGGAGACTAAAAAACATGCTACTAAAAAACCCCAATGAGTCAACAATGAAATCAAAGAAGACATTAAAAAATATCTTGAGATAAATGACAGTGAAAACACAACCATACAAAATCTATGGGGTACGGCAAAAGCAGTCTTAAGAGGGAAGTTTGTAGCAATACATGCTTTCCTCAAAAAACAAGGAAAATCTCAAATAAATAACCTAACCTACCACCTAAAAGAATTAGAAAAAGAAGAGCAAACAAAACCTAAGGTCAGCAGAAGGAAAGAAATAACAAAGAGCAAAGAGGAAATAAATAAAATAGAGATTGAAAAGAAAATAGAAAAAAATCAATAAAACTAAGAGCTGGTTTTTTGAAAGAGTAAACAAAATCGACAAACTCTGGCTTAGATTCACCAATAAGAAAAGAGAGAGCACCCAAATAAATAAAATAAGAAAATAAAGAGGAGAAATTACAACTGATACAACAGAAATACAAAAAAAAAACACAGATAATACTATGAACAATTATATGCCAACAAATTGGACAATCTAGAAGAAATGGATAAGTTTTTAGGAATATAAAGTCCTTCAAAACTGAATCAAGAAGAAATAGAAAATTTGAACAGACTGATACTTAAAGTGAAATAGAATCTGTAAAAAAACAAAACAAAACAAAACTCACTGCAAACAAAAGTCCAGGACTGGATGACTTCACTACGGAATTTTACCAAATAGACAAAGAACTGATACCCCTCCTTCCAAAAGACTGAAGAGGAGGGAACACTCCCAAACTCATTCTATGAAGCCGCCATTACCCTGATACCAAATTCAGACAAAGACACTACCAAAAAAGATTACAGGCCAATATCACTGATGAACATAGATGCAAAAACTTTCAACAAAATATTAGCAAACTGAATCCAACAATACATAAAAAAATCATACATCAAAATCAGTTGGATTCATCCCAGGGACACAAGGATGGTTCAATATACACACAAATCAATCATGATATACCACATCATCAAAAGAAAGGACAAAAATCACATGATCATCTCAATAGATGCAGAAAAAGAGGAAAAGCATTTGAGAAAATTCAATATCCATTCATGATAGAAACTCTTACCAGGGTAGGTATAGAAGGAACGTATCTCAACATAATAAAAGCTACTTATGACAAACCCACAGCCAACATAATACTCAATGATGAAAAGCTGAAAGCCTTTTCACTAAAATTTGGAACAAGAGATGAATGCCCACTCTCACCACTTCATTTCAACATAGTATTGTAAGTCCTAGCCACAACAATCAGGCAAGAAAAAAAAAAAATGTTTCCAAATTGGAAGGGAAGAGGTAAAACTGTCACTATATGTGGATGACATGATACGATATATAGAAAACCCTAAAGACTCCACACAAAAACTACTAGAACTGATAAATGGATTCATCAAGGTAGCAGGATACAAGATTAACATACAGAGATCTGTTGTACTTCTTTACACTAATAATGAAATACCAGAAAAGGAAAGTAAATAAATAATTTCTTTTAAAATCACATCAAAATACACTTAAGAATAAACCTGACCAAGAAAGCGAAAGACTTATACACTAAGAACTCAAAACATTGATAAAGGAAATTGAAGATGATTTAAAGAAACTGAAGCATATCCCATGTTCTTGGATTGTAAGAATTAATATTGCTAAAATGCCATACTACCCAATGCAATCTACAGATTTAATGTGATCCCTATCAAATTACCCAGGACATGTTTTACAGAATTAGAACAAATAATCCTAAAATTGACATGGAATCACAAAAGACCCAGAATTGCCAAAACAATACTGAAGAAAAAGAACAAAGTTGGAGGTATAACTCTTTCAGACTTCAGACAATATTACAGAGATACAGTAATCAAAACAGCATGGTATTGGCACAAAAACAAACAGATGGTCAATGGAATAGAATGAAGAGCCCAGAAATAAACCTACAGACCATCAGTCAATTAATCTTTGACAAAGGAGGCAAGAATATACAGTGGAGAAAAGATAGTCTCTTTGGAAAGTGATGCTGAGAAAGCTGGACAGCTACATATAGATCAGTGAACTTAGAACACTCCTTCACACCATACACAAAAATAAACTCAAATGGCTTAAAGTGGTAGCTCACAGAGAAAAAAAAAAGTGACAATGACTTTATGTATGTTCATGTATAACCGAAAAATTGTGCTGTACACTGGAATTTGACACAACATTGTAAAATGAGTATAACTCAATTAAAAAATGTTAAAAATCAATCAATCAATCAATCAATCCCCAGCCCAGTGCCTAGAACACACACACAAAAATAACTAAATAACTAAATAAACTTAATTACCTCCTTCTACAAGTAAATAAATAAATAAATAATTTTTTAAAGGAAAAAAAATGGCTTAAAGACTTAAACATAAGACACTATAAACCTCCTAAAAGAGGACATAGGCAAAACATTCTCTGACATAAATCTTAGCAATGTTCTCCTAGGGCAGTCTACCCAGGCAATAGAAATAAAAACAGAAATAAACAAATGGGACCTAATCAAACTTATAAGCTTTTACACAGCAAAGGAAACCATAAACAAAATGAAAAGACAACCTACGGAATGCGAGAAAATATTTGCAAACAGTGTGACTGACAAGGGTTTCTTTCCAGAACATAAAAACAACTCATACAATTCAATAGCAAAAAAAACAAACAACACAGTCAAATAATAGGCAGAAGACATAAACAGATATTTCTCCAATGAAGACATACAGATGGCCCATGGGCACATGAAAAGACGTCAACACTGCTAATTGTCAGAGAAATGCAAATCAAAACTACAATGAGGTTGTCGCCTCACACCAGTTACAATGGTCATCATTAACAGTCCACAAACCATAAATGCTGGAGAGGGTGTGGAGAAAAAAGAACCTCCAACACTACTGATGTCAATGTAATTTTGTGCAGCCACTATGGAAAACAATATGGAGGTTCCTTAAAATACTAAAAATAGTTACCATTTAGCCAGCAATCCCACTCCTGGACATATATCTGGAAAAAAACTCCAGAAGATATATGTAAGGTTCGTAGCAGCACTATTTACAACAGCTAAGACCTGGAGGCAACCTAAATGTCTATGGACAGATAATTGGATAAAGAAGATACGGACTCAACATTAAAAAGCATGAAATAATGCCATTTGCAGCAACATGGATGGACCTAGAGATTATCATACTAAGTGAAGTAAGTCATAGAAAGACAAATATCATGTGATATCACTTATATGTGGAATCCAAAAAATGACACAAATGAACTTATTCAGAAAACAGAAACAGACTCACAGACATAGGAAATAAACTTATGGTTACCAAAGGGGTGAGAGGGGAGTTTGGGATTAGCAGATAAAAAACTACTATATATAAAATAGATTAAAAAAACAAAGTCTTATTATATAGCACAGGAAACCAGATTCAATACCTTATAATAGCTTATAATGAAGAAGAATATAAAGAAGATTATATATATGTATAACTGAATCACTATGCTGTACACCAGAAACTAACACAACACGGTAGATCAACTACTTCAATGAAAAATAATAGTAATATAGTCACTGAATTATGTACTTAAGGTCTGTGTATTTGGTATATAAATGTTTAATAATAATAATAAAAATAAACAAACACTGGCTAGCTATTACTTAATAATACACATAGTAGCATATAAAGTAAAAAGAAGGCTATAAACTGTAATATACTTCATGAAAATAGTTACATTAAAAAAATAACAACCAACTTTTGTATACCAAAATAAAGAAAAAACTGTACCAAAATTTTGTGTTACAGGTAGTGAGATAAGAGATTCTTTTTCTTCTTTTTATTTATCTAAGTGTTCTACTTTTATAAAATAAGCACTATTTTTATTATGCATGTTATATATATAATATTTTTATTATATATTATTATATATTATGTTTTAATAAAGCTGCTGAAATGATACATTCTTTTTTCAATGAAAAATACTATATGCTATATTCTTATCAGAAAGGCTGAACTTAAATATAATCAAGCTTTTAGCTCTAATTTCCAGTTTACAAGAAAAATAAGAGATTGGAAAAAAGAGGTAAAGGGACCTCAGGAGGAAGCAAGCACTCAGATTAATCTAAAAAGGATGACATTCTTACAGGACAATTAACTTGGTTTCTTTAACATGCCAATTGCATAAAAGACTGATAGGCATGGCAGAGCCAGGGAAAAACAGAGACTTTTTAAATTAAAAAATAATTAAGAGATATACAATAAAAAAATTCAATTTGTAAAATTTGTTTAGGTCTTGGTTTGAACAAACCAAGTATAAAAAGATATTTTTGAGACAATCGGAAACAGCATGAACCACGTATTCGATTATTTTAAATGATTATCAATTTTATCAGTTATGATTATGGTATGTTACAAATATAAGAAAATATCCTAATATTTCAGAGATTGATGACAAAGCATTTAATGAAAAAATGCTGTGATTTGGGGATTTGGTTTAAAATGCTTCGTAAGTTAAAAATAGATAAATCAAGTGTTGTAAAATGTTAGACCTGCTGAATCAGTGTGATGGGTATGAGGAGTTCATCTTACAATTTTCTCTTCTTTGATGAAGTTTAAATGTTTTTTGCAATAAAAATTTTTTTTAAATTGATAGCCAACTAGTTGCTCAGTGTTTAATGGGGCTTACTTCATAAATATATTTTTGCTGTTCTTATCAGCTTTTAAAAGTTCCCTACAAAAGTACTGCTTCCACTGCAACTTCTCCAAGAGTATTACATATACCCCAGCTTATGCGCCTTTCAGGCATTCATATATATAACTTGGTCTTTTTTGCCCAAGGCATAAGTATTAAAGGGGAGTAGCGACCCAGAGGTTTAACATAAAAATAGAGACTTTACTTTTCACAGACAAACAGGACAAACAAGAGGAACAAGTCAGAATAGCTTCAGTATTTCTTTCCAGTGCCTTGTGCTTAGTACCTTCAACTCAAAAGGCTATGAAGCTGGTTGCAAATAGAAAAGTTTTATCAAAAGAAAAATTATTTCCTGCATCTTTTTATTTCTGAGTCTGATAAGACTCATGCTGGCTGGTTCCTTTTTACATTGGTTATGCCTCTGATTTTCAAGGAGGAGAGCACTATGAAGCTTTATAGGCCACTGAGTAGTTTAAAAAGTTAATTTAATTTGAATTTAATAATTTAATTCAGAAATATTACTGAATGCCTACCTACTGTGTTCACAAAAGTATAATAGTGGTAATACAGTCTTCACATTCTCAAATTAGTAATAATCTTACTTTCAAACCTAGGACACATAAAAATTTAATTTTGTCATCAAATATTACTCAACATAAAAGAAACAGAAAAAATACTTGGAGATACCTGTCACATAAAAAAATAACCTAAGAAATTAAAAAACTGTAAATTCTAAGCATTAGTTTTTCAGGAAGATATTTTTAGACTAAAGGTGAGAACACTGAATCCTGTCCAAAGGTTTTTTGGTTCCAACAATGGGATAGTAGTTACTTGAGTATAATATACTTACCGATGATAAAACATGCGAGCCATGCCCATTCTTTGCTTTTCTCCCCCTGACAGGACGTCTTTCCAGTCCATAACAGCATCCCATCCTTTAAAAAAGATACGTACTTTATACAGCATTCTTTTAGTTGTTACTGTTTTTACCAGGACAAGTGGTTTCTAAAAGTTTAAGTTATTGATACAAAGAATCTGATATTTCACAGAATGTATGCTTGGATAAACTGCAGAGTCTCATGTTTAAGCATTTTGTTTTAGATTTGATATTTTTAATGGTAATCATTACTTATATTGACAAAACATCGAAGAGTTCTAAATAATGACACTTTAAAAATTTGTTTCTGAATGTCTCCAAAGAGTTGGTACACTTATACTTATTTTGGAGGGTGGTAGGAGAAAAGAGCAACAAACATGCATAGGCCTATTATAAAGTCTACAGAGGGTAAGGGAGGGGCTGACTTAAATGGCTTCCATGTGCCTGGCACTTTATATGAGTTTTCTCATGTACTGCTACAGTACTACCCAGTCTGTGGTTAGTTTAATCCGCAAATGCAGGGCCGAAGATACGTAAGAATCTTGGAAACAGAGGGCCTACTGTAAGTCATATGCAGATTTTTGATTGCCTACTAAAACTTACGAGTGTAGTGGAACAAAGGACATGATTTATTTAAATATGTAAAATTAAGGTTTCCTTTGACCCAAATACTTTTTTCTCTTGTCTTCTCAGTTGGCAGGGGGAGAAAAAAACATTAAGCCCAGAACATTTCTCCACTGTGTAGCAATCTGGACCTATTTTTTAAATTCTCACTTATGCTTCATAAGTGCTATAAAATTAAGTCACAGAGAAAATTTTATTTCAACAGTTTTCACTGGAAGCAAGAATACATATACATATATACAAATTATAATTGCATTTCTGTAAATAAACACACACACATCTCTGGGAATGAAATTATGAGACTAAGTTAAACATTTTTATCATATTTGAAAAATTTATGATTTTAAAATTATTTTGAAACTTTTCTTAATTCTGTAACAAGAAAAAAAAAGTTACTTAAAAATAAAACCATGGGGCCTATTAGACAGACAGTCATATCAAATATTCTTATGAAGTGGGAAACTGGAAAACCGAGCAGCCAGCCTAGGTAAAGCCTGACTTTCAAAGAAGAAAATGACTGTCAAGACACGACACACACTCACACAAACAACTTGACATACACACTTAGAATACTTCCAGATCCCAAGTATTCAAGGCTTAATGTTCCCATCTGGAAAAAATTCAGGCTCTTTGCCCTCTATTTTCCTCCCTCAGCTGAATTTTCACCTTTAGTAAAATTTCTAAGTAAAGTTGGTCAAAGGCAAAGAAAATAAGTGAGAGTTTCATTGTTTTTGTGTACCGGATTGTAAAGATTTTCTCTATTTCCCAATGTTACTTCTCACTAGGGACCAGAGTTCTTTATTTTTGTACAAACTTCCAAAAATTTCTATCCATTTAAAAACATGTAATTAGGGGAAAATAATCTCAAAATGCTAACTGATTCAAAGTTCTTGCTGCTAGTGAAAACTGTTGAAATAAAAGTTTCTCTATGAGTTAATTTTATAGCATTTATGAAACATAAGTAAGGGTTTGAAAAACAGGCTGGGATTGCTACACAGTGGAGAAATATTCTAGGCTGACATTTCCCCTCCCCCTGCCAACTGAGAAGGCACAAAAGAAAAGTATTTGGGTCAAAGGAAATTTTCATTTTACATATTTAAATAAATCATGTCATTTGTTCCACTAAACTCAAGAGTTTCAGTAGGCAATTATTTCTTGATCACAGAACACACAAATCAGAACTCTGAGTCATAATAACACCTCTGATGCTGAAATAGTGAGACTAAGTCAGCTAAGATTTGAATGGTTTTCCTGCTTCTTGAAGATAGACAAACTGCTTTTAGCTCATGTCTATTTGTTAACACTGCTATTTTGTTACCTCTTTGATGGAATGAAACACAGTTTTAAATTCCAACTTTTACTAAAGCAAAGCATTTCTCTAAACAAAGTATTAGCTAATCTAAATAGATCTTCAACTTCAGGCTTCTTCCAAAATAAGTCATGTCCTTGTAAATTTAAGTGCTCTCCTGCTTTGCTTAAAAACACGTTTCATGTTTTAAGGGTTAGGCAAGTAAAGTGGCTTTCCTGGGCATTTTTCTATGTGTAAGGATATAACAATTCTTCCTGTGTCTGGGAAATTGAGATAGGATAGCACAGCCTAATGCAGAACATTGACTTTTAAGTCAGATCTGTGTTAGAATCCCTGCTCCATCACTTGCTGAGGGCCTCTGGGGAAACTACCAAACTTCTGAATTTCATCTGTAAAAATGGGCTAATAAAAACCCATAGCACCGAGCAGTTATAAATATTAAATAAGATGATAGTATAAATTGCTTAATAAGTTATATACTGTATGGTAAGCTCTCAATAAACTGCAACAGTTACTTTTACATTATTCAGGTTGGAACATTATTGAAAAAGTTTTATAACTTCTTGATGACTTCTAAGAAAGCAGAATATCCCATATTTAGTATAAATTTCTATTTGGATTATTGGATTTCACAGGCAACCAAAAAAACCTACACATGACTAACATGCAGCCATTATTCCGGCGGTTTTAAAATTGAGAAGAATTTGACCATACGAAACAAAAAGACAACCTGCTTTCCATATTTGTAACGTTTATGAACTATGTTAATACAAACATTATCAAATAAATATAACAATACCTCTCTTGCCTGCCTCACTTGTTTGTTGTAAGGATCAAATGAAATAATGTATGTGAAATTTCTATGTAAAATATCAAGCATCATCACACAAAGACAAAATATCATAGTATCAATATTATAACTAGTTCTGTTATCTTTAGCTATTAATTTTTGTGCATTTACTATGTGCCACTGCTCTAAACACATAGTCTTATTTAATCTCCACAGAATCTTTATCAGGTAGATATTCACCCCCACTTTACAGCTGAAGATACAGAGAACAGAGCTATTTAAGATTTGATTCCAGAACTCCACCTTCAAAGATTATGCTCAGTTACTGTACTACTCTGCTTTTTTTGACAATGTAAACAGGCTAAAAAATAAAACATGAAATTCATACAAAATTAAACCTAGAATTCTAGCTTTGCTATTTCTGTAGTTTTTCTAGGCTGTCAAATTATATGGTATCCGTTATTTGGAAGAAATTCTCTTTTTTTTAAAAGCAATTCTTTTTTAAGCTAATATACATAACTATTATTCCTAATTTTTCAAAAATGTCTTCTATTGAAAAACTATAGCACAAAAGTTTCTGTATTTTATCTAATTCTCTATGTGGTGCTTGAAAAGAAAAAAAAATGTATTTGTAAGACTGGCTCTGAAAACAAAAAACGTTCTGTGACATCTTCTTCTCAAATGATTATGTTTAATGTAAGCTGACAGCTTGACAGGAGAATATTTCTGTCTTGGACTTTACATACATTTAGTTTGACTATGGTCTCAGGGACACATGTCCATTCAAACATGGAAAAAAAAACTGTTTTCAAATGCTAGCAGCAGACTTAATAAAAAGCCTACTGTGCTGCGTGAAATATAACACAAGTGGAAAAGAGGATGTCAATAATAGAAAAGCAATAAAAGCTGTGAACCCTATCTTTACTTGTGTGCTTATGTTCCAACAATAGTATACATTCAAATTAAACACATTTTTTTTCATAAATGCACAAAAAAAAATGAATGATGGACTTTACCTCCCTCTCTCTGAACTATATGATAGAGGTGAACATTATGTAGAATACAGTCTAGATCATGGTCTGTGTAGCCTTTATCATGCATGTCATCCACAGAATCAGGATAAATGACTTGATCCCGAAGACTTCCAAGAGACATATATGGCCTGTAAAACACAAAGTGCGTAAGAGTCCCAGTACAAAATCACTTCAAAAATTAGTTTACTCAGTGTGACATCCTGGTGGCCTGAAAACTCTAGAGTAAACTTTGAATAGCATATTTCTAGGATTACATGTATTATCTCGTGGTGAGTATGTCTCTCTCAGGCATGGAGGGATAATACATTGTTATACTCATGTAAAAAATTGATTGAGATAGAGTCACAAGAAAAGTTTCCATAAGAAATACTAGAATATTTTCAGCACAGACATGCATACTTGTTCTCTTGTATTTTATAAAAGTTGCTTCAGTATTACATCTAAAGTTATTTGGGTTAAATATTATAAAATTTGAGGTTTTGATCCAGAAATATGAACAAATAAAACTTTTTAAAAAGTACCATTTATCATAAGAGAGATGCAAATTAAAACTATACTGAGTTTCTTATCAGATTGGCAGACATTCAAAAGCTTGACAACTCATTCAGCTGGTAAGTCTACAGAGAGACAGGTACTTTTATACCGTTGTGAAAATGCAAAATGGTACAACTCTTTGGAGAGGATTTGGCTAACCAATAGTCTGGCCTTTGACCCACCTCTAGGAATTTATTCTGAATATACACTTCCAAAAATATACCACCACAAACAAAAGAGGGTGTAAGGTTATCCAATACATCATTATTTACAACTGCAAAATATTGAGGACAACCTAAATGCCCATACAAAGGAGACTGACTGAGTAAACTATCACACCTGCACTATGAGCTATCAAACAGGACGTGAAGAGCTCCATGAATTGATATAGAGTGATTTCCGTAATATATTGTTAAGCTGAAAAGCCAAGTGCAATGTATACAAATTCTTTGTTTTTGAGGTCTATTCTGTGTATTATAAGATTTAGCAACATACTTGGTTCCTGCTCACTAGATGCTAGTAGCATATTCATTACAGTAGTGACCAAAAAAAAAAAAAAAAAAAAGTCTCCAGATAGGACAAAACCATCCTCATTTGATAGAACTACTGATATGTAATATACCATCTTTATGTAAAATGAAAGAAAAATGAGAAGATATGCATTTATCTGCTTATATTTATTTACAAAAGGAAACACAGTAAACCAGAAACTAATAAAATCAGTTATCCATAGGAGATGGGAGGAACAAGGCAGAACGGGCAGGGGAGGGAGCAACCTCTCCAAGTATGCTTTCTATACAGTTTTTACTTTTAGAATCATGTTAAAGTGCTATTATTCAAAATGAATTAAACCAATAAGGATGAAGGGAGAAACCCTAAATCTGAATACAAACAGAAATAAAAGAACTGAACAGTTTATCAAATGAATACCACATGGAAGGGGAAGGTGGGACTGATCCAAGTAACTTTCAAATTTAGTTACACAATTTCAGTTGAAGACCAAAAGACCCACAAAGACATCTTAAATCTTATTTGTCAGGTTTCCTGTTGCTAGTGTGTATAGGTGTAGCAATTCTGAAACTATTTCATTTATGTTGTAGGACTGACCAAATAAGAACACGTTTTAATAATGTTAGGAGGTAGGGTTCTCACTGTGGAAGAAAAAGGATACAAATGTGGAACGTGGAAATGCAAGAAAAAACCTGTAATACTTAATTGGAATTAGAGTATCAGTATGAATTCACAATTTAAAAAAAAAATCTGTTTCCTAGCTCTGTTTATATTTGGTGTATGCTGATATCCTTTGAGAAGGATACAACAGCATTTAGGTTAGACAGTGAGCTGAATTGTGGGGCTCAAAAGATAGGCCCAAGTCCTAACCCCTGGTATTTGTGAATATTGCCCTTATTTGGAAAAAGGGTCTTTGCAGACGTAATTAAATTAAGGATCTAACGGCTATCCTGGATTAACCAGATGGGTCCCAAATCCAATAAGTGCCTTTAAAGAAGAGGAAAAACATAGTGAAGAGAGAGAGTCATGTGAAGACAGAGGCAGAGACTGGACTTTGTGGTCACAGGCCAAGGAATGCCTGGCACCCCTAGAAGCTGGAAGAGGCAAGAAAAGATTC
This sequence comes from Vicugna pacos, assembly GCF_048564905.1. Lineage (NCBI taxonomy): Eukaryota > Metazoa > Chordata > Mammalia > Artiodactyla > Camelidae > Vicugna > Vicugna pacos. Next base: position 20,105,687 of record NC_132998.1, on the reverse strand, counting down.
TTCCTTAGAGCTTCCAGAGGGAGGGGGACCCTGCCAATACCTTGATTTTAGGCTCCTGGCCTCTAGCACTGTGGGAAAATTAGTTTCTATTGTTTCAAACCACCACATTTTTGGTTACAACAGATGTTGGAAACTAATACAGGTAGTATTACTGAAAAAAAAAAGTGTAACCTAAATTGTATCATGAGGAAACTATTAGACAAACCCAAATTGAAGGACTTTACAAATAAACAGTAAGAACAACAGCATTCATGCACTCATTACAAATATCAGTGTCACAGAAAACAAAGAATGGCTGAGGAATTCTTTCAGATTAAAAGAAACTAGAGCAACACGGCAACAAAAATGCAATGTATGAAGCTGGATTGAGAAAAACAAATTATTATGAAGAATAGTATTATGACAGTTGGTCAGATTCGAATGTGGAAATTTGTTGGAGGAGGAAATTAAGAGCATCTGACTGTCAGTTGACCTGTGAGCTGGACCCAGGCAATTTGAGGCTCCTCACCCTCTCTCCTGGCCTTGGAATGCACGCTCAACCCACGGTCCCCACGGTTGGGAAGGCTTTTGGCTTTCCACTGTTGAGTGTAGTACTCAACTTGGCTGTAGGTTTGTCATATACAGCTTTTAATATGTAGAGATATGTTCTCTCTATACCCACTTTGGTAAGAGCTTTTATCATGAATGGTTGCCGAATTTTATCAAAGGCTTTTTCTGCATCTATGGAGATGCTTATGTGATTTTTGTCCTTTCTCTTGTTGGTGTGGTGTATCACATGGATTGATTTGTGTGTGTTAAACCATCCTTATGTCCCTGGAATGAATCCAACGTGATTGTAGCATATGATCTTTTTCATATGTCGTTGGATTCAGTTTGCTTATATTTCGTTGAGAATTCGTATCTATGTTCATCAAAGATATTGGCTTATAGTTTTCTTTTTTCTTAGTGTTTTTGTCTGGTTTTGGTTTCAAGGTGGCTTCATAGAATGAGTTTGGGAGTGTTCCCTCCTCTTCAATCTTTTGGAAGAGTTTGAGAAGGATTTGAAGACATATTTTCTATCATGTTAAGCATTCAAATAATGTGACTATCTTAAATTAATACCTGGTAATAATAACAGTAGCATAAAATAAGTGTTGACCACTAAGGCCAGTGAACAATTTTTCAGTCAGTAAGCTGAGACTACTTAGAAGAAGAAATACAAGGAAGTCTTAGGAATCAGTACTTTTTCTAACTTCCAAAGTGATGCCAGTTCCTAAGGTATAAACCCCAGGAATAATTCAGTCTACAGAACAGCCATGACACAACACATAATTGAGACTACAGTGATTAAAATACATCTGAACATTAATTTCAAAAGTGTTTCTACAGGATTCCACCATAAGACTTAATTGGCAATATATGATGAAATTATTTTTTATATGTACATTTCAGTGATGATGGTATAGAGTCGTGGTTGTGAGAATGGGTTTTGCAGAGATGGTTCTGGGCTGGAATCCTGATCTCACTATTTACTAGCAATGTGACCCAAATTCTGAGTTATAGTTACCTTTCTGTAAAGTTACTTACTTTATTGCATTCGTTATAAGGACTAAATGAAGTAGTGGGTTTTTATAAAGCTTAAATGAAGCAGTGTAGTCAGAGCACTTAGTACTGTACAGGCACACAGTAAGTATTTAATAAACTATTATGAAAACAAAAATGTTCATTTCGACTTAGGTTTATGTTATCTATCTATGTGAAAAGGCAATATTTAAGAGTAGATGCAAAAGAATTTCTATTTAGCAAGCTAAGACATGTGTTGTTTTATATCCCATACTAAATTTTTATTATTCTCAAAATGATTAATAAATAATAACTACCTAATTATCTAGATTTTAGAGAATGTATTTTGGTAAGCACATAAGAAGGTTTCTCAAGTGTATCCAGAAGTATTTCTTTTAGTAACTGGAGCACCACTTAATTCATTAGAGCAATTTATGGGAACTTGAAGGTATCAATATGCACAAGGCTGTCAAATATTTTCTTTGTAAGAGGAATCTGGAGAAGCAAGACCTCGTCACTTCTTTAAAAGATTAATATTTATAATTTATTTATGCCTTCTGCAATCTGTCAATTCTGTTTGATAAATACATATGAAAATTTATCTCATAAGAATTCAATTATAATTAAATTTTGTTTTTGCAATGTTTAATTTCTTATTGAGTTTACAAGCCTAATAATATGTGGAATATGCATTCTTGAAATTAAAAAAGTAAAAACAAAACATCATTCTTAACCACTAAGTTATTTTTTTTAATTTAGTCAGGATAAGATTTAAATAAAATGCCAGACAATAAACATTTATGACACTAAATGAAGAACTGCAAATGTGTCTACATCATTCATTTGAGTTACTGTTACTCAAAGTGACTTAATAAAGCATGAAAGGTGCTACTTTGAAAATTTATATGAAGAGAATGCTGATGAAATTATACAAAAAATATTTCATAGAATGATATATTCATTAAGGAACCAATAAACAGTGCTTTATTAAAGTTCCATTTTCTCTCAATTATTATTTTGTGATCATGTGAAATGGTAAAAATAACACATTTTATATGTATTTATTGAGGTACACAGGCACTAAGGATACTCTAATAGATATTGTTAATATAATTATTTTAAAATACTATTATAAAGTTAAAGTTGCCACTGAAGTCTCTGCAAAGGCTGTCTTAAGAAAATTTGGGATGATGCTGAATCTATCTGAAAGCACAAGAAAACGAAGGACCCTATATCCGCTGTCTCTATGATTAGTTTGCATGGGAGCCTTTCTCCAGCTCAAAGGCCTGGAATTTAACATTTTGAGCTAGCTCAAGTTTCTCTAGTCCTACCACAGCTATACATAATTGATAAGCACTTAAAGTACCCTTTACTAAACTTTCCTCTCGAGATATGTAGACCTATTCAGATTATCTTTTAAATATTTCAGGTAGATCAATTACCATGTCAGATGTTATTAGCTTACTTGCTCTGGCCCATCAGAAAGTAGAGCATGCAACATACCTAATAGAAACAACAAAAGAGATAGATTGCTTATAATCAGTAGATGTCGAAAAAGAAACACTATCTTGTGTCAATTTACTTTCTCTAAGTAAAACCTAGAATTTGTGGAAAATGTATTGGAATAAACGTATAGGTATCACATTATAATTTAAATCATCATTACTTAAGCAATTATCAAAATTTTCTTTGTAATCTGGAATCACTTTGAGTGCATCTTTATTTAAAATTATTAATTATAATAGTAAAATTGAGGTGAAATTATTTGAGATCATATCCATTTCCAGGGATTATGGCTTTTTATAGGTCTATTACAAATGTCTCAGGGTGCTTTTACAACTTGTATTTACTCTCTACTTCTCCATGTTAAATATCTGACAATATATGATTATTTGGTAAAATATATTGACATTTATTAGGGTTTATACTCATATATTTTTATATTATTATCTCTTTTCCCCTTTAATAATGTCAAAGCAGGAAGCAGGAGAAAACATTGAGAAATACTAGCTCTGTACCTGAAGTCTCTGGAATGATCACCCAAAAAGCTAAATACTTCATAGTCATCTAGAATTTAATTGTGAACAACATTGATAAAAAACGTACAGCAATATAGTGTTTAAGGCATGAAATGATGTTAAGAATAAGCTACAGCCATGTACTGCTGTGTTGCCACAGTAATAAGTTAGCAACATAAAAGCCATAAAATCCAGCTACTCATATAAATGTACATGCTGGGACCAATCATGTCATCAGATTTTTCTCATGAACATTGGGAACTAGATTTGAGTCCTCAATGAATAAATCACTCAATATTCTTAAAATAAATATGTGCAAAAAAAAACTTAACTGAAAAGACATATTTACTATTACTGAAATCATATTTCTAGGATAAGATATTTCTAGGTACCACAGCCTCTTAAGAGCAGGGACGGTGTTTGTTTTCAAGTAATGAGAATACTGTTATTGCAATAATCAAGTACTCCCAAACTGATAAGACTGCAAACTTCTTAAAAGTCAACTTTGTTAAGAGTTTGTATCATGATGTTAGATCACTATATGAAATTCCTGGTACTTGACTTTTTGACCTACAAAAATTGCAATTCCATACGGTTTAACCTAATAATCGACTCATGAAATGTTGAAAATTTTGACGCAAAGGAAGATTTTTCCATGATTAATCAACCCATAAAAGAGTTAAACATGAAAAAAAGTATCCTCAACAGTTTTACTAGCAATAAATAAAAACAAAAAGCTGCAATTATGCTTCTATTTATAGATCTCCTTAAGAAAATTTTAAAAGCTGAACTGTGCCGAGTACTACCCAGGAGGTAGTAAAACGTACGATTTACAATTCTGTCAGCCAACTGCCCAAAGATCTGCAAAGTTTACTTGCTTTGAGTCTAACAGTCAGAAAGCAAAAGAATAGAAGTGAATTAGCTACAGCAATACTACTGAACCTTATTCCTGGTAAAATAATTTCTTTTAAAAAGGACATGTTAAGGGACAAATATTTATCACCATCATAAAGAGGATTATATGATACATCTAGTGTAAGCAATAAAATAGTCTGTTTCCTAAGAAGCCAGACCAGTTTGGCAGTAGAAACCAAATCCGTGGAGAAGTACATTCATTATTATGTAAGCATTTAACAGACGTTCACTGCACAGTTATTACAGGCCAACAGGCATACAATAGATTTAGAACACCCCCCAGTGCTGCACATAGACACGCAGATGCCCTTTCTCCCTTATATCTTATGAGGATTTGTTCAACAGTGACTCAACAAGAGCAAAATCTGTTCCAGTAACAAGTCCAGATTTGTCTAATTGACAACATAAAGGGTAAATAATAATTTTGTATGCTATAATGTGCCACAAAAATTAAAATTTGCTTATTTACTATCTCCGCAAGAAGTGTCTGATTTAAAATTAAGGGAACATTATTGAGAGATGATTTTAAATTTTATAGAGAAGTGGGTTTTAGAAGAATAGGAAAGAATAGAGAACATACAGTCATTTGAAAGTGATCTGAAAATAGTTCAAGTGAATTTCACTTTTATACAAGAATATGGCTTATTTCACATTAATATAAGTAAATGACAGCCAAGTACTTGTGCTAAACTTTATGCTGCATTGGCCTGGATTGCCCTGTACCCCAACCATTATAAGGATCTCTGCTTCCAAACAATAGCTTGATATTGGTACAGATTAAGCATTATCAAGTAAACAATCTTAACTGGTGATACTCACTTGCAAGGTGAGGCAAGAGAGTTATACGTTTTCAGAAACACGTCCCCTGCTGTGAGTAATAATCAAGACAAAGCAACTTTAGAGTTAGACACACCTAAGTTCAAATGTTGGCTCCAACATTTATCAGCTGAAGGCCTTCAACCTCTCCAGATTTTCTCATCTATAAAATAGGGATACTAACACCAACTTTATGGGTTGTCATATAGAAAAATTAGAAACATGTAATATTTGTAGAATAGTGACTAATACACAGTAATTGCTTGGGTTAAAAGCAATAGGTCAGAGATGCTCAGCTCTCGCTCAAGATGTCCTAGGATTCACTACTATCTCAGAAGGTCATAAGATTATCAAAATAAAAGTCAATACTAATTCACTTTATTTTAAAAATACATAGCCTATATCCTTAAAGAGATGAGTAAAATGTCATTAAAGAAAACATGGATTAAATGTTGGCACTTTGAAAAGATGAGATTTCAAGTCATAAGCTCTTCCATTAAAAACAGTTGAAGAACACAGAAAGTTTTTAAAGTGGATGCAAATTATAAAAGAATGTAGTTTGTTATTCCCCATGAATTTGGGACAGTGCTAAAGAAGCTTTAATTATTGTCTGAGAAAATATTTAAGATCAAAGAGTGGGGTGTTTTTTCCAATCAGAGGTAGATGTTGTTAATATTATATTACTAATCTGAAATAAGAGGCAGTGAATACAGAAGATTTATATCCAAAAATAAAGTGAATACTAATTCTGGCTTTAAACTGCTATGCAACTCAAAGTATTAAAGTTTCTAATCCCTTTGAACTCTAATTTAATTATTTAAAATATTCTATTCAGCCTAACTAATGCAGAGCATAATCAATAGGTACTGTTCATACGTTAAAAGATAGTCAGAAGTTACCCATTATTAATTTTCTACACAATTTAAATAGTCATGCTATCATTCCCATGTACAGCCAAATTTAGGATTTTTACATTGTATTTAATTTTAAAATATGATTCCTAACTATTTTATTTATTAAGCAGCATTTACATTTAGTCTAGAAGATTAGGTAACATGGTACTTGAATATACTACCCTGTGAATGAAGTAGTTAGTAAGCAAATACTGAGCTGATAAATAACATGTTATTTATAATTTCAGAATATCTTCTGAGAAAAAACATAACGAATGTTGTAGAAACGTTACTATCTTCTTTTGCTGTTTTTCAAGAAGCATTAACACTCTAAAATTTAACCTGTTAAGACTATATATTAGACTCAAGCTTGGTGTTTTAGAGGGAGAGGGACTAAGACAATCTTGCTTAGAAGGAAGTATCCAAAAAAGAAAAACAATGAACTTGTGCTTACTTGAATCTGTAACATTTGTGATGTATTTAGATACTGGAGAAACATTCAATTTATGACAATTGTTACAATCCTAACTTTTAAAACCCAGGTCAAATGACACACTGTTCTACAATATTTCTTCTCATTTTGAACATTTGTATAGCATTTCTTGCCTTTGTTGAGGCACTAACTCAGGCTTTTATTAAAGCTAAGTTACATGTTTTTGTTTATAACCAAATGAGACATAAGCACACGATGAGAGGGACTCTGCCTTTATTCACTCTCACGTTGAGAGGGACTCTGCCTTTATTCACTGTCTGCCCTCCACAGCATCTTATAGCAGGGCTTTAATAAACACTGTTCCAAAAAGAGAGAGTAGCGCACTGACAAAGAACAAAGTATAGCAATTTTCACAAGAGATGAAATACAATACCCCTGCTATTTCACCCCCATTTTTTCTGTTCTATTTTCTCTTTCTTTTTAAAAATGTTTAGTCAAATTTAATTCAATCCTTATAATACAATCCTTTCACTTTCTTAAATTTTACTCCTCAGACTCCCAAGTCAAGGATGGCTAGGAATTTGTACCAATTACCTTTACATTTAAAAAAAAATTGTGGGAAGTCTGAATCTATTTTAGATCTGTTGGCCTTAGTGTAAGTATTTGGGCATGAAGTTTACAGTAATAAGATTATGGTTAAAATTTGTCCCCAGATATTTCTACCAAGAAAGGGTAGTGATAGCAGGAGCTTTGGGAACAGAATTACATGGTGGGTTGCTGCCAAACTGGAGACTGTTGCTCAGGAGAATTATGTGATGTATACAAACTATACCCAAGAGGATTAAAAAAAAAATGTAGCACAAAGGAACCTAAGGTTTTGCTACCTGTTGTCAGTAAACATTTATTATCTTGTTTTGCTTCCTGCCCTTCCTTCCACCCTCTCTCTATCCCTTCCTTCCCTCTTTCCTTCTTCTCTCCCTCCTTTCCTCTCCCTTACTCTGTCTCCCCAACCTCCACCAAATGTTTCAATTTCCCATTCTGGTGAGTGTTAGCATACAATAATATTTTGTTAGCAGGTGAACTAAACAAATGAATTAAAGGCTGGGCTTCTGAGGCTTTAATGGCTGGAGATAGAGATGTACTAGGGAATTGCTGTATGACTAATGAGCCATAAATTAGAGAATGGGTGAAAGTAAGAGCAGGAGACCATAAATCTACCTTTAGGTGTTTGGGAAGACAGAGAAACTGCACCAAGAACTGACAAAAGAAATTCAGGACCTGAATTCAAGTGTAAGAATTTTCCTGAGGGTCAGATGGCTAATACAGGAGAGAACAATGAATTACAATGATCAGTTTAAAGAGTACAGCCACATTGATCAGGAAATTTAGTCTCAAACAGCCTAAAATTGCCAAAGTATTTTCCTAAGTACTATCTGAGCAAAATAAGTGTTTTACCATATACCACCCCATAGATTTAGAGTGGTTAAATCTTTTTTAGATGAAATGTTCCTTGCGAAAACTTATCAAATGTTCCGGTAATTATATCCAATCATTAATGAAAATGGAATGAGAGAAAACTGCTTTGAAACTAATTTATCCTCACAACTTTTTATTTGTATTCTTGAACTAAGGCCTAGATTCCCTTTTCTCTGGTTCTCACTATTAACATTGCTAAAGTACCAGAAGACATTAACTGGAAAAACATTGAGGTGATTTCATAATTTCTTAGGAAATCAGGTTTCTCAACTTGCAAACTGAGCCATAGCAGCTTTTCAAATTCTCTGAAGATTTGGTTAAAAAAGTTAAGTAGTCCCAATATACTTAATCAGAACATTTTTTTTCCCTCAGAAGTTCACTTTTTCCTTCTGTACATTACACGACATTATTAGAAATCCACTTTAACAAAACACTCTATTTTCCCCATGAAAATAACAACCTACATTTGATCATTGCATAAAGAGATCTATCCTCTACCAAGAAGTATTTCAATCACAGAAAAAGAAAACAGAGGTATTACTATAAAGGTCTGTTTGTGATTTATGAAGTTTATTCTGCAGGTACCTAAGACTCAATTCTATATTTAATTTACGTTTTTTTATTCCAAACTAGTACTTAACCATATTCTATTGCTATACATTGATGCAATGAAATATCAGACAATATTCATTAATGAGAATATCCTAAGAAGAAAAATTTTAGATTATCTGACAAATATTTTGAAATTGATTGTAGCAGATTTCTTTAAAATCAAAAAAAGACTCATAAGATTATTTTCAAATTTTCTTGAAAAACATCAGCAGCAGCACATTTAGGTTCTCTTAGTTTACATATATTTAAATAAATTCTACACTTTTGGGCAAGATATTGGTCTTATGAGATTTTTAACAAATACAAATTTTCATGTTCCTAGAAGCTATACAATGAAGATAAAATGACTTTTAACATAAATTATTAAAAAACATTTTTAGCCTTAAAAAATAGACTTTTCATTTTCATTTTTCTCCTTAACTAAGTTGCAAGTTGACTTTTGCTTAGGCAACAGTAAATTTAATAACTAAGAAAAAATTTCCCAGTGATTTATGTTTGTTGCAAAGTAACATGGTTATGTCTCTCTGAGGGAAAAGACTGGAATTTAAGCAATTTTTCCCACTTTAAATAATTGTGGTAAAATACATGTAAAATAAAATTTACTTATCTGTTTTTAAGTATACTGTTCAGTGATATTTTTCCAGCTTTACTGAGATAAAATTGACATATAGCATTGTGTAAGTTTAAGTTATAAACATGTTGATTCGAGACACTTGAATATGCAGCAAAATAATCATCATCGCAGTATTACCTGACCCCTCTATATCCTGACATAATTATTGTGTTTTTTTTGTGAGAACATTGGAATTCTACTCTCAACAATTTCCATTATGAACTATAATCACAATACTGTGTGTTAGATTCCCTGAACTTATTCAGACCAATGTCAAGGTGTTTTCCCCAAGTTTTCTTATAAGAGTTTTATGGTTTTGGCCTTACATTTAGGTCTTTAATTCATTTCTAGTTCATTTTTGTGAGTGGTGTAAGTTAGGAGAAGTCCAATTTCATTGTTCTGCATGTGGTTATCCAGTTTTTCCAATACCATTTATTGAAGAGACTATCTTTGAATAGTCTTGACTCCCTTGGCAAATATTAATTGACTAAATGCAGGCATTTATTTCTGGGTCCTCCATTCTGTTCCATTGGTCTATGTCTCTTTTTATTCTCGTACCACACTATTTTGATGACGATAGGTTGGTAAAAGTTTGAAAACAGGAAATGTGATTTCTCCAGCCTTGTTCTTTTTTCTCATGAATGCTTTGGCTCTTCAGGGTCTTTTGTGCTTCCACACATATTTTAGGATTGTTTTTTCTATTTCTGTGAAAAATGGCATTGGAATTTTTATAGGAATTGCATTGAATCTATAGATGGCTTTATGTAGTATGGACATTTTAAATAACATTGATTTCAATCCCTGGACATAAGATATCCTTCCTTTTGTTTACATATTCTTTAGTTTCTTTCATCAAAGTCTAGTACTTTGCAGTTTACTGATCTTTCACTTCCTTGGTTACAATTTCTTAAGTACTTCATTGTTTTTTGATGCTATTGTAAATTGAATTTTTTTTTCAGATAGTTTGCTGAAGTGTATGGAAACACACTGATTTCTGTATTTTGATTTGGTATTCTACAACTTTACTGAATTTATTGATTTGTTCTAAATGTTTTTGGTAGCATCTTTAGGATCTTCTATACGTAAGATCGTATCATATGCAAAGACAATTTTACTTCTTCCCTGCTGGATTGGATGCCTCTTATTTCTTTATATTGCCTGATTGGTCTGTCTCAGACTTCCAGTACTATTTTGAGTAAGAATGATCAAAGTGGGCACCCTTGTCTTGTTTCTGATCTTAGAGGGAAAACTTTCAGCCTTTCACTATTGAATGCGATATAACTCTGAGTCTGTCATATGTGGCCTTTGTTATGTTGAAGTATGTTCCTTCTATACTCAGTTTACTAAGAGTTTTTATTGTGAAAGGATGTTAAGTTTTGTCAAATGCTTTTTCCACGTCTACTGATATGATCATATGATATTTATTTTTCATTTTATTCACGTGATGTTTGATACTTATTGATTTGCATATATTGAAACATCATTGTATTCCAAGAATAAATCCAGCTTGACCATGGTAGGTTTTTTTTAGTGAGTTGTTAAGTTCGTTTACTAGTATTTTGTTCAGAAGTTTTGCATCTATCTTCATCAGGCATATTGGTCTGTGGTTGTCTTATCCTGTAGTGTCCCTTAACTGGCTTTGGCATCAGGGTAATGCTGGCCTCATAAATTGAGTCTGGGAGTGTTACATCCTCTTTAATCTTTTGAAAAGTTTGAGAAGTTTGTTATTAATTCTTCTTTAAATGTTTGTTAGAATTCACTAGTAAAACCAACTGATCCTGGGCTTTTCCTTTGGGGGAGGTTTTTGATTAATGATTCAATTGCCTTACTTGTTAATGTTATTTTTTACTTCTTCATGAATCAATCTGGGTAAGTTGTATATTTCTAAGCATTTATCCATTTCTTCTAGATTTCTAGTTTGTTTGCACATAATTGCTCATAGTAGTCTCATGATCCTATGTATTTCCACGGTATCAGTTGTAATGCCTCCTCTTGTCTTTCTGATTTTATTTTTTCCTCCCCGTCCCTTAGTCTAGCTAAACGTTTGTCAATATTATCTTTAGAAACAACCAGTTCTTAGTTTTGTTCATTTTTCTATTGTTTTTCTGGTCTCTATTTCATTTATTTCTGTTCTTCTCTTGTTATTTCCTTCCTTCTGCTAACTGTCGGCTTCATTTGTTCTTCTTTTTCTAGTTCTTTGAGGTGTGAAGTAAGGTTCATTTGAGACTTCTTTTTTTCTCAATATAGGCATTTATTGCTATAAATGCCCCTCTTAGAATTGCTACTGCTACATCTCATAGAAACCGTGTTTCCATTTTCATTTCTTTCAGTGTTTTTTAAATTTCTTTTTTGATTTTTTTCTTTGACCCACTGGTTGCTCTGCAGTGTGTTGCTTAATTTCCATATATTTGTAAATTTTTCAGCTTTCCTCCTTTTATTGATTTCCAGTTTCATAGTGTTATAATGGGAAAAATACTTGGTATGATTTCAGTCTTCTTAATTTTGCTAAGACTTATTTTTGTGCCTATCATATGATATTCCTAGAGAATGTTTCATCCATGATTGAGAAGTGTATTCTGCTGTTGTTGGATGGAATGTCTACATATGTCTACTAAGTTCATTTGATCTAAATATGGTTCAAATCTAGTATTGCCTTGTTGGCTTTCTGTTAGGATGATCTATCCATTGTTAAAAGTGAGGCAATGAAGTCCCCAGTTATTAATGTATTATTATCTATCTCTCTTCAGATTTGTTAGTATTTGCTCAATATATTTAGGTGCTCTGATGTTGAATGTGTATACAATTATTATATTTTCTTGATGAATTGATCCGATTTTCATTATATAATGACCTTCTTTGTCTCTTTTTATCACTTCTGGCTTAAGCCATAATCTTCATCCTTCTACACTTCAGGTAGCTTCCTACCACCACTGTAGGTCTTACAGAAAAAGCCGCACAAGCCTCATCTGCCTAACTGCAACATATGATCTACAAATCAGACCAGTGGGCAGGATAGCACAAGCACTTTCTGACAAGGGAAAAGGAGCAAGAGGGATTTGACAGCACCACATCTGATGGAACTTTTGTATTTGCTCTAGGTACCTCAGCCTAGGTGCTCTATTAGTTTCCACAGAACGGTCCTCTAGCACAGTAGGAGGACTTTTGTGATGTCGACCTAACTCAGGGTGATGACAGATGGAAAAATCACTGGGTCAAATGAACATGAGGTGTGTCTCTTCTTTAAATTCATTTACTCTCACCCACAATAAATATTCCAAATTTTCCAAGTGTAATTTTCTGTTTAGACATTTGTAAATTGTCATAAGGGAAGATAACTAAAAACTTCAGAAGAAACAATGTTCCTTTTAAATATTTCTAGGCTTGCTTTTACACTCATTTTTAAACTATTTTTAATTAAGGTAGTTTCAAATCATTAATTAAGTATATAGAATAACTGTAATAAAGACTATTTTACAGAGGCTTCTAAAACATAAATGAACAATTTTAGAACATAGAAATAAATGTATGTGGCTTGATGGAGAGATTAATATACTACCCAAGTACCATTTTTTGTGAATGAGACGAGATAATTTGACATCTAAGGCAATGTAATTATTCTTTGGGTGAGCCTGCTATTCCTTGAGACTAACATCTGTAGTCTTTGAGCGTTCATTACAACTAGATAGATGTGAAAACGACAAGAAGTGGTGTTGTATTGGAAACTACTTAATTAAAGCAGTAATAAAACTTTTATGATAACTGAATTTTTATTTCTTTAATAGTTTTTCTCTATGAAAACATTCTTAAAGATTGCTTACAGAAGAGCTTAAGGAATCAAGATAATTCAAAAGCAAAAGGAAATTGTTTTTTGTGATATAAAAAATTTACCTACCTTTGTGGAATATAGAACATATGTTGTGGAGGTGGTTTATATAGGACTCCTTCATACACAGGCCACAGGCCACTTAAAATTCTGAAGAGAGAACTTTTCCCACAACCATTGGGCCCAGTTATCAAAAGATGCATTCCTTCTTCTACCTAAAGTAAAAAATAAAATTACAAATTACAATATTTAAAAATGATTTTATTTGGCAGCTTTAAAAGTGATTATTTTTAAAAAAAATTTTTCAAACACATGATAACCTAGGATGGGCAATGGATCAAAGAAAAATATATTAGGACTGAGAACATCAAATTTAGCTTTGGACTATGCTCTGAAGCTAAAAGCATCATGAAATAACCCCCTTCCAAAGAAAATGGATCTTCTTGGAATGAGCACTGACTTTCCAAAATTTTAATTGAGGTCTTATCAGATACTACACACATATGTAGGAACATAAGTACATGGAGTTTCCTATCACATGGAGATAGGAAACTGCAAAACCTTAAATTCAAATGAAAATAGATTAAATTTACTTTATTTATATTAATTTTTGATTACATTTATTTGAATTAAAATACAGCTTTGTAGTATTTGTAGGTTGAAGTTACTATCTACAAAGCAGTTATTCTAAGAGCCAGTTGGGTTGTTTCATTCAGTAGTCTGAAATGTTACAGAAATCACAAAAGCCCATAATCAGAAAGATAAAACAATACTTATTCTGCTTTATTCACAGATGGAGAAAATATGTTTACCACAAGACAGAGACAAGCAAGAGGACTATAATTTAGTCTTGTGGCTAGGAATGAATTAAAACAAATATGTATATATATGCATATATTTACATATATACACATATGACAATAAAAAAGTTATCTATTCATTGTTGATTGGATGCTTCTCTTTAGAATCCTCCATCTTATTTATCATTTAAATTCAAACAGTTAAATTTTATGAGTTCTCATTCCACCCAATAGGATTAGGAAGTTGTCAGTGTATGGTATTTAAAAGCATTGTGAAAATCAACGAAAAGGAATACCATTAAAGAATTTGGTCTACTTCTAAGAACAAATGATATTTTATAATCAGCGATTTTAAAATGAATATAGTATGAAAGTCTGACAGACAGAAATCTACAGTATGTCTGTAGAAGTAGCTTTGTGTAGTCCAGATACAAATATCTGAGTGTCAGTGAGGTAGAATACATTGTGTTGAAAACTCAAAGATGAAAGAGCATTCTATTACTTGTAAAATGTCAGTATAAGGAACTTGTCCCATTTATATTCATTACTTATTTGCTGCATATAAGCTAAAATCTTTTTGTTGAAAGAAGGTGGTGGGGAGAGGAAAGGAGGAAGAAGGGAAGGAAAAAAGAGTTGATATGAAGATTAGATAAAGGAACTAAGAATGTATGGAATAAACATAAAATGGTTCAGATTCATATTTTGTCTAAATAATTAGACATTTCCTCAGCAAACATTGATTGAATATCTGTATGTTCCTGACATTCTTCTAGGCACAGGGCATACAGTGCTGCCCAAAACAAAGTCCCTGTTCTCATGGAGCTTTCCAAAGAGAAAGATGTTAATAAACACATGAACAGAAAACTCACTAGTGATAAATGCTAGCATGATATCAAAAAGAAGGATTGTCTTAGGGAAAGGTGGTGGCGTTGTGAGGTTGGAGGTGGGGCTTCTTTTGATCTGGTGATCAAGAGAGTCCTCTTTGAGGAGGTAACATTTCAGTCAAGCCTGGGTGACAAAAAAGGAACCCGTGAGATCTGAGGGAAGAGCATTCCAGGCAAGGAAGACAGCTACCACAGGGACATAAGACAGGAGGAAGACTTGAGTCTATAAAATCTGACCATAGATATTTTCTCTCCCTCTATATGGCCAAACGAAATGCTATTTTGATAGACCAAAGTTCAAAAAAATTCTGGGAAGACCAGAAAGAATTAATTTTGTAATTTTCTATGCTCTTTCAGTAGAGAGAGGATTAAGAAAGTTTAATTTTGTAGAGGCATAAATACTTGTCAAATCATTTTTTTAAGACATGTGTCACAGCAAAAGGTATATAAACAAAATATTTTAATAGGGTCATTCTCTATTAGGAATCCTCAGAAACTGAACACATTTTGAGTCATAAAAGAAGATTTTTCTACATTCATATTCTTTTTTTAGCATTAGTTTCCTGATATTTAGTAAACAGTGAGTGTGAGGCAAAAGAATTCCCGTGTTTACTGAATTTTTTTCTCCAAATGGTTTTTCAGTTCTGAAAGGCCAACATAAGAAACTGAGTATTTTCCTGTAGAAACCTGTTTATCTGTCAATCCACACAGAGAAAACAAAAGTTTCTATTATATCTTAGGGATCTTTCTATTATATTTAGGGATCTGAGACTTTAAATAAAACTTCCTGACTCAGAAATAAACAATTATCATAAGAGTACACTATATTAACATATATCTTTGAATAACATCAAAATTTATGATACTTTCACTAGATTAAATATTTTAAAGTTCATTTTTTATAAAAATAAACTGAGCTCTGAATTTTTTCACAGAAAGAGTGTGATGTACTCACAATAATGTAGTTAGTAGGGGGCATAATTCAAGACTCTTCTTCTATTTAATAAATGAAGCAGTAAGAATTGATGTTATGAAACCTAACCTGATGGAAAACCACTATACAAAAAGTTGTAAATTATAAATTGCTAAATTATTAGTAAATAGTTTATCCCATGTAGGCCTCTACAAAGGTTTTACTTTGAACCTACTTAAGATTATGTTGGATCTTTAGCACCTAACTGGTACTCTTTAGGTCTATAAATGGAAAAATAAAGCGCAAACAAACTGTAGTCAAAACACAATTTCTCTTACATTTATTAACACAGAATTTCCCCCATTCAGTACCTCTCATCCTCTCCAGCAGCCTTATGCATTTGTAAATACATCTTTAATAATTAAACCTAAAGTCCATATTAAAATCATTAAATGCACATGTATTGTCATATTTGTAGTTCTGTTACCAAGTCCAATTATGTCATTGTTTGAACTAAGCACAGATAACTTCACTATGCTTATCAGCAAATTATTTTGTACTTGAATTTCAAAATGTTTGTTTGAATTTTACAATGCTTTAAATCAGAGCCTCAGATTTATTAGCTATTCTTACATCTTAGTTTTTATAATCAAGACAGAATATTAAGTAACAAATAACTATTATTCTCAACTGAATTAAAAACTAAATTCGAATTCATGAATCTTCTGATTATTTTTTCCTAACAGAAGATGTGATTGAAAATATAAATTAAACTTAGAGAAGGTGAATTAATGGAGGTAAATTTGCTGATGACCTCTACTCTCATATTTTAGTACATATGTAATGACACAGACTTATATTTTTGAGTAATTCTTATAAGGAAAAAATGAAAATTTATTTTCAGATATTAATTTCTGGGAAGTCTCCTATGGTTCCCAAAAGTTACCTTGTATGGGCTCTCAGGGTACTGTAATTTGGATTTTCAACCTGGAAATAAAGCAGTAGAAATCAAATTCCTCTTTCTCCCTGCTTTCTGAGGAAGTAACTGCTTCTGTAACTGAGCTACTGTGCATACCTTTCTTGATTTCCCCTCCTTTCCATATGATCCTCCAAGTATTTAACATAAGGTACATGAATTCTGAGTTGTTTTGTATTAGTGTGTTGACAACAATCAGAAGATTCTTGAATATCATCTTACTTTGAAGTTTAGCCTGGAAGCCACCACTTCTCCCGTTGGTGTAATTATGGGAACATTTTCACAAATAATTCCATGATCCACATCAATAACTTTTCCTATAAGTTAAGGAACAGTTTAAGTTTCGAAAGCTATCATGTGTTATTGTTAATTAAGTAAGTTCAAGTATAAATACAGCATAACAGATAAATTCACTATAAAGATAAGTCACAGTAACAAACCAAAGACACAAATGTAAATATAGATACCCGTATCTACAGCAAAGTCTAATGTAAATTTGCACATTTTGACACATCTATTCGGAAAATCTTTTTCAGAAATATTGACAATAGTATGTCAACATCATAATGAGAGCAAAGCTAAACTCTATCTGGTATAACCCAGCCACACTCTATAACTACTTATTTCTCTAAATTAACCTTTCCTACAGAAAAAACCCACAATGTTGCAAAGGGAAATTAAGACATGGAATAATACAATTTTTAAAACTATGATAACCAAACCAAATGACAGAATAATGAAGAATAATATTGACATTAGCTTTAATTCTGTTTTTTGGATTTTAAAAGCAAACATGCATTTTTGCCATATGTGCAGTTTCTAAAAATAATTCTAGAAATTTTGTCCTAAATAAAGGTAGCATAATAGTTTTTATGGTAATGTTAGTCACTACTCTTCAAAATGCAGCACTAATTTTAAGAATAACTGTTTAAATAACTAAATGTTGGTTCCTTATAATTGTCCAAAGCTATCTTCTAAAAAACTTTGGTTCTGCTGATAAACACTTAAATATAGGAAAAATATGAAAAAAAAGAAAAATATGAAAACATTTGAGTTTAATACCTTTGATTTCCAGTGTCTCACTGAGGGGCAATTCTATGTTAGCTCCGCTCTTGCTATGGTTTTCAGACTCTTGCATGACACCGGTTCTCTTAAAAATGCCTCTCTTTACTTCATCAAAGACCCAAAACATATTATACACTCGAGCAGTATAGCCTGCTAATTCAGTGATCTAAAACCAACACAGGGAGATGGAGAGAATACATTCAAGACAGACATTTAAACAAATATGCAATCATATAAGCTTCTTGACTTAATGCTAATGATCCTATTTTATTATACATGAAAAATAGATAGTATGTCTAATGAGTAAAACCAGGTTAACACTAAAAAGTGTACCAAAAAGTAGAACAGGAAGGCATCAGTTTAAGTTTGACTGGAATTATAAAACATATAAAAATGATTTGTTCAAGTCAGGGTTCAAAATGTAATGCAAAGATTTCAAAAAGTAGTGAGAGCTAAAGACCTTTCAGTTAAATTTCTGATTTGGCCCCTGTTTACAAGACAAATTTCATTCCCAGAAATTAGAAGTTTGTGAAAAGCTTAAGTTCATTCAATGAAATAATGATCTTTTATTTTGGTATCCTTTTTCAATTTAAAATAGATTTTAAATAGAAGAAAAATACATTTTTTTCTTATTATGAAATGCTGCTCCTGAGTCAAACTGATTGTCAAAATCCCTAAGGTTGGCCAGAGAAAGTACCCCTGCTGGAGGATACCAATATTGGGAGAGAGCTCGTGAAAAGTTTTAAATTCTTTTCAGTCCATATCCCACACAATTCAGCTTCTTTTCAAGCCAAACATGATTTATATGCCCAAAGAAAAACATTAAATACAACTTTTTTTTCCTAGGTGAAATTGTAAGATGGAGATTAATCTCTGCTTTGGTTCTTAAGGCTCAGTAGAGTGGTGTCTTGCTCCTGCTCTACCAGTTGTCCAATTTAGGTTGAATCTCCTGCTGCTTTTCTAGTAAAATAACATCTTGTTATCAGAGTACTGTGGCAGGTGACACATGACCTATCAAGACCATCTTTCTCAGTGAAAGAAAAGCACTAAAACCATTTCCTTTCAGAAATGTCTACTAGGAAATCGGTATCAATAAGCAAGACATGTCACCAATAAATGTCTCTTAAACAATAAACTGTGGAATAACGCAACACCGACGTTTGTGTAAGATTTCTACATGTGCAAAACTTAAGCAGTAAATGAGCAGGTATTATTGTTAAAAACATTCTACCACATGTCTCTACTGTGTGAGAGGTCTGTAATTAGATTAGTATTTCATTTCTACATATTAATGTTACAGATATTATATAGGGCAATTTCTAAAATGTTATCTAGAAGAATCTGTTGTGTTCCCAGGTAGAGGAAAACAGAACCAAGGATTAACAAATTATGGATCCAAAAGAAACCTGGGTAAATAGATTTGTACCAAAAAATGATCCAAAACTAAATGCAGAGGTCAGTTAAAGAAAGGCAGGAGACACTGAGTTAATAGCCCAGGTTGCAGAGTGGAATGGGCAAAGAGGGTCTGAAAAAAAACTAACAATGTGACCGTGGACAAATTTCTTTGGGATATGAGACAGGGGCTGCCCTGGTACTCTGCTCTTGAAATCCCACTCTCTCTGGAGCTAGTGGAGAATGCATGATGCTTCTATGCACAGTTCACAGCAGTAATAAAATTCTTTAGAAGTGAAATGTCTATGATTCAATGCAGACACAGGCAAAATAACACAAAATGCAATCATTTTTGTGTTGGAGACAATCTAGAGAAATGAATTGATATTCTCTCTGTGGCTTAGATAGCAAAGTATTTTAATGCAAGATGGATAAAATGTTTATTTGTCATTTAATTTTAATAATAAGTAATTTATGAGATCAAAAAGCCTATCCCCCAAACTGTGTCTCCAGATTATCAAAATTACTATTTGAAAAAAAAAAGTTTTTAATTGAGTTGTTTTAATGTAGCCCTAAACAACTGGTTTTACTTTTTTTTTTTAAGCCCAATTCAATCAGTTGTTGAATGAGATTGAAAAGTTCTGTCAGCAAATCACAAACTTGGTAACTATTTCGTAATAATTTATTCAAATCTAATTTAACAAGCAGCTAAATTTAAAATGATGCTCTGGCAATTTATATTGATACAAAGCCATGGTAATATTATTTAATATCTGAACTGAATAAAGTCATTTTTAATCTTAACTCTATGATACCTGTATGTCTTATTACCATTCTTTCAGCAAATATTTACTGACCACATACACTATTCAAAGCATTACAATAGATATTAGGAATATAAAGAACAGTAAGATAGTCCCTGCTTTCCACTCAAGTCTCATGGAGGATATAGACAATTATAATATGGTAAAGTACCAGACATACTATGAACACAGAGAAAGAAGACCCAGTTTCTGTAGGAAAGTCAGGAAGAAGGTGGAATCACCAAAGGGTTTTATAAGACTTGATTTGTCACAAAGGATGAGTGAAAGTTTGCAAGGGATATAAGTAGTATTATTTTGGCTAACATTTATTGAGTTACTACTATGTATTATTTTAAACATTCTACATGTATTAACTCACAACAACTCTACAAAGTCAACACTATCATTATCCCTATACTTTAGATGAGGAAACAGACATCAGTTAGGAAACTTGATCAAGTTCACATAATTTATAAATACTGGAGCAAGAATTTACTTCCACACCAAAGGGCGTTTTTGCAAAATTTAATAACAAAGATTTCATACTGTAGAGAGAAAAGCAGAAGTTAACAGTTGAGAGCGTAAAAATTAAAGGTGATTAGCAGCAATACACTTGGGTGTTATCCTCTTATCTTGATTATACTCTTAGCAATTTTTGGTAGAGAAAAGATGTTTCCAAAATAATAAGCATATGTGGTAATTCACATTTTGCTTGATTTTCATATATCCTATTTTAATCAAATTGATAACAAGAAATGTGGTACCTCTTTGTATGAAGACATAATCCTCTCAATAGCGTCAGCTCCAGAGGCTAATAAATTTCGAGCAGTGGTAAAGGCTTCAGTCCGTTCACTAACCATAGCTTGTTTTTGACCATCCTCTAGATCTAAAAGCAAATTACAAAACTGTTGAGTTTTTTTTCCAAGTAACTAAACCTTTTATTTTATACAAATGAAATTCTGGCTACAGCAGCCGTATGTAAATTTTCCATTAGTATCAGCAACTTCCTAGGAAATTAATGAATTATTAAAAACACAGTATTTGTACCAGACTTATTTAATTCTTCCTTTTGTTTTACTATTTTTTTCTAGGAGGAGAATTAGAACATTTAAATCTATAGGAATTAAAGAGTACTTTCACTCAGCATTTTTCAGCTCTTAGCATTTTAACTCTGCCTTTGTTACAGTTGGGAAATAAAATACTGCTGATTCAGTCAGTAGAATACTACGAGCTGAAATCAGAGCAAATATTTCTAGTGTGATTTCTTCAACAGAAATGCAAAGTAGCTGATCTTCATAATCGAACTCTGTCTACCTGTTTCAAACACGTTCACCTTCCAGTTCAGCAACACCCCAACCCCACAATACTTTGTTTATCCTCCAGTGTTTGCATGTACGATTTCTTCTGACTTTATTTAATAGAGTTTCTTTTTTGCAGAGTGCTTTCTTCAAGAGTTAACTCTTTAGTACAAGTTTCCCTGGAAATCCTTGTCTGGCTTTTTCAGTGGACTATAAGTTCCTTAAGGGTCAAGACTGTAGTTTAGTTTTTATTCCTAGTACTCAGCAGAGTGTCTAGAATGTAATACCTCCTAATGTGTATTAAATGGATGCATGGCTGGCTGGCTGGCTGGCTGGGTGGATAGATAGATAGATAGATAGATAATTATCCTAAATTGCTGTCAATGTAGAATTATGGTTAAGAGTCAGGAGTCAGACAAGGTTTGAGTTCAGCCTCTAATCCTTATTGGCAAGTAGTCAGGTTAGTAAAGCAAGTCCACTATGTTCTACATGTTTACTTTCTCACATGTAAATGAGGGAAATACTAGTACTATCACAAATAATTCTACCTCAAAGGGTTGTTGTGAGGCTTAAAGGTGAAATATAAATAAAGTGTTATCCTAATCCATGGGTTAGAATAAATGTTCTTCAACGTTAGCTGTTATTTTCTCTGTTACTGTTACTGTTGTTTGTCTACTCAGTTTAGTCTTATTCTTCACAATTATTCTCTCCAGGTCATTACTTAAATCTTCCATCAATCTGATTCTCTATCCGGTCTTTCCATGGATTTTCACCAAAGTTCTGAATTGAAAACTGTAAATTAATGAAGAATTAGGATAATATAAATAGCCAGACTCACTTTGATATTTATTTCTCTCCAATTTATCTCAGTGTAAAGGGTTTTTTTTTTAACCTTTATCCACGACAATGCAAATATTTAACTTGTGCCCTGCTATAATTATCAGATACTTTTGCCTTTATTTGCTCACAGACAGCTCAGCTGAGTTGGAAAGGGATCCATGTAAAATATAAGGTAAAATGCACTCAGCATATATTTACTGAACAGCAAGATTTGTGAGAAATTTGGTAAGATGCCACAGAACATAGAAGGATTAAATGTGATTTTTAGATTCTTTCCTTAGGGAGCTGACAGCCTGGTAGGAGACAGAAAAGTTCCCAAAATGGCAATTCAGGGAGTCCATGATGATAGTTAATGTGAGGTGTTTGAAGGAGGCAAAAATCATTTCTTGCTGCAAGAGGAAATGCTTCATAGAGGAGTACATTGTGAGTAAGGCCTTGAAGACCACATACAGTTTTTAAGGATCACAAGTACAGCAGAAGCAATGGCACAGAGAAGGAAAATTCCAAGCCATGCCAATTGAATGATTAATAACCTGGTCAAGTTACAGTATGGGTTGGTGTCAAGCAGTGATTTTACTTGGGTATCAGAATAACTGTGAGTTCATGCGGACCTTTTTGACAGTCCAACATGGTCCCTCCTAGCTCGACAGTTAATCACTGCTCTAGAGAACTATATTTAGTTCCCTTGAAGTCAGTTAGTTTCTTTGAAGAATGAAAAAAGAAAGGCTTTGGGTGTTGGGATAAGTGAGGACAGAAAAACGTGACTGGATAAATAGGCTGGGAACAGAATGGAGATATTCTTAAACACATTTAAATGTGTGACAAAATTTAGACAGCCACAAAAAAGTTCCAAAGTCCTCTCAGCAAGCTACCAAAGCAGTGATTGCTGGATCAGTTAAAGTGCTGAGAATAGTTTTGTCTCAGAGAATCTGGCTGATGATCTAAAATAATTATGGGATTTTATGACTTTGGGTTAAAAGGGGTTTGAATAATAGCTTCCATTGACAGCCTCTATGAAGAAGAAGAAACACTAGCACAGATGGGCTGATGTTTGATATGACAGGGTACTTTCTATGTTGCTTTGGCAGATGAATACCTACTGGGTTTTCCTAATGCTTTTAGGAACAAAATTACAAATAGATCTGGACAGATTTCACTTGACTTTTACTGTACTGGTTGTCCTTTGGCTAGGACTCTGAAGTCAGTGCCGTAGCATTTTGTCATGCACACAACAGCCAACTGCACAACCTTGATGACAAGATCAGATTCCTTAGTGTTAGAGATATAAATTCACGACCTAAAGCACTCACCTGCTTTGTATCCCAGGTCAATATATTTCATTTTCCTCACCAAATATTTTAAATATTTTGTCAAAAGTTCCTCATTTAAGGATTTAATAGTTAATATTATATCTGCTCATTTTACTACTTTTCAGTTCCTCTAATAATAAGTATATAGTGAAACACGGTCACATCTGCTGCTATTTTACTGAAAAATGAGAAAGAATTTTAAAACTAAGGTTATGTCATTATATGTTTCTCAAGGCCCATAGAACCGTACAATGCAAAAAGTGAATCCTAATGTAAACTACGGACTTCAGTTAACAATGAATAAATATTGGTTTATTAGTTGTAACAAATGTACCACACTGATATAAGATGTAAATAATATGAGAAACTGTGGGGGGTGGTAGAGGATATTTAGGAACTCCGTACTTCCTGATCAATTTTTCTGTAAACCTAAAACTGCCCCAAGAATATTGTCTAATTTCTTAAAAATTAAAAAAAATTAGGCTACTCTTTAGTACTATTTTTCCTTTGGTTTTATAGTCTGAGTTTATTTCTTCTTATTCACATTTTACCTTTGTCACCTTGACAAATCCTGGCAAAACTTATGGCCTTCCCTACCTCATACCTTATAAATATCAATTCTAATTAGATTGGTGATATCAATGTGAAATGAAAAACCAACAAACTTCTAAAAGATAAAATTGGAGAGTATCTTTATGACCTCGGGTTAGGCAAATATTTCCTAAACAGGACATAAAACCATTAACTGCAAAGAAAACGATTCATAAATTCAACTATATTAAAATTATTAACTTCTCCTAGACACTGTTAAGAGACTGAAAAAGGAAGAATCAGTGAGAAAATATATTTGAGATTGTGTGTATGTCTGACAAAAGACTCATTGCAGAATATATAACAGCTTTTACAAGTCAATAAGAAAAAAACAGATAAGCCAATTTAAAAATAAGCAAAAAACTTATCAGCACTTCATTAAAAAGTTATCCAAATGGCCAATAAATGAATGAAAAGTGATTAATTTTGTTAGTCATCAGAGAAATGCACAATAAGACCACATGAAGCAAAACAAAATGACAACCTATGGAATGGGAGAAAATATTTGCAAAAGATGAAACTGACAAGGCCTTGATTTCCAGCATATATATACAGCTCATACAACTTAGTAAGAAAAAAGCAAAAAGACCAATCCAAAAATGGGCAGAAGACCTAAACAAGCAATTCTCCAATGAAGACGTATGAATGACCAATAGGCACATGAAAAAATGCTCAGTATTACTAATTATCAGAGAAATGCAACTCAAAACTACAATGAGGTATCACCTCACACCAGTCAGAATGGCCATTATTCAAAAGTCCACAAATGATAAATGCTGGAGAGGGTGTGGAGAAAAGGGAACCCCTCCCGTACTGCTGGTGGGAATGCAGTTTTTGTGGAAAACAGTATGGCGATTCCTCAAAAGACTAAAAATATACTTACCATATGACCTAGCAGTCCCACTCTAGAGCATATATCCAGAGGGAACCCTAATTCAGAAGGATACATGCATCCCAATGTTCACAGCAGCACTATTTACAATAGCCAAGACATGGAAACAACCTAAATGTCCCTCAACAGATGACTAGATAAAGAAATTGTGGTGTATTTATATAATGGAATACTACTCAGCCATAAAAATGATAAAATAATGCCATTTACAGCAACATAGATGTCCCTGGAGAATGTCATTCTAAGTGAAGTAAGCCAGAAAGAGAAAAATACCATATTATATCACTCATATGTGGAATCTTAAAAAAAAAGACAAATAAGCTCTACAAAGATGTAGAGCAACTAGAATATACTGTTTATGTAAGATTCAAAGACCAGCAAATACTAATGAACGGTTAGTAAAATAATTACCTTTGCTGTGGCATGGCAGAGGCAGGAGTAAGTGGGAATGGGAGGAGGGGCTAAGGATGAGGATAAAACTGGGAAGGGGTATGGGGCTTTCAGGATGAAGGTAAGGTTCTAGTTCTTCTGAGTGGTGATTATGCATATGTTTTAACTTTGTGACAAGTCATTGATTGGGACACTAATGCTTGTGCCTTGTGAATATGTGTGTTATACTTTAAAATTGTACCTACTTACATGCACAGCTAATTACAACTAAAAGTATGTCTTTGATATGTACTGACAATTACTGCTACAATAATTGGTCAACAGGACAGTAATCATAACCAAATTGACCCACAATATAAAATTTTATTTCAGTAATTTGGCATTAGAGTATGAGACATACTAATGCAGTGGGAGCTGTGGAAATAATTTTGATGGAGGTACATTTTGAGAATAAAATCATCATCCATGTTACTAGGGTGATGGGTAGAATTTAGTTCTATTCCTAAGAGTAATATCTCTCAGGTGCTCCTTCTGATGTGCCACCTCACACTAGCAGGTCACTAACATGTGGACACTGAGCAGTGCTAGTAGCTTAACTGCCCTCTTCCTACTTTTTTTAGGTGTCTGCAATAAGGTCTAGCAGGAGGGACCTATAGGTAGCTTTCCCTGGCCTTGTCAAAAAACTGCTCTTGATATAAAGGGAAGAAAAGTGGCCTATAACATTAAACAATTGAGATCATAGCTTCCAGGTAATGTTTTCCTCACATAATTTCAGTCGTTCTCTTAATACAGCACAAATAAAGAGGTAATGTCCTTTAAAAATAATAAAGATGACATATAATTAACTATTTCAATGCTTCTTTTTCAAGTATTTGGTTTCATGATTATTTGGTCTCAAATTAAGTTAAGTCCCTTATAGAATAAATTTCAATATAGCTAATGTGGGGACAACATGGTGAAGGAAAAAAAGCAATGCACAAGGAATTACATAATGTCTTCTATTCTTAGTGCTTCCACTAACCATCTTTGTGACTTTAGGCAGATCTGGAGCTCCAGACTGGATGACTTGTAAGCTCCTTTTCTGATGTGGAAATAACATGATTCCATATGCAGTTTTGTAACGTGAACTTGAATATAAATGCAATCCTGTCCTTACCATAGTATTTTACTTAAAGTTGTAGATAGATGGTATAACAAATCTACTACAGAACTATTTTTTCATTCTCAAAATAAAAATTATGTAGGCTTTCCTCCTATCTTCATCTCTACCTCTGACTTCCTGATCACTTTCAAATGCCTTGTTCCTTTATCAACAATAATCATGTCAGCAAATATCTACTGAGCATTTCCTATGACGCAGGCATTGTTCTATGTTTCACACATGTGATCTTCGTAAATCCTTATAACAACCCTGTTATAATTTCCCCCATTTTGGAAATGAAGAAACTGAAGCACAAAAAGGTTAAATGATTTGCCCAATAATATGATAATATACTATGATCCCCATAGTTAAGATAGGAAAACTGAGGCATATGAAGTTTATGTAACTTTCTCAAGGATGGATAACTGCTAAGGAGCAGGGTCAAGACATGAATAGTGGTGTGCTTCTTCCTTTATTCTCTTCTCTTTCTTTCCCCCCTATTCTATTTTTTCCTCCCTTTTCTCTTTGCCATTCCTTTCTTATTTACCCATTTTCTAATCTTTTCGCATTAAATACATAGAATAATGCATTTAATTTATCTCTAATATATTAGACAATTCAGGGCATAAGTGTAAATTAAGATTGAAGACTAAATTAGAAGATATAGTATTTAATTTCAAGACCTAAAGCCTCAGAGATATCATTGCTTTAAAAAAGTAATTATTTTGTCTGAGTAAAATAATAACTGAATATTTTCATGTGTTGGGTCATTGTAAGTCAAATGTATTTAGTAGATAAATACATACAAACATATACATACATATAGAAACCTTAGAAATTACTGAAGATAGTGAAGCACACTCTCATAATTTTATCATTTTAATTCATTTTATTCTTCTAGGAAAATCTTATACTGTTTTCTCCCTAAAAAACTCTTCTTTTGAAAAGAAGCTTTAAGTAGTATTTTAAGTTTTGCTTGCATCAACATGATTATTATAATTTCAATCTAAAATTTTAATCTTGTTTCTTTAATTGAATATATTTTCAGGATTTGTAGGATTTATTTTTAAATATCTTATAACATCACCTACAGTAGTAAGGTTGTTAGATTTTTTGCATACATTGTTTACTTCTTATTGGTCTCTGTGGGGTTAATCTGTCACCATTAACAGCTGCATTTTCTCTGTTCTATGTTGAATGCTCCAGGGTTTTCGAATAAGACCAGTTCTTCCAAGGACTAACAGAACAACACCATAATTTTGTTTTGGGGTTGTCTCTAATATACATATTACATAAAACCTTTAAAATATCCATAAATTTATAGATATTCACTATGAATATCTGACAAATTTTGTCAGATTTCTTAGTAAAACTAACCTTAAGATGATACATTTTAAGTGTCTTTTTTTCCCCTAAGAAGTAATTTATTTTATTTCATTATGAAAGGATTAAGTTTCAAATACTATTACTAACAATACCCTTTTCAATATAAACTTTTTTAATGATTAAAACAAATTTTGAAAACATAAAATTAATAGACAAAAATTCAGTTTTCCTAGTAGTCTAAATACACTGTCTGTTAGACAGTTAAGTTGTAGAGTATATTTGGTATATGTATAGCACTTATCACAAGGGATTGACAAATTCTGGTTCACAAACAATTTTAGGTTAGGAATGACACAAATTTGACAAGTGTTTTTGTAAGAATTGGTTAAAGCATTGAAGCACTGTTTTAAAATATTAAAGTAAATTTTTACTTGTTTTTTGTTGGATGACTTCAAACAAGTAACTACTAATCCTTAATTCTACACCAAAAATAACTGTAAAATAGTGTGAATTCTGTTACATTTTTCTTATTGGTGCCTTTTGTTTTCTAGGTAATACTGTCACCATGTATCAAGAATATCAAAAGCATGCTCTGTATTTTATAAACATTATTCGGCTAAATCCTCAAAACAATGCTCTGAAGTAGCCTTTCTGTTCTCATTTTACAGATGAGGAAACTGAGATTTAGAGAGTTTAATTAACATGACTAAGCAGAAACAGGTAGAAAGAGGGAAAGCCAAGAGATGAGCAAAGCTCTGTCTCACCACACAGCCCATGTTTTTGTCTAGCTCCTTCAACACTAAGGCCAATTTCAGTCAAGTGGTTTTTAAAGTGAAGGGGGAATGTTTCATTTTGGAAGAAGAGAAGAAAATGCATCTTTTTAATTAATCCCCCTCTGTCCTGCCAATTAAGACCTGAGCTCCCATCTTAAGTATTACACAACATTTTAATACAGTCCTTCTTGCTCTTATCTTTCTTAGTTATTCCAAAGGATGAAATATGTTGGTAAAATTCATTGAAGACAGTGATAGGATTAGACGCTTGAATTTGACAACCTGTATCTCCACCATACCACCAACTCGTGTTACATGGGAGATTATCTATATTACCCACAAGTGGAGGAGACCTTGTTCCATGGCATGAAGCACTCCATGAAACAATATTCTTGGTTGCCTAATGTAGTCAACCAACTCTTTAAATCATAGATCAGGGCAGACACAGTTGTAGAATATTTATAGACTAAATGCATGCTGTGTGCCAAACTGAAATTTACAACATGGGGAGAACTTCTAATAGAAGTACTCTTTTTGAAGGTATTAATTTGTGTTGAGTTTAAATGTAAACTAGAGAATCATTCTATACTAGACAGTATAATTAAAATTGCTCAAGATCAGCTTCAAAAAAACACTGCATCAGAGGTCTCTGAAATATCTCAGAACTGGAAAGGTCTTTTGAGTCACTTGTTTCCTGCTTTCATATTGCTGGTCTTGTTATTGGATATTGCAAAGTCTGCCACTGTTTCTGACCATTAATGACTTTAGAATGATGGCTACACAATTCACTCACACAAGACCAGCAGTGACACCTTCAAGAGAAATAATCTGAAACATATATTTGAGATGAAGCATAAATGTCATTACCACCATCTGCAAAGCCAGTTGCAGTGATAATAGGCACAGCCACCATAATTAGTCCACTGCTGCTCCAAACATACTTCATCAAGAACTGCTCTAACATGATGTACCACAAACGTTTGGATAAAATGAGGTTCATCTGATCTGCTAAAGCTTTGTAACTTTTTTGGAGTTGCTTCATTTCTACCTATAGAGGGAAAAAGAGATAAGAATTAATCTAGCATGAGCTATAAAAATAAATAATGCATGTTTGAGGACTTTCTTTAAAGATGATTACGTATTATTTTGTTTTAACTGAGTATACTATTATCTATAATTCTAACAACCAATAAATACAGATTAATGTCAGAATTACTCATTATTTAGTTTTAATCACAACTGCATTATTTTTTAAACATCTGATATTCAGTAAATGTAATGTTAAATATAAATATATGTGATTTACAATTATGTTTTCAAACTTATAAGATGTTAAAATTAAATGATTTTCTGTGAGATATAGTGTTAGAACCTTATCCTTCTTGACCACATCAAAATACCTGAAAATAAACATATGACATGTATATGTGTAATTAGACTCCTCAATTTTGAACTAATTTAATTTACTAGATTTTGTCTTAAATGCAAGAAGGCTACAACAGGCTATAATTCACATCACTGAGTTCAATGATTCAAGAAGAATGACAAATAAATATGATTAATGCAACATGTGAGGCCAATTTTCAAGTGGAAATAAAAGTCCTAAATTTGCTTTAAATTTGCTTCTTCAGATTGGTACTACTATAACATTTTTTTAATAATAGATGATGTTTCAAAAATTAAATATTCTGCTTGATAATTAAGATACCATTTTCAACTTCAGAATACCTTATTATTTCATTTGCCAAGTCATTTGTATTAAGATTTCAGATCCATCACCTTAAAAATTTCTGTCATATTTAATATTCTTTAATGTACTGCAAATTTATGTAATTAGGCTATTTTAGGGACCTGCTTAATATTGAAAATCTTTAATATTTAAAGATAACATTCTGGAATTCCTCATTTTCCTTCCTCATTTCTTCTCTAATCTTAGCTTTTCCTTCAAAGCTAGACAAAAATCTCATTTTACTGTTGTCTTTCTTTACTTGTGTCAAAATATGGTGCTAAGCATTAAGACTAACGGAAATACCATTTGTAAAACAAACTCTCCTGCATTTCTTAGGACTGAGGAACTCCATCATGGACCAGACATGAAAAACTGTCAAACTTGCTTTTCATATGAAAAGCATGTTTTTTTTTTTTTAATTTTCCTCTTGAAAAACAAACAAAGATTACCACCCTAAATTTTGCATCTCAATGGAAATATGTTTACTAGTTTCTAAACATACATTATTTCCAATGTTCTAGAACCATCTACTAAGTTAGGATTTAAGTTTTTAAGAAAAGCATTCAGAGGTAATTCTGAGCATATCTGGGTAGCTGAGGCTAAGTAGCATTTTTTAGAGTGCTGAACATTTCATTCTCGTGAAACTTTAGAAAAGTTTGCACTTTATGTATAATTCTTTAACAGCTTGTGATTAAAAAGAGTAATGAAGCATATATTTTAACACAGGTTGAAACGTCCTAAGAATCTAAAACGCTGAAGAAGCGGGTCTATCAGCAGTACAACAGATGACATCTAGCACTGCAGGGGCAGCTTGAACAGTCTCACATTTCACCCATCACCTTAATTTCTTTCTTACCTTATGTCCTCTGTAAAAGGCAATTTCTTCAACATTGGCTATAATTCTGGAGTGCACATACCGCAAATAGCCTTTTCTATGAGCTTCTTCAGCCACCAATTTACCAAACTTGGGAGAACAGGCCTTCAACACTTTAGCAGTGGCATATACCACAAGCCCGGCTAATAAGGTGGGCCCAGTGGGGCTTGCTCCTCTGGACGTAGCAGTCTGGATGAGCGTATAGGAGGTCAGGATTACATCTAAAATAGGCTTGGTTAGGTTGGAATACAAGTGAGCCACGGACTGAGAGAACATCATAATATCCTCAGTAAGAGACTGGTCGGGGTTTGCCAGCCTCCCGTCCATATTGATCACCTTATAATAAGTCTGATTTGTAAAATAGGTTTCATAGGCGTGGTCTACTAGGCGAGTTCTGAAGGCCAAGGCCAGTTTGCCCTCCAGGTACCTTATTGCACTGTTGACAAAGGTGGCAGGGATGGCAATCATAAGCCACTTGATTAATTTGATGATGAAAGTCCGAGGCTTCTTTTCCACAATGCTTTTCACGATTTTTCCATCGAGACCAGCTACATAGATAGACAGAAAGGTTCTTGAGATTAGAGCTACCGAGTGGAGGCATAGCCATCCTGTTTCAGTGGTCACAAGTTTTGGAAAGAGAATTTTCCGAAGTTCTAGCAGCTGTTTGAAAAAATCTGCATCCACTCCAGGCGAAGGTTTTTTACAAGTGGCCTCGGTGCAATGCAGTATTTCTCTGTTCTCTGCAGCCGGGTAAGCTTCTTTTTTCTTCCCATGGCCAGACTGTTTTAAACGCTTGCCAATGGTGGGATAGAGGGTTTTCAGAGCATATGCTGCGGCCACCAGGCAGACAGCCCTTTTAGCAGCCCTCGATCTGGTCCATTTCACTCGATCAGCTGCTGCATTTAGCATATGTATCATTTTCCCAGTTACCCAAACCGGCTTCAAAAAGAATCGGTTTTAAAAGAACATGCTTCACGGGAATCCCCAGCAAGTGTTTCAGAAAGTTCTACAGCGTTTCATAATCTGCAGCGTTTCTCCTCTTCTGTTTTTGTTTTGTTTTGTTTTGTATTGTATTTTTTTTTTTTTAAATTTTGTTTTGCTGTGACAGCCGTGGAGAGCTCGGTCTCCACTGCATCTACTGGGGATGATTCCCTCAGAAGCTCAGGCTGCACCAAGCAGCCCCAGGCTCCTCCCTCTCAGGCCCCTCATTGGCTGTGAGGGCGATGGGACCCTTGGAATCCTCGCTGCTTTCCTCTGAACCTTGAAAATGAGGAGAGAGCAAAACGAATTACATCCTTAAACAGTTCAGAGAGTTAAATGTCTATTTTTGGAGAGGTCGTATCAGGGCTGGCGACAAAACCTGCCCTAGCGACTGAGCATGCTCAGCGTCACTCGCAAACCACAGAAGTTTCAGAAAATACGTCACTTTTCTAAGGTTTTAGTAAATACCACAGGGGAAGAGGGAAGAGCAAAATGAAAGGGAAAGTTCCAAGAGCTTTAAAATGAGATGAGGGAGACGGAACTGGGGAGATGAGGGAGGAGGAACGAGAGGATCAACATAAAATAAATATGAAAAGGGTCGGAACGAATCTGAAAGGGAGTGAGAAGAAAGTGACAAGTTGGGGTAGGGGGTGGGGGGCCCGGATAAAACAAAATATCAAACTCTTGAATCTATTTTACAGTACTCCCTCCTCTCGTATTTTAATTTTTTCCCCTTCTGTCTGTGATTTCACGTGAAGTTCCAGAACCTATCAGACAAGTTGTATTGAGGGTATCTTTTTGTAAATAAGTAGGAGAGAATTCTTCTGTATAACTGAAAATAATTCTTTGCTATGCCTCCATTCCAATGTTTACTTGTTTTTATAATGAAAATCTTGCAGCCTCATAAATGCTATTTTTAGCAATGGAAATCTGATGCACTGGTGATTTATTTACAAGGTGACTATTAAATAAATGAGAGCAGTGTTTCACTTATACCTGCTTGTGTCTTTTAGATAGTCATTACTTGGAGGTCTGTGACTTTAAAATCAAAAGTTAACCATTTGGGAGTCAAACTGGCGTTAAACTGCAGTAATAGCTTCTCCAGGCTCTTACTTGATTTTGCGAGAGTTCCTTGCCTTTTGCAAGCTTTTGTTTTGTTTGTTTTGTTTCAGGTTTAGAGATAATCTACTACTTCCCATTTCCATTTCGGTTATTTGATAAAAATCAAAAGCTTTAAAAAAAATTCTCTACATCCCTAATGGACTTAAGCAAAATTTTGCATGTTTTAAAAAATGTAAAGGGCATGTTTTTAGGCAAGGATGAGTTATTCTCAAATATACAAAACGTTTCTCCACCCCCATTCCCCTCACACAACATACACACACTTCTAGTCAACTGGGAGCCAGGGAAAACACGCATTAAACTAGGACAGAGGTTGGCACATTACAGCCAAACCAATGGGCCACATCTGTCCCACCATCTATTTTTATATAGTCCTTTAAATGTAAGAATAGCTTTACATTTTAAAAATGGCTGAAAATACATCAAAAGAATAATGTTTTGCAACATGTGAAAATTATATGAAGTTTTAATTTCAGCATTTATAAATAAAGTTTTATTTGAACATAGTCACACCTATTTATTTACTTACTGTCTATGGCTTTTAAACCACAATGGCAGAATTGGGTAGATGAAATAGAGCCTAAAATATTTAATATCTGGCCCTCTACAGAAGCTTGCCAAACCCTGTGCTGGAATGTAAAACCTGTCTCAGTATTGAATGCTCTTCATTATTCAGTTTACTGTGAATAAAGGACTACCCTCACTTTTATAAGTAACCATATTCTTAAACTTTTAAAATTCCTCCATTCCCAGGTACCTATATGAATACCAAGAATCATTTGTTTGCATTCAACTCAGTAGATTTACTAATACATGAATGGCAACTTCATGCGAGACTCTTTGATAGCTGGCCATGTTAGTAGCACAATCTGTCATTCCATTAAGACTTTCTAAGTCTGTTCACAGAGATCATGGTGTCATAGGGGTTATTTTCAAATGTTTTCATTCCAAATCTCATTGCTTCTTATGTGTCAAAATAAGGCTGCCTTACATTGATAAATGTTAATTCTTTATGTCACAGCTCTTGATTTCGATAGGACATGTGGAGAGCCAGGGTAAACTTAACTGGGTGTGATGGGAGGACGTTCAGCATGCAAAACGTGGTGCACAAATTCATGGGTCAGAAAGCAGCTGGCAGTTGAAGCAAGTGGCTTGCATCACTGGCACAGGACAAAAAGATCAAGGGAGGAGCAGGGCAGTGGGAAATCTAGAAGCAAAGGATGTTAGAGACCTAAATACACACTCAGTTGTAGGTAGGTCAGTTTACCAACTAATAATGAAGCTGGGGTACAGGAAAAAGCTTTTAATGCCTGGAATGAAAGACTTGTTAGAATGAGGAACTGGGTTTAAAGAAAATAATCAAGATAGAAGTTTGGTTACACAGAAATGTTGTTCAAGGAAGGGTGAAGTCTAGTTACTAGAACTGGGGAAAAGGTCAATACAAGATTTGATTTGCTGTTGAGCTACTAAAGCACAGACCTAACAATAACCACTTATATTTCACTCCCATATTTCACTCAAGATAGGTCCAAGCATCTGAGCCTAGGCTCAAGCCTTCAGGAAAGGCAGAGGACGAATTCTCTGAGATGACAGAAAACCAGATAGATAATTCTAGTTAGAAATAAATGCCATTTAAATAAGAAACTAAGAAATATCAAGATACTTGTTTCTTTTTTTTTTATGAGCATGATGCAATTAAAGCAAAGAGAATGTTAACTTAGTTTGAATTTCAAACTACAGAAAAATAAGGTAGAAGAAAAATCACTGCTTACTATAGTAAACATAATCCAAGTTGCTCAACTTTACATTCATTTATATGGGAAAGTATTAAAATTTTCTTAAGAGAGGAGAACTAATTTTAGAAAAAAGATACTAAAAAATAAAAATTAAAAATTAGCAATCATTATTACATTACTCTGTTCTCATGTGTGATACTCTCAATGTCCATATCAGAGTAGACACTGCCTATGTCCATGGAAGAGCAGAATTAAATAAATTTTACATATATTATAAAGAATATACATATATTAGAAAAACTATGTGTTTTATAAACTGTAAAACATCAGAAGTAATTTTTTACAATAAAGAGATCTAAATATACCAGTATATTAGTTAAAACAATGTATATAATGTAGATAATATATGTGCTGTGTGTTTAGATAGTAAATCAAGAAAGTAAATAATTTTGGTAATAGACAGAAATTAAAGTTTATAATTTTGGATGGATTTCCTTTTCACCAAATTTTAAGTAATAGTTTATCTGTGCTGTATTTCTTTCTTGAAGTGTTTCCTGACCCAAGAGATTACCTAATTACCCTTTGGCCCTAAAATAGCACAATATTTGCCCCATTATCTATGGTCACGCTAGCCTTATTCATGTGAGGCATAACATAACACTGAAGATGAGATCGTAGGTCAACCTTTCATTTGTTACAAATTACCTAATAAGTGGTCTAATTCAAACCAATGATAGATGTACTTTACTGAATTTTTGTTTTAAAAATCAGTATTTATGTGATTAAACAAGATGTCTACTCTGGGACATAATCCTATTTTAGGTACTATTTCCTAACGATTTAACAGAAAATGTATTATATTTGAAAATATGAGATATTCCCCAGGTTAAAATCTAGAAAATAATCATGACAATTGGGGGGTGGGGTGGGTGGGGAGTACTTTGTGTATTTGTTTGGGACAAGAGATTCGTAGTTTCTAGCCAAAAATATCATAGAACAGTTTGTAAGATAAATGTCTTGTGAGGCTATACCAACGTAACACAGAAATGAACAGCAAAATCCAGTTTTTGTTTTGACATTTTTTTCAGTAAGGAGTTTAAAGTCTTTGGACCTTTACAGCTAAATAAGTTTTGCTCAGACTCTCTCAGAAACTCACAAAATGTACAGAATAGTCAATTACTATGGTGAAATGTTTCTATCAAACAACTGTTTACTCAATTTTAAAACTACACGTGAAAGATACTTTAAGGATCTGAATACAGAGCAGTAAGTGAGAATGGAAATACAGCTTTAGGGTTATGGATTTATAACTGCCCTTGCCTTCTTTTTCTCCACCAAGTCTGGTCTCTGACCTGAAAAAGGAGGCTGAGGCCAACACAGAACTAAATAAAATTATGGTGTGGGTGGTTTGAAACGCTAACCCAGTGGCCCTAGTCCGATAGTTCATTTACTTAGGTGTACCTTGCCTGAGTAGTTAAAACTGCCGTGTTCTTCCTCCTTGAGGCGCGCTAATCACCTTCCCGCTTCCTTTGCAGTCCTATCAGGACGGATACTCCACAGAAACCGCAGAGGCTGCCGGGAGGCCGGGAGCAGCCAGCCCAGGACGCAGAGGCTGCCGGGAGGCCGGGAGGAGCCAGCCCAGGACGCTGAGGCTGTCGGGTGTTTGGCAGGAGGCCCAGAGCCGGAGAGGAGCCAGCTAAGGCTTGAGAGCCTGTAGCTCCGCACCAGGCGGAGACGCCTGAGCACTAGCTGTCCGACGACGGTGTTTCGCTTCGAAGTTTTGGGGAGATGAATTGGGTCGGTGGTTCCCGGTGAGTTGTGCCGTTGGATCTTGAGACTGTATGTAACCGTTCATTCCAAAATGGCGCCTCCTTCCTAGACCCTCGAGGCGGGTGCACGGTCTCAGCTGGAAAGAACTTGCCCCGAGTGGGTCTTTTAATCGTTATCGAATCTGGGATACCCTAGCACGATGTCTCTATGCCTAAACCAAAAGCAACTCAGCTTCTCCCCAAAGCTTCACGCGAGGGGTCCGCTCTGGGTCAGGTTCTCTGCTCACCAGATGTCCCACGTCTTTCTGTAATGAGGCATCTGAGCACCTGAGGCCTCTGAGCACCTGTGCCCTCTTCTGCCTTCTTCCTGCTCAGCCCCCCTTTCTTAGGAGGAGTTTCTTTTGGGTCCATATATAATCTTTGCATGAATTCTCAAAGCATTTTGAAAGAGGCCAATCCCCGCCCTTAAATCCGTTGATTGGGGATGGGGGAGTATGAACGATAAAAATCCAATATAGTTTGTTTTAACGGGAAGTCAAATAAACAGTTTTTATTTTAACAACTTACAGAGAATTTACAATATATTCTGTATTTAGGAGTAATCACATAAAACATAATAGGTTGACAGTTTAGATTTATATGATCTATTCATTGCTATTGACCTTGAAGTCCACTAGGATGGAAATCGTGTAGGCCTATATTTACATTTGATCAAATTCCATGATGAAAAGAATTGTTCTGATTGAAACTTTGATTACAGTTTTTGTACATTAAATGCAATTTTTGTCATAAGTAGACCTAGAAGAGTGGTATATGTTTAAAATATAACTTCAAAATTCTAAGGA
This sequence comes from Vicugna pacos, assembly GCF_048564905.1. Taxonomy (NCBI): domain Eukaryota; kingdom Metazoa; phylum Chordata; class Mammalia; order Artiodactyla; family Camelidae; genus Vicugna; species Vicugna pacos. Next base: position 20,068,096 of record NC_132998.1, on the reverse strand, counting down.
ATTTTCTAAGAGGAAAGACAGGTTTTGTGTTCACCAAATGTTGTAACTGTGCTCATTAACTTCAGGAGCATTTATCTTGTTGAAGAATATATTAGCATCGTATTTCAGAGTTTATCTGAATTATTCCTGGCTAGTATTTTAGCATCATACTTATACTTCGGAGAAAAGTGAAAATTCACTTACAGGCGTCACAGGATTTAGTTGATGTATGGTTATAATATTCTTTAAAATGTGAATATTAAATGAGATATGAAATCATTTTACAAATGCTTAAGCATTTAATGTATTGTATTTTAAGCATGAAAATGTAGGTGCTATTATTATTCTGTCATATGCCTCAAACTTCTGGTTATTCAGAGAGTAATATTTTAGTTGCTATTGGGAGGATGTAAAACCAATATACTGCAGGAAACATGTAGTCGAGGATTATGCTTCTCAAAGTGAAGTAGTGCTGTACCGGGAGGTATTAGGTACCGGGGGTTTAAGAAACCTCAAAGAAACGTAACACATCTTGGAGCATCAGTTTTCCTCAGAGATCAGAGGAAAACATAATTTTAAATTTAAACAAACACGGATACATTATAGAGTAAAATGCAAAACTCTTGTGAAGTTTTAAGATAAAGTATGCAATTTTAAATAAATTTTCTTACACTGGGTGGGGGATGGGAGGGTAGGTGAGATGGAACTCCTTAAGTGTCAAACCCCAGATTGGTATGAAAAACTGAGTATCTCACTTTCTAGTATTACAGTTGAAAAGATTAGTTGATCATGGTATCTGATCATGAGACCCTAAAGGGCCTCATCCAAGACAGTGCTAGGTAATCACTGGCAACTGATTGGAGCTACTATAAAATAGAAATTTTAAACCTTGTCCCAGGGTGTTCTGGAGTACTTGTTTATTCCCCTCTGATATTATATTAGGATTGTTTTGTGGTTGAAAATTTTGGGAACTGTGAAGAACTTAAAATATAGAGAAGTGAAGTACTTTGAAAACATTTACAGAGTTCCCTCGAAACAACTGCTCCCTCAGAAGAGTCAGTGTTAAGTATTCAACAAATAGTTTTTTTCATGCCTACCTGTTTAGGACATTGTTAAGCTGTATGGGGACATTCAGAAATGAAAAAGATACAATTTTGGCTCCCCACCCACCCAAAAATATATGGTAGAATAGTAAGATTAGAATTAGGTAAATGATTATAATATTAGATAGTTAAATACACTTAATATGTAGCAACCACTGTTCTATGTGCTTTTTTGTATATTAGCTCATTTACTCTTAACTAGAATCCTTTGAGGTATGTACAAATGTTTTCCCCATTTTACTGGTGGGGAAACCATTAACGTTAAGTGACTTGCTCAAGGTCGCCTCGCTAATCAGTGGCACAGTGTGCTTAACCACAATCTTGTGCTAAATAGAAATACGAGGATTGTGAAAGTGGCCTGCGGGTAAATAAAGGACTGTGGATATTTAGAGAACCGAGAAAAAGGGAATTATGTTAAGCCTTGAAAGATAGCAGTACTCCACAGAACAAACACCACAGAGGAGCAATGAAATAAAAGTTCTTAAATACTGAAAAGAAATAAGTAATTAATCAAATTGGAGACCTAAATTTTAGCAAGGCTTCTTAGAAGGGATGGGTTGGGATGGGGAGGTATTAAAGAACTTGAAAGGGAGTGGCAAATAGTAGATGGGTCTGCATTTAGACAGGAAAACATACATTTTTGTCAAGGGAACGGATAAAGCAGGCTATAGCAAGTCTTAGCAAACTGACTGTATACCTTAACCTGAAGCAGAGTATTCTTGTATATTATAGGAATCTGATATATATTAAGTTTAATTGCAGAAACCTTTGATTGGAGCATCTTTACAACTGCAAAGGTCTTTACAGTTATTCCTGATGTAAAACAAGCTTGGCATTTGACTTTTTAACTGCTCTTCAGTTTAGGGACTCTGCCAGTTATCCATAAAATATTTGTGTGTGTGTGAGGGAAAGAGCTAGAGAAGAAGTAAGCTTCCCTTGTTTTCCATTTTAAATTACTTACTTGGTTTGTCTAGTGTTATGGTTTGTGGACATCTTTGCAAGATGTCATAACATTTCATTTCAAACAAAGTCTCCTTTAGGGTAAAGATATTTGATCTAAACTGAAACTAATTTACATATCTGTGATAGCAGTTCCCAATCTACTGTCCCTGAAACTTGCTAATCAGTGATAATGTCAAGTTTTTCAATTTACTGTTCTTTCCTTTTTTCCAAAGTTCTTCTTGGGTTTTTTGTTTTGTTTTGTTTTGTTTTTAAGTGCCCCTTCCCTTTTAAGTCCTTTTTTGACAAAATTAAAATATCATTAATTTGTTAGTCTTACCAATTAAAACTTTTTTTTATTCCTTGTCTGGGACGTAGAACATTGACCTAGAACTCTAATTTTTGTTTTGTATTTTTTACAAGTCACCACTGAGACCCTGTATTTTCCTAGTCAGGTTAATGTGTAAATTTGAGAGAGGACAGATAAAAACACTGATTTTTAAAATTTGGACAAGATTCTCTCTTTTATTTTTCCTGTTTATTGATCAGTGACTTGTTTCACCAAATTCATAGCCATCTCAGACAGGATGGTGGTATGAGAGGGGAGAGGAAGTAGAAAATAAAGATGTAACCAGTCTTTGGGCCACAATATGCTATTTAGAATGAGATTGACTTTTTACTGTTTAGATCGAAGAATGCAACCAGTGTCATAAGAAAGACAGATAAAATCTTGCTTCAATTTAGGTGAGGGAGAGGTTTGAATTTGTAAATGTAGGCCTAAAATGATCACCTGTGCAAACATATATTGAATACAGTGCATCACGTTCTGTGCCAGGTGAGGGTACAAAATAACTGAAATTTAGTCTTTTTTTGAGAGATCTGTAGTTTATTGGGGGAGGAGGGGTAGAATATGCCATTAAGTTTGAAAATGTTTAAGATCAGAGGCCAAAACATGTGATTTGAAAAACATATTATAAACAATAGTAGAACATAGGATAGTTTTAGATAGGGTTTGGTAAATTGGAAACAAGGATAAAAGAAAGTTCAAATGGAGGAAAACAAAGAAGAAAATAAACATTACATAAGTAATTGGAGATGACTTTTTATATTTAAAATTTTTACGTGCAAAGAAGAAAATAAACATTACATAAGTAATTGGAGATGACTTTTTATATTTAAAATTTTTACGTGTGTGTGTGTTGTGTGTGTCTCTCTGCCTGATGCTGAGATGGAAAGACAGAGAAGTTGGAATTTCAATCTGTTAGTTACTGAGAAGTCATTCAAATTCAGAAGTGATACAATGAAAATGGTATTTTATGACTGTTTGTGGTGTTAGTGGTCTGTATGTTGGAATATAGCAGGGGAAGACTCCAAGATAGTGATTAACAATTAGAATTCTGCTTGGTGGGGGGGAACCCTAATACTACTTTTTCATTTTCTGATATGACTGTATATTCTCCAAATTAAATCAACACCAGTGCTAACTCCTTTGTAGGTATTATGGGTTTTATGAATTTGCATTAATTATTAAACCTCTCTGTACAGGGGCAGATCCAAGCTGTGAGAAGCCCTCTTTTGGAAAAAGAATACAAAATTATGACTACAGAATTATGTACAGGGCTTGGAGTGGGCATGCTCAGGTGAAGGGCCCTGAAGCTTAAGCTTTACAATAAATTCTCTTTCCAGTAAATTGACTTTGGTCTCTATGCATCTCTTTCTTCTTCTGTTAAATGGGGATAATGCTTAGATGTACAGTGAGCATCATCCCAGTTGCCTGGGGCAGTTGTGGTTTATGCTTGTGGTCTTAGTGGCATGCCCAGTTCAGCATTTGTCTTGGAGTTTTTGTTTTTTAACTAAATACAAACTACCATTAATAGTCCTGTTTAAATGAGCCCAGATAAATTCGATGAATATCCTTTTTTTTTTTTTTTTAAACCTCTGCCATGGTCTTTATTAGTGCGTGAGCCATGCATGCAGTGAAGAGAGTTCTCATTTTCACATGAGGTTAAATCTGAAGACATCCAGTGATAATCCAGGCCTGACACTTTCCAAATGGAAAGTAATTAACAACTCCTTTTAAAGACAGCATGAAGGGCACTTGCTGATAAAATAAAGCATACTGGGTCATGAGCAGCAAGGGACAACTAGCTTGCTGAGTGGGGTGAGAGAAGTACTTAATGCTGCCATCCCTGTGGCCACTTGCTGTACGAGCAAGCTGTACCATTGCATGCTTAGGTTGGAGAGGTTTGTATAGACACTATGGCTGGGGTTGGGGTCAACAGGAAACACGGAAAATTTTGGATTATGTGTTAAGTGAAATATTTACAAAGAATAGCTGCTAATCAGTCTTTTCAGAGAGCACACGAGGAGTATTAGGAATGTTGTTGCTGTAGTGATTTTGTCAATAACTTTTCTTTTTTTATATTTTTTGGTAATGCTTTTGTAATCTTTTTGGCAGCATGGAGCTCAAATAAAGGGAAATTAATGTGCAATGATAAATTAAGTTCTGGTATTTTATTTTTCAATTAAATTGTTGGGGAACCTGTAACTTGTGCGTAAGACGTGTGCCAATATTTAACATCTCTCATGGTTATATCATTGATCACATGGCACTCTGAAAATGCAAACCTGCTGAAAAAGCATCAGACTTTCTGTCAGATTTAGTTGTTATTTTAAGGAGATTGTGGCTGCAGACAATAATTTGACACATGGAACTACAGAACATTGAATATAAAATTATTTCTGCAGTGATAATATGAATACAAACTTGGTGAATCATAACATCGTGAGTAAAACAGTTCTTCCTAAGTTATGTAATGTACATAGCCAAGATATACCTGGTTATGGTTTGCCGTATTTCATAGTTGTATTCAAAGAGGCTTTCTAATTTACCAAACAGAAGCTGCAGTTGTCAAAATTTCAAACAATTTTGTATATGCCCAATTTATATAACTGAGTTACAATGTTTTTGAGGCAATGCTAATGATGAATACAAAAAGAATACTTTGGCATGCCATTGTAAGCTTTCTCTCTTAGTTTTCTTTCATGAGGTGAATTTCACAAACATTTGAGTCTTTGAGGAATTGCTTTATAAATCAATCTGTGTCTGTCCTACATAGTTCAAAAACATATGGAAATCTTTATTCAAAGTATTCCCTAAATGCAGTGAAAAAAACCCTCAACTTTCAAAGATTTTAGTGAATTGCTATTTTTGAATATGAAGTTTTAAAAACTTAATTGTGAATGGCTTGGAATCTACACCTGTGTTGAGGTATTACTCATATTCTAAAATCTCTTTTCCAGTGTGACACAAGAGATGGCTGCTTGTGTTTATCGTTACAGCCTGTAACTGTGAAATGTTTTCTGTGTGAAAATACTTTAAGAATTCCGTCTCTAAGAACTTATTTTAATTAGGTTCTGTATTCTGAGTTTTAGATGGGTTTCTGCCTTATTGATTTGCCAGTTTTTCCACCATATCTTATCTTTTCTAATTCATGCACATCTAAAAACTTTTTTCTTGTATCCTAAGAGAAGGATTTATTTAAAGCCATAACATTCTAACATATATCATTACTATTCCTAACACATCAGGTAGACTTGCTTTCGTTTTGTGCAAAGCCAATGTAAGTACTTTTTCTAGGCTAGTTACTGCTCTGAATCTTAATAAGTCTGCTAGCTAACAGTGTTAGGTTATGATGTTTTGATTAATATTAATTTCAGTGTAACATGAGCCATTAAATTATTTTTTCATTTAATTATTGCTCTATTTATTTACATTTTCCACTTTTAAGCACACTTAAGATATTTATTATAAGATCTTAACAATCTGGAAACAGTTTCTTTTGCATGGCAGCATGCCACTGAAAAATAAACTAAGTAGGAAACTGAAAAACAGAACAAAATAAAAGAAACAAAAAAGAACGATTCAAGAGTAACTGATGATCAAGGCATCTGACATCCATAATTTTTAATCCCTCATGTAGTTTCAATATCTCCTGCAGACTACATGTAAAATGTACATTAGTGTTGTTTTTGATATTTCTTTGACAACTTTATTGCCTTTGTGTCTTTTTTTAAAAAGAAATATTTCTTTAACATTTTCCTTTAAATTTTTCCTTGCTAGAAAGAATAAAAAGGGGCAGAATGCCCTGATGTAGTGTTTTATGAAGGGGATATGACCTACTGATTTTCTTTTTAGTTTGTAGCTATAATGGCAACTAATGTTGTTCATTCAGATTTTTTTTATTGAAGAGACAGTTGTAATGTATGTCTTTAGTTCATTTTCCAGATAACATAGTAGTTGTTAAAAAGACGAGTCTGATTCTCACCTCCCTACTCTCAATTCTTTGGTAGGTAAGATTTCACCCTTATTTCTAATCTTAGAGGAAAAGGTTTTAGTATTTCATCATTGAATATGAGGGTAACTGTGGGCTTGTCATTTATGGCCTATATTAAGTTGAGGTACGTTCCCTCTGTATTCACTTTGTTGAGAGTTTTTAATCATGGAAGGATATTGAATTTTGTCAAATGCTTTTCTGTAACCATTGAAATGATCATATTATTTTTATTTTTCACTTTATTAATGTGACATATCTCACTGATTGATTTGCATATATTGAACCATCTTTGGGTTCCTGGAAGAAATCCCATTTGATGGTGAAGAACCCTCTTAATGTAACATTGGATTTGATTTACTAATATTTTGTTGAAGATTTTTGCATCTACGTTCAATAGGGATGTGGCTTGTAATTTTTTTCTTATAGTATCCTTATCTTATTTTGGTATTAGGGTAATGTTGGCTGGTAAAATGGGTTTGGAAGTGTTCTCTGCCCTTCTGTATTTTGGAAGAGACTGAGAAGGATTGATATTAGTTATTCAGATTTTCTATTTATTCATGATTCAATCTTGGTAGATTGTTTCCAGAAGTTTATGGCCTTTAAGTGTTCATAGAAGACTTTAATGATTCTTTTTATTTGTATGGTATCAGTTGTAATGTCTCCTCTTTCATTTCTAATTTTATTTGAGTCATCTATCTTTCTTGTTAAGTCTACCTAGCGAATGGTTTATCAATTTATTTATTTTTTCAAAAAACCAACTGTCAGTTTCATTGATCTTTTCTGTTGTCTTTTCAGTCTCTATTTCATTTATTTCCACTCTGATCTATGTTATAGCCTTGCTTCTGCTAACTTCGGGCTTAGTTTGTTCTTTTCTTTTTTTTTTTTTTTTTTAATGATCCTTGAGGTGAAAAGTTAGGTAGCTTATTTAAATTTTTTTCTTAATATAGGAAACACAGGATTTTTAAAAAATTGCTACACATGTCCATCTTGTTTAAGTCCAGTGTTTCCTCATTGATTTTATATCTGGATGATTACAATTCTGATTTCAGCTCTGATATATCTGTTTTCCCACCACCAAGCAATTCTCCAACATGTGCTTGGTGTCCTACAATTCAACTCAATTCTGACAGTATCTACCTCCAGATAGCATCAGAGTCAGAGGTTAAGGGCTCAGTCCTACCAGACTGCCCACCCCCTACTTCAGTTAACAGTCACAAGTCCAGGTTGTCACCTGTGCTTCTGACTGATCGGCTGTAGACTGGAAATTTCAGTGACTCCTTCCTTGGCTTCCATTAAGTTGCTAGAGAAGCTCACAGAACTCTTAGAAACATTTACTTACTTGATTATTTTTAAAAGGATATAATTCTGAAACATCCAGATGCATCTCTTCAGATGCAAAAGAAAGGAATGGGGAAAGGGCATAGAACTTCCGTGCTTTCTCCAGGTGTGCCGTTCCCCAAATCTCCCAAGTGTTCATCAACCTGGAAGCTCTCCGAACCCCATCCTTTTGGGGTTTTATTAGTCACGATTGATTAAATCATTGCCCGTTAGCAACTGATTCAACCTCCAGTTTCTCTCCCCACCCAGGAAGTCAGGGAGAGGTGGAACTGAAAGTTCCAACCGTCTAATCACATCCTTAGTTATTCTGGTAACCAACCCCTATATATAGGTATGTTCCAATAGTCAGTTGATTAACATAACAAAAGATACCTTCTAAGCTCTCATCACTTAGGATATTTAAAAGGTTTTAGGAGCTCTGTTGCCAGGCTTGGAGATTAAGACCAAATATGTATTTCTTACTATAAATTGCGATATCATAGTGATCAATCTGTTGTTGAAAGTGGTCTTTTAAAGACTCATTCTTATTGTATTGCTGTTTCTTCCTTCAGCTCTGTTTTATATTTCCTTTATATATTTAGGTACTCCAATGTTGGGTACCTAAACATTTAGAATTTTTATATTTTCTTGATGAATTGACCATTCTTTGACTTTTTAATTTGATGAATTAATGACCTTTTTTGTCTCTTGTCAGTCTTTGTCTTAAATTCTATTTTGTCTGATATAAGTTTGCTACTTCAGCTTTCTTTTGTTTTCCATTTGATGGAATAATTTTTTCAATCCCCTCACTTTCAGTCTATGTGTATCTTTAGGTCTGAATTGAGTCTCCTGTAGGCAGCATATTTATGGGTCCATATCATGTCTTTTGATTGGAACATTAAAGACCATTTACATTTAAAGTAATTATTGATAGATATGGACTTACTATTGCCATTTTGTTGATTGTTTTCTGGTTGTTTTGCAGTTCCTTTGTTTCTTCCTGTCTTCCTTTGTCATTTGATGATTTTCTGTTTGATATATTTGGATTCCTTTCTCTTTATCTTTTGGGTATCCATTATAGGCTTTTACTTTGTGATTACCATGAAGCTTACATTAAACATATATATAACAATCTGTTGCACAGCAAAGGAAACTATAAACAAAGCAAAAAGCCTACAGAGTGGGAAAAAAAGTATTTGCAAATAATGCAACTGACAAGGGTTTAATTTCTAGAATATATAAATAGCTGATACAATTTAATAACAACAACAACAAAAAACACCAAACAACCCAATCCAAAAATGGGCAGAAGACCTAAACAAGCAATTCTCCAAAGAAGACATAAAATTTCATTTTACTTGAGATATATGATGTGATATGAATGAAGACATACTATTGGCCATTAGGCACATGAAAAAATGCTTAATATTGCTAATTATCAGAGAAATGCAAATCAAAACTACAATGAGGTATCACCTCACACCAGTCAGAATGGTTGTCATTAAAAAGCCCGCAAACAATAAATGCTGGGGAGTGTGCAGAGAAAAGGGAACCCTTTTACATTGTTCGTAGGAATGTAATTTGCTGCAGCCACTATGGAAAACAGTATGGAGATTCCTGAGAAAACTAAAAATAGGCTTGCCATATGATCCAGCAGTCTCACTCCTGGCATATATCTGGAGGACACTCTTTAACTGAAAGAGATACATGCATTATTTGCAATAGCCAAGACATGGAAACAATGTAAATGTCCATCGACAGATGACTGGATAAAAGAAGTTGTGGTATATAAACATACACACACACACACATACATATGTATATATTTACATATATGCATACATACAATGGAATACTACTGAGCCATAAAAAAGAATAAAATAATGCCATTTGCAGCAACATGGATGGACCTGGAGATTGTCATTCTAAGTGAAGTAAGCTATAAAGAGAAAGAAAAATACCATATTATATCACTTATATGTGGAATCTAAAAAAGAGACACAAATGAACTTATTTACAAAACAAAAACAGTTTTGTTTTTATTTGTAACTCACAGACATAGAAAACAAACTTATGGTTACCAGAAGGGATAAATTGGGATTTCAAGATTTGCAGATACTAACGACTATATATAAAATAGATAAACAATAAGTTTCTATTGTATAGCACAGGGAATTATATTAAATATCTTGTAATAACCTATAATGGAAAAGAATATGAAAAGGAATATATGTATTATGTATGTAACTGAAACATTATGCTGTAACCAGAAACTAACACAACACTGTAAACTGACTGTACTTCAATAAACATTTTAGAAAGATTGAATAAAATAAACAACAGGTTTCTACTATATAAAACAGGGAACTATATTCAATATCTTGTAGTAACCTATAATGAAAAGGAATATGAAAATGAATATACGTGTGTATATGTATGACTGAAACTTTATGCTTTACACCAGAAATTGATGCAACATTATAAACTGACTATACCTCAATTTGAAAATCTTTTTTTAAGTTAAAAAAAAGATTTATTTTTAGCAGGGAGTAAGTAACTCCACATGCATATAAAAATTCTCCTACTCCCATATTTTATGTTTTTGATGTCCCAGTTTGCATCTTTTTCATGATATATTCATTACCAAATTATTGCAGTAATACTTATTTTAATAACTTTGTCTTTTAACCTTCATGTGGAATTATAAGTGATTTACACACCATCATTGCATTAGAGTAGTCTGAATTTAACTATGTATTTACCTTTACCAATGAGTTTCATGCTTTCATATGTTTTCCTGTCATAATTAGCATCCTTTCATTTCAGTTTGAAGACTCCTTTTAACATGTCTGGTAAGGCTGGTCTAGTTAGTGGTGGCAAACTCCTTCAGCTTTTGTTTGTCTGAAAAGTTCTACTTCTTTTAATTCTGAAAGACAGCTTTGCTGGATAGAGCATTCTTGGTTTGCAGTTTTTTTTTTTCATTTCAGCACTTTGAATGGATTGTGCCACTCCCTTAAGACCTGCAAAGTTTCTGCTGAAAATTCTGCTTTTAGTCTTCTCTTGTATGTAGAGTTGCTTTCTTCTTGCTGTTTTTAACATTGCCTCCTTGTCCTCAAGAATTTAATCACTATATGTCTTGGTGTTTGCCTCTTTGGATTCTTATTTGGTACTTTAGGGCTTCTTGGATTTGGGTGTCTGTTTCTTTTCCCAGGTTAGGGACGTTTTCAGCCTTTATTTCTTTGAATAAGTTATCTACTCTTTTTCCTATTCTCCTTTTGGGACCCCTATAATGTGTTTATCAGTCCACTTGATGTTCTCCCATTATGTCTCAAGCTATATTTACTGTTTTACATTCTTTTTCTTTTTCTTCTTCTGGTTTTTGAGTTTACCGATCCTTTTTTACGGTTCATATAGCTTGCTATTGAACTTCTCTATTGAATTTTTTTGTGCAGCTATTGTATTATTACTCAGTTCTGTCATTTTTGTTTGGTACCATTTAATATTTTTTATCTCTATTGAAATTTTCACTTTGTTGTGCATTTCTATGCTGACCTTAGTGAGCATTTTTATGACCATTATTTTGAACTCTCCATCATTCAAATCATTTATCTCCATTTCATTATGTTTCTGGAAACTTATTTTGTTCTTTTGTTGGAACACATTCTTTTGTTGTTTGTTTGTTTGTTTTCATTTTCCTTTACCCTCTGTTTTGATTTCTGCAGTTAGATAAAACTGCCAGCTCTCCCAGTTTTGACAGAATGTTCTTGTATGGGTGATGAACTTCATTGATCAGCCCAGCCCTAGCTCTTTATTGTCTCTCAAACTTCTGTGATTGTCTAAGCCTCCTTCTTTGTTCTGAGTATCTCCCTGTAGGTGAGGGCGTGCCAAGACCCATCAGTGTACCAATGGGGAGGATTAGAGTCAGCACAAAGATGCCAGCTGATTAGAAATCCGACCCTCAGGCTGCAGCCAGGGTATTTTTATACTTAAGCTCCTTCTAGGGAGAAACTGGGAGATGAGCATTTTTTGCCCACTCCCTCTGTGCTGGGCCTGCTTTATATCCTCTGGATGGTGTCCCTATGCCCATTAAGAATGATTTCTTTGTTTGCTACATTTCTGTGGGATTCATGAATACAAGCCCCATTGGCTATTGGAGCCAGGTGATCTGAAACCCAGTACTTTGTGTGACTGTCACAAAAGCTGTGATGTGAGATATGTGTACAAGCTCCTTCCAGGGAGATGATGATGATGATTTGCTTCTGTCATTGGAGTAGGCTAGGGTGAAAAGGCCTGAGAGGTATTTTCAAGGCAGCCTTGGTCTCTGGGGAAGATTACAGCCAGCGAGCTAGATGCTAGATAGATTAGAAAAATTGCCCTCAGGCAGTAGCTTTTAAGTAAACAGATAAGCTTTTTAGGGAAATACTGGGAGATGGGTGATTTTGGCTGATTCCTCTGTGCTTAGCCCTCAGGTGATAGTTAAATACTGTTTCTTTGTTTACTACAGTCCTCTTGGTTTCAGGATTGGAAGCCCCTTTGGCTATCAGAGCCAGGGGATCCTGTGACCCATTCCTTAGGTGGCATCCATAAAGTCTTGGGCACAGACGTACATAAGCTCCTTTCAGGGATATGCTTGGAGTGGGCTGGAAGTAGAAGGCAGGAGAGGTATCCTCCAGCTCCCCTTGTCTCTGGGGAGTATTGCAGCCCACCCCTAGTGCCTTCTGGAATTACAAGCCTGGCTCTCAGGCAGCAGCAGTTTTTGAAGTATGCTGATAAATCTCTTTCAGGGAAAGACTGGGAGATGGGCATTTTGCCTGCTTACTCCATGTTGAACCCTCGGGGGATAGCTGTGGTTAGTGCTGCATACCTCTTAAGAATTGCTTATTTGTTTTCTATAGTCTTGTGCTAAGTGTTTTAGGGTCCTTACCTTACCACCAACCAATCAGAAGAAAGTCACACATCCTGCTGCCCTCTCCCCAAATTTTGCCTATAGAAACTTTCCCCTGAAAACCATCAGCCCTCTTGGCTGAGATACTGGCTACCCAATTTCCTTCTAATTTGTTTTCAATTAAATTTACCAAAGATGCTTTCAGTTTCTTGTAACTAAGAATCTTGAATAATGCAGTCTTCTTCTTTACTGCAGGTAATTGAAAGTGACAATATTTAGTAAAGCATTTAGACATAGAGAACTGTTTAGTGGCGTTGGTTGCCTTAATAATAGTTAAAAATGTTCTGTTTGAGAAATTACCCTTGACTTATTCATCAGGATCCTTTTTCACTTTCACTTTGGTTTAGTGATTAGTAGGCTGATCTATCAATTGGTCTTGAATTCCTGATTAATTTTTTCTTAAGCATGTAGGAATGGGGATTGTGTAGTACATAGAATTTGGTGAAAGCCAAATGATAATGTCTTAGATAATGGAAAATCAGCCTGGAATAAGTTCATTTGGTTTATACATACATGAAGACTGTGTTTAGACTTTGACTTGTCCCTAATTCTGTTGATCTTTATAATGTGAGAACTGCATATTGAATTGATACTTCTTTCTGTTTTCTCTTTATAATCTGAATTGTTTAATATTACTGTAGACTCTATCATACTTCTTATATTTCTGAACTTTGGAAAGTCACTTTGTTTTCTGTGCCTAACTTTTTAAAGTTTTAAAATGATAGAGAATAAACTAATCTCTACAGTCCTCTCTAGTCTTAGCATTTGATGAGTTAATGAAAGTTACTTTATTCTTTTTCTTTTTAAAGTTTGAATGCCCCCAGTACACTTATGATGCTGCATGGAGCAGAATAGATTGAATTTGTTGTTCAATGATTTCAAAATGGTCAGTTAAGAAATAGGTATTGGGAAGTATGTTAAAGAACAAGATCAGTAAGTGGCAAAGTCTGGGACTATTCGGTAACTGTCATTCATGTAGTTTATGAAAATCACTTGGGAAAATGAACAGCTTTGTATATTCACAGTTGGCATTCTTGGAAGTCAATAAAAAGCACTGGTTAAAAACTTGAAAACTAGAATTCTTGGATTAGAATCCTGGCTCTAGCTCTTATTAGCAGTGTTCCCTTCAGCAAGTTACTTAACCTCTCTGTGTCTTGGTTTCTTATCAGTAAAAGGGGAATAAAAATAGAACTTTCCTTAAATAGAGTTGCTGTGAAGATTAAATGAGTTTATACATGTAAAGTGTCTGAAGTATGTAGATGGTGCAAGATATATCATACTCATTATTAACAATTTTTTTTCATGTTATTACATAATCTCATATAGCCAAGATACATTTTGTTATTTGGATTGTAATTCTTGTATGTATCTTAAATTTGAGATCATAGTTTCATGTATATCCAAAAGATATATTGTATAGATCTATCTGCTTATGTTGTCAATGAATGTTTTATAGCATTCCATTATTATTAATAGATTAAATATATTATAACTGATAAATATTGCATTATCATTGGGATTCAATGCAGTGTTTGGCACCAAGGATCATGTGGTTTGAAGCCCAAACATGATTAGCTATTTTGAAAGTAGTTTTGAGGTTTCAGGCAAACATAGCTTACATATTAATATAACTGTAGTTGCTCTAATAAATTTAACATATCCTTAGATCCTATATAGATTTTAATCTTTCTGTTCCACATTGATTTTAGCAGAATATTGAAATAAAAGGAAAGACAAAGAAAGTAGCACTGTTTACTAAGAATATTGCTATCAGTTGATAATTTTTCATTGCTACATCCTTTTTACTGCATTGATTTCTCTTTGCTTATCTTGATGTTTAGAACAGATTTATTTTATGCTTAATTATTAATGTCTTTCTTATTAGTTCTTGAAAATTCTAAGAAAATTTTGCGAAGCAGGATATACTTTATAAATAATTTATATGTACCTTAAGGACATTTTCATGGTTTCTTTTCAGAAAATAATGTAATTATCACTCCATTTTTAGATTTTAATTCCAAGTCTTCCATTCAACTAAAATGACAGTCATTTTAGAGAACATTTCGTTAATCATTGTATGTTTTATCTTGCCTCCCTTTCAGGACCAGGGTTCTGATCAAGCAGGAAAGGAGAAAGCAAAAGGTAAAGAAAAATATTTTTATTGTGTATCATAGCCTTATGAGAACAGTCATCTTTTGAAGCATTTTTCTAAGGTTAATAAATTGACCAGAGTGAAACTGGAAGACCATCTTTTTTTAGTCTTTGTCATCCTTGTAGATAGCTTAATTAGCCACCCAGTTTGCTCAGGCAGAGAATTAGGATCATTGTTGATCCTTGTCAGTCTAATTCCAGTATATCCCAAGTCTGATAACTTCTCAATAACTATATTATTAGTTGGCCTCCTGATTCAAATTTTTATCATTTATTACCCAGAGTTTACAATGGCCTTATAACCTATCTCCTGCTTTTTTTGGAGTTTTTTAAAAAAAATTATGACATTGATTGTATTACATTGTAAATTTGAGCATGTATATACCTTGCAACTGAGCAGTATATATCCCAGAGGAACTTCCACATGTGCACTTGGAGATATATACAGGCTTGTTTGGATCGCTGTTGTTGTTAAGTAGCAAACACAAAAAAGAGAAGGAGAAAGAAGGGAAGGAAAAGGACAGGGTATGGGGAAGAGAAGGGGACCACCCAAACATCCATGAGCAGTAGAATGCTTAAACAAATTGTGGCATACAAAGTAAGGGTACAGCAATGAAAATATATCAGATACATGTAATTAATGTAGATAAATCCCCAAAACAATGCTGAGCAAATGAAGCAACTCACAGAAGAATACAAGAAGTGAGCTTCTATTTACAAAAAGTTCCAAAACAGTGCAAAACATGTTCAAAGATAGTAAAATTTAAAGAAAAGCAAGGGAATGATTATGATGAAAGCAAGATAGTTTTAACTCAGTGAAATGATAATACCTCATTGTTAATGTAACTTGTATTTTCTTGATTATCTTTTCATTCAGATTCTCTCTTTCGTGAGGTACTTTTCCAAGTATTTTTTTCAGTTTTTATTTGGGTTGTTTGACTTTTTCTTATTGTGTCTTTATATATTTAGAAATTCTTTGTCAGTTATATGTTTACTCTCTGGCTTTTCTTTTTACTTTCTTAGCAATATCTTTGAAGGAAAATTCTTAATTTTAATGTCATTGAATATATTAAAGTTTCTTTGTTTTATTATTTACTCTTTTGTACTAACTCTATTTGGATCATTCTTTTGAATATTTTTAAGAAAGGGAAAGACTCATGGCCCTCTCTCAAAGTGTTGATCTCTTTGGAAGTCATGTCACTTCCCTATTTTGAAAATTGCATACCTTCCTTTTGTTGCCGGTAGATATAATGGTAGATGTAACCGCTGTCCAGGTTCTTGTCCCATCCCAGAAAGAATTCAGAGACAAGACATGGAGGTTAAGAAAGTAAAGTGAGGTTTATTAAGGGATGAATAGTACACTATCTAGGAAAGAGCGGGCAGGCTCAGGTGAGCAGCTGCCCTGAGTTTCTTTGGCAAGTTGGTTACATAGGGTGTAAAAATGAATGGGCAGATTATTCATTAGGGAGGGAAGGGTCTGGGGTCATATTCCCTGATTATCATCCCAACTCCACCTTCCCGAAGGGATGAGGGATTTTGTCTTTATTTAGTCTGTATCATGGCATCCATGCGTGATGGGTACTTCTAATCTGCAAGGATAATCTTATTGAAATGAGGGCATAAGAGCAAAAGGTTACATTTGGACACTGGAGATTCCTGCCTTTTCCCACCTTTATTTCTTGGCCTCCAGGCCACTCATCACCCCAGAATTTGTGACCACTTATTAGCCCAGGGGTTCCTGCTTTTCTTTCTCTGCCCAGGGACCCCTGGTGCTTACATAATGTACGGTTTCCTGCATTTGGCCTGTGCCCCACCTTTCTGCCCAATTCCTGCCATTTGGCCTGTGCCCCCTTGACTGCTTATTTTTAGCTATTTGTCTGCTCTAACTTTTTGCCTCCTCAAACTTCTCTTCCCAACCCTATTTATCTCTTTGTACTCATTAGATGACCTTGGCTCATATTTTGGAGGAATAGAAGCTGTCAGATGAGAATTATCTCAGATTTCTACCACCAGTTCTATAAACTATCTGAATCTTCACCCATCTTCTCTTTCTCTCCTGCAACTAAGGAAGTAGTTTCCCCCTGTCAAAGGAAGATCTGTCTGTCTGTGATCTGGATTCCATTTACTTCTGCAAGTTATAATGATTGATTTTAATTTATATGTAAAAATATAAAGAATGTGTCACAAGAATATAAAAATACCAAGTCAATTATTTGATTGCATTATTGCTTTTTATTATTTATGATTCTGCTTGGAACCACATGGTTGCTGCGTTAACTTTTTATTTGTAATTACTTTAGGAATATTTTGAAAAGAAAAGGTTAAAATCAAAAATGAAATTACTGGGAGTTTTATCCCCTGTCAAAAATTCTGCTGTCAGTTTAGACCTCCTTAACCTATACATGGTAAATCAAATATCCTGCCAGAAGAAAACATCTGGTAAGTTAAGTTTTTCTAATACCATTTTGTTTTGATTCTGGTATGACTGTAAGATTTCATTTCTTAATAAATGTAATTTTAGAACTCAGTGTGAAAAGTGAACTAATTTTAAAACTTGGTTGCCCTCTTAAGTAAGAAACTTTGTTAATTTTTCTTAACATCTTTTGTTGCTTAATACGTTTATTTTTAGGTTGTGTAAGTGTTATATAAAGTTAATTTTACAAGATATGGTTAGACTTATTATAATGCAGCTGTTTCAGTTAATACATTATTCTGTCTTGGCAGAAAGTTACCAAAGTTTAGCTAAAGAGCTGGAAATAAATACCTTTACTCTCTTAGACTATTTAGAGACTTTGTTTGAAAGGAAGAGCTGAAAAGATTTTTGCCTCAGTAATTAGTCTGTGTTACACCTTGAATTATTTCTTAGGCACTCCTGAGTTGTTAACTATGGTAGTCTACTGCTTCAAAATAAAGTTCATTTTATCCTGCATTTTGATTCTTTAAGTAAATAAAAAGTTTTATCAGAGTATGTTTTTTTCTCTCTCAAGGGAACTTGTGTCTGATATTTAACTTTTAAACAAATGCTAAAGTGAAAGCTTAAAAAAATGATGGTTCATAAATGATGGATAGAAATTGATTATAGTGTTGTTAGTATCCCCTCTTTTCCTTTCTCTTCCATTTTTGTTTCTCCCTCCACAGATGGCAATTTACACAAGTAAATTTAGTTACTAATTACTTTAGTGAAAAATACATTACTCATGGACTTTAGGAATAAAAGTTTTGTTATACATCTGTTTGATATATTTACCTTTTATTCTCTTCACTTAAATAATAGTGTTATCAACTATAGTCATCACATTTTACATTAGATCCTTAGACTTTAATTACATCTTACAGCTGGAAGTTTGTGCCCTTTTACCAACCTCTCCCTTTTCCCCCTACTCTCCAGCCCCTGGTGACCACTTTTCTACTCTGTGTTTCTATGAGTTTGACTTTTATTTTTTTTTAAGATTTCATATGTAAGTGATACCATACAGTATTTGTCTTTCTCTGTCTGGCTTATTTCACTTAGCATACTGTCTTCGAGGTCCATCCATGTTGTCACAAATGGCAGGATTTCCTTCTTTCTCATGGCTGAAGGATATTTCATTTTATCTGTCTGTCTGTCTGTCTGTCTTATCTATTTATCTCTCTACACCACATCTTTATCCATTCATCTATTGACACACTTAGGTTGCTTCTATATCTTGGCTACTGTGAATAATATTGCTGTGAGCATGGGAGTACAGATAGCTCTTCCACGTCATTTCATTTGGATACATACCCAGAAGTGGGATTGCTGAATCATGTCACAGTTTTGCCCTCAATTATTTGAGGAACCTCCATACTGTTCTCCATAGTTGCTACAGCAATTTACATTCCCATCACAGTGCCCAAGGGTTCCCTTTTCTCCACAGTCTTGTCAACACTTATCTCATGTCTTTTTGATAGTATTCATTCTGACAGGTGTGAGAAAGTATTGTGGTTTTGATTTCCATTTCTCTGATGATTAGTGATGTTCAGCACTTTTTTGTGTATCTACTGGCCATTTTGTGTCTTCTTTGTAAAAATGTCTATTCAGGTCCTCCTCCCTTTTTAAGTTTGATTGTCTGTTTTTTGCTAATGAGTTATATGAGTTCTTTACATATGATTTGCAAATATTTTCTCTCATTCCATAGGTTGCCTTCGTATTTCATTAATGTTTTCTTTTGCTGTGCAGAAGCTTTTTAGTTTAATGTAGCTCCATAGCTCCATTTGTTTACTTTTGCTTTTGTTGCCTTTGCTTTTTGTGTCAAACCCAAAAATCATTGTCAAGATGTATGTCAAAGAGCTTACCCTTTATGTTTTCTTCTAGGAGTTTTATGGCTTCGGGTTTTATAATTGTCTTTAATCCATTTTGAGTTGATTTTTGTGTATGGTGTAAGATAGGACTCCACTTTCATTTTTTTGCATGTGCTGTCCAGTGATGAAATTACCTTTATGTATTTTCTTTCTCCCTCACTTTCTTTTCACTCATATATTCAACATATATTTATTAAATACTTACCATAAGTATTCAGTTAGATGCTGGAAATAGAACGGAAAGTGACAGGGTCAAGACATGCTTCCCCAAAGTATAGTACCTTGGCATTTTGAATATTTTAAGTGAACAAAATTGAGAAGCAGCATGTGCAGGAAGGAGTCTCATGTGAGAGGTGCCCTATTCCTGGAGGAAATCTTTATCTTCAAGTCAGAGGGACACTGAGAGGGATCTAAATGGACAGGTCTGCTGTTGCCCTCAGTGTACTACACTTTGCTCATCCTTTTTTTTTTTTTGTATGACTTTCTACACTTCATCAAACTTAGTATAAAATTGCTTAGGTTTAACCACTACTTTGGGTCTTTATTTCCTTATAAAGTTTTCCACGTAAAACTTATGTTGAATAAATTTGTATACTCTTCTCTTGTTAGTCTGTCTTTTGTTCCAGGAGCCCCAGCTGAGAATTTAGAAAGGTAGAGAATAGAGACGTTTTTACTCCCCTACAAAAGGAAGACTTTATTAGTCAGGACTCATGGCTGCAAATGACAGGCATTTTAAAATACGTACTTAATGTTATAAACTGAATTTTTGTGTCCTCCCACCCCAAATTTATATGTTGAAATTGTCACCTTTAATGTGATGGTATCAGGAGCTAGGGCCTTTAGGAGGTGAGTAGGTCATTAGTGTGGAAGCCCTTATGAATGGAATGGTACCCTTTTAAAAAAGACCCCAGAGAGCTCTCTGACTCCTACCACCTGAGGACACAGGGAGAAGATACCTCTCTGTGTAACAGGAAGGATGCCCTTACCAGGCACCAAATCTGCCAGCACTTGATCTTGGACTGTCCAGACTCTAGACTGAGGAATAAATTTCTCTTGTTTATTATCAACCCAGTCTATGGTATTCTGTTACAGCAGCCTTGAGTGGACCAAAGCATTTAACTAAAGGGAAGGGCAGCAGTGGCGCAGCTGGGCCTCAGAAACAGCTTGAGTCAGGGACTTGACTACAACCAAGATTCTTTCTCACTTCAGACACTAGCTTCATTCTCTCAGACTTTCTTCATCGTTAAGGCCTAAAATGTTAACCTTAAAAAACTAATATTGCTCATCTCACCTAGTTTGACCAGCAGAGAAGTATTGAGAGTTGTTTCTCTGGTTCTGAATTTTTAAATTTGAAGGATGTTGCCTTGGTCTTCTGTTGCCAGGTCTCAGCAGTGGAACAATTACTTATAACCAGAGGGATGAGATACAGTTACTGATTCATCTTGAGTCAGATGGCTCCCCCTACACCAATTATTTTTTCCAGAAAGGCAAAATTTTAATAAGAATATAGAAAGTCTCCACTAGAACTATATGCAGTTGGTGCATATATAAAAAGTATTTCTCAAAAAAGTACTGAACGAAATAGTGACTTATTCTATAAAGGGAGACAAGGATGCTACTTCTATAAAGTTAAAAAATTTAGTGAGGGAAAGAGAGTTGGTCAAGCACAATAAACTATGGTAAGTGCTAGAATAAAGAACTTACATAAGTGCTGTGGGCATGTATAACTCAGCATCTGATTAGTCTAGGGGCCAGGGAAGTCTTGGAGGAAGAAGAAAGTAGAACTGAATTAGTAGAGCCCCTTTCAGGAGGAGTACGTAAGATGATGAAGAAAAAGAGATGATTCGAATTATCTGTGGTAGCTGTATCATAATAACCTCTTCTAACAGATGTAGAATTTAGGTCTTCTTAGTAACTTTCTAAAATGTATATTTATCTAATGAACATAGCATATGAAACAATGCTTTTAAAAGACCGTATTATTCATTCTTATATTTTTTATAAATTATGTTTGTAATTTTTGTCATTACAGAAACTGCGAGAAAACCAGTGCATGTAAATATGAATAGAGACATAAAGATGCCCCTGAGGAAACACGATTTGGAACTTCCAATGTCGCCTCACTGTGCGCCATCCAACCTCTGCATTGATGATATAGAAAACAAGTAGGTTTAAGCTAAGTTGTGTATATTATTAAGTGTTTAAATAGGTCATTATTGACCCTTATTTATTGGAAAATATACAAAGGACTTAGCCTTCTAGCTACAGGTTTTGTTTGTTTGAATGTTACAGTGTTACTAAACTCTTAAGGCCTTTATCAAATGACTAAATGTCCATACTGTTTTTTGTATGTAGTTTGACTTTCCTTATCATAAAAATGTCTCTTTTCTTTTAACATTTTTATTGATTTATAATCATTTTACCCTGTTGTCAAATTCCAGTGTAGAGCACAATTTTTTAATTATACATGAACATATATATATTCATTGTCACATTCCTTTCTCGGTGAGCTACCATAAGATCTTGTATATATATTCCCTGTGCTATACAGTATAATCTTGTTTATCTATTCTACAGTTTTGAAATCCCAGTCTATCTCTTCCCACCTCCCACCCCCTTGGGTCTCTCTTCTAATAAGATAATTTTTAGAAAACTCAGTAATGTTATGACTCTGGAATGATTTACTTAGAGTTCCATATAGTTTAGTATATTTGTGTAGAATAGTAGAAATTTTAAATAGATATAAAAAGATGGTCTGTTTTATTGCCAGCTATATTTTTAACCTTAACATTTTACTTTTATTAGTAAATACTATCAAAGACTAGACAGCAAGGAAGAACTTGGCCCAGCTCAGGTGAGGGTTTTTTTAAATTTTATTGATTATTTTAACAATTGTGACATGCCACCAGGTGATATAAATTTTTCAAATATTAGGGAAAACTAGTTATCCTTTAAAATTATTTTGTAGTCTTTGAAATTACTCTTTTAAAAGTTTTTAATGTAAGGAACCTTTACCTTAAGAATATTATAACTGATCACTTATGAGAAACATTTTGGAGTTCTGGTAATGTAGACTAGGCCTATGTGTGCATAACATTTGATTCTGCTTGTTACTGACAAGGTGCACAGGATAAATCATTTGAGGATTCCTGCTTTGGGTTTATGTGATCACTGAGCAATTCATCTCTTCAAACACAATGACTGGATTAATTTATTTTATATCAAATTATGGTTTTCAATATTCACATTGATCCCAAGATTATTTTATTTCAAAGTATTGCAAATGATTTTTTTTAGCACATAAAATTTTAATCAGTTAGGAAGTGCATTAATTGTGATTAAAGCTTGAAATGTTTAGGTCTAATGCCATGTTATTAATTGTCCTTTCTCTCCTCTGATTTGCCGAAGTTAACGTGGAAAGGTAACAACAGTGATACTAAAATCTCTGAGAGGTCTTTTCACCTGAATTGTGGGTTAATAAATGTCAAGTTTCCTGTCTTTAGGATGTGGCATGTAGGAGAATGGTGCTCGAAGAGGGAAGGGGCCAAGGGTAATAAAGGCAGATAGAAAGGAGTTCTTAAGTTACTTGGTAACCTCCTGTCTTAATAAGTCCTGCCAATTATTGATTGGCTTGCCTTTCCTTGGGACATTTTTGGCAATCCATGACCTTTTTCACTGCTATTTTGGCTTTTCTATTCTGTAGTTTATACATTTTGGCAAATCAAATGATTGCATCTTATTTCCTATAGTCATCACAAGTCATGGACTCAAATAGAATGTCTGAACCTCAGTTCAACAGAACAGAAAACTGCAGTTTCACTCCACCATCTTTTTCAGCAGAATCATCTTCTAATAAAAATATAAAACAAGATTTCATTCCCAGAATAGCACCTAGTTCTCAGAAAGTTGCATATAAAAGAAAGCAGAATGAACAGGTACCTCTAAATCATGAAGCATTTTGATACCATTATATTTCTATGATGTGATCTTCTCTTTTTATAGATTTAAAAAATATTAGCTGTGAATTGCTATAGATATAACCAAAGTAGGAGATAAGTTGAGTGTAATGTTTCTTCCTAAGTCAAAAACTTAATTCTCTGTGCTCTAGAAGATTATGAATCCAAAAACTGGAGTGTTCTTTAAAAATCTTTAAAAAATCATCTTTTTTATAAAGTTGATAGTGAAATTGAAGATAGTTCAGTGTACGAAGTAGTGATCGATGATTATAATCACAGTGAATGACTAACTTGTGATGTCACTGTAGCCCAATAGGAATGACATGGAAAGGATCCTGTGAATAGGCATACGTTAACCTTAATGATCATTGTATGTTCCAAAGTTACAGATGTAAAAGACATCTGAATTTTAAAATTCTGAAATATATCTTCCATGGAACATAGCAAATAGTGATCTTCTATGAAATTTATGTAGAGTTTAAAAAATACAATTATTCAAGTCATACTAATGTATAATAGTAGTGAGGAAGATGGTTATACAAACACTGTGTCTTAATAACAAATATTTAGTTTTGAATTTCTCTCATTTTTAACATGCAGCAGTCTTACATGTTTATGTATTTATTATTTATAAATTAAGTTATAATTATAAATTTATATAGTTATAAATTATGGTATATTTTAGTTATATGTAATATATGACATGATTCAATTTTATTTAAGTGTATTTTCTGTTTTTCAGAAAAGAGAAAATTAAGTATTATATTCCAATGATATGTGCTAGCTTTATTAATTTTAGGACTTAATTTTTGAAGGCTGCAATGAAAAACATTAAATTACCCATTCAGTTTGCATTTTACAAAGACTAAAACTTGCATCCTACATCAGCTTATAACTCATCTTTGTTCTGTTAAATAGTTCATAGGATAGGGAATGAAACTCTCTGTAATCTCTGCTTAAATAATCCCCTACTTACAGACTGCAGGTTAGTTATAATCTCCAGAGGGATAAATAATGTTATAGTTCACATAGCAGGAGAGAGCAAAGAGAGGCTAAAGTCCCAGTCTAAGTTATGTTATCACATGTGGAGTATCAGGGAAGTATTTAGTAGTTTATTTGGAGGGATTTCAAGAAAGTGAGAAGAATTAAAATGAAATTATAAGATACAAACAAAATATGTTGAAAAAAACAAGTTAGAAGAAAAAGTGGCCTGGGGTTCACTGGTCCCTAGAGAAGTCGTATGTGAGCCAATCTATAAGATTCCCTTCTCTTTTGACTTTGTTTCTCACTTCAGGGGATGACTTTGTCTCTGCTTATCTGCCACCCTTTCTCTGAGGTTGAGATGTGACATGTATTATCAGACTTTTTCAGCTCTTTCTTACTTTAGACTTTTTTTTTTTAACTTTCAGCATCTCTTTTTGTCTCCCCTTCTTTTTTTTTTCTTCTATTTCTGTCATTGATCATCTTTGGAATTCTCTTTTCTGTTTCATGGCTTATAAATAATATATATTATAGATATAAATTATTATTGCTGAATAGATTATTATTGAGCCAATATAATATATTTCTATGGTACTTTGCACATTAACAAATGCATTATCTCATCTGCATTTCACAAGTCTTCCAACATTTTCCTCATTTTGCTCTCAATGATACTGATACTCAGAAAGATTAAAGTAGCAGTCTAGAATTATTCAGTAAGTGGAAAAACTGAGATAAGTACAGTTGTTTTCTTGGGAGAGGAAAGATTTTGGTGACCTGGGTGCTTTTTAAATCTTTTTTTTTTTTTTTTAAACATTGGAGAAAATGGTTAGCTGACCATAGTATCAAGCCTGTTACTTTAATAATCATTCAAATACTAATATTGCTTTCATTGTTAGAACAGTATTTATTTTGTTTTCAATAAGGACACAATTACTTATTACACTAAAAAACACATTTTTTGAATATAGATGGTCACTTAAATGTTATTTAATGGTAAATAATTTAAATTGTATTTATGTACATTTACATTTTGGCATGTTCTTCCTTTCTTTTCTTCAGCTGAGTAATGTTAATTATTCTAATTCCTTGGTTTCTAAACTAAATGAAAGTCAAGATGCTCTCAGCTCATCATATGAAACTGCACAATTTGGAACATTATTTGAAAGATTAAATTGGTAAGTAAAAATGTTGACAGTAATAAAGAACCTGTAGCATTCTTTCTTTGAATTATTAATTTGATTTTAATGGACACAATTATCTTAGTTAGAAATGTAAACAGACCTAATTATTACTTATAGGAAAAAAAAACACTAGAAATAAGATTTAGTATATAAGAATTTTTAAGTAATTATTTTCTAATGTACACATTTACCTTCTGTTTATTTAAAAAATATTTTGGGCCAAGGTGTTTTGCATCTGTTTTATAATCTTCATGAGTTACTAGTTTCTCTTACTGTGTCATAAACATATTAATTTCTTATTCATATTTATTATAGTTGATCAGTGCCCTATTTTTATTTTCTAGATGTCTGTATATGAATCCTAGGTCTTTGTTTTAAAATCCTTTAAACTTGTCAAGCCAGTTTGAATTACTCTTGATAATTGTGGTGAGAAACCTTGACTCTGTAATCCTATTCCAGTCTTCCTCATGGCACCAGTTGCTTAAGCCAAAATAGAAGTTATGCTTGATTCTTCCCTATTCTCTAACTCCCAATATCCATTTCACCAACAAAGTATTGTCATTTCTGTATCTAATAAACTTAAAAATTTTCTGCTTATGTTTTCATCTCTACGAGTTCCATCCCACTGTAAGCAACCACTGCCTCTTACCTGGAGAATTGTAACAGCCACAAAACAGTTCTTGTTTCCTCTTTGCCCTGAGATCTTTTTTTTTTTTTTACAACTTTATTAATATATAATCAACATACACTGAACTGAACTTATCTAAAATGTGCATTTTGATAAGTTTTGACATATATGAACAATAATGAACATATTTGTCATCTCCAGCAATTTTTGGGCACCTTAGTAATCCCTTCTGGTCATTTCACATCCCTTACCCCCATTACAAAGCAACTGCTATCTGCTTTCTGTCATTAGTGATTAGTCTGTAAGTTGCATAATACATAATAAGTTTCTCCCTTTTTTGGTCTAGCTTTTTTTCACTCAGCATAATTATTTTGAGATTCATCTGTATTGTTTATCGTGTGTATAAGTCTGTTCCTTTTTATTACTGAGTAGTGTTGCATTGTATGGACGTAGCACAACTTATTCATCTGTTGATGGACATTTGGTTTTTTCCTCCCAGTTTTGGCCATTTCAAGTAAAGCTGCTATGAACATTGCTGCTATGAAATTTTTGTTTGGACATATGCTATCATTTCTTCTGTGTAAATATCTACAAGTGGAATGGATGGGTCATATGGTACTGTGTGTTTAACTTTTTAAGAAGGTGGCAAACTGTTTTCCAAAGTGCTTTGTATTATTTTACATTCTCATCAGCAATATAAATCTCTCTCTTCTTTTTGTTCTCTTCTCTTGTGGTTTGATGACTAGAGAAGTTCCTTTAACATGTGTTGTAAAGCTGGTTTGGTGGTTCTGAATTCTTTTAGCTTTTGTTTATCTGTGAAGCTTTTGATTTCTCCATCAAATCTGAATGAGAGCCTTGCTGAATAGAGTATTCTTGGTTGTAAGCATTTCCCTTTCATCAGTTTAAATATATCCTGCCACTCCTTTCTGGCCTGTAGAGTTTCTGCTGAAAAATCAGCTGATAATCTTATGGGAGTTCATTTGTATGTGATTTGTTGCTTCTGTCTTGCTAATTTTAATATTTTCTCCTTATCTTTAATTTTTGTCAATTTGATTACTACATGCCCCAGTGTGTTCCTCTTTGGGTTAATCCTGTTTGGAACTCTCTGTGCTTCCTGGACTTGGGTGACTATTTGCTTTCCCAAGTTAGGGAATTTTTTGGCTGTTATCTCTTTGAATATTTTTTCAGGTCCTTTCTCTCTTCTCTTTCTCGGACCCCTATAATATGAATATTAGTGTGCTTCATGTTGTCCCAGAGTTCTCTTAAACTATCCTTATTTTTTTTTTTCGTTCTTTTTTCTGTTCTGCAGTAGTGATTTCCATTAATCTGACTTTTAGCTCACTGGTCTGTTCTTCTGCCTCATTTAGTCTATTCTTGGTTCCTTCTAGCCTGTTATTCTTTTCAGTAATTATATTCTTCAGCTCTGTTTGGGCATTTATTATATTTGCTAATTCTTTGTTAAAAATGTTCCTCTGTGTATCTATACTCCTCTAAACATCTTCATCATCATTACTCTAAACTCTTTCTTGGACAGATTGCCCCAATCTTACTTTTGTGTTTAGAATCTTTCAATGTTTCTTACTGCTCTTTTCAGAAATAAAACTCTGCATGATTTTGACCTCTTTGTACCTTTCAAGTCTTAGGTCATAAGTTTTCTTTTACTGATTCTAGTCTAGTTTTATTCCTCTTTTTTAATTTCTCAAACATACTGCAAGTCTTGCATTTGTGCTTATTTTTCCATCCTCCTGGTGTATGCTTGCTCCTTTCTTCACACGTCTAACCCTTCTGTATCTTTAGCTTATTTATCACTTCCTTATTAGGAACTTTCCTGACCATACCATCTGAAATAGGATCTCCAACATGTTATTCCATCATGTGATCTTCTAGCACCTATAACCATCTTTTTTATTTGTTTACTTCTTTTATCCATTGTACTTATTAATGGTTAATTATCTTATCTGTTTGTTATCTTTCTTCACTAGAATATAAGCTGTATGTCCCCTTATGATACAGTAGGCATATATTAAATACCATAATTTTAATGAATTTTGTATTTACCTATAAGAAAAAATAGATTGTTAAAGAAGTTGGATTGATTTGTCTTAAGATTTAAAAATTTTTAGCATCATTTCTCTCTTCCATTTTTACAAGCAGCAATCCTTCTAAACATTTAGTCCCCAACTCAAATGTCAGATACCTCATTTTTCTTAAGCAAAACAATTTATTCTATTTTCGGTAGTAACACTTGGCTGTAGGATAGTGCTTATCAATTTCTAATTTTTCTTGCCTCTTCTAAACTATTTCTTGTGAGCAATGAATGTGCACTATGCACTTCTTTATTGCCTAGATCTTTCAGTTAGTGATTCTCCTAAATCTGAATGCTTCAAATATCTTTTAAAAATAATGACTTAACATTTGTAGTATGCTTTCTAACTTATGGTGTGCTCTTACATTTATTTTCTTATTTAGAGTAATAGAAATTTCTCTGATGTTAATGGTATACATTATTGCATACTATATAGGTTGTGCCTTTTGCTATAACAGAATAGCATTATTCTGCCCCAAACACCAAACAGACCCATATTGAGAAGTAGTGAAGAATCATGATCTGTGAGATTCATGGACAAAACGTCTCTTTCTCTTTCATGTCAAACTGAAATATTTTGTCTCTCTGTCCCCAACACATGGCACAGTGCCTAGAACAGAGTAGGTATTCCTGCTCATTAAATATTAAGTAAATATCTTAAAAATAAAATTGGAAATCAGAGTCTTCCGTGTTTCTTTTCTGAATTTCTTTGGTACCTCCAATCTCTGACCAAAAAAAAAAAAACTCAATTGCAAGTAAATTTATAGCTAGTCAGTGGCAGCAAAATTCAGAATATCTTGATTTGTAATTATTTTCTATGATAACTTTTATTCTTTTATACAAGTTGGACATAACTTAGAATTATAATTTCTCCAATAGAAGGGAACTTGCAAGCTAACTAGTCTAACCTTTTCATCTAATTCATTTTATCTCTTGGATTTATTATTTATATATGAATTTGTATCTATATTGCTCTTCCTTGGGCACTTCAGTTGTTTTGTTAGGTTAAGTTCCTTGATAGGTTAGGGAATATCTATTATAATGTTCTCATAACTATTTTATTTGATGCTTTAACATTGGTGATAATATTTCTCTCTGCAGTCCTCAAAATATCTTTCTCAGGCTAAATGGAGCAACATTTCTGTACAGTGGTTATCCAGGTTATTCTCTAGATATTATTACAGGAGACATACTATATATTAGTTAGTTGAACCACATACTAGTTTTTCATGTTGAAGTACTAAACTAAGTACAGATTATTTTTATATTCACTAAGGCATTGGAAGAGTATATTTGACAAATTTCCACCCAAAGCAATATTTATTTAAATTAAAAAAATGACAACATAGTCTAGGTAAATGTTAGTAGTACTCAACATGTTCTCTAAAAATTTAACTTTAGGTGTTTCTACACGAGAATGTTCTATGTTTTTCTTGATAAATATGTTTTTATTTACCCCAAAGTCCAGGAAATAGAGATGTCCTTACTGGGAGACCTGCTATAGATATAGGTGAAGATTGTGGAAGCATGGATGAGAGAAGACAGTCAGACTTCATTACTGAAAAAAAATCATTGCAGCATATTTGGGGAGAAAACCGAGAAGAGGCTTCAGATGAAGATGTAAACCAGCCACTCTCAAGCCTTCAATCAGAGAATTCTGCCTCTTTTATTAGTGAAAATATAATTAATTTGTTAAACATCGATCAACAGAAGATAAAGAAAACCTTTGATGGGTGTGGTTATGACAACATGGGAGATATTTGTGGAGTCATTAGTTCTGATAAAAACCATTTCACAGATCAATGCATTAGAAGTATTTTTACAGATCCAGATTTGACTTTAAGTAATTCTACTTTTAATAAAGAACATTATCCAGAAAAGTGTCAACCAAACAAGAACTGTCAGAAAGAATACAACAATAATGAAAGATATAATTTTAGTACGTCTTTTGAGAAGGATTATTACCCATCCAGCTCTGATAAAAAAGGTTGGTGTTATGTATAGAAAATGTAATCATCTATTGGGTTTTTTGTTTTCATTTTGTGTGTGTGTGTGTGTGTGTGTGTGTGTGTATGTAGGAATATGAACTTAAAAATAAAACAACATTCTGTTATATGACATTGTGGACCAGTGATATCCCTCTCTATGTGTCATGCTAATAAGCTTCAAATTAAAAAACAAATAGTCTACTAAAGTTTTAATGTAATGTATACTTTTATTTTTAAAGGAAAATTTGAAAGTGATTACCAAGAGAAGACACCACAGAAAAAGATACAGAAATATTCAGTGAACCATATGTAAGTTTTTAGGTAAATCTGGGGAAAGCAAATCAGGGTCTAGTATAATGTATCTTGAAGGTTTGAACTAATGCAAAATGAAGTAGGCATATTGCTGTCTCAGGATCAGCTGACTGGTCTGATAAAGGCTTATCAGTTGTCAGAACCTTGGTAATATGGTGCTAGTTGAGAGTTTGGTCATATTTATCAGTGCAGAAATATATTTTTATTTGACTTAGTTAATTAGATTTTGGAAAACTGATTTATGTGTTCAGGAAACTTATTTCCCTACTAGAATGTCAATTTATTAATTTACCATAAGAAATAGAAGGGTCACATGTATAGGAAGCTTACTGGCATGATAAGCCTATTTTCTATCTTTTGGCAGCTCTCCATGGGAAGGTTGCGTGGGTAGTATAGAATCAGAACAAGGGAGTAACAGAATTCAAATGTTAATGGCATAAATAATTTATGGAAGTGAAATTATAGGTAATTAAAGAATACTTGCAGCTTCAAATTATGCCTAACTTTCTTGGTAATTGTGATCTGGTCAAATCTTGGTAATTGAAAATACTGAACTAGCATAGATTTTTATTTTGGAAGAACTTTCTTATGGAAATATTTAAAATATCTATTATTAAAAAGAATAATTAGATGCCATTTTTATGGGATTGGCACAATGAATTAAAAAATTGATTCACAAGTTATTTAATGAAATCAACAAATTAAATTTACTTTATTGTCTAGTCTCCAAATATTCAGAGACTTATGAATGAAGTACAGAATGTTAAACCTTGAATTTTAAAATGTGATTTATGAAAGTGGTTTAGAACATTCTCATCACATCATTAACATGTAAAATACCAAGATTGACCTACCTATAATGAAAAGGCTCCATAAAATGGAGATTATGAATATTTTTTGTGAAACTTCCCTCATAATTCTGATCTGCAGCCAACTTTGAGAAGTATAATTTAGAATAATAATTTTTAGAGGGAATAAAGCAAATTCTAATACTGTCTTGTTTATGTCCCTTAGGGGTTATATCTCTTTGGAAGAATTGCATTCTAAGCAATCACAGGACTTCGGACGTGGTGAGGTAAAGTGTATCTTACATTGTCTTTCCAAATAACTCATTTGTATTATTATGTCACATTTTAGTATTTGCAATTTACTTTGATTTAAGGTTAGCTTTTTTGAAAATTTTCTTTTTAGGCTCTTGTTCTTTTATATATAAATTGCTCTGGGGATGTTATAGCTTAGATTTAGAAATAAAATAAACAATATTTCAGAAACTGTAATGTGCTTTATTTCAGACAGACCAATCTAAATAACATTCAAGTTCTTTCTGTAAGTCCTATAAAATTTCTTTCAAGATGAAATTGCTTTAGGTTTCAACGTGCTACAGGTAAACATAGTAATATATTTAAGAATGCTGAAACGTCTATAATTATTGGTTATTTAAGTTGTAACCCTTGCTCATAATAAGGGTGTATGACTCATCCAAAAACCCCAGAATACATATTCTTTTCAAGTGCACATGGAACATTCTCTAGTATAG
This sequence comes from Vicugna pacos, assembly GCF_048564905.1. Classification (NCBI taxonomy): domain Eukaryota; kingdom Metazoa; phylum Chordata; class Mammalia; order Artiodactyla; family Camelidae; genus Vicugna; species Vicugna pacos. Next base: position 20,036,333 of record NC_132998.1, on the reverse strand, counting down.
ACCACGTACTAGGACACAAAACAAGATTCAACGAAATTAAGAGGGTAGAAATTATTTCAGGAATCTTTTCTGACCACAACAGTATGAAACTAGAAATCAAATACAGAAAGAAAACCAGGAAAAGAACAAACATGGACTAAAAAGAAGATGCTACTCAAAACCCAGTGGGTCAGCATAGAAATCAGAAAATACTTTGAGACAAATGACAATGAAAACATAACCTTAGAAAATCTATGGGATGCAGCAAAAGCAGTCCTAAGAGGGAAATTCATAGTGATACAAGCCTTCCTTAAATAAGAAAAATCTCAGTAGATTAAAAACAAAGTTTCTACTTTATAGAACAGGGAACAATATTCAGTATCTCGTAATAACCTTTAGTGAAAAGAGATTTATCTAACTAGAGATTCATAGCCACATTCTCTAATAAAAATTTACTTGATAGAAATCAACAACAACAGAAGATGCTTAACCTCCCTTTTTGGAAATTAAGAAGCACTGTCAGTTTTAAAAAGAAAAGAAAAAATGAGAAAAATTAAAATATTATGAATTACATAGAAATTGATGAAAGTCAAAACCAATGGTGTATTCTTCAGAAAATGTATACCTCTCAGAGCTTTTATTTTATTATTTTAAAAAACCTGAAAATAAATGAACTGATATCTATCTTAAGAAATTAGGAAGAGAATAACAGAGTAAGTAGATTGCTTTAATATCTTTGTCTTTTTTCCACTGCATTTACTAGGGTTACCTGAAGCCTTTCTCTTTTTGTCAGTAATCCATCCCTTGGCAGATACCTATTCTTTTGCTCACTCTTTCAAAAACCAACTTTAATTTTGTTTCATTTTATTGTTCATCACAGGCAAATTTCTCTTTGTCGTTTTAAAATCATCTTTGTTGAATTAAAGTACTATGAAGGAAGAATGCAGTAAGATGAATTGGTGTGGTTAAAAGGGAGATATAAATGTGAATATCATTGTATATACTGAGAATTGTTAAACTTTTGTTTTTCTTCTAGATTTTGGTGGAAGAAAGAGGAATGTGTTCTTTAAAAGGCAGAGCAATGTCTGCTAAGAACAACTGTCAGTATAACTGTAAGTGAATTTTATTCTTCTACAAAAATTAACATTTAAATGGAAATCAGTTAAATTATAAGATTTTTTTAGATTTTTGCAGCAAATATGTTTTATAGGTACCTTAGAATATGCTAGTAATGCAACTGGCTTTTTAAAATTAATTTTATCTTCTATAAAATGATATACATGAAGAGTATTTATCATGTATATATACAGCTTAATGAATAAAAGAAAACAGATATTCTTGTTCTTAGTTTGTAGCTTAAGAAATAATCCATAATCAGTACTTTTGATTGTCTTCTTAATTGCATTTCTTATCCTGCCCCCTAGAGGTAACTATTATCTTCAACTTTTTTTTTTTTTTTTTTTTTTTTTTTTGGTGATATCACACATAGGCTTTTCCAGTTGCTTGGTTTTGGGCTTTCTATAAACTGAGGCAAAATGTATATTTTTCTGAAACTTACCTTTTTTCTTTTCACCCAGTAATATATTTTGAGGGTCATCCACTCTGATACTTGTAACACGGGTACATTTCATTATTTGTTTCCTGCTATGCAGCCTTCTGTTGTGTGAATGATGCATAATCTATTTATGCATCTTCTGGCAATGATTATTTACACTGTTTTGAATATTTTGCTATGATAAACAATGCTACTTTGGCAATTCTTGACATTTCTCTTGGCACACATCCATAAAAACTTCCTCTAGGGTATCGTTTATGTGATATGCACTCTTCTAAGTCATGCAGAATTGTTTTCCAAAGTAGATGTGCCAGTTTAAACTTCCACAAGCAATAAATAGGAGTCTTAGTTGTTACACATTCTCACTTTCACTGGGTCAGCTTTTTATCATTGTTGACAGTGTGATATCTCACTGTAATTTTAATTTATATTTCCTATTATTGATTAGGTTCATTGGCCATCCATGTTTCATCTGTAACATGCCTTCAATGTCTGTTGCCCATGTTCCTTTTAGGAAGTTTGTCTTTCCTTATGGAATGTGTCTTTTGTATATCTATGTCCTATATGTTTTTTATATATTCTAGATTTGAATTGCTTGTAGACTTCTGTGTAGTAAATATTTCATATTTGAGTGATCTTTTTATTCTATACTGTCTTTTAATGGACAACACTTTCTGGCACTTTGTAGATATTTTGTGATAGAATGATTCTTCTATCTAGTCTGCTAGGATGCCTAGAAATCTTTGTAGACTTTTTCTTTTTCATTTAATTTAACTTTCAAATATGTAAAGAATTAATTTGATTTCTACCCCTGTCCTGTCTGCCCTACTTCCTTCTGCCTCACATGAGTAACTATTTTTGTTGGTTTGTTGTTTATCATTCCAGTGGGTTTTTTTTCCCCGAAAATAAAGCCCTAAACATATAAATGCACCTGTATATGTATCTTCATTCCCTGCCTTTCTTACCCTTAATGTAATGTGTGGTATTTTATTTAATACCAGATATTTTACAGATGAATTAAATGGATTAATTTGTTTAACAAATTTTCTATGTATTTTCTCATATAAGTACTGGACATTTACTCATCCCTTATCTATGACCATTTAGTAATCCATTGTGTGGGGGAACTATAGTTTACTCAGTCAGTGCCCGGAGGTGGATATTTGGGTTATTTCTAGTACCTCACTCTAACAACAGTGCTGCAGTGCACAACTTTGTGCACATGTCTTACTTGTACAGGTACATTTTCAGGGTAATTTCTAGAAGTGGGATTGCTGAGTCAAAGGAGAGATACATTGTGGGGTTTTTTGATAGTTATTGCCATAATTCGGTTTTGATAGATATTGCCAAATTCCCCGTTGTTTCATTTGGTGGTCCCACTAGAAGTGTGCTTTTTATTCCACAGCCTCACCAACAAGCTGTGGTCCAATTTAGGAATTTTTGTGAATCTTACAAACATCGAAGTTTGGGTTTGCACTTCTTTTTTTGTGAGTGAAGTTGGACATCTTTTTAAAATATGTAATGGCTATTATCAATCTTTTCTTTTATACCTTTGGATTTCATTAGAAAGACTCTCTACACTCCTTGGTTACGAATGAATTCACTTATATTTTCTTCTAGTATTAGTATTATTTTATATTTTTACATTTATATGTTTAATCTATTAGGAGTTTATCCTGATTTAAGGTGTGAGGTAGCCATCGATAGAAGTTTTTAAAATGCATCTTTTCCGTAGGTCTTTTTTACATGCGAAATTTTTTTATATACCAATTTCCGTATATACTTGAGTCTGGGGGCTTTCTTTACTGTTCCATTGATCTCTCCTAGTCTTCATTTGCTAATATCACATTTTTACTATGATTAGTTTATAGTAGGTTTAATTTCTAAAACAATGACACCTCCCTTTGCACTTTTTAAAGAGTTTTTCTGGCTTTCTTTTTTACGTATAAACTTTGAAATCAACTTGTGTAACTCCAAGGAAATGTTTTAGTTTTTATTAGGAAAATACTAAGTGTATATATTAAACTAAGTGTGAATTGTCATCGTACTGATGTTGAGTAGTCCTTTCTAGGAATAAGGATGTCTTTTTATTAATTCAGTCTAATTTTATATCTTAAATAACTGTTTAAAATGCCTTTCCACTTTCAAGTGTTCCTCAAGTAGCTTCTGCATGTCTCTTGTTAGATTTAGCTGTAGGTATGTTTTGTCGTTTTTGTTCCTACTTTGGTGTGAATGCACACCCTATGTTTCTACATTAAGAGTCTGAATTTTGGACTTAGGCACATGTGTGTTGATTATTTTATTGATAGTTTTTTAAGAGGTGATTTTGAAGCAATCAGTAATTTTGGGAAGAGTGATTCTTCAATTCTGTGAAAATGATTATTACTTTGGTTATTACTTTCTCTTCATGTGTCTTTTTTTTTATTGTGGTCAAAAACACATAATGTAAAATTCACCCTTCAAAAGATTTCCAAGGGTACAGTATACCTTCCCTTCTTCCCAGCCTCTGGAAAACACTATTCTATTTCTATAAGTTTGAATATTTAATATTTCTCTTACAAGAGGAATCATACAGTATTTGTCTTTTTGTGACTGACTTATTTCACTCAGCATAATGTCCTCAAGTTTCATCCATATTGTAGCATATGACAGGATTTCCTTCTTTTATAATGCTGACTGATACTCCATTTTATCTATAAGCCCACATTTTCTACATCCATTCATTTGTCAGTAGACATTTAGGTTGCTTTCATTCCTTGACTATTGTAATTAATACTGTGGTGAACATGGGTGTACCAGTATCTCTTCAAGATTCTGTTTTCACTTCTTTTTGGATATAAACCTAGAAATGGGATTGCTGCATCATGCGGAAGTTCCATTTTAAAATTTTTGAAGAACATTGATACTGTTTTTCCATATCAGTTACACCATTCTTCATTCCTGCTAGTAGTGCACCAGGGTTCCAATTTCTCCACATCTGTGTCAACACTTACTGTTTTCTGTTTTTTTTTTTTTTTCTCAGTGAGTGGCCATCCTAATGGGTGTGAGGTGATATCTCATTGTGGTATAGATCTTTTAAAATAGTGAATTTTGCTAATGGATTTAGCGATTTGGAACATCCCAGCATTCCTATTATAAATCCCACCAAGTCATGATGTATTATGATTCTGTTTACTATTCTATTTTAATTTTAAATTTAAAAATGTTAATATTGATGTAAGATTTTTGCATTGATATTATGATATTGGTCTGTAAAGTGTGTGTGTATGTATGTGCATGTGCAATCTTCCTCATATTTTGGTATTAATGTTATACCAGGTTCACAAAAAAAAATTTAAGTTCATATATGTAAAAATTGAGGCTATTTGAAAGCTTTCTTGAAATTTGAATTACCTCTTCTCCACCCCAGTCCCACTGCCTTATTACATATCCTAATCACTTCATAACTTGATTATTGGGTTAATCTCCTAACTGACGTGCTTTCATACAGTTTCACCCTTCTTTAATACATCCCCAATTAGATGCCTTGGTGGATGGTCTAAACTTCCTTTAATATTAAAGTGTGCCCTTACACTTTCTTTTCCCTCGTCCCAAATGCTGGTTTTCATCTTCCCTTTTTTGAAGTTGTTTACTCATCTTCCAAAGCCTATTCTTTATACTTGCGCTTTCTCACTTACTCTTCACCAGTCTCTTTCCCTAGAGCTCGTCGCACTTAGGTTTCTGCTGCTTTGGTAACTTACATGACTCCACTGTTGCACTAAATCTTGTGACTATTTCAGAAATTAATTGTATGTCTTTTTCTCCATCTTAAGATTCTGAACATTTTGAGCATTATGGTCATATATTCCTAAAAGCTGTTACCATGCCTTACATAAGGCACTTAATAAGTGTTGAATTTATATTTTAATCTGCTTATCGTTTCTTACACTGTTAGAGGGAAGACATCCATTTAAAGATGTTTATCTTCCCTACCAATAACTATGGGTTTACTGTACCTATGAACTGAATGAACCTTATTGTGGGGGAATGCCCTTAGATCATGTTGTTAGTAAAATCCTACCGTTCACTTTTCTGTACTCTGCTTTCCGCTGTTGAGGAGAACCTGCTTTGTGAGGGTGTAAATTCCTTTTGGAAGGATAAACTAAGGGTGACTGAGTTTACCTAAGTTCTCTCTACCTCTCGGCTGACTGCTGGTTAGATTCTGTTACAGAAAGCATTGGTTCTGATCCGAGAGGAATACATAGTGCTTATGGTCTGCTGCATATAGGAAGGCATGTGATTTGGTATGTGTTGTTGGACCACATCCCATTACCTTTTGCTTCTTTTTGATAGCAAATCCCTTTTCACAAACAGGTAAGGGAGTGATTGATTCTACTGTTGATCTGTAGTGTTTGTGTGTTCTAAGGAGTCATGACCTATTTCTCAGGCCCATTTTTAAACTTTACTTGCAATCATAAGAGAACAAATTAAACAGATACTGAAAGACTAACATACTATACATGCTTTGAGTTGATTTTTTAAATACAGTTTTAAAAAAATTGTCACAGCATCAAATGTCAATAAATTATATAGTATCTTTTTTATATTATTTTGAATTCATAAGTGGCTTTAAAATTCTACATTTATGAAATTATATTTTAGGTTAAATATAGTTTTTTTAATTTATTTCTTTTTGGTGGGGAGGTGGTAATTAGGTTTTTATATGTTTATTTTTAATGGAGATACTGGGGACTGAATCCAGGACCTTGTGCATGCTAGGCAAGCACACTGCTACAAGCTCTACCCTCCCCCTTAATATAGTTTTGATTATATGGTGAAGCTCTATTTACTAGATTAGCAAATGTTTGGTAATTTGAGACTTAGTAAACTTGGCTTATTCTTCCTTCCTACAGGTTGAAACTTTAAATTATTTGTTTATAAAAAATGGTTCATATGTTAGAAAAAAATCAATTCAATTTTCTCCCTTCTCCTTTCTTCCCTTAGGTTTTATGCCATTATTTTACTCGTAGATACACATCTTGTGTGTGTAGAATAAACCCATAACAACCTGTCAGAAATGCAAGCTGCCAAGTATCCAAAGTTCTAACTAGTTTTGGTACACTTTAAATGCTCCGCACTGTGTCAGCTAAACTTATTTTACTAGCAGGTATCTTCTGCTTATCTATGTATTAGTAAATACCATTTATCACAAATTGAATCTTTATTTTCAGATCTCGATTCTTCACAGAGTAGTCAGTCTACTGGGTACTCTCCAAGGCCAACAGACAGTTGTTTCAGTTCCAGTTCAGAGATGGTAAGTTATGCTCTTTATTTTTTTTACTTATTAATATATGCTCTACTAATTTGGAATGATTTGTATTTTTCATAGTTTACCTTTTCATTCTGGAAAAAACTAGTTGAGAGATTGAATAGTGAAAATAAATGTAAACAAAAGTATGAAAATATTAAAAATACAAGAAGAATATAAATTAAAATGTAAGTGTGCATCATTCATTCATATTTACAAAGATGATGAATGTGTTCAGTGTTATTTATAAAACCCAGTCTCATCAAAATGAATGTGCGTACGTAAGTGATAAAGTTGTGTTTCGTTTTAAAAGAATCTATTCACAATAATTGAAAACCTGAAACAACGCAGAATATGTACAAAAAGAAAGTCTCAAGGCTTATATGAAGAAAACTATAAAATGTTATTATAATCTGAGTACTTGGAGTGACATATTTAATGCTTAGAGGGAACTGTAATCTGAAGAGTTGGAATGACACTTTCTATTCTGAGTGAGTTTCTCACAAATTACGTGTTTAAATGAAATTCTCCATTCATACTTCATTTTCATTTCATCTGCTTTTTGTCTCTGGCTCGCTGTTCAAACTGCTGTTGCTAAGGAAGGACACCAGTGACCTCTAATGGTGCCAAATTCAATGGACATTTTTCAGTTTTTACTTTACAAGAATCTCTAATAATATTAGTAGAAATGATTATTATCTTTTCTTGGAACGTTTTCTTCACTTTGCCTTTGTGATACACACTATCTTAGTTTCCTTCATACCTCTCTGAATGCTTCTTTATTCCTTTGCCTACTTCTCTCCCACCCTTCCCTACGTACAAATATTGTAATGTTTAGGGTTTACTCCAGGACCCTTTCTTCTCTTAACCTACACTCCAAACTCTAGATGACGTTACACACTCCAGTGACTTTACATGCTACTGCCTGGTTGACGGCAGTTCTCAACTTTATGATTTTAGTCCAGACCCTTAATTAGATGTCCTATTTCTTGGATTATCTTCTTGGATATTTCACAAAAATCTTTATTTTCACACCCCAAACTGAACACCACTGATCTTCTCCCCAGATCAGTTTTTCTCATGGTTCCCATATTAGTAGATACCTTTTCTATCCACTCGATTGCTCGTGCCAGAAACTTTAGTTTGTCTTTTCTTTCTGTCTCCTCTGCCTCCCTTAACCTCATTCATTCCATCGTTTCATCCAGTCAATTCAACCTCCAAAATAAATTGCGTATTTATCTATTTCTCTCAACTTCTGGTGTCAGTACATCAACCTAAGATACCTTCACCTTGTGCTTGAACTATTGTGGTTGTTGCCCAAGAGATCTCCTACTTCACTCTTGCCCTACTTTTCCCCCAGTTAGCAGCCATCATGATCTTTGGAAAACTTAAATTGAATGATGTTATTCCTATATTTAACTACTCAGTGAGTACCTGTTTCACTGTAGACTCTAAACTTCTTGCAGTGACTGTAGGACATGTGTGATCTGTGATCTGGCCTCTGACTACATCTCCAGCTTCTCATATTCGCCCTCTTTCACACTTCACACACACTGACATTGTGGTTTCCTAGCTTAGTCTCTTTTCTGCTTCAGGGCATTTATGTGTCCTGTTTCCTCTGTTATTCATCCTTTAGGGCTCAGCTTAAATAGTCAAAAATTTTTTTGTAAGCCCCTCCTTGGCTCTTTGATCTAAATTAGGCCCCTCAGTTATGCTCTTGAAGTGTTTCATGCTTGCTCTTCAGAATGTTTTTCTCAAGTTGTAATTCCATATGCTTGTGTGTAGCTATTTGATTAATGTCATTTCCACCCATGAGAATGTGTGCTGTATGAGGGCAGCAACCATGTCTGCTTCACTCATGTTGCAGATGCTAAATGATCATTTATTTCTTGAGTAAGTAAATGTATTGATCCTGTTTTCTCTAATGTATGCCGAGCCAGTTTCAGGGTTATTTCTGGGGCTTACTTTTTCTATTTTAGTGCCAATCAGCTGAGACCAATACCTGATTTTAGGATTTTTTATGTTAACTTTGCTTTTTAATTTTAACTTGAATAATCAATACTTTTATATAAAATTTTCATTAAGAGAGTATTTTGGTTAGTTCAGTAATTGAAAATTCTATTTTTAATGCATTTGAAAAATTCAAGCTACTAAATTGGAGTCTGGATGTTTTTAAAGTTCTTAAAATTTTACTTTTTAGATAACAGTTGTGATATTTATTACTACTTAACTTCCTGTTCGCTGATATTCTTCCTGAATCTTCTTTGAGACTGAGCCCATAAAGATAAAATACAGATTTTTTTTTTTTACTTAATGGGTTAATGAGTTAATAAGAACAAGTTTATGTGTTTCTTCTTCTTTCAAAGTTTTACTTCTACTCCATTCTTTTTAAGTGGTTGAAGAGTGTGTGTTGTGTATCATTTCCTCTGTGTGAAAAGGTAGGAGGAGGAAGTAGCCTATGATTAAGGCACTAATAAAAAACAAAAGTTCTCTTCTCTTTTCAGTGCTTTTGCATTTTTAATACAAGGATTATTATTATTGTTCATGCTATTGTAAAATCCATAACCTCCTTGATTTAAAAAAGATTAAAAATCTAGGTTGATTTGCCACTTCCCAAAGTCTCTTCTGTATTTTGAGGTTTTCTGTAATGTGAATTTTAAGAATGTCTCCTTTGAAGTGATTGAATGATTTTTTAAAATTTAAGCATCATTTACAGCACAATTACTAATTTTTTTTTAGCCATCTGAAGATGAAGATCAAATATTGCATCAAACTGAAGATTCAAATAAGAGATCCATCAAAACCAAAGAAACAAGTAGTAATTTTAATTTAGAAAGCATGGGAAAACTTCCATATGATAGGATTATTAAAAACAACGCCAATTTTCATAAACAATGTGAGAGTTTTCACCAGCTTTCAATGAAAAATAATACAGATCAGTTTCCACAGCCTCAGTGTAATAACTCAGCACACATATTGCATAACAAAACCAGTAATAACTACATTCTACAGTTTGCAAAATGTGATGCATGGGCACAAACAGAGAGTGAGCCTGTAATGGAAGGAAAATTAGATGCTGCTGTACAGTGTGATATTATTTCAAAATGTAAATGTAGAAGTGATGTGGCTTCTTTTTGTAATGTTGAAAGGTGCAATGAAAATATTAAGGCCGATACCACTGGAGGGCAGACAATCCTTTAAAACAGCTAATATTCTAAAATCTCAGTCCAAGATTTAACATTTGACTTGATGTTTAGAATTTCATTAGCATAATAAAGAAAGAAAATTTTTGTAGTTAAACAGGTGGTGAAAGTATTTGAAAGATACGTTTGTTTTAAAATTTTTAATATTGTTAATTTATGCATTTAGTTTCATGTAGATATTTTAATAGCTTTAGTATATCTTAAAGTTTTTAGAAAATAATACATATGTAGATTTACTATCTGTCATTATTATGGTGGTTATTCATTATATTATGACATGTTGCTGTTTGTAGATTAAGGTATGTTAGATTGCTTCCTTCTTTACTGCAGTTATTTGAAAATTTAGTGTAGTTGCATCTTTTAGCAAAAATGTTCTCTTCCAGGATTTTAAGACAGAAAATAATACTAAATAATAGCAAGTATATTTTATAACCTCATTATAAGAATTTTCTTAGCTTCTTATCTTAAATGTTATTATACCCTCATTAAAATTCTGCATTGATTTTTAGATAAAATATTTTTTCTGATTTGTTTGGAGAACATTTTCTATTGGTTCTTGTATTAATTCGAAGGAATGGTTTTTCTTTTCAAGATTAAAAAAGGCGTTTCAGTGCTTTTGTAAAAGAATTGTTCAACATTGGAAAAATTACTTGTTTACTGATTTTAATATTGCTAAGATTTTCATAAATACTACATCAGAATTTCTCACTAGTAAAATATAGGCTTTGTCTTGAACATAACATTTATTTTTGTTGTCAAGATTTTAAATGTCCAGACTAGTCATTTTAGAAGATGAACATCTATATGGATATATTACCAAGTGACCAGCAGGGGGCATTCTGATATCTAACTGAAACAAAAATAAAATTGTTAGGGAGTTTCTGTGCGTTTAAAGAAAGGGATGATTAGATACTGAATTTTTGCATGTACACATATCACGCAATAGTTTGTGTTCTAGAGGTGATCTGAAACACAACGATTTAGAAACACTAACAGCTAATATTTAACAGCAATCTTCATGTTTTTAGCTAGTTTTAGTAAGTTCTTTTTGCTCCCTCAGGGCACAATGAACTTCTCAGTCATTTTCTTAAAATATAGTAATCATCTCATGAAAGGGGAATATGATTTTCTGATGTACAGTGATAGTTTTTCAAAGGCCAGATTTTCATCCTGTTGTTAATAAAAGGTATTCCACCATGGATTGATTATCCTGAGCATTATTTTGCAAAATGTGATATACTGTAGTAATGAAGACCTATATATGAAAAATACTGGTGATATTAGAATAAGATTGAGATGAATTAGAATCAGATTGAGATGATTGAGTGAATCTTGGGTTGGTTTCAGATATCAAATAAACTGAGTTTTTCCCAAATGCAGATCAAACTCTAGCAGTACTAAAAGCACATTCATTAAAAAATCCAAATATAGTTCTATTTTTATCAATATCGTAACGTGGCAGTTAAGCTTAGGTGAAGAAGAATGTAGGGACTTTTTAGTGCAGTGACTGCACACAATGAGAACAGGGTAAGGTACAGTGTAGTAAAGAATTTAATTTTGCCCCCAAAGAAGTCTTGACTTTTTACCCTTGGCTTTTGGGCAGTAATCTCTGAGCTCTTGGAGTGTCACGGCTGGTAGAAGTGTCTTTGTTTGCCTGGCTGCGTTGGGCCAAGACAGTTAACAGTGTGATTTAGTATGGGACATTGAATCAAACAGTATCAGCTCAGCTTCCTCGGGGGCTAGAAACGGAAATGAACCATGTAGGCAGTCAGTGATGTCACTGTGATGGAGCACCAGCAAAGACTGAACACCAGGCTCAGGTGAGCTTCCCTGGTTGGCTGTACTGTGTGTTGTCACACACTGATACCAGGAAAGTAACACTGTCCATGACTTCTCGAAGACTGGACTCTCCGTATTTATTACTTTCTTACACTCTGTCCTATGTGTTTCTTACTTAGACAGGTTTTAATCTCTCCTTTCCATGTAATAAACTGTAACTGTGAATATAACAGCTTTCAGAGAGTTCTGAGTCCTTTTAGGAAATTATCATATCTGAGGGTGCTTTTAGAACCCTTGATGTTTTTGGACTGTTCCCTAACTTTGCAGTTGCTAACCCTTTAAGGAAATAAAATGTATTTGGGTAGGAAATTGAGTACAGATCTACAAAATAAAAAAGACATTTCTTATATAATTGAATAGATTACAATGTCCTTCTCAAAATACAATATTACTTTAGATTTTCTCTTGCTTAAATAATTTAATGAAAAAAATTAATTGAAGTAAACATAGCTTTCTTACATGTTTACAACTTAAGATTTTTAAAACAAAGTAAATCCTAGGTAAGTTTTATCCAAATGAAACAAAATGGAAAACTTAATGATTCTTCACACATTTAATAACATAAACTGCCAATGTAACTGTAATATAATCTGCCAATCACAGTGACTTCAAATAAATTACTTTCAATATTATATATAATAGCCATTATTGAAAATAGCATACTTTCAATAATGGCTGTTATATATAATACTGATCTGGAGCTTGTGTTTAACAGAGTGTGAAAAGAAGTTGACATCTGAAATAATATGAGGCTATATTTAGGTGTAGCCTCATGCAATTTACTTTTATAGCACTTATCATAATTGTAATTTATTTGTGTAATTTCTTGGTTAATGTTTATTTTCCCCATGACACCATATATAGCAGTGTGGCAAATGTTTTCAGTACTATGCTCACATCTCCTTGGCACTTTCTATATCAATACATGCCAACCTGATTTCCAACTGCCAGCACCTGTGACTCATTTCCTGAGGGATTTCTCCTGGCTGCAGACACTTGTTCCGCCTGTGTGCAGACGGGCACGAAGTACAGGGAAATTAATACTGCTGAAAGTAGTCTTTTAAAACAGTGACCAATGGTAGATGGTGAACAAATACCCCAGTTCCCTTGCCTTTTGGGCAGGATGAGTTCCTCAGAAGTGTGTTCTACACCGCTGCTTAATCAGAGTGTGATCCAGTGATCTGTAACGTGAACATCACCATTGCTAGACAGATAGTTAGAAATGCAAATTCTTAGAATTCACCCTAAAACTACAGTATCAAAATCTCTGGGAGTGGGGCCCAGGAATCTCTGCTTAATTAGGTGATGTTCATACATTCTGAAGTTGGAGAAACACTGTGCTTCCAGAGTTCCTTGGAAGGATTAAGCTTCAGTTGCTTTCAGTGGTAACTTGCTTGATAATAAACCCTTTAATAGCTTCTTTTCTTTCCTGTCTCACTCGTTCAGTGTCATACCAGTGTTTCTTGAGATCACACCCCAAACATACTATGTGCACTTGAATTCTTGCCTTACGGATTGCTTCTGGAGTAATCCATACTGACAAATTAGGGACTGTGACAAATGGGTAAATGAATTGTCTTTATTGGTATAACTCAAATATTAACATTGCTAATTTTTCTAGTTTTGCAATTCTCTAGATCCAGTTTTCCATTTCTGCCACCTCCTGAAACCTCAGTAAATGGGACTAGCAGCATATATTAATTAATAAAAGAATTAAGAGAGAATTAATGAAGTGAAATATGCATCATAATAAATAATCCAAATGCAGGAGAGAACAAGAAATAGAAAATATGAACGAGAGCAAATTAAACAATAAGGAAGATATAAAGAGAAGCTCCAACATACGTTTAATTGAAGTACCAACAGTAGAGAAGAGAAATGGGGTCGAGGCATGCTATGAAGAGAGAGTGGCTAAGACTATTGCAGAATTCGTCAGTTATACTAATCCACAAATTCAAGAAGGCCGAAAGTTTCCAGGTAGGATAAGTAATATGAAATCCATGTCTAGACCCAGTGTAGTAAAATGGCGGAGACTCCGAGACAAAGAAGGTCTTGAAAGCAACTGGAGAGAAGACTACCTTCCTAGAAGGACGGCTGTACTGTTAGCTGACTTTTAAAAAGCAATAATGGAAGCCAAAGGACGATGCAACAATACCATCCAAATCCTGATGGGAGATTAACAGTCACCCTAAAGTTGTGTTTCTACCCCTACAGATCTAACACTCTTTGAAACCACCATAACTAGCCAGTAGTATCAGGAAGGAACCAATTTTGCAGGATTCGGCAATTTATATTTACACTTTTTGAATATAGATACTGCTTTCTCTTTGTGGAAGAAGTTTCTAATTTTTTTTTCTGTTTGGTCTTTAACACATATGTTCAATTTTCCCACTGCTTCTAGTTTTTAGGCCTTCTTATTAACTTTGCAGCAGTGAAGTTCCTGCCATGGACTTTTAAAAATATTTCCAGTGTTGCCTCTGATGGTCTGCCAAGTTTGTTCCTTTATGCCTGTTGCTGAGGAGAAGGAGATACCACATGTTGTCTCATTTCTTTAAAAGTACTTTATTATTTCAAACTTCTCTTTAATACTTAAAGCTTTACTTTTACATGCAGTGTTTGGCCTTTTTGAAACAAGACACTTAGACATGTTTTGAATGTTGATATCTAATATATCTGTCTATTTATACAGATATCCAAAAATGTGAAAACTTCAAAGATGATATACACAGTGAACTGAGGTAACTGCTAGGTTTTTTAATAGGTGTGTGTTCATTTTGTGTATACCTATGTGGTTCAGTTCAGATGGGTTTAGTTTTGTGCATGCACCTAGTTTTTCTTATGGATGCAATTGCACATCAGTCAGTGTGAACTTCATGTCATGCTTCCCAGGACCTGCATCATGGGTCTGCCTACCCATGGGCCAGGACTACCTCCAGGACCTCCTGGACCCTGACCTACCCACCAGCAAGTTGACGCCAGCTTCAAGACACTTTGGACCCCTCACTAAGCTACACCAGGATCCAATCTCACTCACAAGTGGGTCGACACTAGCTTTGGGCCACTCTGGACTTTGCAGCCAGCCATGTCAGAAACCACTCCTGCCCACCAGCAAGTCAATACCAGATCTAGGAACTCCAGCCCCACAACCACCCACCTCAGAACTTGGCTCTGCTGATATAGGCCAACACTAGCCTGGAGACTTCCTGGGGTGCCACAGCTAGCTGCCTCATGACCTGGCCCCTCCCACCAGCAGCCAGCAGCCTTTGCATAAGGCAGGGCCTGGCAACCAACTGGACCAGGAGCTAGCCACACCTGCCAGAGAGTCCACAGTAATCAGCCCACCCTCACAGGAGGACCCATGCACTCCACATGGGGGGCACCCTGAGGGTAATAGCTCTGGGGACCAGATGGGAGTGCACTACTGGGATGCATAGGACATCTCCTACAAAAGGTCACTTCTCCAAGGCTGGGAAACATAACCAGCCTACCAAATATACAGAAAGGAAAAGGGAAAATCAGCCAAAATGAGATGACCAAGGAGTAAGTTCCAAAGTAAGGAACAAGATAAAATCCCAGAGGAAGAACTAAGTGAAGATAAGCAATCTACCCAATAAAGAGTTCAAGGTAAGGATTGTGAATGTGCAAAAACTCCAGAGAAGACTGGATGGACAGAATAGGAAGTTAAAATTTTTCACAAAGAGAAAATGCAAAGACAAACAGATGAAGAAAACAAGAACAAATAAAAATACACTAGCAGCAATCAGTAGTAGATAAGATGATACAGAGGAACAGATCACTGAACTGGAAGACAGGATAGTGGAAATGACTGAAAGTGAACGGAAGAGAGAATTAAAAGAAATGAGGACATTTTACTAATGTTCACATTATAGGTGATTCCAGAAGGAGCAGAGAAAGGAACAGAGAACATGGGCAGAAAAAAATGGGCGAAAGAACTGAATAGACATTTTTCCAAAGAGGAAATGCAGATGACCAGTAGGCACATGAAAAGATACTCAATATTGCTAAGTATCAGGGAAATGCAAATAAAAACCATAATGAGATATCACTTCAAACCTGTCAGAATGGCTATCGTCAAAAAGAACAAAAATAACATGGTGAGGATGTAGAGAAAAGGGAACCATCTTACACTTTGATGGAGAGATAAATTGGTGGAGCCACTGTGGAAAACAGTATGGAGATTTCTTAAAAAACTAAAAATAGAACTACCATATGACCCAGTAATTCCATTCCTGTGTATATATCTGAAAAAAATCCAAAACACTAATTCAAAAAAGCTATAGGCACCCCAGTGTTCACTGCAGCATTATTTACAGTAGCCAAATGTGGAAGCAATCTAAATGTCTATCAACAGAAGAAGAATGGATAAAGAAGAGGTGGTATATAATGGAATACTACTCAGCCATAAAAAGGATGAAATTTTGCTATTTTCAGCAACATGGATGGACTTGGAGGGCATTATACTAAGTGGAATAAATCAGAGAAAGACATGCTGTATAATATCACGTATATGTGGAAGTCTAAAAAATATAACTAGTGAATATAACAAACAAGAAGCAGATTCATAGATAAAGAAGACAAACTAGTGGTTATACCAGTGTGTATAGGGGAGGGCCAGTGTAGAGCTGAGGGAGTGAGAGGTGCAAACTACTGGGTATAAGCTAGGCTCAAGGATGTAACATGGGGAATATAGCCAGTATTTTGTAATAACTGTAAATGGAAAGTAACCTTTAAAAATTGTATAAAAATTAAAAAAAAAAAACAAAAACCAATCAACCAACAAAAAATCCCAGAGGGGGTACGTAATAAAACTGCATTGAGAATGAAGTATCTGACTCTTCTTCACACCCTTTACGTTATAACACAGGAATGAAATAGTGTATTTTTAAATCTTTCTTCCTGGCTCTGACAAGAAGACATTCCAAATGAGGACCAAAGAGAAAGACTATTGGAGTAGTCACTGCAGAGATAAATTCTGTACACCCTGGTGTGTGATCTTGGGCAAGTCACCAAAATGTTCTAAACTTAAGTTTTAGTATCCACAGAAGGATGACAACATTTACCCTACAAGACTGGACAATTAAATGCTGACTTTGACCACTGATAATAGACATGAACTGCACTATTCAGCCGTTCAGATGAGTGGACACTTCATGAATAACTTACGGGATTGTCAAGGGTCATTTTTTGACTGCAGGATTTTGCCTTACCTGCTGACATCAGAGTCCTTGCTGAAGATGCAATTCCATTCTAAGCCTTGGAATGACAGTGGATCTAGTATCTTCAGAGAATCTCCTCAAACTAGTTCTATAATTGAGCTCAGGATGGCACATCCTAACCAGGAAGGTAAGTCTGGTGGCTGCCCACATCAAACAATAATACAGTACTTGCTGATAAAGGGACCATTGGGGCAGAATGGCAACAGAGAGCTGCAGAATTCCAAAAAGGACTGTCAGCTGGTTATCTAGCAGGCATTTTGCTTTCATTCACAAAGTTCAACCACAATTTTTGCCAACCTGACATAACGGTTCATGTCGACGGCTGGTTCTGCCAACAATAAGAAATAATACTTCAAGGGTTCCTGAGTACTTCATTCCAAAGCTTTATATTTACTGTTTAGAATAATTCCTTGGAACCATGTTTAGGTATTATAAAATACTTTTTAAAGACAGTTAAGCTTACCCATGATCAAAAGAGGTAAAATATTAAAATGAGTACAACTGCATAAATTATACCAAGGTGGTAATCTTTGTGGAGGCTTTCACTATGTCACCTCATTCCTAAAATCCAAGGAAGAGAATTGGAGAAAATAACAAAAGGTGCAAGGGACATAAATGAGTAATGAATTGTCTTAACTTTTATTTGATTATTTTCATTTACAGTTCTGGCACTGACACTTTTTTTTAAAAAAAAAGATTTAAATTTTATGTAAAGATTGAACTTCAATAAAATAACTTAAAAAACATTTACATATACATCACTAAATCTCCATAAAATATACAATAATTTTGATACAGCTATAGGCTAGAATGACTTTGAAGGAAATGATACATATTAATAATTTTTAAGAGATATCCCATATGTCACATGTAGGAATAAATATTCATATTGGATTTGCTAAGACGTGAAATATTAAACACTATATAACATGCACTCAGAAATGAAAATATACATTTTGAAAACATATTTTAAATGCACAAAACTGTGTTTTCATTTAATCTTGATGTACATTAGAGCTTTTAAATAGAAATTTGAACATTTATTACAAATAAAAGATACTATAACATCAAGTGAGATATCGTCCAAAAGCTGCTAGGAACAGTATGGACACGTAGAATATAAATTTCTACTTTGGCTAGAGTTAAGTCACATCTTTTTTAACCTTCAAATGAGATGGAATAATGTAAGATTTGCTAAAAATTTTAAAACTTTGTGAAATATTGGTGTATTTAAGTTTTATGTACTTGTAAGCTATATTTCTTTTTCTCATTTATATTGATATGACAAAATCAAACACATGGACTTAACTGTCTAAAATCAAAACCTGAATATTACTAAGTGAAGGTAGGTATTTAACATTCCATAGACCAAATCACTCAAGTGCAGCAGACTGTGTTTTATACATACAAAGTAAAGATTTGTAAGAATTACATTGTTTTACACTCACAAGCACATTATGAGATAAAGTTCTTTCATGTGCTTCTGAGCATCATCAACACAGAATCTCTCTCTGATGATTATTGGCACACAGAAAATTCCTTCTCTAAGAGATGCTATTCCAGAGAGTTGGTAGCCGTGAGCTGTTTGGCATTTTACAATGATTGCTATTTCTGGAAAACAGCAGCAGTGTTGCTCATCCAGAAGAACCGAAGATCCTGAAAACTGATATGCTGCTACAACCTGAATCACTTCATCAAATTAGCTTAACATGACTACACATGAGGCTAAGAAAATTGATAGAAAGTGACAAAAAACAGGATGTTAAAATTAATCCAGAGAACAATTCTGAGTCTTTTTATAGGCAGAAGCGACCCATGAGCTGTAAGTTCTATCCATAGTTTAATACATTTTGGTATAAAGCACATATTAAGAATTCTCTGCTCCTGGCCTGATAGGTCATTCTTTTATTTGCAGTTAGTGAAAATGTCTGATTTTGGCAATTTAAAATATGTCACAATAAATAACTGTATAAATGACAGTTGTTAGGTGCTTAATATGACTTGAGATTTTATAACTAGGAGAATAGTAAAAAAAATCTGATTATAACAAAACATCTTATTAATTTTAATGTTCTTAATTACTGTACTGATTAAAAATGAAGTCAAAACAACTTCCCTGTGACTCCTCCAACTGTATTACGGTATTTATAAAATATATTAGTGTCATTAAAGTGTGAGACTTTCTTAGATAACGTGTGAGTAGTAGTTTCTAGAATATCCTCCCCCCCAGGATTTATGAATTATCATATCACATTTAAGTTTTACTTTCTGATATAAAAGCAAAAGGATAAGTTGTCAGCTTACATTTTTCCTGTTAATTCTTCCTCTGGATTACTGATTTCGGAATGATAGTAAACAATTTCTAAATTCTTTGCTTTAACAGATTTCCCACTTTAGAATGAATAACTTAATAAATAATATTTAGATTCTTATATATACTAAAATGGTTGAGTGGTAAAATAAAATTATGAATAGCACTTGATAGCATTCTTCTCATAGCATTATCTGTCAAGGAACTAACTACTAACATATGACTTGGGGATAAAATTTCAAATGGAAATATTACCTTTTAAATCTAGTGTTAATTTAGATCATTTACATATATACTAAAAATCACATTTTGGATAATTACTAAGATGCAGCAATCAAAATTATTAGGAATGTTTACATTTAAGAAAAAATATTAATACCAAACCTTTAAAACCTATCTGACGTCACATTCACCCCTAAGTGTTCAGATGCAGATACATTCTCTTAAGTCCAGTGCAGATCTCATTAGCTATCTAGCTAAACCTCAGTAGGTGTTATGATCTTCGTCATTATATTTTCCTAAATCATAATATACCTCTATTGAATTTGCAGCATGTTTAGAAGGAAACTGATAATTTCAGTGAAAAGCACGATGCTTAATGTGTTTTAATATGGTAAGTCAACTCATACCATATATAAATTATCCTACAAAATACATATTTGATGATATTTCAGATGGAATGTTTTCATGTTGACAGTGGTAGCAGAGATGCTGATAACTTAAAGGTGCATATTAAAAAACCTGCAAAATTCATTTAATTTTTAATATACTATAAATGTTCACTGAATCTAAAAATAATACACTAATTGTATAAGGTTATTTTTCAAGTAGTTGTTATTAAAAAATTATAAATAATTCTTATACTGTGCCTCTCTGTCTTGTACGTCAAAGATACGGAATATTATCTTTATCACTATATAAATAACAAGTAGTCCTTTACAGAAGGAATTGAGGCAAACAGGGGAAGAGAACTGTGGCTATTTTTCCCTGTTATTATGTGCATTTGTGGATAAAGAGTTGAAAACATCATTTGCTAATGTCAGGGAAAATAGGCCTTGTTCGGCTTTAGGAAATAATGAGTCTAGTTGCTCCTTTAATAAAGTTACTGTGCATTCAGCTCAGCTGAGTATGTAAGCATATAGTTAAGGCTATGTATACGATAAAGAGAAGAACTGAGGCAATTATTCGGATAAATTAGAAAAACAAATTTTTAAAGAGATCACTTTATTGGTCTAAATACCTTTCTTCCCATCATACTCTGATTTTACCACACGGTAGTTCATTTTTCCACTTGACTTTACCTGTGTGAAATAGTAAACATAAGAAATTTCTTATGGGATAAGAAATATCCGTGGAATAATACTTTTCTCTATTAAAGCACATCTGTTTTCCTGGGAAAAATCAATACTGATATCCTGTTAGAAATCAACTGTCAAAGCACCTAATTCAAGGCAAATATCTCTCTGACTTTTTTTTTTTTAATTACATGAAATGATCAAAAGGAAGAAAATTTTTTTGGCTGAAAGATTTTTAGGCTTAGAGAATGAACCTCCTGGCAACATTCTCAGCTTTGATCACCGTGATAGGAATAAGCCGGACTTTGAGACCAGACCATCTTGGCGACTGGCAGAGACAAACTGAATTTAGAGATGGCCACCTTTGCACTCCAAAGAGTACCTTATTAGATGTTTAGAGCCATGTTAAAATGCATCAAATGTATGGACTCCTAAACTGGCCACAGAAGTCATTCATATTTTCACTGAAACTAGCAAGTAGCTTTGTGAGTAATTTTTTACTTACTATATAGTTCTTAGTATCTGAGCAAAAATTAGAGTTCATTGATGAATGAGCATAAGAACCAATGAACACTCTGAAAAGACACTGTAGCAATGTAGTAAGCTATATGAAAACCATCAATCTGTTCTAACAGAAAAAAACCCCAATTTTCAGACAAGAGGGAAAAAAATCCAAGCCAAGCATGAGAAAAAGAAAACACCCACATACAAATCTATGTATCTTCTTCTTACAAATAAAATGTCAGGGAAAATGAGAAAAGGTGTGCAAAATAAAAACCAGTTTATGTTCTTAGGATTAAAAAAAAAGACAAGTACCATTAAATCATAAAATGTGACAGTTCCCTTAGGAAGTTAATAAAAAGTTAAGAAAAATATAAGTCCCACTACTTAAACAAACATCAGTTAACTGCAGGATTATTTCTGTCACTGATTTTCTTCCTTCTTTTTGTGTCTCAGGACTTATTTGATTAAAAGAAGGGGGAAAATAGTCCACTAGCAGCTATTTATATAACACAAAGGAAGGCACAAACAGTAGGACTCGAGAGTCGATGAGCAAAGGCGTGGTGAATACCAGGAGATTTCGGTGAGAACAAAAACTGACCTAGAAAGACAGTTGAAGATCTACTTGAAGATCTATTTTGTGTTTACAGGTGCACACCTAAGTGACCAACTCAGTCTGGGTTAAAAAAAAATCTTTTAAGGTCCATAAAAATCTTTTCTTTCTTTCTTCCTGGCAATAAAATACACTTATCAAAACTCGCTAGCCTATCTGTGCAAATGTCTACTTATCACGGATGCAAAAATACGTAGGAAAATAAACCCTAAAAGACCTGCTTTTCATCATGTTCAAAAGATCCTGTACAGAGTCCATTTCTGAAGAACTTTTAAGATCTGAATTGGAGAGAAAAACCAAAATGTGGAATCCAAAGGCTATGAGGACAGCCATGCCCTGGCAGGAGGCACTTTGGAATTCGTTGATGAATGCTTATATGGAATTTACTTTCTAATAAGCTGATCACAGAGGAGCTCCTAGTCTTTAGGAAAATTTAGGACCAACAGGCCATGCTTTGACAGAAAACACCCTTGGACCATATCCCAGAATCTTTTGTGATGAGTATATCATACATGTACGATTTGGCTAGATTAGCTCTAACTCAGTTGCCACTAACAATTACATATGGTCTTAGGAAAAAAAGGATGTCACTGAAGTCACTGGATGCAATATTCATTTTAGACTATCTCAGGAAGGAATTACACGTGTTTGTTCAATAATTATTAGATTAAAACCTCTGTAATTTTTTTTTTAATGTCTCTGCTTGTGAAACAGAAAGTCATCATGGTAAAGTATCTTCCTTGGAATCAAATACTCTAGAATACGTAGTCATTCAAAACTAGGCTGTGGAAAGAACCAGATTAAAAGCAGGGCAGTGAGGTCACCAATTGCTGTTCTTCTCTCCCAAGTTTGTTTAAATAACTAAATATATCAGCAGCTGACAATTACTCCACATCAGAAGCATCGTTGTCAGAAAGATGATAGTTACTTCCCTTCACTCGAATGTATTCAATGTATCTCCCTTCATCCGAATCTGAAGCACCACATGTACATAGCCTGTTGTCAAAGAGTGATTCAATTTCTTCTAACTTTTTCCCTTTGGTCTCAGGAAGACAGCCGTAGATAAAAAGGAGACCCACAGCAGCGAAGCCAGCATAGAGGAAAAAGGCTCCTGCAATGGAAAATAATATATATGTTACAGGACTACGTTGGAAAGGGGACTTGGTTTTACCTTTTCTTCCTGGTCAATCGTGTATAACCGTGGTCTGAAATTGAACAAGAAAATTGTTTTCAGCCTGGTTTACTCTAATTGTTTTAATGCTGTGATTATAACGCAATTTATCTTTCTAAAGTCATTCAGTGCCAAACTCAGGAAGATGATAGACCATACTTAGATGGAACTTCTGCTTTGAAGTCTTTCCTCACTTCCCCAGTTGGAGTTAATTGTGCTTTCACAGTCCTTTGCTGAGGCAAAGTGGTATCATAACAACTAAGAAGTATTATGATTATGTAAATGTGTTTGTCTTGTCTACTAGACTGGAGGCACTTTGAGGGAGAAATTTCCTTCTCATTTATATTTCCAGAACCATATCTAATGATGACATTGCTGAATTCATGAGTCAATGCCCAAAGTCTGGGTGTCAACTTTGAATTTTCCTCTTACTCTCCTACCCAAAATCCAACCTGTTAGGAAGCCCTGTTGGATCTACCTTCAAATACAGTCTGAAGATGATCACTTTCCACTGTTCGACTGGTGTCTCTGGTCTACCAATTTAAATACAAGAACTTAAATGCTTTCAACTTTTGATGGTGGAGAACAACTGATCTTAATGGAGTCTCTGCCTGATTCTAGCCTTCAGTTCAGACCATCCTGTATATGACACATGGGAAGGAAGATGACAAACTAATGTGACAAATGGCTGGAGAAAGGACATCAGTTTGGGAGTTGGAAGATCTGGGTTTAAGTCTTGCTATGTGACTTCTAGATAGTCATTTAACCTCGTGTCTGGACCTTAGTTTCTCATTAAGTAAAATAAGATGGTTTCTCAGCTCCTCTTTAAATTTGTGGTTTAAATTATAATTCTGTATGTTTTACCACCCAAATCAGGAGCAAGTATAGGGGAGATGGTTATGAGATGCTTGCGGAGGAGACCAGCAGAAGTGGTCTCCTCAGGGTCAGAGTCAGTGGATTGTCTCTGGTTTGCCAAGTACAGTGCTGACACATTGGAGGGTCTAGAGAATGACTGTGCTCTTGGTGACTGCCAGATGGACTACATTGGGTAGCAGATCTGAAATGAAGGGTTAAACAAGACAACATGAAGACACACTTGAAAGTCAAGCTTTAAGCTGAATAGCATAGCAATTAAAGAACTGAATAATTTCTCAGTTCTGCTGAATCATTACAGAATGCAGAAAGACATTATTAAGACTACTTTCTTAAAGATAGGCCTGCAAGTAACCATTCCAGAACTATCCACATAAATATTTCTTGGGAAAGCTGAAGGGAAACTACAGAGGAAAAAATGCTGCCGAATTTGCCACCCCAAAGAATCTGCTCTGCAGAATGAGGAGCCATGAGAAAATAAAAGGGAAACAAAGGTAAACTACGAGATGTTAGGAAAAAAAATATGAAAGGCTTGATTAAATCAAGACATAGTTTGTCACACAGTCATCGGAAGCTATGCAATTTTTAAGGAGCTGGATTTGTGTAAATCAAATTCTGTTAAAAATATAACTCCATTTACAAATATAAGGCTCCTTTATTTCATTTTAGTTTGGTTCACATTACCACTTACTACAAAAGTTTATATATTTTATGTCTCACATGTGATAAATAATCAGAAAAGAATATTAAGTCATCTGGGATGCATGGCTGAGTGCTAACAGTGCGAGGAAGGCACCGTGGCTCTGTAGACAGCATCGGTCTGAAAGTGGCCCAGCCGCAAGCCACGGGCAGTTTATTTAACTGCCTTGACCTCAATTTCCTGATCTGTCTAAGGGGAAAATAGTTCCTGCCTGGCTAAACTGCAAACAATAGAAACAATGTGTATTACATGCCGATTAGAATTTTGGATATTAGTGGCTCAAAACAGTGATAGAGAGAGCATTATTAAATTCTACTAAATGACTAGGGAACGAACAATAGTTGCTATTAAGATCAGCGTGACTAGTAAGCTGGGAGTGTTTTCAACAAAAGGATGATATTGACAAGCTAGCTCTTGAAGAATGTGGAACTTTGAGAAAAAAGGGAAGATGGAAGTCCTGTGTTCTGATTACAAATAAGCAAAATTGTGGAGGTTGAGAAAAGAAATGGAATCTTTGGTAGGGAGGGACAAAGAAAGCATGGTAATCATGATGATAATACAGAAAAAAAGAAATAAGGGCGGATGGGGAAACATTTCACACTAAACCAGGCTGCTAAACTCTAAAATATCTAACAGAGTAAATATAGTCTGGCTTCATGAAATATACTATTGAGAAAATATTCATCATCTTTCACAATTTAGGTACAGTGGCATGATGCAGAAGTAAAAAATCAAATACGCTAGTGCTAAACTCTTACAATTAAACACAATTCAATAAATTAGGAAGATTCTTAAAGGCCATACAGTTTCTTGTGTGTGAACCAGATCCCCAAAGCCAAATAACATCAAGAAAAATCCATTAAAGTAAAAGATCCTGCTATAAAGTCTGAGGAATCTAAAGCAGGCAAATGCCCAGTGGCTTCACTGGTGAGACCTGTGGTTAAGCCACAGAGGTGAGGGGAGGCCTGAGAGTCTGTGACCTTGTCCATGTCGTGGGCAAGTCAATTGTGTAATTCACTTTCTTAATTATTCCCTCTTGTAATGAAAATGAAAAAAATGTCTGTCACAGCTCTGCTAGGATTGTTGAACAGTATAAATATTCCTCAGCTTTATTCTAAAGGAAATAAATCTTATTAGAGCCCTATATTAACATTTCAGATTATAACAAATATTTGAGTTTTACAGAATGAATAACTTTGATGGGCTGTGATTGAATGTCAGTACTTCGACACAGGAACTTTGATATAATGCTTCTCTGGGGGATCTACTTAGTCACCTGTGCTATATACATAAAATGGCACGGGGTGACACTTTAATGATGATTTTGAGTAATAAACATTACTGAGTGGGGTGCAAGGCAGACCTCTATAGGCAGTATAGTTTAGGAAGGAATAAAAATTTGAGGTCTTAGGAGACAATTTAAAAAGGAAATAAAAGATAACATGAATATTTCCAGAGAAATACATCATTATGGTGTATAATTGTGAAATCAGGAATATAAACATACACCTGACATAGATCAGTAACATAGAGATTAAAATACAGAGCAAAAAACAAGGAAAATCAAACCTGAGCTGAGCTGTGGTCCCACTACTGGAAGGCAGTAGGCCAAGTGGACCGGAGCGCTGATAAGACGGAAGCTTGGCTGAACTCAAAGCAGAAAGCTTCTTTGAACGAGATATTTTTGAAAGAACCCTGGCTATGCCCTATTTACATTTCACTTCTGTTGCCTCGTGTTTTTCTGGCAAAATTTATTTAAGAAAGAGGAGCTTTGCTATCGAAAGCCTTACCACATAGACTTTTATTACTTGGTCTATGACTTTCTATTAAAAAAAAGTGTTCTCAAGATATTAGTCTATATATAGATCTTCAAATATTTAATGTGTTCATATTTAGGGTGTTGAGAAGATAAGTTTATGAAATGAGGTAAAAAAATTTTAATTGCCAAATGGGCCAAAGTTGAATATACTAAATATACTAAATACGTATCCAATTTAAAATGCCAGTACATTTCCTTGCCAAGAAAATAAATATTTCTAAATGCTCTAAATGGTGATTGGGAGAGAAAAGAGTTTTATAAAGATAATAAAAGCATTAGATAAATAGTTTTAAATACAAGTAAATATCAATTCAGCATGTTTGGAAGAGAGGCAGAATCGGCTTTCATAATGTTCCCTCGTATTCACCTACAAAGTTCACCTGTGTATTGATTCATTTGACAAACACTTCTGAGTGCTTATCAAGTGAACAGGATGCTCTGGAAGGCACTGGGAATATAATGGTGAACAAAGAATATAATCCTGGCAGAAGCTCGAAGGATTTATGGTCCAGCAGTGAGGGGTGGAGTAGGGGAGCCGACAAATAAACCTGTTTTTAGAAAAAGGAAATACGAGTAGGCAGGACGTGGGATGAGGTGAGGTGAGGAAGGATGAGGAAGGGGCTTTAATGGTCTAAGCGGCAGGCAGTCCATGTACGTCACAGAGGTTCATGAGAAGGTTAGAATGAAAACCTACTTCGTCATTTAGAATCCAATCATGACCTATACATTCATACAGATAATAAAGAAATCTTCTTGCTAAAAAGACAAAGTCTTTTCATTTTAGTAAAAATGCACTTCAGGTACCTTCCCAAAGTGTTTCCTAACTCAGTCGCTTTGTTTTTTATTTTAAAGTTTAATTCAGGTTTTTTTGTTTTTTTGTTTTTTTTTCTTTGGGGAGGGAGGTAATTAGGTTTATTTATGTATTTATTTTTAGACGAGGTACTGGGGATTGAACTCAGGACCTCGTGGAAGCTACCACTTGAGCTATACCCTCCCCTCTTTGGTCACTTTTCAATATTATTTTCTTTGAGTTAAGGTCTCCACACATTTTCACTTGAACCCTTTTGTCACGGCTACAGTTTCGGCAGTGCGAAAGTGCTGGTCTCGGCCTGAACAGCATGGAAGACCCAGTCTTTCAGTGGAAGACAGAGCTCACAGCGCATCTGCGAGGGGCTAATTTCAACCCTGCTCTGATACCGCACTGACACAACTCTTATCTCTGTCAGGAGACGTCGTCAAGGGTCACTAGACTCTTGCATCTTTCTACCACTCTCTGTTGTTTATGTCTTTTCTCGTTCAACTGAAGGTCTTGCTGTGAGGATTTCCAACTAGGGAGATGGCTGGGAGACGTCTGGATCTGGAGAGTAGGTGGGTAGGTGAAGGTTCTAAAGCACTGAGGGACAAGAAGCAATGGTGCTTAGGAAAGAATTCCTCTTATCTTTTCTCAGAAACATTTCCAAGGACTTTGGGGAATAAGAAAGCCACTTAGATGTATATATATATATCTAATATATATATAATATAAAATAGCAAAATATATATATATAATAGCAAAAATATAACCAGCTAGCCTTTTAATCACAAATGACAGCATATCTAAAAAGAGACAAGGAAAACAAAAATGAAGCTAGAGCTGGAGAAAATATTCTCTTACCATAGTATGTAAGATACTCTGCTGTGTGTAAAAACGTCAGTGAAACCAGGACATTAAAAATCCAATTTATTCCAGATGAACATGCATTTCCTGTACTTCTTGCCCACAGGGGATAGATTTCAGAATTCACAGTCCAAGGCATCGGTCCCATTCCTGAGAAATACAAAATTATAAATTTCAGAAAGGTAGTACATAAGGAATTGAAGAAAGATTAGCCTGCCTCATCTAAAAACAGACAATTTAATTAACACACCGATAATAACAACAAAGCCTTTGCTTACCTGGTGCGAAGAAAACAAGATATAAAATAAGGCCAAGCAGTGCAGTCCAGGAGTATGGAGTAGGGCAGAAATTGTAAGCCCAAAATACTTCTTCTGTTTTGAATTTGGTTTCATTTTCACACCTGAAAAATAAGCAATATAAATATTAACTTAGGGTTTTAGGGTATAGTTGCAAAAATTCAGTGTGATTATCTAGAAGGTATTTGGAAGTTCCTTAATGTCATTAAGGAAAAGAGTCCAAAATGTTTTTCTTGGAAAGAAAAAATTAAGACTTAGAGCTGACTGTAATTCAAGAATAGTACAAAGAAATACATCGTGCATACAACTCAACAGCAAAAAAATAACCGAATGAAAAATGGGTAGAGGATCTGAGTAGACATTTTTTAAAAGAAGACATACAGATGGCCAACAGGTACATGAAAAGGCGCTCAACATCACTATTTATCAGGGAAATGCAAATCAAAACCACAATATCTCCTCACGTCTGTCAGAATGGCCATCAGCAAAAATACAAGAAATACAGTGTCAGCAAAGATGTAGAGAAAAGAGAACTTTTCCTCCTGTATTGTTAGTGCGAATGTAAACTGGTGCAGCCACTGTGGAAAACAGTATGGAGGTTCTTTAAAAACTTAAAAATTGAACTGCCATATGATCCAGCAATACCATTTCTTACACCTGAAGTAAACAAAAACACTAACTTGAAAAAGTATCTGCACGTCCATGTTCACTGCAGCATTATTTACAACAGCCAAGACGTGGAAACAACCCAAGTGTCCATCAATGGATGAATAGATTAAAAAAATGTGGTATGTACACACACACACACACACTGGAATGCTATTCAGCCATAAAAAGAAGAAAATCTTGCCATCTGAGAAAACATGGATCTTGAGGGCATTATGCTTAGTGAAATAAGTCTGAGGAAGACAAATATCACATGATCTCACTGTCTTGATATGTACAGTCTTAAAAAAAAGAAAAGGAATGAGCTCACAGATACAGAGAACAGACTGGTGGTTGCCAGGGGTAGGGGTAGCGTGGGGTGGGGTGAAATGGGTCAGAAGGTACAAACTTCCATTTGTGAAAGAAATGAGTCATGAGGAGGTAATGTATGACATGGTAGCTACCGTTGCTAAGAGTTCTTATCACAGGAGAAAAAAATTGTAACTATGTATGGTGATGGATGTTAACTAGATTTATTGTGGGGGTCATTTCTCAACATATACAAATATTGAATCATTATGTTTTGTACCTGGAATTAATATAATGTTGTATGTCAATTATAACTGAAACAATCCCAGAACACACTGTGTTTTACACCATTTCATATGTCAGACATGATTTCCAGTTAGTCCTTGAAGGCTGCAGTAACAGTTTAAAGCCACTGAAAGTCAGTATGTTGTGGTAGAAAGACTTCAGATTTTCCAGTCAGGACAAGATCCAAATTCCAGAACCAGATTTTTTTTCATCTGTAAAAGGGGGATAATGCCTTACAGGTAACTTAAAAAATTATAAGGGTCACCTGCAAAGGGGTAGTGAGGGCAGGGAACAATGCTCGTATCTTTTTGTTGTTGTTGTTAACAGTGCTCATATCTGATTCTAACTAACCCTTTACCTTCCTGCTGTGTGTTCTTGCTTCTCCATCCCTGCTGACTTTGCCTCAAGGTTCCATGGTGAAGCAAAGTCTCCTTTGGTCTTAGACTGATTCTCAAATCGAACTTTCAAGTCTTTACCTTAATTGAAATCTGAATTGCACCTGAAGACACGATCAGCCCCCAAATACATTCTTATCCTCTACTGTCACGTTTAGGCTATTGTTCTGTCTCCATCAACGTCTATTTTTGAACCTTGACCCCCAAGCCTTATCCTTATTGCTGGGTTTATGACCCCCATCCTAACACCCTACTTGTCCTGCTGCCTGGTCGGTCGTCCAGCTCCTCATCCTCTGCCACATTTTTACTTCTGGCCCGTCTAAACCTTGGCTTTATAGTTCCTTATTTAACCTCTGAAACTGTAGATGACATTTATAATTTGCTTGATTTGGAACTATTTCACCTCAAGGTCTCAAACTTGGAGCATCCCTTTTCTGATGACAGGCCCTTGATCTCCTCGTTTCTGATAACCTGCTCCATACCCAAGTCACATGGTCTAGATTCTGCACTCATCTCAGGGTTCATTCACTTCATTGTCGGCTCAGGCCATGCCCGTGCTGTTTCTGCTGACCTCTAGAATTCATCTCTCGCTCCCCCCGCTTGCCTGCTATTCTCACGGTTTCTGTTCCCAACCCTGGGCAGGGACCATTCACTTCCTTGAACAACCACTTCTCAGAAGCTGAACAAAATGATGAAAATGTGCTGCTGGATTCTATTAAACATTCACGCTGTTTCTTCTCAGTTGGGCCCCTAATTATGCTGATTTTTATCCTTCATTGTCTTCTCTTCTGGATTCTCTGTTTATTTCAGAGTAGACATTCAGTAAACTTTTGTCAACTGCTGCTTCAATTAATTAAAATATTTCTTGCCATGCTCTGCTCCTGAAATCTTTCCCCCTCTTTCTAGGTATGAAGAACTTGCCTCCGTCTTTAAGAAAACTGAGGACTTTCGGTTTGAATGCCCTCAGTTTTTCTCTACTGAACCTCTTTTTTCTGTATTTTCTTTCAGGTTTTTCTCCTCCTCCAGTGGTAATACGTCTCCCGCCGTTTCTAAGGGCTGCCCTTCCTATTGGTCCTGCGTCTCATTCTCCCGTTTCCTCTGGGGTCACGTTCCATTAGCAGTCAGTTCTCTTCCTGCCATCTTTAGTTTCTTCTGAGAACTGAATGGAGACTTCTCTTCTATTTACAACGTACAAGATTACTCCTATTCAAATGTTTCATCCCTGTCATATTACTACTACTAGCTCATCTGAAATTATAAAGAAGGTTATACGATTGACTATCCACTCTTTCCTAAACAGCCCTATTTCCCCACCCACTCAGGTACCAGCCTAATTCTTCCCTAGACCCTTTCTGAATCTGCTCACCCAAGAGTCATTGATGACCTATGAATCCCCAAATTCAATTTTCCTGCCTTAGTTCTGAGGCTCTTTTTGTTTGTTTGGTTTCACGGGGGGGGGGGGGGCGGTAATTAGGTTTATTTATTTGGTTTAATAGAGGTACTGGGAATTGAACCCAGCACCTTATGCATGCTAGGCATTGCACTCTACCAGTGAGCTCCACCCTCCCCACCCACGCTCTCGTGATGACTGTGTGGTGGTTGATATTACTGAAAACCCTCCTTCTCTTTCCCATTTGCTTTTATATCTGTATATCCATCTCATCTCTCAGTTTGTATGTCTTCACTGCTTTTTTTAAATGCCTCTTCCCCTCAACCTCTCAATATAGGTGTTCTGGTTTAGAGGTTACACCCTCTCCCTTAATCATCCCATCTAACTTTAGGGATATATTTTTTTTTGATCTCCAGATGGATGCTCCCTGACAGGGAGCCTAGCCTGGACCTTTTCCTCAGGCTCCACTAAGAATTTATATATCGGCTGAATATTCATATCAAGATTTCTTCCTATGGCTACAATGGGAATGCACTGTCTTCTCCAGGAGGTAGGGTGGGGCTGTTCTGAGTTCAAATTAGGGCTTCTAAGGATGCTCACGGATTCAGACATGTATAGAATGAGCACTTTTTATGTGTCAGACATTAGAGAGATTGCTGTGAACAATATAAGCACCCTTTGCACTTGTGGAAACTATAGAGTTTAGTGGGCACAGGCACAGTCCTGTTTCCTCATCTGTAAAACAGAGGAAAGGACTGCTGTCAGGCTACTGGCAACATTAAATACGGTAACGCATGCGGAGTGCTCAGCACACTGCCTGGCATGTAGTGCACGCACAATACTCGTTGCTTTAATAATGTCACTCACGACATGTCTTTGAGTTGAAATGGATTAAAATCTTGGGAGTTATCTTTAATATTTTCTTAACCATCTCCCTTTAAATCCTCTATACTTTTAAGTCCAAGTATCAAAGGGTGGCTAAGACTATGAGTTCTGGACCAGCATCCTACATTCAGCCTCATCCTGCCTTATCCTGCACTCCTGTATATAATCCTTTTCTCCCACTAACCCAGACTACTCTTTTCTGAACCTACTTTGCAGACCCAGCATGGAAGGAACACATACCATTTCCTCTAACTGAGGGCAAACTCTCACTCTTGATCGCGACCATCAGAATCGACCTCAGCCCTCAAGGCTGGTACAGAGGCCACCCGTCCACCTGTCTGAAATAGTCTCTCCCTCCCCTCACTGCCTTGTCATTGTCCTCGTCTGTATCATTACCACACAGAGCTCTGTGTCATGGTACCTGAATATACTTTCTCTTCTATTGTCCTGGGCTTTTATCCCAGGTGGCACAGCACAGGGCTGGGGACAGAGGGTCTAGAATTTTGTATCTCAGTTCTGCCACTGTTGAACTTCTGGCAAGTTACTTAACCTCTTTATGCCCAGGCTTTCTAATCTGTAAAATAAAGAGTCCCTAATAGTAGACTTGTTACAAATATTAGTTGCTTGGCACAAAGAAAACAGTTTCTCTAAGCGTTTGCCATTTTTGTGTCCCCCCTTCCTTTTAAAAAATCTCACCCTCTCCTCCGTAATAGCACTCTGCATAGACATCAATGGGCACTGCATGATGAATGAAGCCTTTATGTTTGTTTCACTGTGAGCAGCACACAGCATCAGAAATCCTTTCATCAATAATCCTCTACCTTCATCCCCCCACCAGTCAAATGGTCTTTTGAGTTAGAAGGATCTTAAAATGAGAAAATAGGATAGAAAGTGGGAGAGGGGAGCGGAATGATGGGAGAGAGGGAGGGAGGGGGAAGAGGGAGGGAGGCAGGGAGAAGGGATAAAAACACAGGCTGCTCGGGAAGGAAATGCTTATGAATAATCAAATCACTAAAATTCACTGAAAAATCCTATTTACTATCTATACCCATTATTGTCAGAGTTCCTTGCTTCATCTCTTCCTGGAACAATGGAAAGCAGCATATTTTCAGGTAGATTCTGTGCTTGCTGTGCTGAGATTTGGACCATCTGGACACACACATTTATGTGCGTAAAAAGGCTGAGTAACTCCTCTTCATCCTTGTGCTGGTTTTAGGAACGTGCGCAGGGCACAGACTTGGCAGAGTCACACACCCAGCAAGCAATACGTAGACAAGCTATGACTAAGAATGTGACATCAGACCTGACCTTCAAAATATACACACTAGAAGTTCCAACTGAAAAAAATAAAAATGTATATTCCAAATGTTCTTGTGAAATACCCTCGTGTTTTCCTGGCTTAGTGACAGCTGTGGAAGAACACAGTGCTCCGGGGAAAGAACAAAAGTACTTTGACATCAGCATGTGGGTTGGGATTGGAAAAAGTCATGCTCCCTGACGGGGCACCTTCTCACCACATCCTAGAGCAGAACCAGGAAGCGACGACGATCATGGCACCGTGCAGGGGATGCTGCAGTGGACGAAGCCGAATCACACGCAAGCAGGCAAAATGTGACTCATTCTAGTCTTTACCAGCAGGTGAGACTTAACACCACACGTAGACCAAATAAATGATCAGTTCCCAGTTCCAGCCAAGGAACCCACAGTGGCTTCTTTTAATAACACATCTAGAAATGAACAGCTTTCTTTGAAGGTGGAACAATTCTCCCTTGCCTACTCAACACCCACCCCCAAATCGGTTCGTGCATAGAGCTGAAACAGCTCTGTGTTTCTGCCTATTTTTTTGGTGTTATTTTCTCCATCAAATATCTAAAGAGTTTTCAACCAAAGTAATGATCCAAGGAACTAAGTGGTGCAATTCCTCTTGCCACAATTAACCATAAGTAATATATTCCTTGCTTCCTATGCAGCACATGCCTTTATTCACTCTGATGAAATTATTTAATTACTTCATGTTCATGTATGGGGGGGTGGGAGAAAATACAACCTGTATTTATAGCACAAAACTTTAAATTTCATCCATCCAATCTTAATCACTGGGAAACCTACAGAACTTTGCCGCCTGCCCGAAAGAGTTTATAGAAGACCTGGGATTTTAGAGATGGGGAGGGAGGGCTCACTACGATTTCCGTGACACACCTACGTTCCTCTGG
Organism: Vicugna pacos; assembly: GCF_048564905.1. Classification (NCBI taxonomy): domain Eukaryota; kingdom Metazoa; phylum Chordata; class Mammalia; order Artiodactyla; family Camelidae; genus Vicugna; species Vicugna pacos. The sequence continues at coordinate 20,001,875 of NC_132998.1, read as the reverse complement.
GTTTACTGCACATGCGTTACCTCCCACCCCGTCACTGAGAGGTGTGAGTTAGGCGTCATTTCATCTCTGATTTCTGATGCAGGACTGTGATTTCTCTGAACAAGACCATTCAGCTTTCATCTCACAACAAAATGGATACTGATAAAGGTTAAATCTAATAGTTCTCTATCTGTAGGAATTTATGATCTGATTACACACTTATAGTCTAAGGGTGGCAGTGGAGAGGTACCCAGGAAAGGAAAGAGTACCTCCCCAGGAAAGGGCTTTTTGTCCTTTTTGTCTAAGGAGAAATAAAGAAACACAATGCCAATCAATCAGAGGACTAGGATGATGTGAATTTGCAAGAGATCCCAGCCAGGACGAATTCCAACTTTGCGGCATCTGATGATCAAAGCAACCAAGAAAAGTTACTGCTATAAACTTGACTCATTACTACTCAGATACTGTAATTTCTGTTCACTAGGGTAATTCCTAGATAATAGTATCACATGAGGTACACTTATGTCAAAGGTGCCAACCCAGCATTTAAGCTCTAACTCATCTGTAGGTGAGTAATCGTAGGAAAGCAGAGTTCCCTAGCTTGCAGTGTGCAGACCACGAAGCTCGGCCCTGGATGATTTTCCATTGTGAAGCCTTTCCCCTCTTTTTTTTTTTTTTTGTTGTTGTTGTTTTACAATTTTCCTGCAGAGGACTGTCACACAAAATGGCAAGTTGAAAAAAAAATCATCTATTATCTTTTGTTAATTACTATTATTTTCTGGTAAAAATAAAAACCAGTAATATTGAGACAGTTAAATCATAGACATAGGTAGATTTCAAAAGCACTAGAAATTTGGAGCTAAAAGCCATTTTTAATAATGAATGAATAAAGTTTTGTTTATATATATATATCACTGTATCTAAACCATTTACTAGTTTGTTGGCTAGCTTATATGCCCTAAGTATGGGGAAGATATGGACAGAATGAGGGGCAAGCAAATGAAAATAATAGTTCTAATACTTAAGGCTGGTGAAGAGACAGTGATGTTGGTACCGTCTCTAATTCTGGTAAGAACTTAAGTTTGTATAACTTCCTCTTGGAATGAAATCTGGAAGTTTTACATAATATCCATATCCAAATATTCCTGACCCAAATTCTCATTTCTAAAATTTGTCCTTAAACAATCGTCTAAATGGAAAAAAAATATATAGTGAAAGATGTACTGTACTTTTGTTACAAGTGTAACACAGATAAAGAATTAGAAATGATGACGATACACTACAATGGAGGGTAGTTTTTTGTCAGTTAAGGTACCACAACTGAGTGGGATAAAGAAGCCATTAAAATAATAATTACACAGTAAGCTGGGACAAGTTACAAAGGGTCATTTGGGCTTGAAGATTGGCCATAATTTAGTCTTAGGTTTACCTTCAGTTCCTTTCATTTTGGTACCAAACCGGCCAACAAATAATGCAATAGATGTACCTACTATGATCAAGGACACAAGTAAGTTGCCGAGGTCTCCTGCTGCCTCTCTGGTTCCTTCCAGACTTGTCTCTGAAGCTCTGTGGTCAATGCAGAGTAAAGATCTGCCAGGTCAGAGGAGTCCTGATCCAAGTGTGTGTCTGTTCCTTCTCAACATGAGAAATTCTAACAAAGTCAAGGATAAGTTCTAAGAGTCTTGATCCTGATTCTAAATCTATAAAATCCCACAGGTCCTCAAAAGAGTGTATAGCATCCGTCATGATGGCCACACAGATCCATTCCTGCAACAATGCTTTTTTTTTCTTTCAAATATTGAAAACGTGGTTATAAAAATAAAGATAACCTTTCCCCATGTCATCAACTATGCTGTACTGTATTGCTCATAATTTCTAGAATTCCTTTTAGAATCATATTCAGAATCGGCTCCTTTGTCACTCAAGAAAACCAAGCTTATTTTTTTAACTTTCTACTTCAGGCTCTCTTCCCTTTCTTCCCACTTCCTTTTATTTCTTGCCATCATGAGGCAATCATATGAAGAGCTCCGAGGGAGAGGGAGAGACTGAACCAAATGGAGTGGAGGCAGGAAAGCAGTGCAAAGGAAAGAACAGCAACAAACACAGAGAATGCATCCATCTGTGTGTTGTGGGCTCTAGGGCAATGAGAAATGAGATGGGGGATGCTAAGCGGGGTTTGCCACAGGCGCACTGCTTCAGGCATTGGGATGTAAGTCGAGAGCCACCTGCTATGGTATCTTAAATGATGTCCAATACTTGGCACAGTGGATACACACACGTGTCAAATCAATGAAAGAAGAAAAGACTTGATGTATTCCAAGAGCTATGGTGCTGGTTACTACTGATTTAGTAATTTAATAGCCATTTAATTACCATTAAAACCAAACCAATTAAAAACAAACTTTTCAAACAAAAATAATACTAAGGTAAGTGAAATTAATAATGCAGTTTATAATGGGACTAAAGCTATTTCTCTGGAATAGGGTTACGATTGGCCCTCATGTGGCTGTGCTGTGACGAGCATTGCAGGAGGAGGAGTTGTACATCCCTCTCAAGTTTCAGTTCAGAGACCTGAGGTTTTCGACACTTAAGGATTCACTCTCCCCTCGACTTCCTTTACTCCCCTTGTTTCACTTGTGGACCTTTCTGCAGTGAGGACACAGCACGCCTATCTTCCCTCGGCTTCATACGCCAGTGCTTAGCACATTTTACACGTAAGCAACACTCAATAAATGTTTGTTAAATCAGACACTAAAAATACTTTCATCAGTTCCCAGTAACCTGATCTCTGGTCATCTGATCTGACACCAATTTCTCCATTATATTGCAAGCATTAGAGAAGACAGATATATTTGTTGTCAACATGTTTTAGATTCTAAGAAAGTTACCTCTACTTAATTTAAAAAGCTATTGCCTGTGGTGGTATAGGAAAGGCATGCTTCCTTACCATAAGCATTACAACATCCATTTGTATCATCTCAAACTTTTTAAGAATTTCGAGTCACCCCAAAACTCCACTCTGATTTTCTTTCCACTGCAGGAATGTGTGCCCAGGACTCCTCACTTGTGTTTATGCGCAGGTGCATCAGAATGAATGTGGCTGATTTATTGCTGTCAGCTCTCTTAATACAAACAATGGTATAATTTGTTTTTTGGATTCTTTTCAATCCTTTCTACAGCTGCCTTCTATCAAGTGTGAATTCTACAGCTTTATGAACATTTCGCTCCCAAAAGAAATGCCCCTGAATAACTGTAAATCTTCACTTGATGAAATTGACTAATATTTCTGTAGTTTTACCATGTACAAACCACCTCAATATACATTAACTCGTTTAATTCTCATAATAATCCAAAGCAATAGCATTGTTATTTCCGTTTTGCATGAGACCAGTCTTTTGAAAATAAAGTCGCTTTCCCAAGACGACATAGTAGATTGAAATCCTGTATTCTGTCTCCTTCTTCTACACAATCATCCCACCAGCTAACGTATTTAGGAAAACCTTTCCTCCTTGGGGCACCTTACTTTTTATGCGATTCAATGGAAAAAGAATTGAGATGAAAACTCTGCCTGAAATCACCCCTAAGTCACTTCCTTCATGTCAGTAGTAAAGTCAGTTATTAAAATCTCTATAAAAAATGAGTAGAATAAAATGTTTCCACAAGAGCTTCAGGAATTAAAATAAGCAGCATCCTGGCAGATCTGGGCCTCTGTGTCTTGTATATTCTCTTTTGACTCAGTATCCACTTTTCCCCAAAGCACACAACGATAATTAGAAGAGAAAGGATGCTTAAATAAGCTGGACGTTAAAATAGCACATAACGATCTCAATAGCTGGATACGTCATCTGAGGGCAGCGATGCCAATACCACAAATGTGTGAGAAGGAGAGCCGTCATTCTAATGCAAGGAGATGGCAGCGTAGCAGCCTTTAAAATAGTGGATTCTAAAACACAAAGCTACGTAATAGCTTTGTCTGATACAGTCATAAGGAATTAAAAAGAATATTTTCCGAATCTAAAGAAAAAAAAAGACAGACGAACTTATTTCCAAAACAGAAACAGACTCACAGACATAGAAAACAAACTTATGGTCACCAGGGGGAGGGAAGGGATAAACTAGGAGCTCAAGATTTGCAGATACTAATTATATAAAACAGATAAACAAGTTTATACTGTGTAGCACAGGGAACCATATTCAGTATCTTGTAGTAACCTATGGTGAAGAATATGAGAACGAATGCATGTATGTTCCCATGTGATTGAAGTATTGTGCTGTACACCAGAAATTGACACAACATTGTAAACTGACTATACTTCAATAAAAATATATTAAAAAAAGAATATTTTCCCAGCAAGGAAACAGAGCTATAAAACAGAAAAGGTGTGTCTCAATCCTTCTAAAGAAAAGATGGTTTTTCTACCGTTTATGTGAATACAGAGCTTAACAGGTCCATTAAAACCCACCATATCCTTCCTCCTAACTTGTTCCTGGTACTGGAGCAAAGCAAATCGGGTCACACCCACTATCGTACTCAACCTCCTAAAAACAGCTGTGGCTTCACACTGGGGGGAGCCCCCTGCACCAGCCTTACTCAGCACCTCCTCCACTGCACTCCCTGCCATCACCCCTGTGCCTTTGAATCCAGCACAGAGGCAGGCGCTCAGCGGGGGCTCATCGAACACTTGTTCAATGAATAAATCATTTTCACTATTTGACAACGTAACAATAAACATCGTCTTACAATGTTGAAACTTCTTTATTTCCAAAGCAGTTTCATACAAGGAGAGAATGAATTAGCACTATAATGTACCCCTTATTCTCTGTGTGAATGTTCATATATTTTGATAGTCTACAGCAGGTGTTTAAAGGTACATATATTTTAACTCCAAGTATTCCCTCCCTTGATTAATTTAGCATTTCAGCAAATAAATGTCTGTTTTGTTCTAGGCATGAGAATAAGCATGAAAATAGATGAGATTAAATATTAAATCATTCCATCATTTAACAGTCATTTACTACAAGCTAAGTGCCAACTGAAATGATTAAGATACATAGACAAATGGAAATTGGCAGGTGAAGTGAGATGGGAGTTTTTACATTTCCTGACACACACACACACACACACACACACACACACGGACCATAGAAGAGATACTTGTAGAAATCTGCTACTTCTTCCTTACAAAGAGAGAAGAGGGTCTGGTAGCAATGGACAAAAGTGGACGGTGGGCTTGGGTAGGACTCAGACACATCCTGAAGGAGGGGACGTAGGCATATTTGCCTGTATTTGTTTAGGAGATCAGCTCTAACGCCTGGTGAGGAGGAATATTCTGAGCAAGTGAATAAGCAATGGACAACCTGAGATTACAGGTACCTCATAAACATGTAGACGGGGAATTATTCAATGTCTGGGCTCTCGCTTGGATCCTAGATAAACTTGTACCCTGTGGGGTTTGGGTAACCACGGTAACGGAACGATGCTTAGAAAAAAAGGTCTTAGAGGATAAAGACAAACTTTAGGGTGAAAAGCACATACTCAAACTTAAGGAAGGCTCGCTAAATTTTTATTACAAAGGAAAAGGTAGTCTCCTACTGAGAAAACCTTGCATTTATCCTGAGGGGCTGGTAATATGCCTCAAAATGCTACCCCTTAAGGGAAAGGGGGTCCCAAACATGTGAAACACATATTCAAAGCAGACACTGGCATATACAGAGAGAACACAAAATTGAGAGGTGGGTCCCCAGAGATAGTTCCATCAGTCTGGTCACCCTAATCACAACACAGAAAGCCCAGTGTCACAAAATTTTAGGAGTTGTGGAAACTTCAGACAGAGAATGTTAAATGTGGGTTCGACCTTGGTCAGTGAATCATTTCTGTACTATCTTTACCCTATTTGGAGTATAGGAGCTAGCTCAACATTTATTCTAAATCCTCTCTCTCCCATGACAGATAAAAGACTATTCTCTCTGGAAAAGAGTGCTAACTTAAATTTGAGATTTCAGTAAATGGGCTACTCTGAGCTCTTTTCTGGTGCCACTTGTTTTCGTTTTTGGCATAGTGCCTACAACAGCTAGAACATTTTTATATGAGTCAAATCGTAGCCACAATCTGTAAGTTTTTTGCCCAAAAAGTTAAAATTGGGGCCTTGTAATGTAGTAAAACAATGCAATCAACCTAGATATTAAAATAAATCTCTGATCCATATAATCAGGAGAGACTCAGTTTGGTTAAAAGCTACAGGATAAGTGAAGATGGACTTGGTTATATGGTCAGTTTTGGACAGAGGTTAACAGCACAAGCTTTGCAAAGGAGCAGACCTAGGTTTGAACTCTGGCTCAGCTACTTACTGGCTTCCACCAATGACTTTAAGTAAGTTATTTAACCTACCTGAGGCTTGCTATCTTCATTTAAAAATGCTGAGCCTGTGATGAAATTGTTACAAAAACAACAGTAATTATTGTTGCTATTAATAAAAATGTATGTAAAAAATAAAATGCATGTATTCTGCAGGCCTGGTTCCTAAAGACAAACAAAGAATATACATATTTTTTCTTTTAGAAAGCTCTAAACATTGCAATATTCCCTTGTAGATATGATGTGTTTCCTAAAGGAGAAGGAAGTAACATCTTCTGGATTCTTAGGACATTATTTTTTCCTTCAGCTCATTTTATTTATTTATCCCAGTCACAATATTTTTGTTAATCTTTTTATAAATCGCTGTATTTCTTTGGCTTTTTCTTTAGTCTTTATTGAAACAAGTCTTCCGTTCATGCAATCATGAATACACTCATTTGTATTTCTTTTCAGTAATGTAAGCATTGTCTTTTAGAACATTATGATAAATTTTAGGATGAAAATGAATAAACAGCAAGGGTAAGAGACGAGAGAAGGTGGCCTGGGAATAAATAAGCAAATGGTGATGCAGAGGGAGTAGGAACAGATGGGAGACTTAGCTCAGAATTCTTCATTGTCTAAAAATCAAAAGGGCAAATTGACCAGGTTTATTGACAATAAACTGCTATTTGCCAGCCACGAATCCACCGAGAGGAGAGTATTATTACTTACTAAATGCACAGTACAAGTTGTACTGGTACCAAAATGATACACGATACTGTTACACATGATAGGGTTCATTCATCAAAGAAATCTGACTCAAGTGTGAGAATGTATCTGAGGAACAATTACACAGTAATCAAAATGATCTTCTATTACACATGCTTCCTGAAGTATGTATACAAAATATATTTCACTTCTAGGAGACTTATGTACATTCAAATGGACTAATCATAACTTTCTATACGTGCAAAAGAATTAGGAACGATCTGGAACTTTCCTAAAAATACTCCAGCTCGCCTGTTTAGGCCTGTGGTGATATAAAGCTGCTAATGTTTTTCATAAGCACCATTAGCAGAATGCTTACCTTTATTAGAAAGGAGCTCAGGAGTCAAAGTTGCTCCGGAACCTCAATTTCCAAACTTCAACTCCAATTACTCATCTACATGCATTCTTTCATCAGGAAATAAATATTTTGGTGTACTTCCTTAGAGTTCTTTTCCCATTCATATTTAAAAATCTAGTTTTTGTGTATATGTAAATAAAAGTAGGTTCATGCTTTAGTCTGTTTTGTATATAGTCTGTTTTAATTTATTAAAATTTATCATAAATACAAAGAACTTATAAAATATATACATACACTTTAAAGAACATTAGCAGGCTAGTCACTGATACACTCATCAGCCAGGTTAAGAATTATATCATTCTCAGACTTTGGAGGCTGTCTGTGGGCCACTTTCTATTGTGTCCTCTCCCTTGGTCCCACAGATCACCATCATTAATTCTGTGCTAATTATGCCGTCTTTCTGTATTTATGATACTACTCACATGCATTCCTAAAAAAATAGTTTGGGGTTGTGCCTGATTTTGAATTTAATATAATGGATTACTGTATGCTTTCTTGTACGACTTGCTTCATTCTTTATGTTATGCTTTTGAGATTTGTCCATCTTGATGTCTCCAGCTTGTAGCTCATTTTCAGTGCTCTATGGGATATACCAGTATACCCATTCTATTGCTTTTCCCCAGTTTTCAAAAATTACGTATAATGTTGCTGTGAACATATTTCGGTCTAAGATTGTCTCTATTGAATATAGAGAAGTACAATTGTTGGATCATAGGTATGTGCACAGTCAACTTGATGGATAACCCATACTGTGTCCCAAGAAGTTGTGCCAATTTAAAGTCTCCCCAGCAGTGGACAAGAGATAACACTGCACTGAAACCTAGCCAGACGTTTTTTTTATATCTACTAATCTGGTAGATGAACATCATAATCCTTTGTAGTTTTAATTTGCATTTTCTTAATTAAGAGCTAGAGCACTTTTTCCATATTTTTATTGGCCATTCGAGTATCTGCCTTTGTAAAGTGTCTGCTTTTCCCTATTCTCCAACTGGATGGCTTCTTTTTCTCATTGGTTCACAGAAACATGTCTAGATTAATTTTGTAGATTAGGATTTTCCAGATCCTCTAGATTAATCTGTAGATTAGGATTTTCCAACAGAAATATAATGTGAGCCACATATATAGTTAAAATTTTTCTAATAGCCATATTAGAAAAGTAAAAGGAAACAAGTGAAATCAATTTTAATGATATATTTTATTTAACTCAATATGTCTAAAATATTTTCATTTCAGTGTACACTCAATATAAAAATTATTAAGAAGTTATTGTACGTTCTTTTATATTTGTTCTAAGTCTTTGAAATCTGGTGTGCATTTTTATATTTGCAGCACATCTCAATTAAGCCAAGTCATATTTCAAGTGCTCAAAGCCACAGTGGCTTGTGGCTACCCTATTAGGCAGCACAAATTCTAAATACTAAGCCTTTGCCAACTACATATATTGTACAAATCTTCTACCAGCGTGGAGCTTCTTCTTTCACTTTCTTTAAGGTATTTTTTCATGACTCAAAATCCTGAAACTTGAGTATTCAAATATATCTATAATTTCCATTATGGTCTGCATTTTCTATAGGCTGGTTTAAAAAAATCCTCCACTTTCTCTGTGTCATGAGGGTAAAAAACTGTATCGTCTTTTGAAAGTTTTGGGTTTTGCAAATAACTTGGTCATATATGTAGAAAATCCCATGGAATTTAAAAAAAAGTTACTAGAATATGTGTACTTAGCAAGGTTGCCTTTTTTAAAGATCAGTACATGAAAACCTACTGTATGTCTACATACTAAAACAAATCATTGGAAATTAAGAAAGATTCCATTAATGCTAGCATCAAAAATGTGAAATATTTAGGAGTAAATCTGACAGAGGATGTGTAAGATCTATACACTAAAGACTACAAAACACTGCGGAAAAACTAAAGATGAACTAAAGTAGAGATATACTGTGTTTCTTGTAAAAGACATCAGTTTTTTCCGAACTTGATCTATAAGAGTTAACACAAAACCTAATCAAAATCTCAGCAGGCGTTCTGTAATAACAAGCTGATTTAAAAATGCATTTGGGATTGCGAGGGACCAAAGCAGCCAAGACAGCTTTGCTTCCACGTCAGCCTCCAGACTGGGGTTCTTGCAAGGTGGAGGTGTTGTCTATGTGTATATTCCTCAGAACCTTTCTGATGTGAGGCCAACCGAAGCGTCCTCTGTATGGACAACTCGATCCTGACTCCTGGGATGGAGGATGCCTTGGGTGGATGGATGGGGCTGGGCTACGTCTTCTGGATATTCCTGACAGAAATTCAGTCTCGGCTCTGAATACTTCTCCCAGTGTTGATGATTTACCTGCTCTTCTTGGAAGGAACCCTTCTCACTAAATGTGTAATTTCAAGGGTCATTGAGCTAAGCAGCAACATCCTTTCAAAATAACTGATCCCAGAACATGAGCTCAGAACAGAAGCCAAAGGAAACTTTAACCCTTTAATTGACCCCCATTCTAGTGACTTTTTCTTTACCTTAACAGGCCCACCCATTAAAGTTGGCAGGTGTTGGACTCTGTCCACTTTGTTCAAGAGGAGAGGCTGTGGACAGCTGTCTACATTTTCTGCTCTGAACTTAACACCAACTCCCTTGATCTCTGGTACTGAGAAACTATCCCAACTCCTTCTAAATTCCTCTTTTGAGTCAACAATTCTTAGAACAGGACATAATGGCCTGGGATGGTCAAACCACAAGGAAATCAACTCCCTTCAGCAAGATTCTAACACCTGCCTGACCACAGCCCACCAACCTTGTGGCACATAACTGCTGTCGCCTCTTTCCTGCATAAAATTCCCTCCTTCTTCATCTTTAGAACTACCTTTTCTGTTGTATTTTGAGATTCAGAGAATTTTGGAGAAACTGACACCCTTTACTCTAATTCTCGAAAGATATTTTCGATGGGGAGAGAATTGTAAGTTGATGTCTATTGTCTCTCAGCGTGCTGAAGACATAGATCAATTCTCTTCTGGATTCTGTTGAGAAAAGAGCTGTTAGTTTGCTTGCTCTTTCCTTGAAGATGATTCCTTCAGCTGCTTTTAAGATTTTCTCCCTCTCTTTCTTGTGCAGCAATTCTGTACTAGTGTGTTTAGTGTGAACATCTTACTTACACTGCTTGGGACACTGGGGGCTTCTTAAAGCTGTGAATTCAACTGTTCTAGAATATTCTCAGTTATATTTTCAACTATTGCCTCCTCCCTCCATTTTCTCCTTCTTGAATTTGATTTGAAATATATCAAACTTGACCAAACCCATCTTCTATCCTGGCCTTTCTCTCATATTTTTCATCTTTGTGCCTCTTTAGATTTTGTTCAGGATAACATTTTCATATCTGTCTTCCAGTCCATTAATTCTACTAAGTCAAATCTGCTAATAAATCTGTATTACCAAAAATTTAATTTATCACAGAATTTTATAATTATTTTAAAAATCCTCCTATTCTTTCCTGGCTCACATTTTCAACATTACCTTTTCCTTTTTAAAACATATATTAATATGGTGATTTTATATTTGCTTAACAAACCTAACCCCCGAAACCTCTGTAGGCAATTACTACTGTCTTGTGTTTCGCTGACTCTCATTCACGGTGCCCCGTACCCTTGGGTGTTGTGTGATTTGGTCTGGAACTGCTGGTTTTCCTTGGAATGCTATTTATGGGAATGATTTGAGGTTTGGATTGAGGTTGATAATTCCAGAGGTAATTTATATTTGCTTCTGTTAGACACTGGGGCTGCTGTAGAAACCGAGATCACTTAGATTAAATCCTTAGCTGGAGGTTTTACAGACATGGGGAGCATGACTTTAGGCTGGAGTCCACATAAGGGCTGACTTCTGGTTTTAATTTTTTTTCGGGATAGAGTCGTTTCCCATGTATTCATGCAAAGGTTGAGAAAGGAAAGTTTCCTTGTTTGACTTTTCTGCACTAGAACAGTTTTTTTCTTTAGGAACATTTTTATTGAAATACAATTCACATGCCATAAAAGTCATCATTTTAAAGTATATAATTCAGTAATTTTTTAGTATATTCAGAGTTGTGCAACCACTATCTAATCACAGAACATTTTCGTCACCCCAAGAACTCCCATCCCAATTAGCAGTCACTCCCCAGTCCTACCTGCTCTAGCCACTGACAACCACCAGTCTACTTTCTGCCTCCAAAGATCTGCCTATTATGGGCATTCCATGTAAGTGGAATCTTATAGTATGTGGCCTTTTATAACTGGCTTCTTCCACTTAAAATAATGTTTTCAAGGTTATGCATGGGCCGCTCTCACATTTCATTCATTCTCATAGTGCAGGGCGTCACCCCTGATGTCCTAACTTCACCCGAGCGTGACCAAGTGGCTAAGGGTTAGCCATTGGAATGTGAACAGAAATAAGGCATATGACTTCTAGGTCATTTCCTTAAAAGAAAGCTCCTTGCCCTTCCTTTCCTTTTCCCCCCTTTCCCGTGGGCTGGCACAGTCTTGACTGAAACCACGTGGAAGGTATTCTTCTAATTAACAGAGAAAGAGAGTGGACACCTCGGTCCCTGACCATCTCGTGGTGCACAGCCACAAGATTTGGCACCCCTGGAACGTTGACATTGACTGAAATAAAGTTTGTTTAGGTAGACCTTTTTATTGCAGTGGTTTGGCCTGTACACTAACTAACATAATTAGAATGTAGCATCATTTATTTCATCACTTGCCTACTGTATATTATTCCAATATTTTAAATAATAATAGTAATGCTGCCATGAACATATATATCCTTGACTTCCCTCTCCAATTACTTCCTTATAACACATTTCTAGCAGTGGGGCTACTAACCATAGGGTGTGGACGCTGTTAAGCTTCTTGATAGTATCAACATACTTCTGTCTAGAAAGATGATTTGTTTTGCTCTTGACATCAGTGTAGTAGAGTGCTTCTGATCATTTAAAAATAAAAAAACTAACACCCCCCTCCCCAAACAAAACCTAAAAAGCCCTGTTTGATAACTTGCTTAGGGTAAATAATAGTAACTAATGAATAGTAAAAACTATTCATTTTATTATTTGTATACGTTCTGATGCTAAGAAAACAACATGTATCTCTTCAAAAGGATTTATAGTAAGCATACAAGTATCCCTAAGCCCTTCCACCAGGAAGCAATGATAAAAATTGTTATTATGTTTGCAATATAATTATCTTTAAGCACATTTAAAAAAAATGCTAACATTTTCAGCATACCCTGAGCTTATTTTGGATTTCTGACTTGCATTTCCTGAGCTATAGTTATAATGTTATTTTCCCATTTCAGCTCAATATTTTCTCATTTACCTTGCAGTTCTGTAGCAGAAAATGCTTTTCTGGTTTCATAAGCAACAGCAATATGTAAAAAATATGTAAGTGGTGATTTGACACAAAATGAGCAACTAATCCAATAACCCATCTCCTCTTAAACAGCTAAATATTTCAGTCGTTTTCACGCAGATGATGAGGACAACTGCCTGATTTTGTTGTCTCATATTGGTAGTTTTTATTCTGGAAGAATGATACACATGAATCAGATAATTTAATCCTAGTCCAAGATATAAAGGTGCTCATAACATCAGAAAAAGAAAGGTTAATGGATACATGCTATATGCCAGTTATGGTAAACACAGACATACACAGACACATACTGAAAACCAGCCATGACTTAACCCAATACATTCTGTCTGTATGCATTTAAAACCTAGAAAACCTATTGTTTTGATCGAAGTGGACTTCACACATGACTTATTTGGAGTGGTGGGAAGCAGCCTGCAAGATGCTCCCTAGTGACTCTGCTTCCTGGTACTCACGCCCTTGGGTAGCTGCCCCTGAATAGGGTTAACCTGTGCCACTAATACTGTGAATGAAGTACGACTTTTGAAGCTAGTCAGTGAGGGATACTATGACTTCTGCTTGTCTGTCTCTTGGGTCCCTTATTCTGGGGAAGCCAGATGCCACCTTACGGGAACACTCAAGCAGCCTGATGGGGAGCTTACACATCAAGAGAAACTGAAGCCTGACTGCCCACAACCAGCATTAACTTGCCAGGCACACGAGGTGAACCACTATGGAAATGGATCCTTTCACTCCAGCTAAGACTTCAGATGACAACAGTCTATGACACGAGCGACACTGGGCTGGAATCCCTCAGCTAAGCTCCTTCTGGATTCCTGACCCACAGAAACTGTGTGGCACAACAAATGTCTGTGGTTTGAAGCTGCTAAATTCGGGGGTTACTTGCTACATAGCAATAGATTACTAATACAGGAGCTTCTGAATATAAAATGAAGATCAATTAACCTCAGTAACAAATGGGAAGCAAAAGGAGATGCCTTAATAGTAACTGAAAACCTATGTTCCCAAGAACTTTAAATTCATCAGAAATTTACAACGTGCCTATTATGTAAGAAAACCCTTCAACTTTCTCCAGTGCTTCTCTCCTAGGTAGGCCCTCCAGCCTCCTGTGTCCCACCTCTTTGCAAAGTACACGCCCACACTTCCCAGGGACACCCCAGGCTAGTGCCAAGGCAGGAGAGAGACTCAGGGGACACATCACCGCCATTCAAGGTTGTCCTAAACTTCTAGGACCTTTTCCACGACACCTCTGTATTAATGTAAAAATCTCTCACCCTCCTTTAGTACTAAGTGAAGCTCAAAATACTTTATAAATGGTCCCCCAAATAAATTGGGGTAGTGAAACAAAGGTACCTTCTGCCTTCAAACTATATACAATCGCATCAACCTTACCCCCCATTCCCATCGCAGGAAGGGCAGAAACACCTGGAGAATCACTACTGTACTTTTATTTTGAGCAATAGCAGCCCCTTTTACAGGGATCTACACAGAGTAATCTCCAAGATTACAGTAAAAGTACATTTCATTTCCACTGCCACTGGCAGAGTAAGCCTCATAAAGGAAACAAGTATGACAGCTCAAAAAAAAAAAAGATCTGAGATTTGGGTCAAAAAGATTGGAAAAATTAAGGCTACAAATTGGTCTGTACAACTAATAGCAATTCAAAAGGTGGGGGACTGCATGTCAGTGAAATCCGGCATCTGAGTGCTTCTTAAAGGCCAATTATATGAAAAGATGCTCAGAGACAAAGAGGAATAATACTGTCACATTACTAAAGTCTGACAATCGAGGAGGGTTTACTGAATCATGAGTTCACATGACTCAGAAAGAAACTTGGTAGAACTTTCAGTTCACTGGTCCAGAAAGAATCAAATTTATAACAGCATAATTTGTAACCAGTCAGAATCCTTAGAGTAAGAATTTGCTCCGGATTTGCACTGGAGCAGCTGATGCACACAAAATATGTAATGAAGATTGATGCCCAGCTCCTTCTTCAGTTCCTTGCTGAGAAAACGTATATGCAATACTGATTGTGATATTTCGTTGGAGCTATACCAGTCTCTTAGCTCATGGAGCGATCAGGGCAGCTCTGTCACTGAGCTTCCCAAACCAGCCATACATCTTCTAAACCTCTGGCATTTTTGCAGAAAGATAATTGATACTGACATGCTTTGAATGAGAACTGTAAATGAAAGAAAAATTTGTGGCTAAAAATCTCTTCTGAAAATAATATGAATAGGAATGCAACTCATGCTGAGTAAGATTTGGCTGAGCCCCATTTCCAAGAGGGGGCTTCAGGGGTCGCAGAGTCATAAAGTCTCTGAGAAGTTCCTTCGGAGGTGATAACTATCTTCTAGAGAGGGCTGACCTTCCAACCTAACTGAATTTTCCTTGGCACAAAGATCAGAGCCAAAATTGTTAATGCTCCACGATAAGGTTATTTAATAAGCCAGGTAGTTGAATACAGAGATCACTAGAGTGGGAAAATCCACTGAAGGTACTACTGTGGGAAGAAAGAGGATTTAATCAGGAGTCAGCTGACTTAATTTCTTGTCCCAGCTTGGCCATTTATTAATTGACATTGTGAGTTTTAGCAAATCATTTAAAATGTCTGAGATTCACTTGCGCCATCTGTATAATGAAAGAACTGGACTTGGATCTAGGAATTAGTCGTATGCGCTGAGGAAGATTCTCAGGTTGCTCAGAGCCACTTAGGAAAGGAGACTGTCACTGGTTAGTAATGTCTGTGGCGTGGTGGGGCACGGCTGGAGAAGGGCACAGCTGTACCCTTGGACTCCATTGTCTTTAAGGGCACTTCTAGCTGTACCATTCCATCACTAATTCACTAAACATAACTAACCAGGAAGCCCATGATAGATTCTTTCAACCAAAATACACATTTAGGAAACAAAAAGAGCTTAGCAATGAACAGAAGGAACATTCCTTATTGTTAAAGGCTGTTCATTTGAAGAGATAATAATGATTATATTAAAGCAATTGATGTTCAGTTAAAAAAAATGGACACAACGGTAGGTACTAGGTTGCATAGACAAAACTCCAAGATCATGATCAGAACATGGTTTGCATCTCATAGTCCTGAGGCAATATTAACTACCAGAGGTATAACACCAAGCACTTCATTAAAGTGTCTTATCCTTTGCTTGTCACATCATTGTTAAATTCTAACCAGCTAGAGTAGCATTTAAAAAACTATTGTAGGCTTTACCACTTAAATTTGAAAAGAAAATGCAGTAAGAAATAGAGTTGGCAGTTGACTCACACTTTTAATTGGCAGCATTGCTGTTGTTACTGGAGAGATGATCAAACTATTTCTTAATTACTATAAATCAACAAAAGCTTAGATAAAAATATACATTAACCAAACAACAAATGTGAAATGATGTAAAGTCATTTTAGTCTAGAAGAATTTAGACATTTGTAAAAATGTTTTAAAGTACATTCTGATAAAGTTGTAAAATCACGTAAGTATAAGGAAACCTCAGAAGTTAATGAATTCAAATTCATTTCCTCTTGTGAGGCTTAGCACTGAGTTATCTGACCACAGCAGACTGACTGTCCTTGGATCAAGGGTATGGTAAAATCCCGTAGCAAGAGAATATGTTAATGATAAATTTCAATATCACTGACATTTTCAAGGTAATACAACCTGCTTCTAGTCCGTATGATATTTTTGAGCTTTACTTGAACTCTGGAAAGAATAAAATAACATTGCTATTCAAAAAGCGCAAGTAAAAATCTGCCTTCACAAGTTCTTGGGAACCAAGATAACATTAACCATTTTTTAAAATAAACATCACCAGACATCATTTTGTATTAGATGAACAAAAACATAAAACTATTTAATGTCTTTTTTTTTTTTTGGTCCTAGAACTCATCATGAAGCAACTGAATGGGAAGAATATTTTTCTTGTTTCTAAGCTAGTTTTTAAAAATTCTGATCATGGGCTTACTTGTTTTATCTGTCATGTACACATGTTGTTTGAGAATTTTCTAGCTTTAAAGATAGAGTAAGTTGTTCTGAAGTATCCTTGGCCTCAAAGTAGAGTGCTTTGGTAACCCTAAATAAAAGGGACTAAATTAGTCACTCATTAAACAAAGTATTCATTGAGCCAGGCACTATTCTAGGTGCTACAGCAGTAAACAACACATAGGTCCCTGTCTGCACAGATTTTATATTCTAGCAGAAGGAGATGGGCAATAAATAAGTAAGCAAATAAATAATGTCAAATAATGGTAGTTGTCATGGAATAAAAAATACCAGAGTGATATGATAGAGAAAAACTGAGTGGAAATGGGCATTCAACTGGCTAGTCAGGAGAAGCAGGGTCAGCCTTGTGAGCACGTGATGCACGACTGCACGGACCCATGCTCTCCTGAAGAGCTGGTTTAATGCTCTGCTGTCACTGTCTTGAAAGTTTTTAACAAAGGGCCTTATGTTTTCATTTTACACTGAGCCTCGCATGTCCCTGGTCTTGCAGAGAAGTATGACCTGAATGACAAGAAGGAGCTATGTGACAATGGTGGAAGGGCATTCTTTGAGAGGGAACAGCAACAAAACCTTGACATGTTTGAGCAATAGAAAGGAGACTAAGAAGACTGATGCATGAAAGTGAGAGAAATGCAGTCGTAGAAAATGAGGCCAGAGAAGTAGGAAGGGCCACTTCATATAGGGTCTTGCAGGAGACTGGATTCTATCTAAGTACAAGCATAGAGTACTTGATACAAAAATGTGTAAGAAGAAAAATTCACCCACTGGCAGAGACACAAAAAAACTTGTCTGCTTTAGACATATGGATCAATGGAACAGAACAGACAGCCCAGAAATACATCCACAGACCTATGGTCAGTTAATCTTCGACAAAGGAGGCAAGAACATACAATAGAGAAAAGCCAGTCTTTTCAGCAAGTAATATTGGGAAAACTGGATAGCAGCAGGTAAATCAATGAAATTTGAACACTCCCTCACTCCATACACAAAAATAAACTCAAAATGGCTTAAAGATTTAAATAGAAGACAAGACACAATAAATCTCTTGGAGGAAAACAGGCAAAACATTCTCTGACATAAATCTTAGCAATGTTCTCCTAGGGCAGTCTACCCAGGCAATAGAAATAAGAGTAAAAATAAACAAATGGGACCTAATTAAACTCATAAGCCTTTACAAAGGAAAGGAAACCATAAGCAAAACAAAATGACAATCTATGGAATGGGAGAAAATATTTGCAAATGATGCGACTGACAAAAGCTTAATTTCCAGAATATATAAACAACTCATACAACTTAATAACAAAAAAAAAAAACAACCCAATCCAAAAAAGGACAGAAGACCTAAACAAGCAGTTCTCCATTGAAGACATACGAATGGCCAATAGACATATGAAAAAATGCTCAATATCGCTATCAGAGAAATGCAAATCAAAACTACAATGAGGTATCATCTCACACCAGTCAGAATGGCCATCATTCAAAAGTCCACGAACGATAAATGCTGGAGAGGGTGTGGAGAAAACGTAACCCTCCTCCACTGTTGGTGGGAATGTAGGTTTGTGCAGCCATTATGGGAAACAGTTTCGAGATTCCTCAAAAGAATAAAAATAGACTTATCATATGATCCAGCAATTCCACTCCTGGGCATATATCAGGAGGGAACCTTAATTCAAAAAGATACATGCACCCCAACGTTCATAGCAGCACTATTTATAATAGCCAAAACATGGAAATAACCTAAATGTCCATCCACAGATGACTGGATAAAGAAGCTGTGATATACTTATACAATGGAATACTATTTAGCAACAAAAAAGAAGAAAATAATGCCATTTGCAGCAACATGGATAGACCTGGAGATTGTCATTCTAAGTGAAGTTAGCCAGGAAGAGAAAGAAAAATACCATATGATATCACTTATATGTGGAATCTAAAAAAAAAAAAAAAGGCAAACAAATTTATTTACAAAACAGAAACAGATTCACAGACATAGAAAACAAACTATGGTTACCAGGGGGAAAAGGGGTAGGAAGGGATAAACTGGGAATTTGAGATTTGCAGATACTAACTAATACATGTAAAATAGATAAATAACAAGTTTATACAAGTATAGCACAGGGAACCATATTCAATATCTTATAGTAACTTATGGTGAAAAAGAATATGAAAACAAATATATGTATGTTCCAATATGACTGGAGCATTATACTGTACACCAGAAATTGACACAATATTGTAAACTGACTATACTTCAATAAAATTGTATTTAAAAAAACAGATAAACAACAAGGACCTACAGTATAGCACAGGGAACTATATTCAATATCTTGTAATAATCTATAATGGAAAAGAATCTGAAAAAGAATACATATTTTTGTGAATTGCAGTCACATCAATATCCAGGTTGTGATATTGTAGTGTATGCAAGATGCGTATCACTGAGGGAAACTGGGTAGTGAGTAAGTACATGGGATCTCTTTCCATTATTTTAAAAAAGAGGTAAAACTATTATATATAAAAAACAGAGGTAAAAATATTATATAATTTTCATGTGAAAAAATTATAATTTGACTTCTGTATATACTACAATGTGCTTGGCATTAAAAGGCTACCTACATCTGTCACCATACAATTAATCCCCTTCGCCCATTTTGCCCTCCTCCCATGCACTACTGCTGTAGTAACTACTGTTCTGTCTTCTGTACCTGTGTGTTTTTGTTTTGTTTGCTTGTTTACTTATTTATTTATATATTATCCATATGAGTGAAGTGATACAGTATTTGTTTTTCTCCCTCTGACTTATTTCACTCAGCTTAATACACCCAAGGTACATTCATGTTGTCCCAAATTGCAGGATACCATTCTTAATAAATAAATAATATTTCAGTAATATTCCATTATATATATATATATGTGTGTATTTATGTACAGACATAAAAATATCACATCGTCTTTATCCATTGATGGATGGTTGTAAAAAATTCCTAAATGAACATAGGGGTGCATGTATCTTTTCAAATTAGTGTTACTGTATTCTTTGGATAAGTACCCAGAAGTGGAACAGCTGGATCAGATGGTAGTTCTATGCCTAATTTTTTTTGAGGAATCTCCATATTCTTTGCCATAGTGGCTGCACCAATTTACATTTCCACCAACAACGCACTAGGGTTCTCTTTGCTCCACATTCTCTCCGACACTTGCTACTTTCTGATAATAGTTATTCTAATGGGTATGGAGTGCTAATTCATTGTGGTTTTGATTTGCATCTCCTTGATAGTGATGTTAAACATCTTCTCATATGCTTACTGGCCATCTGTATGTCTTCTTTGGGAAATACCTATTCAGATACTCTGCTCATTTTAAAATCAGGATGTTTGCTTTTTGTTGTTGTTGAGTTGTATGAGTTCTTTATATATTTTGGATATTATCCCCTTATCAGAAATATGATTTGCAAATATCTTCTCCCATTTGGTAGGTTCTTTTCATTTTGCTGATGGTTTCCTTTGCTGTGAAGAAGCTTTTAAGTTTGATGGTAGTCCTATTTGTTTATTTTTGCTTTTGTTTCTCTTGCCAGTATCCAAAAAGACACTGCTAAGACCAATGTCAAAGTGCACTGCCAATGTGTTCTTCTTCCTCAGGTGGTGGGCAAGGACCCACATGTTTTTGCAGGGGCTTGCCCACACGTTTGGTGGGCTTTCCAATTTAGGGTCCCTCTATCTGCTAACAATTTCAATCTTCTTAAATTTACTGAAACTTGTTTTGTGGCTGAGCATGTGATCTACTCTGGAGAATGTCCCAAGTGCACTTAAGAATACCTATTCTGCTGCTTTTGGATGGAATGCTCTCTATATACAGATGTATTAAGTCCACCTGAGCTAGTTTCATTTAAGCTGATGTTTCCTTGCTGACTTTCTGTCTGGCTTATCTATCCATTGATGTAAGTGGGTGTTAAAGTTCCCTACTATTATTGTATTGTTGTCAGTTTCTACCCTTAGGTCTGTTAATAACTGCTTTATGTATTTCGGTGCTGTTATGTTAGGTGCACATGTATTAATAAATGTTACGGCTTCTTAATGCATTGTTCCCTTTGTTATCATACAATATCCATCTTTGTCTCTTGATAACTTTTTTTGCATAAAATCTTTTTGTCTGATATGAGTATGGTTACACTGCTTTCTATTGGCTGCCATATACTTGGAGTATCAACTTTTACCACTTCACTTCAAACCTAGGTTTGTCTTTAGAACTGAGCTAAGTCTCCTGGGGGAAGCATCTAGTTGGGTCTTATTTTTAAATCCATCCAGCCACTGTGTATTTTGATTGGTGAATTCAGTCCATTTACATTTAGTGTGATTACTGATAGATTGAGGACTGCTATTTTATCTTTTGTTTTCTGGTTCCCCATTTTTTCTTTTCCCTTGTGTTTCTGTCTGCTATTTTAATTTGGTGGTTTTCTATGATTTTTTTCCATTTTTTCGTTTTTTATGATTCATGTCTCTGTTGTAGATTTTTGTTTTGTGGAGATTTGTCTAAAACCTCTCATAGATAAACTAGTCCTTCTTCTGCTGACAGCATTCTCATAGTCACTTGCCTACAGAGGCTTCACCCATCTTCCCCTTTACACTTTGTTGTCACAAATCATCCCTCTTTATGCTGTGACTCCGTTACCAAATTGAAGTAACTCTAGTTATTTTTAATGCTTTCTTTCCCTTTAACATTTATGCTACAGCCATTTAACAACCTATTCTGATACAGAGTTGCAATTTTCTGATTCTGTTTTTGTCACTTTACAGTATTGTTTCAGGTAGAAGAGCCCCTTTCAACATTCCTTGTAAGGCATGCCTAGTGGTGATGAACTCCCTCAGTTTCTGTTTGTCTGGGGAAAACCTTACTTCTCCATCACGTCTGAATGATAACTTCGCTGGATAGAGTATTCTTGGCTGACACTTTTTAAATCTTTCAATGCTTTCAGTATTTCATTTTATTCTTTCCTGGCCTGTGGAGTTTCTGCTGAGAAATGTGCTGATAGCCTAATGGGATATCACCCTAATTCGTGTCTTATTTTTCCCAGCTGCATTTAAAATTCTTTCCTTATCACTGCCTTTTGATATTTTTAACATAATGTGTTGTGGAGAAGACCTTTTTGCATTTAGATAATTAGGTGTTCTATTAGCATTGTTTATTTGTGTATTTAGTTCAACCCCCAGGTTTGGGAAGTTCTCAGCTATTCTTTCTCTAAGTAAGCTCTCTGGTAACCCCCCCACTTTTCTCCTTCTGGGATACCCATCATCCTCACGTTGCCTTTTCTAATGAAATTGAACAATCACTGCAGAGTTTTTTTCATTTAAAAAAATTTTAGTTCTCTCTCCCCTTCTATCTAAGTCATTTTTAGATTTCTATCTTGAGGTCGCTACATCTCTCTTCAATATGGTCTGCTCTATTTCCAATGCTTTCTAATGAATTCTTCGTCTCATTTAGTGAATTCCTCAGCTCCACAATTTCTGCTTGGTTCTTTATTAGAGTTTCAATCTCTTTGGTGAAGTGTTCATTCTGTTCATTCATTTTACCCCTGAGCTCACTGAACTGCCATTCTGGGTTTTCACTTAGCTCACTGAGTTTCTTCATGACAGCATTTTGAACTCTCTATCACATTGCAGTCTTCCATGACTTTAAGTTTGGTTTCGGGAGCTGTATCATTTTCTTCCTGTGATACTGTGTTACTGTGGTTCTCCATGGTGCTTGAAGAGTTGTTCCTCTGCTGGCATATCTGAAGTAGTGAACAACTTTCTTGATTAGGCAAAGCTTAGTTTACTTTGATTCTAACGGCTGAACAGATTGGTGTTTAGAGACCTTGCTTTGTTTTTCAGTAGGTGGCACTACAGCACAAGTTTCTGGTTTCTTTCACCTGAGCAGCCTCTGGCAATATTTGAAAATCAACACTTTCCACCCTCCACCGCCTCGACCAGAGGTGTCTGTGGTGCCCTTGTCTTTTTTGTTCGTTTGTTTTTGTTTTTGTTTGTTTGTTTGTGTATATAAATATATATATTTATTGAAGTAGAATCAGTTTACAATGTTGTGTCAATTTCTGGTACACAGCATTAAATGATTCAGTCATACATGAACATACATATATTTGTTTTCACATTCTTTTTTACCATAAGTTACTACAAAATATTGAATATAGTTCTCTGTGCTATGCAGTATGAACTTGCTTATCTATTTTATATATAGTAGTAAGTACCTGCAAACCTTGAATTACCAATTTATCCATCCCACCCTCTTCCTCCACTGGTAACCATAAGTTTGTTTTCTATGTCTGTAAGTCTGTTTCTGTTTTGTAAATAAGTTCATTTGTGTCCTTTTTTTTAGATTCCACGTATAAGTGATATCATATGGTATTTTTCTTTCTCTTTCTGGCTAACTTCACTTAGAATGACAATCTCCAGGTCAATCCATGTTGCTGCAAATGGCATTATTTTCTTCTTTTTTAATCCTTAAATAGTATTCCATTGTATAAATATACCACAGCTGCTTTATCCAGTCATCTGTTGATGGACATTTAGGTTGTATCCCTGTCTTGACTATTGTAAATAGTGCTGCTATGAACACTGGGATGTATGTATCTTTTTGAATTAAGGTTCCCTCCTGATATATGCCCAGGAGTGGGACTGCTGGATCATATGGTAAGTCTATTTTTGGTCTTCTGAGGAATGTCCATACTGTTTTCCATAAAGGGTGCACCAAACCGCATTCTCACCAGCAGTGTAGGAGGGTTCCCTTTTCTCCTCAGCCTTTCCAGCATTTATTGTTTGTGGACTTTTGAATGATGGCCATTCCAACTGGTGTGAGATGGTACCTTATTGTAGTTTTGACTGGCATTTCTCTGATAATTAGCAATACCGAGCACTTTTTCATGTGCCTATTGGCCATTTGTATATCTTCACTGGAGAACTGCTTGCTTAGGTCTTCTGCCCATTTTTGGATTGGGTTGTTTGCTTTTTTTATTAAGTTGTATGAGGTATGGGCCACTGAAGGTTGAACCCAGGACGTCATGCATGCTAAGCATGTGCTCTACCACTTGAGCTATGTCGCCCTCTTTGTTGCTTGTGCCTCCAGAGTTCCTGGTGGCTTGCTGCTGCTGCTGTTGCTGGTGTCACCACTGAGGGCATGGTGATGGAGGACACTGCCACAACGGGAGGGAGAGGGTGAGGGTTGTGGTGAGAGCTGGGGTCATGGGTGCCTCCACTGCATCCAGGATTGTTGGGTTTGTGGGCACCACCACTAAGAGATGGTGGCCTGAGTTGTGGTCACTATGGCTAGAGGGAGCAGGGGTCAATGGGGCCTGCTGCCACTGCCCGGTTTCCTGCCTGTGGCTGCTGCTCCGGCTGGGAGGCTGGAGTTGAGTGCACCGCCTCCCCTGCTGCTACCCCCAGCTGTGGGATCAGACACTGGCCAGGGCCAGGATTGTGGACACCACCTCCCCTGTTATCCTTGTTCCACCTCCTCTATAGGTTCCAATCTACTCAAGTCCAGATGCTCAGATGTGTAGATCTCTCTAGCATCTTGGTGTGCTGGGCAGAGGAAACTTTGTTGAGTTATGGATGTTTTACTAGTTGTTGACTGAAAGGGAGAACAAAGGGGCCATCCCACCTTGCTATGATGCTCATGTCACTCACCCTTTGTTTCTTAAAACTGCATGAAAATCTAAAATTATTTAAAATCAAATGGTTTAATATTTTTTAAAAAAGCATGGTTAGAAGAGTTGATAAATCTATGAGCTTGGCTAATCATTCACTTTCAAAGGTAAACTGATAAAGTTACTCAGAATTTGCCTTTTAATAACTGCCAGGAGAACCTTGAAGGGGATCCTGGTATCACCAAATGCTGCTTGCTAAAAGTAGAATGATTTTGCCCTTTGAGAATAGCTAGAAAAGCATAAATTTGTACACTAGGAGTAACTCATAGACACAAAATAATCCAGGAATTCAACCACGTATTGATGTGTAATTTACATAATATAAACTCATTCTAAGTATGTAAATCCATGCGTTTTGAGAATGTATAGACCCATGTAAGCACTACCACCACGAATATAATATTGAACATTTCCATAACTCCATAAAATTCCTTCACGACCAGCCCTAGACAGTAAATGGATCTGCTTTTGTTCACTCGAGATTAGTTTTGCTTTTCTAGAATTTCATACAAAGACAACAATACAGTAAATGTTACTTTGCGTCTAGATTTTTTTGCTCAACATGCTTCTTAAATTCTATCAAGTTACTCGATATGTCATCAGTCATTCATTTTGTTGACTTCTGAGTGATATTTCTCTGTAGGAGTGTATCATAATTTATCCATTCACCTACTGATGTAATCTTTGGAGTAGTTTTCAGTTTGGTCTATTATGAATAGGCTGCTATGAATAATAACATATAAATCTTTGTTGGACACATTTTTTAAATCTCATTTGAGTAAGCATGTAGCAGTTAAATTACTGGAACTGTATAGAAAATGTATGATAAACTTTGTAAGAAAGTTCCCAGATTACTTCCAAAGTGTTTGTACCAGTTTTCATTCCTCAGTGATGCTTTGCATGACGCTCTGCATCCTCACCCACACTTAGTACTGGTCAGACTTTCTCATCTTAGCTCTTCCAGTGGTAGCTGTGGCACGGCATGCCACTGTGATTTGTATTTGCATTTCTCTGAGCTGAGCATCTTTTTATGGGCTTATTCACCATCTCTATGTTGTGCTTTGTAAAGTGTCTTTTCAAGTCTTCTGGCCAAATTTTTCTTCTTGGTGATTGCTACCTTTTTGATCTTATTATTAAGTTGTAAAAATTCTTTCTTCATAAAGTTCTTTGTCAGATATATGTATTGCAAGTATTTACTTCTGGTCTGTAAATATGACTTCTAGTCTGTAGGTCTTTCGCTCTTTTAACGGTGTCTTTCAAAGAGTAGGTGATTTTAATTTTGATGAAATATAATATATCAAATATTTTTTCTTTTACTGTCTATGCTTTTAAAAATATTTTATGTATTTATTATAGGATTATTTAAATTGTTTTTTTTTTTTATTTTGGGGAGAGGAGGTAATTAGGTTTATTTGCTTTTAGAGGAGGTACTGGGGTTTGAACCCAAGACCTCGTGCATGCTAAGCATGTACTCTGCCACTTAAACTATCCCCTCCCCACTGTCTGTGTTTTTTGACCTACCTAAAAATTATTTGCCTACCTAGAAGTCACAGATATTTCCTCCTAATGTTTTCTTATGTAAGTTTTATGATTTTAACTTTTACATTTAGGTCTGTCATCCACTTTGAGTTACTTTTTTTTCATGGTGTGAGGTAAGAATTGAGGTTCATTTCTCCCTGATTCAGATAGCCAGTTTTTCTAGCATCATTTGTTGAGAAGAATATTCTTGCTGCATTGAATTAATCTTGAATCTTTGTTAAAAGTCAGTTGGCCATACATGTATGGTCTATTTGTAGACTCTACCCTGTTTCCTTCATGTGTATGTCTGTTCTCCTAATATCACATTGTCTTGATTACTAGCTGTAATGAAAAAATTTCCTACATTTCCAGTCTGGGAGAAATAATTAACCACAATTTTAGTTGATAAATTATATCACAGGCCACCACTCTGTAAGAGAGCCAAATATAAAATAAATGTAGCCAAAAAACTGGAGAAGTAAAATGATCTCTTAATGTTTACATTTCAGAATCAGCGATATTATAAAGACAGGTTTCTGAAATATTTTCCCTTATGTTCACAGCACATTTTTTTGTTCAAGAAATTCAATTAGATGGTCAGGTCTTATTCAGTTAGCTATACTGTAAACCCAAGGTGTTCACAAAATTCTAACTGTAACATTTAAATCCATAAGGCATACAATGTGCCGTAGATTGATATTGAAATGAGGTCTGAAATTGTTTCACTATGATTTGCCTATTGCTCTTAAATTTTAGTGAACTGAGTGTTTCAGGTTGGGCCTGTGCTTTATCATCATGCTTCTCAAATTAGCACATGGGCTAAACAGAATAAAAGCACATTTCCTAGGAACAAAAATGTTCCTCTTTTTACTGATGGGGTAAAGTATCAGGTGAGAGGCGGTAGGTTGGTGTTTTCCAGACAAGTGAATGGGTAAGTAATAATTATAATATTAAACTGAATATGGCTGTATTTTAGAATATAAAGAAAAATTCATATGAATTAAAAAATAAAACACTAGATTAAAAAATAAATTGAGGGGGATAAATTAGGAGTTTGGGATTAGCAGATACAAACTAGTATATGTAAAATAGATAAATAACAAGGCCTTACTGTATAGCACAGGGAAGTATGTTCAATATCGTGTAATAACCTATAAAGAAAAATAATATATATATTATTATATATATGCTGTATAACTGAATCACTCTGCTGTATGCCAGAAAGTAACACAACAGTGTAAACCAACTATACTTCAATGAAAAAAGAAAAAAGAACCACAAGCAAATACAAACCAACCTACCTTTTCGTGGATCTCTTTGGACTGTGCTGCCAGACCTCTGTGCATCCACTTTTAACCTACTTAGCTCTTCGGGATAAGCTGGTGATTCAGAATTCTGAATATTATTATTTTTAAGAATTTCAAAGACTTTAATAAAAGAAAAGGCACAGAGGATCAGATGCTTTGAACTCTTTTATATCCAATATGCCAGGTATGTCTGATCACTTCTCTTATCTTGGACAAGTATATTATTATTCCAATGTGGTTTGGGTCATTCTCAATTTCAGAATGCTAGGAGCCACAAAGGCTTTGAGGGGGGAAAAAGAAAATGTAGGTAGTGCGTGGCTTTCTCCTTCCTTTTTCAAAACAGCACACACAGAATATCTCATTCAGTTTTTTTGAGTTGGAAGATAAAAGAAGAATGAATGGTACTGGGAAAGCACTGACTTCTTTGAACATCTACTCAGCAGCACACAAAACAAATTCACAAGGGCCAGAAAGTGTCTCTTCAAAGACTCAGACTGATTCACAACTAGTTTTGTGTCACTCAGTTTAGGGGTGGTGTATGTGTGTGGGGTAGGATGGAGGAGGTCACCCATCTAGGTGCCACTGTGGCTCCAAGTCACGAGTAAGTCCACAGGGTGATCAGCACCATTCCTATTTCAATTTAGGGTGGGATCTGCCAGCTCCCCAGTTGTGGACTACATGCTCCACAGATTTAGGTTCTTGATAACTTATATTCTTGTCAGCTCCTCATCTAATGCAGAAAACAACGCCTTGCCTGAAATGAAATGGTCGCACTACAGGACACGGAAAATTTATAGAAGTCAGCTGAGAAAAGATAATGATGACTGAGGGGGGAGTGTTTACTGAAACCAAGATACAGTCTCCTTCATCTACATTCATCACAAGTTATCTGTACACAGTAGATAATAAAATTTAACACTGTACATACTCTTTCATCTTTAGCTTTTTATGTATGTTAAATATGCATTTAAGAAGTATCTATACCCAATGCAGATAACTACCAAATACGGAATCTGTAAGAAAAACTCAAGAGCTTCACCCTTACGAGGACTTTGCCAACATAACAAGAGAGATTCTGCTTAGTTCAAAGGCAGTTCTTTGTCCAGCCAAGAGGGAACTGCAGTGAGAAAAGGCTCACGACAGAGAAGGCTGGCTGTGTTCTCTGCATTTCCTGAGCTGCCTTCCTGGAACTTGTCTAGGCTTGCCCTATTTTATCTTCATTCTATTTCTCCATTTTCTTCTCTACATTGTCCTTCCAATTTGGACACCTTTTGGATGACATTTCTCAGCTCTTTATCCCCTCCCATGCTTTCTAATTTACTTCCCGCCTTTGGACTCTGGTCCCTGAGCTTCTTTGGGCTGCTCCTCTGACCCAGCTGACGGCCTGGGTGCGTTGATCCCCCTTCCCAGTTACGCTAAATAAAGGAAACCAGAATATGTCGCATCAAAATAGCCTTTCTGACATAAGCATTGTTTTGAGCTAAAAGCAGTAAAGAAGCAAGCTCTCTGCCTTCCCCTCTTTGCCTAAGAGGCGGACGTAGGTTTACGAAGGTGTCCCTCCTGCTCTACCAGGAATGACAAAAGTTAGTTAATCATGAGAACAACTTTAGACACTTATCAGCCTGGAGACGGCACCAGAGCAATCTACAGAACAAACTTTACAAACCAGCCTTTATCTTCCATTCCTCTCCCGTGTATTTGCCTTCCTACAATTTGCCCCCTCTAGAGACTCAAGATCCTTTTCTTTTGTCTTATCACTTTTCTAAAATGTATTGTTCTTTGTTGCAAATGCTATAAAGCCGGAATTGTAAGCCAGCTCTTTGAGTTATTCATCCCTGAGCTTCTTACCTAAACATGTATATATGGACAGATGTTAATAAACTTCTGTTTATTTTCTCTGGTTGGTCTGTCTTGTTACAGAGCCTGACTGAGAAGCTAAGATGAGTAGAGGAAAAAATTTTCCTCCGCTATGTGATATCCCAGAGCTTGCCTCCCTCCTGGCTCAGGGCCGACAGAAATAATCACACAGAAATCCTGACTTAATTGAGCAGCAGTTTTAAATAGGTTTTCTGGTTTAATTGTGAAAGACATGGAGTATTTCCTCCTTAATTTCTATTTAAAGGAGTCAAGTTGTAATAATAGATAAAACATCATTTGCTAGAACGTCCACAGCTCGCGAGATATCAGATATCTTATAAATCAAGGAAAAACTTACAGGGAAGAGGATGTTCTGGGCAATATTACATCCTTTGTTTAATTCTGATGTTACTAAAAGTGGCTTCTATGATGTGGCAATGGCCCAGGGGCAAGGACATATCTCTGCTTTGTAATCACCTTTGAAATTCTTTTCCAAGTTTGTCTGTCATACCTGATCTCTCTCAAGTTTTAGGAATACCAAGCTTTGCAATCTTACGTTAGGTTATACGCAAAGTTATTAGTCAATGTTTGTTGAGTAAGTAAATAGGGAGAATACATGTAGATAGTAAGTTTCATGTACGTTTTCCTCCAGATGACAGCTAAAGTCTCAAAGCACAGATGTAGAAAACAGTTTCAGACGTTACTAAAATGTCAAATATTCACTTAACTCTGTTCCGCCCTTGCCTTATTCCTAGATTCTCTTGAATAGAACTCTGATCTCCTGTTTCCTAAGCCAAATAATTAAAAAGGAATAGTAGGTCTTCAAAACCAGCTGCTTCCTAACAGCCCAATGCTGAAACAAGTAAGATGATTTCCATTACTAACCAGTTTTCAGTCAACCAGCCTGCACCCCCAGAGAACAAAATCAGTACAGTTATATGAACAAGAGTTTCCCATTCCTGATGCTGCAGACGTTTTGGTGGCTCAAGTGCTTTACCAAATGGGTTTCCATGCATCACACATCAATCTCATTTTTAAGCTTGCAATGAAATTGTCAACGAGAGTGATAAAGAACGAGGTGGAAGGGTATAGCTTAGTGGTAGAGTGCATGCTTAGCATGCATGAGGCCCTGGGTTCAATCTCCAGTACCTTCTCTAAGAATAAATAAGTAAATCTAATTACCTCCCTTACAAAAAAAAAAAAAAAAAAGAAAAAAAATCCCCAGATTATTAATGAAGAATGTTCACTGCAACATTATTCACGAGAGCCAAGATATGGAAACGATGTAAGTGTCTGTGCATGAAAGTATGGACAAAGAAAAGGTGGTTTTATGTGTGTATCACCATATATGGGTTTGTATATGCACAGCAGGTCTATTTCCAACCTTTCCTCCATAACTCATATATCAAACAAATAACAAAAAAAAGAAAAAAAAATTTTATCTATTTTACTTTTTAGAGGGTTCCAGGGCACATATGCCTCTCAGATGAAAATAAAGTTGGCTGATAACTTTGGAACTATTTATTTTAAAACTAAAATTCTTAGAGGAAATAAGGCAGCACCTCTCACAACAGAGGACAAGTGATGATACAGAAAAGCGCTGTAATGGATTCTTCCCAGAAATCATGGGGACAGAGTACTATGTTCTCAGTTCCCAGGCTGCCGTTCTGGCATTATTGTGAAACAGTAGGAATTCTGATTGGTACTGGTTCATGAATGTCTATGCAAATTCCAGGTGATAAAATATGCAGTTGCTACTTCACAAACTGTAGAAGTTACAAACCTCGTGGAAAACCAATGCTGTCTATTTTTAATGAAGCCAAGACTGAAAGCACGATAGCAGGAAGGACTTGAGTACTAAATGACATGTACTGAGGCAGCCTCTCTTTAATCTGAATGATTGGATCCTAGTTCACCACCTGCTGTCTAGCAAGGACCTCCCTGAGCATATTTGGACTTCCAGTGCTATTCTTCTTTCTGCCTCACAGCAATGTGTATGGCCTTCCTTTAAATATCTTTATTAAAATACACAACCACATTTTAAAATGCAGATACCGCCTCTCCGTATCCTTATATTAATAAATTTCCAAATAGCCTGCCTGTTCTTTTAAAAATTCTTCCCACCTTTTCCTACCAGAATTTTATCTTCTAAACCCAAAGCCATCCATGTTAGTCCCGACTTTTAAAACCCTAACAGCTCCCCACCACAGATGGCAATATTCCTCAAACTTAAAGCAAATGGTAACCCCCTTTGTCATTGTTTACCATATCTTCCCCTTTCCTGTATTATTTGTTTAATAGTTTAAAAAATGAGCATCCTTTTATAACTTAAGTAAAGGAAATTTGTGCCACTTGCACAGCGGAACACAGTTTATCTTGCTTTATCAGTCAGAAGAGAATACGTTATGCAGAGGTAACAAAAGAGTCCCAAATCCCAGTGCCGTAAAGTGGGTTCATTTCTTGCTCACTCTACTGGTCCATCTGAGGTCTGTCATGATTCTGCTCTATGTTTTCCTTACTTTGACAAAAGCTAACGGAACACCTTCTCTTCTGGGACATTACCAAATTAACTGAAGAGGGCAAAGAGGATACTGCAAATCCTTGCCCTTAAAGCTTCACCTTAGAAGTGACAGGGATGGGCTCCACTTCCATTTCCTTGGCTAGAGCAAGTCATGTGGATAAAACTGCAGGGGCCTGGGAAATCTAATCCTTCCCTAGCGAGTTCAGCAGGGATTCTGAACAATAATATAATCAACCACGCTTGTCAAGAATAGAAGATAAATTAAAATAAAAATGGAATGAAAACACAATGTTATTAATTTCTAGTCAGAAAATGTTTCCTGCCAAGTGTTAAAATCATGCTAGTGCCAACTGATTTTTTTTCTTCTTTTTTTAAATTTGGTATGCAGATTTACTTTATTGTTATTTATTTATTTATTTATTTTTAAGGGGGAGTTTATTTGGTTTATTTGTTATTATTTTTTTTTTAGAGGAGGTACTGGGGATTGAACCCAGGACCTTGTGTATGCTAAGCATGTGCTCTACCACTTGAGCTATACCTTCCCCCTGATTTTCTTATTAACTTATTCAGAATATTTGGAAGAGAACTGTATCTCACTATATGATACAATGTCATATCCACATTCAGGTATCACATAAAGTTATTCACCTAAAATCACTGCCAGTATGACTTCCACACCTATGAAAATCTATCCATAAAAGTCAGAACAGAACTCCTAAATAAGGCTCTGACACCCTGATCCAAACTCGCATTTCCAGTATCTGCTCCAACCATGCATTTTTCTTCCTCTTGTTCCCATTGCTCCCTCTGCTCCCTTTTTGACAAATCTCAACCTCCACAGGCTTCATCTCTGTAGTACCACATCTTCTGTTGTGTAATTGCACCATTATTTGATGAACCAAGACTCGCCTCTGTTACATTTACCGAGCACATGCAATTCATGCCTTGGCCCTTAACCTCATACTAAAAGTCTCAGTCTTTGTTAGTGAGAAATAACCAACAGACTACTTTTCAGATGAAGTATGAACTGAAGAATAATTTTAAAATATAAAAGGAAAAGGAACTGACTAGAAATGTAAGGTTTTGGCCTAAGATGAAGGGTAGTCAAGCACATCACCCATACTAACACTTGGATAAAACTGTTAAAATGCGTTTATTATAATTAAATGTCAACTAAGAAACTGGACAAATTAACATGGAGGAGGAAGATAAATCATTCAGAAATGTTCCTTTTCTGATTTGTATACTTTGCAATGTACATGCATCGGAGTCTGCAATACAGACAGTCACCAAATCTAAGGGAGGGAAAGTTTCTGGACTTGCAAAAAGAAGAGCCCAGAGGCATGCAATTTCTGAAATTATTTATGGGTAGACAAAACTTACAAACACACAGTATGGCTACAGATCTTAAAGAGATTAATCTAGCATAATGACTTTTATTCAAGCAAAAGCAGGAAGGAAAGTGTAATTTAAAAAGCAAAGTTGATTAAAATATTCTATATTAGATTCTCTCTTACTTCTCTTTCTCTATAAAATATACACTTGCAAAAATTAATTTTGAACAATACTGTTATTAATTTAGGAGCACAGCTTAAGGATTTTAAATCCTAATATGAATAACTAATAATATACATGAGTATTTAAGATGATGATATAGTTTGTTAATGATAAAATAAACTTCTTTTTCTAAATGCAAAACTGATACATTATCTTTAAAAATTAAAAGGGAGAGGTGATAAAGGGAAAATCCTGTTTTTGTTATGTGACCTAATTTCATAGGTCACTTGATCTCATACTTTCACCATAGATATACATTGCTTCCCTAGCATACCAGTGCATGTTGAAGAATTGTGCTGAATATTCCTTCCAATAATTATTAAAAACTATTTTTCACATAGTGTGACTACAAGCAATATGTGTATTTGTATGCATCCTGTATGCACTGTGTACAAATATGTATGTATATTTGAAGTATGTGGTAAAGTTTTATTTTTTAAACTGTTTTACAGTTTTAATTAATACCAGGTAAATGTTAAACATTGTTAATTAAAATCACATCACTCTCATTATTTCCTTTAGAAGTTTCCTTTCCTGGAAATAAGTATGAGTGTATAAGATATAATTAAAATAAAATGATGGGAACATCATATTCTCTCATTTGGAGCTTTGGTACTTTCAACCCCTTGTATATTTTCTGGTGATGGCAGCCTTTTCCCATCTTGTTATTTAAGATTATGACAGAATGTCTGATATGAACAAGACACTGATAACAGTGCGGGATACAGATGCTGGAATTTACAGTCTAAAAGACAAGATACATCTAAAGTCAAAATACTATCACGTAAGACAGTATAATTATCATATAAATTATACAGGGTTGTGCTAGAGAACAAGACAGGGATATAATATGCATCATTTTCTGGAGCTAATCAGACAGACTGCAAGGAAAAAGTATCATCTGATCTGGGCAAAAAATAATGATTAGAAGTCAGAGGCAGAGACCCTAAAGAGGGAGGAGAGGGTTAAGTCCTAGGTAGAAGGCACAGCATGAGGAAAGACATAGAGATGGGAAATCAGAGTGGATATTAGGGTGATTCCAATGGGTGTGGCTTGACTAGAATTCCCTGTGGGAGAGGGATGGGATGCTGGGGAAGCAGGCTGGGTACTGTAGCAGAGTGCAGCTTTGAGAAAAACATCTTCCCTGAATGAATACAATAAACCAGGCATTCAGTGCAAGTCAGAACAATGAATTGCCAAATAAGGAATCTATCTAGCTATTCTGGTGTGTCTAATTACAGACCAAAATTGTTGTATTATAGAAAACACATACTGAATCAGCACAGTAAGGAAGTATTCTGCATTAGCAATACTTTTAAAGAGTGAGGATGTTTGAAGTACCAGCATGGATGATTTATGGTTTTGTGTGGATAGTGAGCCAGGAGGGATGGAGGTGGATGAAAAGACACAGATAAATAAAGTATTCTACTGTCCTTATCTGTCAGAAAATACTTATGCTAATCTAGAAAATGTGTTATTGAAAAATATAACGAAAAAAACTTAGTACAGGATATTTATTACTTACATTTGCACAGAACATTACAATTTTACAAGTGTCTTTAGAGACAGTCTTATTTAATTTTCATAAAAACCATATTGTTGTGGAGCAACTGGAACCCTCATACATTGTTGGTGGGAATGTAAATTGGTGCAGTCACTGAGGAAAGTGGTATGGAGGTTCCTTAAAAAATTAAAAATTGAGCTACTACATGATCCTGCAATCCCACTCCTGTGTATATATCCATAAAAAAAATGAAAACGCTAACTGAAAAAGTTATATGCACCCTAACATTCATAGCAGCACTATTTACAATAGCAAAGACATGGAAGCAACTCAAGCACTCATCAACAGACAACTGGCTTAAGAAGATGTGTATATATACATGATGAAATATTACTCAGCCATAAAAAAGAGTGAAACATTGCCATTTGTAGCAACATGGATGGAACTAGCAAATATTATGCTTAGTGAAGTAAGACAGATAGAGAAAGACAAATATTATATGGTATCATTTATACATGGAATCTAAAAAATAATGCAAATGAATCTCTATACAAAACAGAAACAGACGTACAGACATAGAAGACAAATTTATGGTTACCAAAGGGGAGAGGAAGTAGGGGAGGAACAAATTAGTAGTACGAGGGTAACAGACACAAACTACTATACATAAAATAGATAAGCAACAAGGATTTACTCTATAGCACAGGGAATTATATTCAATATCTGTAATAATCTATAATGGAATATTATATGAAAAAATAACCAAATCACTATACTGTACCCCTGAAACTAACACAATATTGTAAATCAGCTATACTTAGAGAATAACAAAAACAAACAAACAAAAAACATATTGTTCAACATAGCAACTATATTATTCTCATTTTACAGATGAAGACTGGGGCTCAGAGAGGCTCGGGCTGTCCCAGTGCCACTTACGAGGTAAATGATAGAAGCTCAAATTTGAAATATCTGAGTCGAAAATGTGCCTCTTTAAGTGACTCAACTGCTGCTCCTCTAAAAGCAGTGTATTTACTAGCTTTTTGACTTCAAGAAAGTTCAGACCCTCTAAGCATATCTGTCCTCATCTGTATAAAATCACACTTATCCAAGTGTTGAGTTGGTTCTGGAAAGTTAGATTTGTTTTTCCTAGAAAATAGTCCATTTTATCTGTTTTCAAATGCATTGGACATTATTAATACTATTCTCTCATAATTTTTAAAGTCTTTACCATCTGTTGTTATATGCCTTTCCCCACCTCATTCTAAATACTGTTTATCTGTGCTTTCTTTCTCTTCTTAACCAGTATTACCAGAGGTTTCTCCATTAAATTGGGCTTTCTCTAAGAACCAGCTTCTGTCTTTTGATCCTTTCTAATATTCCTTTGCTCTGCATTATGTTTGCTTCTTACCCTTTAATTTCCATCCTCCGCTTACTCCGTGGGTTAACTCTATGTTCTAGCTCTCACTTCCTATAGGTTTGTCAGTTACTAATTTTAACGTAACTGGTTTCCATTATGATTTCTTCTTGACCCACTAATGAATTTGAAGTTGTGTTTTTTTTCTTTTCTTTTATAGACTAAAGTAGAAGGGTGATACAGACCTTTCTCTTGCTTGACGGTATTATTATTGCATTTTGGTTAGAAAAGACTTTTACACAACATTAGCTGGATTCACTTAGAATTTTCTGGAATTTACATTTATATAAATTTACTCCTTGTGCTTCAATGTGATAAATTTTTATAAGTGTTCTATGTTTGCTTAAAAAGAATGGAATTCTCTATGTGTTAGGTTCATTATTTAACTCTTACATCAAGCTTGTTAGTAAGTTTTCTGAATTCTCTGATCTCTGCTATTTTTTTGTCTTCTTGACAAAAAAAAAAACTTACCCAATTTTTTCCACTCCTTTATTTCTAACTTTCTATCACTGTCTCTTGTAAACAAAATACAACTGCATCAAAAGAATCTGGCATGAGGATCTTTGTCTTTAATAGGTATGTTTTACTTAGTTATTTTTACTCTAATGACAGGTATATTTACATGTAACTAATTTTGCTATTTTTTTGGTGCTTTCTTTTAACCATGGTTTTTTCCTCTTATAATTTTCCCTTTTCTTGCCTTTATTAGTTTGATTAATTCTCTTGTACTAGTATATATTTTTAAAAGTACACTTATACTTTTAACATCTATATTTATCAAGTTGTAAAACTAATTGTAATCTCCATTTCTTTCTGAAAACAAACAAAAGAATTTAGAGGGCTTTAAAAAAAAAAGTTCCCATACCACATTTATGTTATTTATCTAGAATTTTAGCTTTCCAAGATTTTTTCTGCAAAGTTTACTTAAGGATTAATTTGTTATATATGTGTACATATATATATACACACATACAAACTCATACACTGCACAAATCATAAGTGTGCAGCTTTCAGTATAATGAAAAAATTATACTATTTCCTTTATTTCTTTTAAACATATTAAAGTCTTAAAAATTTTCTTTTGTATGCAAGGTTCTCTAGGTATTCATTCTTTTACCTGTCACACTTGGTGGCTTTCTTTCCTTCATAAATTAGTGTAGTTTTAAATTTTTGACTGCCATCTCATATTTGCTTTCCATGGAAGTCTCATGTGTCCTGGGTTCTGACAACTGCATGTTTATTTCTGAGTTAGCTCTATGGATGTGTCCCATTTGCGACCCACATTTTTTACTATTCATGTTTCTCAACTTATGGTTCCCCCTTCACAAAGGCAGGGTAAGATGAGAAAGCATACTTCCCCAAAGCAAAGGCTCCTGGTTTTGCTTTCTCATATGTGACACTATCTCTACTCAAGGTCCCAAGAGGGTGGCAGAGAAGTTGGCAGCTTGCCCAGCCCAGCCCAGCAGCTTTTCTTCTCTCTGTTTCAGAGCCAAGATAGCCTATTATAGCTCCAGAGGCAACTTCTCTGTCTTCCTCAGCACCTAAGACACTAGCCTCACCCCCTGGAGGCAGGCTTCTCTTCTGATAGTCCCATGGACTGTCGGGTTTCCACATGGGCTCACTGCTCTCACTCTCCTTGGTGGCACCTGGACATTTCTTTCTAGTATAGTGGTGAATTAAACCTGTGTTTGCAAGTGTGTGTAGGAGGTATGGGGGATGATGGGCAGGAGAAGGTTTTCCATCAGCTCAGTGTCTTCAGCTTATTGTGCAAGCAATCTCCAAAACTCAATTCATACAAACAAAATACAAAATATCATAAGAGAATACTATGAACAACTATATGGAAACAAATTGGACAACCTACAAGAAATGGACAAGTTTCTGGAAACATGCAGTCCACCAAGACTGAATCAAGAAGAAATAGACCACTTGAACAGACTGCTCACTAGAAATGAAATAGAATCAGCAATTAAAAAACCTCCCTGCAAACAAAAGTCCAGTCCCAGATGGCTTCACTGGGGAATTCTACCAAACATACAAGGAAGAACTCATACCAATCTTTCTCAAACTCTTCCAAAAGATTGAAAAGGAGGGGATACTCCCAAACTCATTCTATGAAGCCACCATCACCCTGATACCAAAACCAGACAAAGACACTACCAAAAAAGAAAATTACTGGCTAATACCATTGATGAACATAGATGCAAAAATCCTCAACAAAATATTAGCAAACAGAATCCAGCAGCACATAAAAAAGATCATACATCATGATGAAGTTGGATTCATCCCAGGGACACAAGGATGGTTCAACATCCGCAAATCAATCAGTAACTTCATTGATATACTGCATCAACAAGAGGACGGACAAAAATCTCATGATCATCTCAATGGATGCAAAACTCAGTTCATTCTGCAAAACAAACTTCATACCCATCAAATAACAATGCCCTATTCCTCTCTTCCCTTTACCTGTAGAAACCACCATTCCTCTCTTGTCTCTCATAAACCTGACTACTGTAGGTACCTCACAGTAGTGGAGTCACGTGGTTATTTGTCTTTTAACTATTGGCTTATTTTACCTATCATCATATCTTCAAGTTTCACTCATGTAGTACGCACCAGAATTTACTTCCTTTAAATGTGGATAATATATCATTGTACGTATACATATTTTGTTTATCTATCCATCTGTCAAATAACACTTGGGTTGCTTCCATCTTTTGGCTATTGTGAATAATGCTATGAACATTGGTATTCAAATATCCTTTCAAGACCTTGCTTTCGATATTTTTTGATATATATCCAGAAATTGAATTATTAGATAATATTTAATTCTATTTTAAAATTTTGTGAAACTGCCACACTGTTTTCCATAGTGGCTGCACCATTTTACATTCCTATCAACAGTGCATACAGTTTCTAATTTCTCTATATCCTCCATGACAATTGTTGTTTTGCTTTTATGATGGTAGCTAACCTAATGGGTCTGAGATAATAGCTCACTGTAGTTTTGACTTGCATTTCCCTAGCCATTAGTGATACGGAACAGTTTTTCATGTGCTTTTTGGCCATTTGTATATCTATTTGGAAAACTAAATGATTCAACAAAAAAATCTTTTGATTGAAATTTAACAACATAGATATAGAAGAGCATGCTGATTGACTTAAAGTTTTGTTTCTGGACAAATGGTTTTCATCATGTGGAGACAATTCAGAGTACGTCAAAATCGGCATACTATCCCCATCATGAATGGTATTACCATTCCCGGTGGTGTCTTTTCAGGAAATGGCTACAATTAGAGATCAGAATTTATGGCTGTGAATTGCCTCAATACCTGACCCTAAGACGTCTATAAATAGTATATCTCAGATATGAATCCAAGTAATGGTAGATCTTGCCCTGAAAATTCCATTCTAGGTAATTGCATAAAACTTATCAGTCAACCAACACATGAAAATACAGCGAATGCTATTTTACCTACAAATGGACAATCTGTTGTAGGAATTCTTCATGGTAAACACATCCTGCATTTTTCGCTTTCTTTCTAGGACAGACTGAGGCGACCCACCAGAGTGGCCAAGCTAGGAGGAGGGTTACTACTCATCACAGAGAAGAGGGAGAAAGTCTTTTTTTTTTTTTAAGGAAGGTAGGGTAAAGAGTTTGAGATTATTCTAAGAATATTATACAAGCATAAAAGTTCTTTGTATATTTTGTTTAGTTCTTTGTATTTTTCCTACTTGGGTATTATCTGGCCTCACTTTTCTCTAGTAATGTGTGCAGTCAAGGAATAATGGTACAAAAATATAAATAAAATCTAATAAGTTGAACTAAAAGAAGTAATACACATTTCTATTAAAATGTTGTACAATTTGCTATTTGCAAAAAGAACAAAACTCTGACCTCTAGACCTTCTACTGAGGATGAAACATCTAATTTTAATGTCCTCTTACCATTAGTAGACATTTCCAGTAAGTCTGTAAACTAATTCCATGAAATACATGAAACTACATACACATATTTCGTAACATGTTCATAATTCTAGACTGGTAACTTGCAAGGTTTTTTTTTCTACTAAAAAAAATAAGGACTAAAACTGTAAACTATTACATCCAGAAATATTTAACCAATTAACTTTGTAATAAAGTTTGATGAAAATTATACACTGAGTGTTTTTAAAAGAATCTCTTTCAAGTTTTCATTTTAAGTAGTAATTGCATTTCTTTTATGCATTTCTT
This sequence comes from Vicugna pacos, assembly GCF_048564905.1. Taxonomy (NCBI): domain Eukaryota; kingdom Metazoa; phylum Chordata; class Mammalia; order Artiodactyla; family Camelidae; genus Vicugna; species Vicugna pacos. Next base: position 19,961,432 of record NC_132998.1, on the reverse strand, counting down.
TTTAATCAGTGTATTTAAAATGTGGTCTGGATTTTCACCCAATTACCATATAATTTATTTCTACCTCTTTGGAATAATTCTCTAATGAAAGGATTAATGACAACAGTATAATGATTAATAATGATACATTTTATTTTATGGCTCCTAAGAGATATAAGCGCTTTGTTACAGATTCCATTGCCTTCATCATCAGTATTAGGAGGCAGACAGAATGAGAGAATGCTACGCTTTTTATGAGAATTTAAAACACAGAAGAGGTCAAAGCCATATCAAATAACATTTACATATTTTGTGTCCATAAATATGAATATTAGTTCATAATTATGAGGTATATTTGTTCTACACAAATATTTCATTTATGTGCCTCCTACAAACCAATGTGATCTGTCAAAAAAAAGAAGGGTTTACAGTTTCTCAAACCGGTTACATGCCCATGATTGCCAACTTTACCTAATTTCTCTGACTTCTAGGAAAGTACCCTAAGTATAAAAGAATTTAAAGACTTTAAAGTGATAGTAATTCTTTTTGACTTGACAGTTTTTCCGTCTTCCACTTAACTTGGGGAGTTTGGAAGTTATTGGTGCAATTAGATAATACCCAGTGGGAGAAACTGTCTTGGCAATATTTAGGAACACCTGCCTCAAGATTCAAACTTCTGTAGCTTATTAGGGTAGATTTGGAGATGGTATTTGGATTTCCAGAAGTCTAAGCGTGAGTTTCTACTCTAAATTTGTGAAACATACAGTTGCAATGCTGTGCGCACATTCTCATCAGAATATGCTGCAAAGTAATGTAATTATAAAGACCGGTTTCACAGATTCTTTAAAAGAAGACCAGTTTAAAAGAGGTACAGTCATTGACTATAAGTGCAGTCATTCTGTAAGTTTAAAAATAAATCTCATTCTGAAATCGTATTGTACATTCTTATGGCATGTAATGAGTGACATACCTGCCCCAGGCTGCCTCATTTGTGGACGCTTTATTAACTGGAACACAGGAGGAGTCAATGACGATTGATTTATTCATCTTATAGCAGAAACCACAGTCTGGATCCAACATACATTCATCACAGTAACTGTAAAATGAAAAGAGTTATAGCCATGTTAGCAGAGACACGCACTGCATTCTATGCGCCCTCCTGCATTTTCCAATCTACTTTGCAGTAAGTTTGGGGCCATGGGACTAGTTTTGGTCATGGGGAAGTGACATGGGCTGAGGCAGGTGAGAGCCGGCTGGTCTCTTCCATCTCTCCCTCCTCGGGCTGCAGCAACTTTGGAAACCACTTTGAGATGGAGGAGGACTGGATGCGTGACGCTGGATGTAGAAGAAGCCCCATCTACCTGCAGTAAATACACGTGTGCTCTCCTAAGCCACTGAGATTTGTTATCAGAGCGCAGACTCGTCCATCTTGACCTAGCTTCCTGCTTCCAACTTGTACAAAAGCATTTATTTCTCTTAAATGTCTTCATCAGGTACTGTATTTTCTTAAAAAACAAATTTAATCCGCAATTTATATCATGAAATAGAAAATTCAAAAAGTGAAAAAAAAAGTAAAGACAAAAGTTAAAAAAAAGCCACCAAAATAAAGGTCACTGTTAACATTTTGGTGGACATCTGTACTTTTAATAAACACATATTGAAAATCAACTATGCTTTATGCTTGATTTTAAAAAGTTAGTGTAGGAAAAAAGACTAACTTCTCTCTAAGTTGATTACATCTACTGGTTGGATTACAGAGCTATACTCAATTAATCATTGCTCACCTAACAGTAATATCCTAACTGCAGGAAGATTTTAAAGAGGCAAAAGCCTTTGGAGGGCAGTGTTTTCCAACATAAGCCTACAGTGTGCTTGTAGAATGAGTTTTCTCACTGCCATACTATTTGCCAGACAAACCTGGAGCACTTCGTGCACGGCAGGCACACGTAAGGTTTGGAGATACTAAGATGAATAAGCCAAAATCTCTGCTCCTTGGTGGATAAAAGGCAAGGATGAGGAATAGATATGCAAGTAAATAATGGCAACATGACGGAAAGCAGCTGAGAACTACTCTAAGGACGGGGGCTTGCTTATCACTTGTAAGAGCGGAGAATAATCTCACAGATATTTGAACTGGATCACAAGAGAAACTTACCAGGCAAAGAGGTAGAGAAAAGGGCATTTCAGAGACCTGCTTCTTAAATAATTAAAGACCAGCCAGTACAGACTTATGGACTATCTACTGTGTACAATTATACGGTGTGGTATGGGAGAGAAACAGGGTGAGAATTACTGCAAGTTATCAAAAAAAAAAAACCCCATGAATCCTCTGAATCAAAATACTTCTTTGATACATTTTGCTAAATGGGAAAAGACTGGCATTGTTTAAAAATCAGATTATTGCCAATTTCAGTCTCTTTCTGTAAACTTTTCCTCCGCAAACAGCAATCCCTATTTTTAACTGAGACTTCAGGCCTATTGTAAAAGCCAAAAGAGGTCGTTCAAAGCCTACCAAAAGGTCAGTATACTTTAGAGAAGTCATACAAGGGTTGCGAATCTAAAATTGTCCAAACCGGTGACAAGCTAAATAAATCAACAGAAAGCCTTAGAAGTACTCTGAGCTTCTGGCTTTGAGAACTAGACTAGGCTCATTTGGAAAGAAGTTCATTCCTACTAGTATTTTGTTGGTTTATCCTGCCCTTAGGAGGTGGAATTAACAACCCTGATTGTTTCAATGGCTTTAAATGATACTTATTTGGGAAATATCAACTCACCTATTTGTAGAAAAATGACTCTCTACTTAAGTTCTCTAAAAATAAATAATTCCTATAGAAGGCAAAAAAAAAAAACCCCAAAACCAAAAACCAAACAAACAAAAAAACCCATAATGGTAAAGGCTAATAGTTACTGAGAACTTACTGCAGGTGCATGTCAGATACACGAGGTGTTACCCATAATGCTTCACTTCCTCCATCACTCACTCAAGCATCCAAATCTGACCACAACCTCCCATTCTTCCAGCTTTCTTACTAAACAATCCCTGCTCTGCTATGACAATTCACTCAACAAATACAAATATTTTACATTTACTATGTGCCAGGCACTATTCCAGGCATTAGCAAACCAAACAGGCTCTCTGCCCTCATGGAGCTAGTGTGACCATTAGACCTCCTGGTGACTTCCAGTTAACTGACCTCTCTTTGTTCTTTATTCATTAGCTTTTTTCCTTTTTTAAGTTCTCTCCTTATCTAGTTTATGACCATGACCCATCATTTCAACATCCTCAGATTCCCTCCCTATTTATCTCCTCATCTCACCCACCTAGCCAAACCCTAACTGCATATGCATGTAAACATTTGCCTTTTCTGTACCTTCACCCACACACCCATATGCAGCTGAAGGACTCACACAACAGGGCACAGCAGGAGTTCCTCTGTAACACACTGCTACTGGACTCAAAAGGATCCTCAGCAGCCCTAAATTCTTAATAGTTTCCTCTAGTCAATGCCATACAAGGACTATTTCAATCATCTTACCCAAAAACTATGCCTTAGATTTCCAGTGCTCCATTTCCCTTTACTCTCTTCAAATGACCTCAACTCAAGCTTTACAGAGAAAACAGATGAAAGTGGTAAAGATGGAAACTTTCTAGTCTTACAGCAAACATGTAGACCATTCTACGTTGCTATGCTCCAGTCACGGAGCAAAACTGTGCTTCTCACCTAAGGGCAACTTCTCTGTCTGGCTTTCATCCCATTCCACCTCCTTAAGTCATCTCAGACCTCATTATTGCTCCTTCTTTCTCTTAAGGCGGATGATAAGATTTTTGATTTTGACATCTTTCTCCTTTTAAATGTAGGCATTTGTAGCTATACATTGTCCTGTAAGCACTGCTTTATTTGCATCCCAGATCTGGTGTGTTATGGCTTCGTTTTAATTCATCTTGAAGTATTTTATCATTTCCCTTGTGATTTCTTCTTTGATCCTTTGACACTTGAGGCGTGCATTATTTAATTTTTACCTATTTGTGAATTTCCCAACTTTCTCTCTGCTAGTGACTCGTGATTTCTAATTCCACTCCATTGTGATCACAGAACATACTTTGTTAAGATTTCAGTCTTTTAAAAATTTATATGGCCTAGCATATCATCTATCCTGGAGAATGCTCCTTGTGCACTTTTGAAGAATGTGTATTCTGTTATTGGGTGGAGCGTTCTCTCCATGTCTGTTAGCTCCAGGTGGTTTATAGTCAATATACTAGTCTTATAGCATCTTAGCCCCTTGGTTTCTAACAACCTTCACTTCCACTTAACTTCCTCCACATCCTGGAAATTGTCATCATCTGGAACAGGGGTCAGCAAACTATAGTCCTTGAGACAAATCCAGACTACCACCTGCTTTTGTAAATAAAGTGTACTGAAATATAGTTATGTCCATTTGTTTATTATTTTTTTTATTTATCTTAATTGCCTTCAACTTCAAGGGCAGAGCTGAGAAGTTCTAACGGAATCTACATGGCTGCAAAGCCACAGATACTTACTCTCTTCCCCTTTACAGGAAGTTTGCTGACCCCTGATTTAAAACACATATAGATTCCTCATTCCTTTCCTTCAAGATCTCTTATCTCCTTGCTCCTAGGACAGCTGTTCTTCCATCTCAGAGACCGTTTACACTCCTTTCCCCCGATGCACCACTCACTTCATGGCTTTGTGTCCTCCTCTGTCAAACTCTCATGGTGAACCGCTATTACCACTCTCACCAGACCCTCAGTGTCTTTGTATTTTGGTCCTTCTATACAGTCAACTTAGAAATTTTTATGTTTGGATCTTTCCAATCATCTTTGTTCTTTCTTTCTATACCTAGGTTGTGCTGCACTAGTGGAGAATTAACCTAACCAGGCATACTGATAAAACTACACATGCATAGCATTCAACTGTAGCTGGATGCTCACTGCTGTGAGGAAACTTTTACCTGCCCCTAATCAGTGATTTTCCCCACTCCCACAACTGATATCCCAAATGCCCACAACTGTCCTCCAATCCCAACCCTTATTCCCCACAGCACATCTCTTAGAAGATGGCCTTGCCTTGCTTCACAGGGAAAACTGAAGGGACTGGGCATGAACTTTTCCAACTTTAAACTCAGACATGAACAAAGTTATCTGTAGCCATGTGTAGCCTCACCCCTTTTCCTCCAGGCTCTGAAAAAGAGGTGTTCAAAGGTCATCCCTCTACCAGAGCCTTTAATCTCACTCCCTCTGGTCTTCACTGGGACCAACACTTTGTCAACATTGGTTATTTTCTTCTCTTTATACTTTCAAGCCTCTCCTAGGACATACCTCATAGTTTCTGTGCCGGCTCAGGCCTTTCCCATATTAAAAAAGCATGAAAACCTGTCCTAGGACTACTTCAATATGGCATCAGTCAGGGAGCGGGCCACTGTTTGGGAACTGAGGTGGCAGTCCTTATCAGTCTTTATCTCAGGCTTCTGGAGGCAAAGTAAGATTTCCTACCACTCCCTTATCCTTGACCTGGAATATTTATTTGTTCATCATATGGACTATTTCATGGCAAAATTCTCCCAAATGTAACAACATTTCTAACTTCAACGTGACATTTAGAAGATAACACAGAACTTTAAATATCCTGGGAAATCTGCTAATTGACCTTTTGCAGGGAGCATATATCATACCTGTGGCTTTAAGAAATGGTATTAAAAAACGGAATAACTTCCAGAAGTGGCTATTTTTTATTCAAGGTTTGCTCTTTAAGACTTTCCTGAACATGACCGGATAAATTTACATGAGATTTTCTAAATATAAAAGCTGAGAACATAAATATATTGGCACTAAATCAATGCTTATAAGGATATTCTAAGCACAGATTAAAATTTTTTGTGTGTGAAAATCAAAACTGGTACATTAGGCCCTATTTGCCCTCTTTCACAGTATGACCTGAGTGAGTTCTAAATTCTGGACTTCAAGATTTCCTCCCCAAGACTACATGATCTCAAAAAACCTACCTGGTTGCAAGATTCTACGTGAAAGAAAAAGACAGAAATACATATACCCTCACTCTAAATTCACACAAACTTTAACAGTGTAAGACAGCTCACAAATATTTACTCTTAACATACTTATTTCGAGGGCAGAAATGATAGGCGTGCCTTACTTTAAGAAACTCTAAAGTTACAAAGGAAATGAATTAAGAAGGCACTGACAAAAGAATTACACTTTATAAAAGGACTTGTGGAACGAATTACATAAAATAGGAATTTTTCTCTTTTGACAAAAAAATATTTAAAATTTTAGACAAATCTATACGCAGTACAGTTGACGGTGATGGCCCTTCTCTTTGCTCTGTGCACACTTCTACGGAGGAACTGATGCCATTCTTTACTGACTGGTTTGCTGTCTGCTGACTGGTTTGTGAGGACCCAACGGAAAAATGGCCATGTGCACCAGCTCTGTAAATGCAGCACTCATTGTAGGCTAGACACCCAACACATGTTTATGGGATGAATCAAAGGATGTAGCTCTATAAATCTGAGCATGACTGTATGTTCATTCATCTGTTCCTGCCCATTAATGGAACATAATTTTGGTAGGGGTTGGTGGGTGGGTTGGAGTGAATATCTGAGTCTTTTTTTTTTTTTTTTGGAATAAAGGTAAAAGAGGATAAAACTAATTGTCAGATGGTACTTTAAACCAAGCCCAGTTTTTAAACTGCCAGAGGCTAAAGCTGCCATTTGCAAAGATTTAATCCACAACCCAAATGGAACCGGTTAGTAATGCTGATAACTCACTTTCAGAAAAACCAGCTGCGAGGGCCAATTTCCTTGAAGCCCAAAGAACAGAGCCACAACAAAGGGTTGAATGCCCTCTTTTAAATCAGAGCCTGCAAAATTTCATAGTAAAGGGATATTACGCTCTTCAGAGAGAATTTGTGGTAAATAAGGGCGCTCCGAATTTGTGCTATGGTTCTTGGTTCTGGATACTCTCACGTGGGGAGACCACACAATAGCCAATGATCTATTAGAGGATGACACTGCTAGGGAAACTGAATGCAGGGCCTACTAGAAACTCTAACAGGAGATTGGAAGATAAATAATCCAGACAATAATTACAATTAGAACCAAACAGTTCCTTTCTTTCTAGTTTCAATGAGGGAAGATTTAACTTTTTAATCTCTGACCTTTCTTTTCAGAAAGGGGGAAAAATGTATTCACATATTTAGAAAACAAGAACTGGTTCTAAAACTTTAAAACATTTCCAATTAAAGTAAAAAAAGAGCAGAATGAAAGGCAGCCTAGTGTCTAAGGGAGAGACAAGATGGCCTATTTTCATTTAATCAATCGTTTACATGTGTCACATGGCACCCAGGGTCTTAACTGAATGTGCCCTCTTCTCTCTCCTGAGAAAATCTTTAAAACATTGATTTGGGTTAATTTGGAACACTTTAAGTTTCTACTCTGTGAAGTCAAGTGTGAACTTGGCCTGCTAGAAAACAGTCCACTTGTTTTTAAGTATGTTTCATTAAATCCAATGAGACAGAGCATTAGGAACAGGGGCCTTAAAATGCCTCTCTCTGGTGTGGCCTGAATTTCCAAAAATCAGCCGTGGCAAACGCAGGTGTTAGGACAATCCGTTGCCACAGGTCCACTTTGATTCTCTGTGAGTAACTGTTCACTCACTCATTCCTAAGTTAATGTTTTTTTTTTTTCCTCCTGGAGTAGGGGAGGTAATGAGGTTTCTTTATTTGTTTACTTTAATGGAGGTACTGGGGATCGAACCCACGATCTGGTGCACGCTAAGCATGTGCTTTACCACTGAGCTATACGCTCCCCTCCGCTCATTCCTAATGCATGAATTTAACACCCTACTTGGTGCAGTAATGTCGCTCTCTTTCCCAGAAAGCTATTCGAAACTTTCCCTGCCTTCTTTACTATCCTCTTCACTCCTAACCGCCCCCACTGCCTTTAAGCAGATGACTTAGAATCCAGTTTACTCTTACTGGGGGCACACTGGCCTTGCTGGTAGCCCTCTGCAGGGCCAGATTGCTACATGAGCACTGCACAAAGAACTCCAGGGTGCCTGCCTTCTTTTTCAGCCAAAGTGTAGATGTCAGCGGACTCCCTCTCCCCATTTGGGCCGTGTAAGTAGGGAGCTCATGAAAAATAAGAAATTCTGGGGACTTAAGTAAATGGCTGGAAATTAATTTAAAAAGCAGGGGACTACTGGCACTGATTTTATGAAGCAAGCCGTGCCTCAGTACGCCACGAAAGCTGCTCTAACAGAGATTGCTGTGAGCTCTCACTGTTAACTTTGGGCACTGTTCTTTCCTGATTTATCAGTTTATAATGAAATATCCCAAGTATTTTCCCTCTTTCCTAAAATTTTTACCCCTTGACACTACTCCTTTTATGTATGTTTCTTCCACCTCTCAGACTGCATCTTTTCCTTCTCCTCTTGGTTCTTCCTCTTTGTTTCTGTTCTTGGCACATCTTCTCTCATTATTCGGTACACTTTTGCCGGGAAACATTAGCCACGTACGACCAGCATTAACACTGAGACTCCGTGCCCTGTTTCTCCAGTTGTTTCTCTTCCCTAAGTGCCAGACCCATATTTCCATTTCACAAGTACCTCAAACTCAACACACCTAAAGCTCACTCTTTGGTTTTCCCGTCAAAGCGTTCCTTACTGTTCTTTTGTGTCTCACAGTTTAATACCCTGAGCGTGATCGGAGCCCACTCACCTTTAAACAGCTACAACTCCAACAAGTCTGTCTCCAAAGCATGTGCAGGTCTCCTGCTCTCCATTCGTAGCACCTCTCACCTGGACTTTGACTTGAACTTGCTACCTCTCACCTGAACTCTTCCAACAGTCTTCTGATGAGTCCTCCTGCCTCCAGACTCCTTCCACTCCATCTTTTACTTTGCCCTAAATCTAACCTGATCAGACCTCTTCTCCTGCTTAAATCCTGACAGAGCTTCCCACTGGCTAGATGATAAAGACCAACCTCCTTACTATGGCCCCTTCTTATCTTGTCAATCCTTTTTTGCTATTTCTCCGCAGATGCCAGGGGCTCTGGCCAGTCCACTCATACTGCAGGATTCAGAATATGGCACGTTCTTATGTTTTTCCTCATAACGTTTTCTCTGTCTGGAGCATTACTTTCCACTTGTGCTTCAGGACTTACATGTGGCATCACCTCCTCTGTGAAACCCAGGCCCCAGCAGGACTGGATGCATCACTGCGCTGTCAGAGGACCACCAGTCTACTATCATTACTGCCTATCTCATTGTTTCTCTAAGGGTTTGTGATGTCCTTTCCCTGACTGCACTGTGACCTTCTCAAGGCCGAGATGTTTGTCCTGCACATCATTTGTTCCTAGTTATTTCCATATTGCCTGATAGATAAGAGCTCAACAGATAACTGCTGAATAAATAAAGAGATGAATGAATGTCATTTATCCTGACAGCAGATTTAGTAGCTCTCTCTAGTTCCGTCAGAGAATTTACATCTCATTCCCCATATCTTGGTCCATGAGATCATCGCCTTGTGCTCTGTTCCTCACAATTCATGGCTCTCAGGTCAAATCCACATATAACTTTTTGCAACCTTCTGGAACGCAGTCATATTTCTCATCTCTGCCACTTAGAAACTGAGGTTGAGAATGCAATGGAATCTCGAGTTAGAGGCAAAAATGTAATTCACAGCAGTGAGGCCTGTGGACTAAAAGCAAGCACAGGTCCTTGCTCTTTGGCATTATTAAATAGGAAAAAGGTAGCCCATTTGTCAGAGAGAGTTTCTTTTTAAAAAACATTTACTGGTATTTTAGGTTCTAATTTCTAGTAACGAACTGTCTCATCTTCTTTTATGAAGTCTTGGACTGGTTGCCTATTTTTATCTCAGAAAAGTACACCAACAAACTCTCCAAAGGGGAGGGAAAAAGAAGACAGTTCTGTCTGCCAAGGCTGCCACCCTCAACAGGGCTAAGTGTTTTCCTGTTACACTCCATGAACCTTTGGCCAACATACTTAAAAACGAAAACCTCAATTCCAACTTTGCAAATATAAGATGACATGTATATTCATGTGTCTGCATATGTACAGATGTGTATTTAGGTAAATAAATGTGTATATTGTGTGTGTATATATATATATACACACACATATATTTTTGTGCACACAAATTTAAATACAAAATTTTCAGCCTGTAAGTTGGAGTAAAATCAGATTTACAATACAATTTGGTAATCAACACATAAGCACCTAAATATAATTTAATTAGTGTGCAGCATGCCACTTTCAAAGGAAAAAAACAGTAATTAATCTTCTCTAGTGATAGTATACATTATTCATTTTTGAAGAGATGGAAAAATATTGGAAGAAACCAAGAGATTGGAATTTTTAGGTCTGCCAACATACCGAGTCAATTCGCATTCATAGATTTGAGGAAGATTGTGGAGGGTGAGTTTTATCACGAGCCTTTCTGTGGCTGCATCACAGAGAACTCATCACATGAAGAACACTGTACTAAACAGTTACATGTTCTTATTTAATCCTTCCACTGGCTTTATGAGAGAGCATTTATTTTCTTCTTTTCTAGACAAGAAATCTGAGGTTTAGAGAAATTAAGTTATCATAGCTAAAATGGCAGAGCTGGGATTCAGACCTAAGTGTATTGAGTCCAAATGCCCAGATTTTAATGTTTATTTTAGAGGAGCTAATTCAACCAGGCAGCTTTGCCCCTATGTTTTTCTCCTTCTGGCCTGTTTCACACTCATGTCTCCTACAGACATCCTGAGCCTTCTTCATGGACTTGTGAAGAATACTTGTATGGGTACAGCAAAAAGATGGAGCCTGGAGCCCTGATGACAGGTCTAACATATTGGCTCCAAACTCCTTCCCTTTGAATTTATTTACGTGAGCAAGAAAGAGACTTCCTCCTTCTTTAAGCCAGTTACTTGGTGTTCTTCTGTTACCACAGCCCAGCTCAGTTCCTCACTGATAGAAGAATATTTATTCAAAGGCTTAAAACATATTCTTGCTCATTTCTAAATATGTTCTGAAATTTCAGCTTCCACCCAAGTGCCAACATCTCTCTGAAGATGTGAGACTTGAGTATGGGTTCAAAATATAAATAAAAGCCAGTCTAAGATACTGCCAACTCCTGACGAGGAGCTATATACAGCTCGTGCTTTGTTTTCGTAACAGTTGGCACAACTCTTGTTAAATGGTCAGTAATGCAGGTGAAATGAAAGAATAAAAAGTTGGGGGAAAAAATCCCTAACGGTGTCTCTGTGTACCTATGATTGAAGATTCATCATTCTGCATCTCCCCAAGGATGCAGTCAGTGTCTAGGGGTGAATGGGGCACTTGCCAAGCATGCTGCATCCTTCAAGTTCCTTGGACACCACGAAAGGTGATGGGAAATTCTCAAAGAGTTAATGCCGCACCCCATTAACCTCACTCACCCCAAAATGGTTGAGCCTCCCTGACTGGGCACTGCCTCTCATTTGTAAGATTTGGGCTCGGCAGTGATGATGCCAGTGAGTGCTCCAGCTCGACAAGGTTACTGTGCTTTGCGATTCTGTTTTTTGAGATGCTCGTGACTGCATCCATCTTATTACCTCAGCACCTCTCTGACTGAGGCAGTAAACTGTTCCTTTGTGACTCCTCCTTATCAAGGGTAACAGAGCAATTAAGCTTCTTTTTTTAGGGCTACAATTTCGGTTGCTCCAATTTCTCTCTGATGGAATAATAACCAAGTGTGTCTCTCTTAGAGTTTCACAGATTTGTGTTTATTTGAGTTTCATTTATGTGTAAATTTCTTACCTTTTATTCTTGTGTATGTTCAGTTTGTTGCCTTTATCTTTCAATACTTTCATCTGCAAAGATCTTGTAGATTCTAAGTTACTTTTAGAATTCTGTGGCCATTTTTTTTCCTGGTTATATTTCAAAATTCTGTTTTTTGTTATTTTTTAAAAATTCTCTCAGAGGGGTATTGTTTCTTCTATTTTTTTTTAATTGAGGTATAGTCAGTTTACAATGTTGTGTCAATTTCTGGTGTACAGCACAACTTTTTTTTTGTTTTTTTGAGTAAAGGTAGATTTATTTAGAGGGATGCATACTGCATAGAGTATAAGGCAAAAGAAGGCCAGGAAAGAGGTGTGGGAATTGGGTGCTCAGGTTAAAGTAAAAGTAGGTACACACTCCACCGACAGAGTGCGGGCCGTCTCCAAAGAGGAGGGAGCGAGAAAGGGCCCAGCAGAACTATTTTTGTTATTAATAATTTTCTTTTAGTCTTCAGTTAAAAATCTTTATAGATTCTTGTGTCTTTCCACATATTCCTTGATAACTCAATTCAGATTAAGTTGATCAGAACAAAACAGGCAAGTGCAAGAATCCAATCAAATGGAAATGAAACATTACCAGTGTGTTACCAGGCTCGAGGAGCAGTTTACAGGGCACTGCAGGGGATTTGTTTGAAAACCGTCAATTAGCTGAGGTAAGGCATGAGACCGTCAGAAAAATCTCTTATTGAATTTCAAATCAGTTTATGCAATTACTGCAGTCACAGAGGAAAGAAAATCCAGTCAACACCAGAGTCATGTACACATCGGACTCTGTACTTGGCTTAATCAGTAAACAAATACATCACGTAAGTAATGATGTCAGCTGCTAAGTCTATAAGGAAGGAAGCACAGACGGAAAAACGCAAGAAAAAAAGGAAACGTAATTTCTGCTTTCAAGTTACACATTTCCACTTGGGAAGACAAGCCACAAAAACCTGGGCCGTTAAGCAACCTTGACACTAACTTGTAACCGCATTACAAGTCATTTCCGTCACCAAGACCCGGCAAGAGCCCATCCCCCACTGTGCGCCTCAATTTAGACGCCAAGGTTTGTTCTGCCGCCCCCACTCTGCTTCCAGGGCGATCTCTGTGAAACGCAAATCTGATAATGCTGTTCTTCATAGCTTCCCATAATTCTTTTTGAAATGAGAGCGTCTCAAATCCCTATTACCCCTACACACGACTTCTCATCATTTAAATTCCCAACAGCCTCTTCGGGTTGACTCCTGCCCATTTCCTACCACTGTTTAGAGTTTACCACATGTTTCCTGAATGCAATTCTAGGCAGCATCTCATTTCTGAAAGTCTGCCTGAAACTCCACATCTGAAAGCCTTAGAAGGACATACCCTGGGAACGAGGGGCACTGGACCAGCGTCCTCCCTCCAGGACTGTGCTCTGCCACCACAGGGATGGGGAAGATGGTTGGAAAGCCCCCTGCTCTTTGAACTTCTGAACCAGCCTGTGACAGACACCTGGAGGAGGGGGTTTAAAGGCCGGTAGGGGGTGAGGGAGTGGAGGAGACTCTGTCCTCCCTGGACAACAGGGCAGAGACCACCATGTGGGTGAGGCCATTTCTGGTGAAGCTCACCACATGCCCACCTGTCTACTGGAGACAGGAGATGGGAGGGTGACTTGGCCAGGTTGTAGGAATGGATGCTCAGGGGGACGCTGACCATGGCTGGCAAGCAAGCCCCCTCTGCTTGGCGAGGGGAGAAAGGGAGAGGGTCGGAAGACGGTTGTAGATCCTCAGAGTTGGAATTCTGCTAAGGCTGGCCTTAGCACTGTTACCAACCCTCAGGACCCCTTCCTTCCATGGCTTAGCCTTTTCTCCTACTGCCACTGTCCCCGAGCCAGAGATGAAAATGACTGTTCCTCAGAACACCTCCAAGAAGTTATGCACACAGTTCAACAAAAATATGGATTCTGTTGGAGTCAAGCACCTGAAACTAGAGAATAGCCAGCACTTGTACTTTCTGGAAAATATTAAGCTTCCTCCCGTTAATGCACACACGCTATCCCCTCTGTCTCGAAGGCTGCCTTCCTCTGCTTATTCCATTCAACTCCAACCGGTTCCTCACTGCCCAGCTTAGCGAAGACTTCCGTAATAAGGAGTGATTACTTTAAAACATAATTAGATGAATGGCTCTTTATAATACTGAGTTCCTCTTCTGCACAGATATATTTTCTTTAACAATCTAGATATTAAGTAAAAAAAGTAGTAGAACAGATATTAAAAAAAAAAGTACAACACACTAACCCCTCTCATAATTCTTCTGCAGTTGAACTGAGCACAGCACTGTCAGTTTATATAAGAATGGAGGACCACTTTGGTACACACATTTGCAAGACAAAAAGCAGTAATATTAATTTAGCCTGTTTAGATTTCTGAAGTTTATTCTTATGATTTATAGCAAGCCAACATGCATGCACTTACGTAATATGAAAGATGGAATTATAGCTAACAAAGAATTCTGTGTCAACATTAGTTCCTGCTACCTGCCAAGAATTTATATTCATTTATTTGTGGTTTTTATCCACAGTACAGTACATAATTGTATAGCATATATGAATAATGTTAATATATATTCTTGCTGAATTTGATTACATAGGCCAAGAGCTCTTATTTTTTTTAGGGGTAAATTACTATTTTAATTTCAAAGGTTTATAATTTTACACTAAAGTTCTGTGAAGATATCTAATTGACATAGTCACATAATCTCACAATGATAAAAAAAAATCAGGAAAAGCTAAATATTTTTAGGCCCCACAAAGTTAAACGTTTATATAAACATTAATCAATTTAAATAAAATAATGATTTCCTTTGCTTTCAAAATGGATGAATTAGAAAATTCTATTAAGTTCTCTCAATGAACAGCTTTTATTCCTGATTTGATAAGACTAATCAGCATGGAATATTATAATATAAAGATAAAAATCAAACAAAGGAAAAGAAAATAAAAAGCTTAAAAAATTAAATTCTGACTCTCATCTGGGCTGCTGGCAATGACTTCACAACACATAATTACAAAAATGAATGGTTCATTTTTTAACCTCTGAGGAGGTCAGAGGCTTTATTATCTGTCTGCAAGTTGGTTGTAATGTACATTATTTCAAAAAATTTTGTTCTATGTTGAAATTACCATAGCATTGACATAATCATCCATGCCAAGGAGTGACAGGTTTCCCCCCAAACTGGTAACTATTCGTGCTAAATGCACATGGGGGAAAATGCCAGTTACTCTATATGTATCAAGTGAAAAGCAGGCAATTGTATAAAAGCATCATTCTTTTCCATAAACTGAGACTTCCCTGAGGATGGGAACAATGTCTTCCACATCTTTTAGACCCTGTCGTCTCAGAACAATGGAAAGTTGAAAGCTGTCATGGAATCTATTTGCAATTGCAGGCAGAGCGTGGTATAGAAAGGCCAACAAAACAGGGGTGTGTAGATTTGGGTAAGGTGAGAAGCTGAAGGTGGTTATCAATTATTTAACAGTGCTTGTTACAAAGTTTGTATAAAATAAGCAGCTCAGTAAATAATAATGTTTTCATCAGACATTCAGCCACATAGGTTAATGCTTTCAACGGAAATAACTTGATCTAGGTGAGAGAAATAAAAAGGAACAGTATTCTAGTTAAATTACTCTTTATGGGCATAAAGACCTTTTGACATCACCACACAGACTGTGTCATATCAACTCATCTTGAGTAAGTTAGACTAAAATTCACATGCACTGTCCAGAGTACAATAAATGGAACTTAAAATGCTACACAATTCCTGTGAGACTTCTGGGTCCAGAAATGATCGTCCTGTTTGATGTTTCAGTGCTGCTTTAGAGAAAAAAGGGGACTTGTCTGATGAGTGTGCCTCAAAGAAGATAACAGACTTACGGCTGACAAAGGCCACCTGCAAGCTTTTTTTTTTTTTTTTTTTGTACAAGACAATAAAAGGGTCAGATTATCCTGCCTACTTGAAGCAGGATATGCCCAAAGAATATGCCAAAAGAATGCTGTTCAGTTATAGGAACTGTGTCTTATGTCCACTGTGCTCTGTCTTTGGGGGTCCAGAACTAGACCTGCTTTCTGGAAAATCAAGAAATCTCACCCATCAGCAGAGGCTGTTGTTCAGTGTTATCTTGGAAAGAGAACAATGGTTACACTACAAACCGTCTTTATGACTGGTTTCTTGCTCAATGTCCTAAAACTTCTCACTTAACTTCTTTTCAAAAAGAATCAACAGGAAGCCTAGGAGAATGGAGTCATCTTCAATTTTTTGACAAGATCCCACGGCAGGGATGCATAAACCTAGTCCTTACACTTGGCAGCTGGGCAACATTTTACCTTCATAAATGATTCACCTAGAAGTCAGTAAGGGCTTTATTCAGGCCACTATGGCATGACATTTAATCAAGGTATCTCCTATTTTGCCAGGATCAGAGTTGCTGAGAAGGTTAAGTGATTGGAAGCAATTTTAAAGAAAACAGCTTTGTAATTTGTGTCTGTTTAGGAATCTGTGCATGAGCTCAGTGCCTCATCTCTGTTACCTACTAAGCCTTGGCTATTGGACATCTCTGGAAGAGCTTTAATGTTAGTTCATGTAAACGGCACATTTAAAGGGGACAGAACTTCATTTGGGTGCCTCTGGTTTTAACAATTTTCATTACGTGTTATTTGATTTTCAAGGCAGTGTTTTGTTAAATAAAAATCCAGTATTTAGATAACTGGCATTTATTTAAATACGTGAACTTGAAACTCTTCCCTTCACTTCTTGGGTAATTGATACTTAGAGTCTCTTTAGAATACTCAAGGAATTTGGGAAGGATTGACATAGTCAAAGAAAGGCCATGAATTGGACTAAAGTGTGTGTGTGGGTGTGTGTGTAGAGGGAACAAGGTGGGTCTGCAGCCCACCAGTGACACCACTCCAGGCAGGTTATATAAACTCTCTGAGCCTCATTTTCTTATATGTAAAATTAGATGACAGTTCTTCTTTTTAGGGAAGTTTAGAGCTAATATGAGATAATATTCAAAAAGAATGTGGAATGATGTCTGCGTACAGTAAGGAATTAAAAGAAACTTATTATTTTAAAATGAAAAGCATGCTTGGAATTATGGTCCAACTAGCCTCCGTGCTATATCACCTGGGGTCACTTAAACACCCACCCCGAATACCCATAAAATTGAACTGCCCAAACACCCGTGCCCTAATTCTTTCCATTTAACATTAAACCAGTTCTTCTCAAATCACATCTCCACAGATAGCTTTGTCCTTACGCTCACCATCACGTAACAACTTCACAGACTCTTGTCATGTCTGTCTGGGGCCACTAGGATTTCCTCTGTCCTTCCAACATGCAGAAAACTCTTTATCAAGCTCTCACTTGATCAAGTTACTCCCCTGCCTGACGCTGTTAATGGTTCCCCTTACCATCCATCCTGACCTAGCATATAAGGCCATCAAGTGATCAGGACCCCTTTCTCCAACGGTATCAAACTCCATAATTTCCCGAATTGCAAATCTGTTTTACGTGTCTCTGCCTTTGCACAGGTTGCTCTCATGCCCTGGGTGGCTTCTCCACTTCCACTGGCCTGAGATGCTCCCACTCACCCTTAAAGAATCAGACAAGATCACTCCTGTGTGAGGGCTTCTTAACATAGAGTCTGTAAACTCCGGCGAGAAAAAAATTGCATCTCTATTTCATTAACCTTTTGCTAAAATTTAGCATGTCCTTTAATTATAAAATGAGGTGACAAACTACTGACAACAGTAGAAATCACATACATTTCTATAACCTAATACAGTAATTGCAGAAATTTCGAAATGCCATTTACATTCGCCATGGTTTTGAAACTACAGTATTAGCCTGCACTAGATCTGTTTTTTCATATGTTAATAAAGAAGTGCATGCATTGCTTTATAATAAGTTTATTTAAAAATAATTTGGCAACCATATTGCAATATAATTGATTTCCTTTGTATGCCTGAAGAATGTATTTTATGCAGTTAAAAGCATTACTGTAACAGACCGAGAATAATGTTACGGTTAAGAGCCCCCATGTGTGAAGCCTTCAGTGACGGCCCCAGGAGAGGGGACACATGCCCGGGCAGGCTCTGTTACATCTTTCAGGCTTTATCACACTGCTTTGCAATTATTTATGGTAACTTTCTTTTTCCACGCTCCATGTGGAGAAAGGTTTCTTTTTTTTTCTTTAATCTTAACATCCCCTGACCTCCTACAGCTCTCAAAAAAGTTGATTAAATGAATAAACTTACCACAAATGTGTATAAACATTTTCCTAAAATGCTGTATTCTTTGATTTGCTAAACTGTATAGAATCATAGGAAACTCAATTGCTGACTGTCTGCTTCTAAAACCAGCTTGTTTAGGGGACATGATTTCATTTTTCTAGTCTTCTAATTTATTCCATCCACATATAACCCAGATGGTATAGTCCAAGAGGCACATGTCATACTATCTAGTTTGGTTATTGACTTACTAATATTGGGACAACATTCTCTTGTTCCTACAACCATGTAACGATCTAAAAAATTCATTGGAGCATTACCTGAACAACATAGGACCTGCTGTGTGCCAGGAGATCCTCACGCCTACACTGCTCTTTCTGCTAAAATGCCTGCAAGGGGTACCACTAACCACGCTGCTGCCATGACTAGCAGCAAAAACGAAACACTTGGAAGAAACCAAAGATTCGGAAGCTTCCTAAATCATCCACTCTTTCATACAACAAAGTGTTGCCAAAATTTCTAGCACATACATCTAAGCTCCATAATAAAAATTATACTAAAAACTTCCTTTAGTCAGTATCATCTACCTTCTGTCAAAACCATCCATCCACCCATCCATTCACTCACCCAACCACCCAGCCAACCAAAATAACAATTTCCAAAGTTTCTTTCACTGAAGAGATTCTTTTAACCAGGTTGCTATACTTTATTTAAACAAACAAACAAACAATAAAAATGTTGGTCCCTAGCAATATGCATTTTTCAGCCTCAGACAGGGAAAGCAGAGTAGGGGCTTTGCAATATGCTTTTACAACATGATGGAAAATACTTCCACTCAACAAACCAGAATGTTTAAATGTTAATACCTAAACTGTTTTCATCATTTGTTCAATACCATGATTTACAAGAAGGTGATCTTTGATTTATTTAAACTTAATTGGAGGACAGCTAGGTTTTTCAGAAATCTTACCTAGTTGGAATTTGATACAACATTGTAAAATGATTATAAATCAATAAAAAATGTTAAAAAAAACCCAAAAAAACCCCAACCCCCCCCCCCAAACCCAAAAACAAACAAACAAACAAAAAAGAAATCTTACCTAACACTTACGGAAAGTTTTCTTTATGCTGAGGAAACATACCAGTGGCTATGATTACAGCCATTGCTGTCACAGTACTAGATGATGTGCCCCTTTTGTTTATACAGGACAACACAGGGGTGATGGTCTACAGTGGCTTGACTTGAATTGTGAACAAAGTTCCAGGTTGATTTTATTTATTCACCGCAGTGACCAGAGCCCCAGAATGAGAATATAGGTCCTTACGAGCTATCAGAGATCCACGTTTTCCCCTTTACTTTTTTTGTGTTACTTCTGACGTAAGTTCAGAAGAGCTTTTGTCAAAAGTCTTCTGAGTTCAAGAGAGAGTAAAGATGGCATTTCACGTCAGAGCATACCTGACAGCAAACACCAAGTACTGCTCTTGCATGGCTGCGGTGTTCACCTGGAGAGCGAGGGAAAGGGCCTCCAATTTATATCCTTGAGATTGTGTTCCCAGAAGTGGGCTCCAGGGAGGCTTCGGATCCCTGGATTCCTCTCACCTGAGTATGGTCCTCACCATGCGGAAAGCATTTGTTCCTGTGTGTCATCCATCCAAACACCCAGCCGTGTCACTCCCCGCCAGAATCTCTCTTGCGTCTCCCTCCCCTTCCACCATCAAGGCTGCACGAGTCCTCGCCTAGGCTCCCGATTTCTTATAGTTGATCTCCCTTCACCACCCTTTGTCCTTCTCTAACCAACTCTTCTCATTCTGCACCCAGAGTGATCGTTTAAAAACCCAATCTGATTCCGTCATTCTTATCTGATCACCTTTTCAAGGCTTCTCAGTAGTCTATGATGATGTGTAAAATTCTCACGGTTTGTGAGGTCCCAGCACGGTCTGTCCCTGGCCTGCCATCCACTCTACCTTTGTGTCATTCTCTTGCTTGCTTGCTTGCTATAACGCAGCCTCACTGGTAAGTTCCTTGAGGAAGCTATACTCCTTGCTTAGGGCTTCTACACATAATGTTCCCTCTTCTTGGAATTCTTTCTCCTCGCTCTTTGCAAACCTAGAGACTTCTCTTTCGTCTTTCAGGATCCCCAGTAAGGAACTTCTTGACCATGGAAAACAAACAAAGTGTGTTTCTTCTAGCCGCATTAGCCTTCTTTTAATCCCTTGCACTTGTCAACTTCCTTACTGCTGTGCAGGGTCTTTGCACCTGCTGTTTCTTCTGCCTGGCAATGTTCTTCGCCCTCTTTTAGAGTTCATTTCAAATGTTCTAGCCTTAGGGTAGCCTTCTTCAAAAGATGAGGAAGACTTCTATCCATCGTCCCAATCTCATTTCCTATTACAGGTTTTATTAATTATAACATAATATATAATTATAATATTTATTGAATGTGCTGAGCACTGATTTAGGTGCTTTCCATATATTAATCCACACTCACTATGATCCTATGAGTAGGTGCTCCAAATATTTTTTAAAATGAATGCACGCATGTAATTACTTAACAAATATTTTTAAACAGAATAAGATTATAGTGAGATCTTAAAGAGTTTTTAGCACACCATGACTCTAATGAAAATGACAGCACTGAAATAAGAATGAATGACAGCTAGAGAAGTTTTGAATGACACAGTTTTTGAAAATCTTTGCATACTAATCGGAGTGGGAAAAATCAGAGCAATGACATAGATGTTACGTTAAACAAATAAACTTTTAAAGGTAATTCTCTATTTCTTCATCTGGGTGCTGATTTTTTATTATGTAAACTATGAATACATACTTTTCAAACTTTTAAATCTATAGTATATTTTAAAATAAAAATTCTAAGAATAGAATTGGAAAAAAAATGAATGCATGTATGAAAAAATAGAGATGTGATAAAAACCTTAGGGCAAGAGTATCTTGCAGTTCTAAGCTGTATACTTTACAAAATACCTGTCTACTTTGAAGGGTTTTACAACAGAGACTTAAATACACTGCGATCATACTTATAAATAATAAAGTGCCAAAGATTTGAGGGAAATGTTACCCAGGAAAGGTTTGAATCCTCAAAGCTTGGATAGCTCTCATAAGACAACATGTTCAATCCGTAATTTGAGAGTGTGGAGCTGAAGGACATATTAGAGGGATGTATGTGTATTCGTATACAAATATGTGATTCAGATGGTACCCACGCTATAGTTATTTCTCCTACCCTCAGCTGGTACCTGTCACAGGTTTTACTCAGGTAGCTGCATATTTCCTATAGTAAATTGCATTCACTTTTATCTTTGCACACAGTTTTTGCTGCAAGAAAGCAGATCTGAGAGATGTTCTTTAAGGCGTTTGGTTCACAAAATCTAACTAGGCCTTGGAATAAAATATCACCAATTAAAAAGCTAAAATGTTGTAAAGAGAGTACACTCTTATTAGAAATTATTTGGGGTAGTCAGTCTCTTGGGTCCAAAGTCATTAGGGAGCCCCAACCCACAATTTTTTGGGTTCTAACCTATCTGGTGCCTGCTACGCAATCAATATTTATTGAATTAAGTAAGGAAGAGCCATTGTTCTTGAACCATTCACTTTCTTAAATCTACTCTAGTCAGAATGCACTACCTGCTCATCACTGTAGTCCACAGGTTTCCCCAGGTGCACATACTGGGTCAAGGGGCTTAGGCATTTAAATTTTACTAGGCAAAAGTATATTAATTTCCAAAATGGAGAAAAATTTACATTCTGACCAATAGCAGACAGTGCTCCTATGACAGATATTAAACCAACTCGCCCTTTAAATGTTTTATTTCCTTAATTTTCCTATCTGAATCATTCCGTGAGGAAAGCATGCCACCTGTTTCTACAGCATGCGTATTACTCCTCCTAAGGCAATACAAACATGACTATTTCATGTTTATCTTTAAAAAATTATTTTTTTCCTTTTTTATTGAGATGTAATTGACATAGAACACTGCACAAGCTTAAGGTGGACAGCCTAATGATGTGACTTACACAGGTCATGAAATGATTATTACAGAAAGTTTACTAAACAGCCATCATCTCCTATAGATACAGATGAAAGACATTTAAAAAAATCTTTTTCTTGTGATAAGAATTCTGAGGATTTACTCTCAACAACTTTCATACATGGTCTATATTGTATGTTTCATATTTATCTCAAAGGAAGGGGAAATTATATAGGAAGTTTCAACAACAACACCACAATCAATAAAGGGGACTGCAGACACGCTGTATACAATCACTCAGACTATAAATACATGCTGTCAAATTCCCACAAAGCCTCATACGTTATTCTGAAAGGAGTGACAATCAATAATTGTTTTGCATACTCACCGACTCTCAGAGGACATCTGGCTCTGTTTTCAAAAATTGCTGCCCGTTTTTGTGATAAGAATAAAATTAGGTTGTACCACTTCTCCTACTTCACTACAATTTTATGTTGAAATATTAGACACCTACCTATTATCTAGCTACCTAGATGATAACTTAGAAGGATCAGGGAGATTAATAGACTGATGACCATAAATTACTGTGCAACGAGCTATACCATGGCAATAAGTATTTTAATTTAAACTTTAAAAGTCGACATCAGAAAAGCTATTTCATTAAGTAAATTGCTTAAAACTTAGCCATTCCTTTCTTGCATCAGAATTCCTAAACTTTTTTTTCATATTCTCTGGCTGACTTTCTCCCTCTGCCATTAGTTGACCTGACAGTGTATCAGTCTTATTCTGAATCTACATCGTTGCATCTAAATTAGATATCAGATCTAGACAGTATTCCATGTTGCTCAAACAACAGTCATTTTTAAAATAATTTGTTAGATATAACTGTGTTAGAAATTTTACTTAAAATATCCATCAAGGTGGGGTAGGGTACAGCTCAGTGGTAGAGTCCATGCTTAGCACGCACACGGTCAATCCCTAGTACCTCCATTAAAATAAATAAATAGAGAAACCTAAGTACCTTCCCCCCTCCCAAAAAACATCCATCAAGAAAAACAAAAGTAGAGCATGTAGAATTCTAGCAATAGTTTATCATCTTTCCAGCAGTTGAGATGGGATGTCCAAAGACAGTAAAGATCACTGCATCCAGAAATAGTCTACACTAAGGTTAACTTCCTTTGAGATAACTTTAAATCTTCTTTACAACATAAAGAATATTTTTTAAAAAACAGTAAAGCAATAAATATATAAACATATTAAGAAAAGAAAGGAGGAGCTATTCATTTCCAAAGGGGATGTCACAATCTGCAACCAGAAAAGCATAATAATATATCTTCCTCACTGTTGTAATGAGAAGGCACCACAAATTCTGTTCAATAAGAAGCTCCAAGGGATTCCGACTGGAATTTAGTGTATCGATGCAGTGTTTTAATTTCACACAGGAGTACCTGACTCAACAAATCACTTACCCATTGATTTGAGACAATGCCTGCTTAGTTGAGGCTGAAGGATATCATTTTTTGTTTTTTAAGCTGTACTATCCACATTTTAAAGCAGTTGCTAGCCTTTCCAGTCACTAAAATGAAGTAAAAAAAAAATTCTGAAACTCTGTATTAATCGATCTGTTCAGTCATTTAACCTTTAATTCATTTGTGCATTCTTCAGCCCACCTGTCAGCCCATTTTCCAAGCTTCCATGTCTCCATCTCCCTGGCTGTCACATAGGGCGTACACTGTTAAATTTCACGAGTTCTTAAACCTGCAGCTGGCCGTTAAAACACTCTTTTGTATCACCTCTTTCCAATTTTGAATACTCTGAAAGAACACTGGCAGTGAGAGCAAACTTTCTTTTCTGTCTAAATGAATGCAGGGGTGCCTGTGGACCACAGTGAAGGTTACCTGTTAGAACACCCAGATGATAATCAACTGCATCAGTCAGGTAAGAATGGAAAAGTTCAATGACCGATTGAAGTTCATTATTTCACCTAGAATGTCGATGTCACTAAGTCATATGTGATCTAAGATAGTTTTACAGTGTGCCTGCTTAGCTTCTGTATTCATCTATCCCTTCAATTTCCAGAGACATGACACCAAAATTGTGTCTAAGCATTCACTTTTCCTTAAGCATGTCTTTGCATATGGTGTGGTTTGTATATGCTATTTCTCTTCCTGGCAGTCCCTCCTTGACACCTCTCCCATTTTCTTCCCTTCCACCATCCATCTGGACACCTAGAAATCTTTCTACTCATCTCTGCTGTTTTAGGAAAGTTATAAGCAAACAAAGACGTTACCAGAGTTAGGTTAAGGAAGGGGACCATTATGAAATCTCACCTGTATCTTGTGCAAGTAGTGTTCTGACCTGGAGGAGCTACTGGCTTTAAAGTGATGGGTGGAGAAACCTGGGCTGATAGCAGAAATCCCAAAGCAAGAATAATGAGTGCTATGGTGGTACCTTAAAAAAAAAAAAAGTTTCACATCAGAGCAGAGTTGACAACATTCTTCCAAAGCAAACTGGGTTTGGCAAGACATATGTTTGAAAAAATACTTTGATCTATCTACACTGATTTAAAAAATGCTATCTATCTATCTATCTATCCATTCATACATACACACATTGTCACAAAAATTCATTAGTGCATTCACTGTGAGACATGTCAAGAGTGAAATTCAAATCTAATAAATCAAACACATTTGCTAGCCAAACATATTGGTAATAATTTTTTAAACAAAAACTATCTTGGATGGCTGACTGTCTCGAAGTCAATTAATGTAACCGACACTATTGAATACCTAACACGTCAGGAAGTCCAAAAGGCAACAGATTTACACCAAGTGTTCCTTTCATTATAAAGAAAATTGTTCTAATGGTCTTTGATTATCTAAGACCCAAATAAGTAAACTAAAAAAAGGAACAGACTGAATATTTCAAAACCCGTTGAAAAAGCATTTTCTATGAAAGAGGAGTCGCATTTGTTGAAGACTTTAAGATGCCAGAAACGATATAACACATGTATTCATTTGTTTTTCCTGTTGGCACTTGGAAGCGGGATATTTGTCTTTGATTTTACGATATTGAATATGAAATACTGAAACAGGAAATACGCCAAATTTCTGACTATTGTTTCAGCCATTGTGAAGATAAACAAAGAGGGTAATGGGAAGAAAGTAGAAAAAAATATCGCTGCATTTATTTGTACAATTAACTTGAATGAGGCAGTATGCTTGAAATACAGGGTTTAAGGAGGTCATTTATGTAGCAGTAAAGTTATGTAGCAGTAAACTGGAAAGTAATTTATCAAAAATATTATTTTTAAAATGGGTAAAGGGACAGCAGCTTTGGGAAGCTCTGTGGACGTGCAACGGGATTATATAATAGTTGAGGTGTTTGTGGTTAAGATATAGGGGATGTCAAGTTAAGCACTGTGGTTAAGTCCTAGCTCTGCTGTTTCTTGACTCAGTGATCTTAGGCAAAGCACACGACCTGCCAGCAATTCAGTCTTGTCTGCTGTAAATGGGCCTTAGAGAATATGCTGACTTTGCAGAATCGCAGTGAATTTTAAATATCATAACATACTTGAAAGACTTCATCATGCTAAAAATGTTAGCTATTGGACTATAATTATCCTTAGAAGCAGCAACAGCATACTTTCAAAAACTGTGGAAAAAAAGATGAAGGAAGGGAGGATTGAAGAAAAGATCAGAAGAAAAGATACGACACTGAGATAAAAAGCCACGAATCTAAAATCACAGTTCATTTTCCCCTTGTCGGCTTTAAATTCAAACCAGAACTAGAAATAGTTTGAGGCATTACTTTTCTCAAAAGACTTGAATTGGGAAACAAAAAAGAAATCTCTCTCTTAGAAGGAGAGAAAATACATTAGGTCCATTAATTAAAATCATCCCCCTTTCCTCAAAAGAAGCAAAACAAACCACCTGAGTTTTACTGTTAATCTGTCTATCAAAGAAGCTGGGTTCGTGAGTATTTTCCCAAATTACCTCCATAGCATGTTGCCATAGGACAGGTAAGATTTCCTTCAACCAGGAAGATGTGAGACTTTAGAATGTTAAGGAAAGATGGTACTTTTCTTTCATAACGCTACTTAAGTAACTTGTCTCCACGATAAACAATACTCTAAGACGGTCTCCCTAAACACATATGGTCAGTTCTACTGCCTGGCATAGAGCAGATCTCATGTTCCCACGGATCTCTGTAACACTGGCTGTTGTTCTGAAGAATGCTCAACTAGGGTCATGGGGTCAGTATGGGAGAAATATACTAGATTAGAGTTCTTCAGTGTGGACAGCGAATCTCTTCCATCCATCTCTAAAGAGTCCAACTAACCTGCAAAATTCGGGGAACAGGCCATTTTGGATACACACAATCCCTACATAGTTGAAGGTTTACTCTTCTTTATTTCCATCCATTGTGGATGGAAATCTTTTGGAAGTCAGTGTTATACCTCCACTTCCTTTACTCCATATGGCAGTGTTTCTTGATCCTCACTTCCTATTGGAATAGCAAATGTTTGGAACTTACCTCAGCCTCCAGTAAACGGGGATCAGATAATACAACTCCACAGGTGACTGTGATGCCCAGACAGGGGAAACCCTTATGAGACGGTAAACTCCTTAAGGGAAAGAAGTGGTATCTTCTTTTTTTTTTAAGTTAAAAAAATTTTTTTTTTTTTTAAAAATGGAGGTACTGGGAATTGAACCCAGGACCTCATGCATACTAAGCATGTGCTCTACCACTGAGCTATACCCACCCCCCAAGAAGTGGTAAATTTAAATGACTTTATTTATGGAATAAATTTTAAAATGATCACCTAGTCCTTTCTTATACTCATATATCTTTAAGGCTTAAAACTACTTCAAATACCTCCTTTCATTTAACAAATTACAGATGCTTTATTAGTCTCTTGTTAGTATTCAGAGATGCTATAGTTATTGTCAGTTATTCATCACTGCAACCTAGATTTGAGGCTAATACAGGATGGCCTTGGATGAAAGGCTCTTCTCCACTGTACTGGGCAGTTGGGCCCATTCTTTATATTTTAAGAGAAGAGTCCCTTTTAACCAAGTATACTATTACATTTTGGAATTCTGATATCATTTTCCTAATAAAAATGTTCTCCAGAGGAGATAAAATGTGTTGGATAAACAGCATTTCTCAAAAATATCTGATGTAATAAGTTACCTTAGCTGCCTGGTACAAGGCTTGGATTATTAGTAAATACTCAGAAAAAAATAACTTCCACTCCCGCTAACAGAGCACACTTCTTGCGCTTAAGTATCACTTGGGGAAACTGTTTAAAGTGCACGTGCTCAGACCTCATCTTCAGAGATTCTAATTTAGTAGATCTGGGGTAGGGCCCAAGAACTCACAATTTAAAATAAGTACCCCTGGTAATTCTGATGAAGACGGTCTGTGAGTGATGTTTTTAGAAATATTCCATTACCAAAATATCTGGCAGAAAATAACAGTGTTTCTGGCTTTCTGATTTATAAGCAATAAAGCTACATAGATATAAACCTTCCTCTATTAAAAGAATCAAGAGGTTGTCATTAAATTTGTAATACTTACAAGAACGATCAGTTCTCTTAGCAAGCTTTGAAAATACTAAAAGTCAGAACACCACAAAATGTCCTACATTTAAAATTATTCATGGACTATATATATATTTCTTTGTATAAAGAGTTTCTTTGTTCAGGTCTAGCTAAATAGAATCTATTTATAGTAATTTTTAAAGAATGAGCACCTATTTGAAAAATTATCTTGATATAAGTTTTTTCAACCAATATAATAAAATAAATCATAATAAAAACACAAAATAGGGAATAAAACTGAATCAAAGTTTAAAAAATTCTAGGCTAATTTAAGAAATTTTAAAAAGACCAGTGTTCTAACATTTAGCACTAGTAAGGTTATCAAATATATTATGATTTATTTTATATTAGATGAAAAATAATGAAAAAAATCATTAAAATAATTTTTTGAATAGGTGCTCATTCTTTAAAAAAAATTTTGGGTGCTCATTTAAAAAAATTGCTACAAATAAACTATATTTAGCTAGACCTGGACAAAGAAACTCTTTATACAAAGAAATATAAAACACATATTCCATGAATAATTTCAAATGTGGGACATTTTGTGGTGTTCTGACTTTTAATATTTTCAGAGCTTGCTTAGAGAACTGGTCTTTCTTGTAAATATTTCAGATTTAATGACAACCTCTTGATTCTGCAGGAAAGAAAAGTGTCTCCGGGTTGCTCATAAGAGCAGTCCCTGGAATGTCCCGGTCCTCCTCCACAAGCCTTAATACTTCCTCTTAACAGTCAGGGATGGGCTCTGAAAGTCCTTGGGGCAGAGGGCCTACAAGGAGTGAAATGTGGCATCAACAAGAAGAGTTCAGGAAAGGCTCTGAATTCTGATGCAAGTTGACTTTCCACTGTGGTTAAAACAACCAAGAATCACTTTTTGACAGTAACAGCACTGTGATAGCAAAATGCTTTGGGCCTTTCACTGCCTGTGACAGGCAGTGTTTGAAATGTTACACATGGATAAACGTCCCCAGTCCTCATTAGAACTCTGGGAAGTAGAGACTATAATTAATCCCTATTTACAGATAAGAAAATGGAACTTTGTTCAGTGTCACAGTTCAGACCCAAGTGGTCTGGCTTCATATTTATAATGCCTCAAAATCAGGGAACACAACAAATGAAGGGGCAGAAGCTGCTAGAAAAAGTTTTCCCCTGATCGCAAAATCAGCATTTTTTTCCTCCAGATCTCAAAAGCCAAGTTCCAAATTTAAGACCTGAAGTTCTATTTAAAAACTAGACCTCTTGACATAGCAGTACACTAAGGCCCTGTCGAAAAGAAAAAGTGTCCATTTAAGAAATTTTGAAGCAGCTATTACCTCTTCTTAGAGCTGACCTGAACCTCAGTAAGTCAGAAAATCCAACCTGCAACCCACTGTGGGAATTTGTTTTTAGTACATTGCTGCCTGATGGTCACCTGTCCTTTTAAGAGTTTACTATTCTAATGAGGCAGCTTAACTCAGTGTTGGATCATGCTAATTACTAGGAACAGCTTTTTTATATGAAGTAAAAATTTATACCCTCTACCATCTGCTAGAATGAGATATCTATGAGGTGTCTCTTTACCTTTCTTCCCCCTCCAGGCTAAGCACTTCTAGTTCCTTGAACAGGTTTATAAATGTGCGGTTTGTAACCCTCACCTGTCCTTGACCTGTCCTCGCTTACCCTCTCGCTCCTCTTTACACCTTGGCTGTCACGGTTACCTTTGGCTTTTAATCAGACACTCTTTGCTCGCCTTCCCCTCAGGGCTGATACTGCGATTTAACTCACATTACTGAACTCACGGGCTTTCCACTGCTTAGGACAGAACGGTGGGAGCAGCCCGCTCTTCCTTCTGGAGTTCAGGGCGGGAGAGGGTATGTGTTCTTAATAACTGAGTATGAAACGCCGAACTACCTTCTCAACAAAATCTGGGACACGTGCCTTGAAGCAGTTCTGTGAGATCAAATGTTTTAGGTATAATCTGGTTAAAATAGAATTTAGTTAATGCTGGCCTGGAAACTGCACATTTTAATGGAAAAAATATATTCTAACTCTAAATAAACTTACAAAGAAGCTATTAGAGGACAGCTAATTGATAAGTGGGAATCTGCCTGTCTGTTTGCAAAAGACTAGATAATTACATGATGTGATCATGTGAAGACAATGGCAGAGATGGGTCTCATTTGAAACAGCCCTTGCTTACAGAGAAATAATAAATGAAATGGGCAGAGTTTAAAGACAAAAGACGCTTGAAAGTAGAAAGGGTTTTGTCATAGTTAGCACAGAAAACATATTTAGCCAGTCAGAATTTACTCTACAGTTTAGGCCTAGTTCAAACACAAAACGAGTTTGTCCTTGCTTTGTGAAGAAATTAGATGATTTTAATATTCTGCTGTTCAAAAAGCTTTGAAAAATTGCTCCAAATTTACTTCCACATTATTCCAAACTTAAAACTTCTGTTAAAAAGTGTTTATGAATACCAAATTTTCTTTTTCACTTTTGTACCTTTGAGCAAAACTCAGTAACAGCAAAATGCTGCCCTCAGTAAATTCAGATTGTTGTTAGAATTCTAATTTCTAGTTACATATCATAAGTTCTTTAAAAAAAAGAAACTTTAAAAAAAACTTTTTAAAGAGGAACTCTATGTATTATTTGGCTAAGAAAACTGTATCAAAAGTGGTATTGGAATTATATTTTGAAAGGTTGACCAGTCATCATCAGAGAAAAGTTTATAACTGAATTCTTTACCCAGACACCTACCTGCTAAACTACCAAAGGTAAGCTTTCTGCGGCCCACTTTCTCAACAAGCCACACACCCACGAGTGTGAAAAGGAAATTCGTGAAGGCTGTAACCGAAGCCAGCCATATTGCAAGTCTGTCATCTTCAACACCAGACATCTGCAGAATGGTTGCACTGTAGTACCTGAGGGGGGAAGAATAAAACAATTGTTGCTGTAAGTTATACAAGGAAATAGTTGTCCATATAGAAAAATACCTACCCGAAGTAAAAAAAGACCATGAATCACTGTAGTAATAACATCAAGTTAACAGGAGACTTCATGCAAACGATTTAGGGGATCACACATATAAGAGACTGTGTTCAGATAAATTCATTTTGAGCTTTATATGGTTAAGAAAAGATACTCAAGCAAGTGAATAAAGGGCTGAAGGCTGTAAGTTAACACACTTAGGAACAGTGACAGCTGGTGTTTCACTAAAACTATGAAGGATAAACTCCAAGCCCACGGAATGAATTAGAGTCATCATACACTGTGACTTTAGGTACTTAATAGAATAAAGAGACTTGCTGAATATTTTTGGACAATGTGATACAATGGAAAAAATCTGGTACAAGTAGAGAATTTCTTCAAAGACACAAGGAGTAAGTATGTTAATTTATCTGGCAAACTGTAAGACGATGAGAAACTGATATGATGTACAAAAGGGTGGCTTTGTGGTTCCTAGAAAGGTGTGCTCCTTGGTAAAAGTCTCCAGCACAACCTGCATGATTAGGTTCTATAGATTCATTTGGTTCTAAATTAATATACTGGAGACTGGCTCAGAAAAACCATAATGCCGACTTGTTGATGCACAATGGGAAATATGTCTGCTACATTTAAGGATGACAGGTTTCTCACAGGACGCTTCTTTCCTAGTGAAATATCAGTAGATGTATCAGAAGATTAAAGTGGCCCTTAAAACAAAGGAAGTGAAATACTCCTGGTAAATGACCTATGCAATGTGACAGAATTCAAATCCTGAAGACACATTCTGGACCATGGCTTTGCCGAGCATTCTTAGCCATTTTAAAACAAGTGAGCTTCACCCAAATCCGACAGCAGGCATCTTAGCAATGTGTTCAATCAAGCTGGATATGTCCATAGTTACAATCTACAGCATCTGAATACTTATCAACTTCTTCAACATATTTCAAAAATAAAATCTCTTTTAAATACATCTAAGTCTCACTGATTCATCAATGGCCTCTGTCTACTATTTTTGAAATTGATGATGCTCTTATGCAAAATATTAACATCAACATGGACTCATTCATCTTAATAAAAAGTGTTTTCCCTTTTTAAAACAGTAAACCAAACATAAATGACTATGCAGCTTGAAAGATGTATTTTACTGATCACACTAACAGTTATGCCAACCACTTTAAGATTCTGAATTCTGACAGCTGTTGTCAAAAGAGAAACTCCCAGTGGAAGCTCTCCCATCATCACGGCCATTGTAAACATTCTGCAGTGACTGTATAAACTGATTATTAAAATTATGAAAACAATTCAGTCCATATGAATAGTGATCGACAGTTTCCAAGTGCTTGTGTACACCTTAACTCATTATCATAAAGACCTGTGCAGTAAGGTCAAACCTGTATGTAACCACTGAGAAAGTGACAATAAAGGCAGAAAGTAGAAATGCTGAGAGAAAATTCAAATATTTAAAGCCAAAAGAATTTGATCCTTGCTGTGCTATTCTATTACATTTCAGAATCTTCTCAAGGTTTTAAGAATAAAAAGATGTATTGCACAAAATAACTCTTTCAAATAGAGTCATAAAAAACTAAACAAAGCAGAAATTACAGACAGCCCTCCCTCTGTATTTGCGGATGCAGGACCCACAGACACGGAGGGCTGACTGTGCTTTGCCACCTTGCATAAGTGACTTGAGCATCCGCTGGTTTGGGTACCCGCGAGGGGTCCTGGAACCAGTCTCCCGTGGATACCGAGGGACAACTGTATTCTGATGTTTTCATTTCTGGCACAATAAAATCATGAAAATATTTTAATGAAAATGTTTCTCAGGTATACAGAGGAATTTCCTTCATGACGTTTAAGTTATAGAGGCAGAATATAACCAAAGAGTGGCCTGGGAATCAAAACCCTGCATTCTAATGGCAGCTGTGCAGTACGTTGGGCAGATCAGGTACATAATCATTGTACACTCAATATTTCTGCATGAGTACCTACTACATAAGCGATGTGAGTCAGTAGGATTCCACAAGGATGTTATCAGACCCAGTTATTGCCTTCAGAAAGCTCACCATTTAGTATAAGAGGATGAAATGGAAAGAAATAATTTTAAAACAGTAAGGTATGCAAATCACAATGTGGCATGAAGGGCAGGCCAAAGAATTTTATCTGCTGTGCAAAGTTCTTTGATTTTTTTCCAAGGAATTAAATGTTTGAGTTGAGTCTTGAAGAATTCATAGGGGTTTGCCAACAGGTATGAGGGTCTGGGAGGCCACTGGTGGTAAAGGAAATGCCACATACGAAGGAGAAAAGTACACAACACTACACTGGGCTCACAGAACAGAAGCGCGTTACCTTGGCTGAACACAGCAAGGTACGTAGGAAAGAGAAGGATGCTATGAGGCTGCAGCCGAAGCCTTTCTGTAGACGGGCCTTGAGTGCCAACCTCCATGTCTGGGTTTTATTCCGCAGGCAATGGAAGACCGTGAAGTGGACATTAAAGAGAAATAACATGCTTAAGTTTGTTCTATGAAAGGATCACCCTAGTGGTAGCCGAGTAGGCAGATGGGACGCAGACTTAAACAAGAGTATGCTGTTTCGAAGCATATTTCAGGTCATTACACTGGCAACAGGCCCCTGTAGGTTTTCTGGCTTAATGGGAAACAGTGAGAGCAGGGGCTGGAATTCGATGATGCTCTAACATCTCCCTGTCAGCAGGCGCTGAAATTCCCACCCACACTCAGTCTTTTTCTGGATGGAGTTTCCTTTCTCAAACATCGGTAAATGATTAGTTTTTATTCCTGCCATAACAGATGACCACAAGCTGAGTGCCTTACAGCAACATAAATTTATTTTCTAACAGGGCTATAGGTCAGAATCAGACACAGGTTTCACTGGGTCGTCAAAAAAATCAAAGGTGTTAGCTGGGCCTTTCTTTCTGGAGGCTCGAGAGGAAATAGGTTTCTTTGCTTTTCTCGGCTTCTAAGTCTCCCACATGCCCTGGACTCGGGGGAGCCCCTTCCTCAGTCTTCAAAGCAAAGATGGGTCCAAGCCCCTCTCTGGTCCCTTCACACTAATGTCCTTGTCTGCTTCCTCTGCATTTAAGGACCTTTGTGATTGCATCAGGCCAACCCAGATAACCAGGATAATCTCCTTATTTTAAGGTAAATTGATTAGTTAGATTTAATTCAATCCGCGACCTTAATTTCCCTTTGCCATGTAATGTAACATACTCCCAGGTTGTTGGCGACATGCGACATGTTGTTCTTGGGGGTGGGTGGGTTATTATACCACATAAAGGTGCTGATAAGCAATAAAATCGGCAAAAGGCCAACAGGTAGAATGAGAAGGTGAGGAATGAACACAAGGATATTCACTTAAAGGCTAATCAGTTCCAGAAAAATTCAGACAATAAATCTCTTTCATGGGGCTCTTTCAAGGGCAGGGCGTGACATATCTAGGTCAGAATAATTCATGAGCCTTGTCTTTAAAAGTCAGGTCATGGAGTGGTGAAAAGACGCATTTAATTTACATTTTAAAATGTGTGATTTCCAAAGCGTTCTAAGTGAAGCTGTTGGCTAACCATTTACGTAATGGGCGACCACTGTGTTTAGCATCTTGCAAGCCTTTATGTAGCAGTTTAGGACTGCATGAGACATGAGAGTGTTTTCTTCACCAAAGAACACGATGAACAACTGAAGAAGGCTTTCTTTTCTTTTTAGACTCAAAGTAGGGATGCCTTCTCTTTTCAACATCATTTTATATCATCTATCAGACAAACTATCATCTTCTTCAAAGATTCCCCGGGGCAACCTCTGGTTATCTCCCACGTATCATCCCCCCCCCCCCCCCCCCGAGTGGAGATGAAAGGCCTGAGGGCAGTGTGTTCTCACAGAAGACCAGCTTCACAAGTCTCTGCAGATGTCTAAGAACCGAAACAGCCAGACTGTACGTGCCATCCCCGTCTCGGAGATAATGTGAGACACAGCTTCCAGCCCTGAAGTTTATATCTGAGTAAAACAAAATAGCTCTAAAAAGCATGTAGGCTCTGGGAATGGCAGTCTAGCCTAATGATGACTTTTGGCTAGCAAAGAAGGAATAAACATGAGTACTGGCTATGCCTGGCCAAATTCATATCTGCTGTTCCTATCTGAACAAAGCATTTTGCAGAAGTTTCTGAAAGTTATTTTTCCCAGCTGCTTGAAGACACAACCTGACTTTTTCACTATTGCTAGTATAACAGAGTTAACTTAACAGCAAGAAGTAGGTACCCAGTAAGGGTTTGTGAAATTTATTGAACTTAATCTACCACTAACTTTCAAAAAGGAATTAAGAATATCTGAAATTTAAAAAAATAACAAGATAGAATTGCTAAAACACGAACAGAACACTGAGAAGACAGAGTCGGAGAGGTAGAGGAGGAAGATATGAAAACTTTGGATACACAATCACGACAAGAAAGCTCTCAAATTTCTGGCAGCCAAGGCAAAATAGTAAATGATAGTTTAAATCTGAAAAAAAAAATCAGTTCATAATGAAGACAAACTTTTTCTGGCATGAAACTATAAAGTCTTTAATTTCACGATAAAAGAGATATGAAATATACTCTTTCTGACACTGACAGCCAGTCTAAATAGGACAAATTAATAGATGAAATGTAGTCATAATTATTCTAATTCAAGTGGCACAAAGGTGACATATTCTAGCAGTGTTGTGGATAGCTTCCAAAGACAAACCTGGTCAACATTCTCCCAGGTCATGTTTGTACTTGGGATAAAGATCAAGTTCAATGAGAAGACTGGAACTCATGGAGCAGAACTGAAGGACTATAAACCCTGAAAGATTCCCATTATCTAAGTTATGTTGTTTGGCTTTTGTAGTTCCTAGTATTATAACTACATTTACTTGTATCATTTGCCAGAGTACACTGACTGCAGATTCAAAATATCATTCTAGCAGAAGATGTTCTTTTACCTAAAAAAAAAAAAAAATTCTCCTACTGGGATGGTGTTTATATAGTCAAAAACATGGATAACTATTCAAACTACATCAAAAGCTTTAAGAGAAAAATGTTTCACCCAAATACAAAAACCTGAAATTATAATTTAAAAATAATTAAAAATTTCAAATCTATTTTATGTATTTTGTATATTGAGAAATTCTCTTTGTATATTATTAGATGCAAGCCGTAAAGCCAAAAATAAAAGTTAGAAAAGTAGAAATTAGGATTTCATGTATATCATACATGTGTTTTGAACTAACATACTAGTTTATTGTATCACAATATTCTTAAATCAAGTAATAATCCAAAAATCATAGTAATCCTCAGAAAGCATAATTATTAGTCATATTTAACATATTAGAGGATGACTTTCATAATTTAAATGATTTTATTAATCTTTTGAGAAGAACAAAGAAAAAATGTGCCAAAGGAAGTTAAAAGGGATTTCTAGAGACCCACAGTGCATCCAGTGTGACCCACAATCCATCTCAGAGACCAGTCCCTTCACCCTGGCTTAATAACTCTGCGAGCCTAAACAGAACTAACATATCTCACCCACTTCAATCACATCAATGACTTTCCTCTATGCATCACTAAGAACAATGATAGAAGCTCTCTAATGTGACTTCCAATTCATCAATTTATCATATTAACCTATTAATTCTTTCTATAAAATATATGGCCACAGGACATTGAACATTTGGGACTTCATTCAGGCTTGCATCTCCCGTTTGTTGAATTGGATCTGTATCAGATCAGGTGTGTTTATTCCCATACCTGATTAGGCCTGTCATGGTAAGTGTGTAATTTAATCAAATAATACCTAAATGAATAGAATATAAGATGCTGTAATATAAGATGCAGTTATATGAAAAACAAAACTATATGCTTTGAAAAGAACCAATTAAGGTAAATTATTTTTTCAAAATTTTGTGGGCAACACAACCATAAAACAACTGGGGATAAAATATAAAAGTGTAAAAAGATTCTGCCCTTAGGATTCTTCTCAACTGTCTTTCAGTTCTTTTCAAAAGAAACTAAACCGGGAATTCACAGATGACAATATTGAGTGTGGTTTAACGCAAGACAAACAACCTGGAAGTTCAAGCAGTGGGTGTTATGAATTATTGTACACCTAAAAAAGCCGATGAAGGTATATATGCATCATTTCTTCATGACTGTCTTTTCCAGTTAACCAAACAAGTGCTGATCTTAATCATGCCACTTCAGAAGGCTTTTTCCTTTCCTCATCATGTCTCACATCCCTGCTTATTTCAGCAATAATCAGGAGCCCACGGCTTTCAGGTCATCTGTTCCCACCTGGTTATTTACTTCCATATGAACCTACAGATTCAGTAACCAGTCTTCCTCTTGTCCCAGCCCTCCCACAATCTATCCCTGGGCCCTGTCGACTAAGCCCGGACACGAGGGCACCGTGGCCTTCTTACAGCCTGGATGTAGAGTTCAAACTGTTTTTCTCCCACATTCTATAAACTCAGAGGAGGCCTGAGGAAGAGGGTAGGATGACGAAGGGAAAGAAATGAACTAGACCATCCTCTAACCCTTTTTCAGTTGTTGGCCCTACCTTCTGGTCAGTTATCACACAAGGGCAGTTTCAGTACCTGCCTCACAATTTCTTCTCCCTTCTTGTCTCTGTGTCATGATTCCTGGTAAGAGTAGCACCAACATGGACCACCCATAAAACACCTGAGTCTCTTAATTACTCCCCTTAATCCTTCAAGCATCCTCGTCTCTGGCCAGCGTCACCTGCCCTCACAGCCCGCTCACCTGAATTCCTCCACTCACAATTCTGCACTCTCATGGACACTTGAATCCACACACTCTGCCTCTCTGTTCGCTCCCTTCCCATAACAGCACTTACTGCCTTAAGTAGTTCAGATTTCCCAAACCAGTGGTTCTCAGGTATCGATGTGCTATAGAATCACCTGGAAGGCCTGATAAAACACAGATTGTTGGGCCCTACTCTGAATTTCTGATTCAGTAAGTCCAAGATTAAGAATCTGCATTTCCAACAAGTTTCCAGGTGATGTTGATGCTGCTTTGAAAACTCACTACCCCAAACCATTATAATCATCTTCTTTTCATCATTCTCAAATTCCTTGGCCTGCTCCCCTCTTGTCATATTCATGCCATAAATTCTAACTCCGCTTACTTATATTCAGTTATTCTTCTACTCAGCAATTAGACCTAGAGGTTGAAAGGTTCCAGAGAGAAACACATAATTTGATTTCACTTGAAATTCCCTAAGATGCAAACTCTACGACTCTCAAAAGGATGGTTTCATAGCATCTCCCTTCTTTCCACTGTTCTAAACACAGCCCCAGGAGAAATCTTGCATAACATTCACTGCAAAAGTGTGAACAAGCAGAGAGGAGCTACCTCATCTCACCACCACCAAGTCTACCAGCCTTCCCGATCAATTCTACATGAACTCATGGAAAATCAACCAGCCGTCAAATATTTCTCTTCTAGATTCCTTCTTCAATACTTGCCGTTGGAATTATTAATCTTTTCATTTGCTTTTTCTCAGCAATTTATCTGTACCTCTCTTAAAATACATATCATTTTCTTTCTGGTATTAATGTTACTTAAATACACATTCTGCTTCCTCTACTAGACTATAAAGTCCTAAAAGAATAGTCTATGAGTGATTCACCTTTGCAACCACCAGAGCAGACTTCTACTTTTTCGACACTTGGTAAAAGCCTATTTAAATAAATGAAGAGATGAAATAGACTTTTACCTGTTTTGTGTGTGTGTGTGTGTGTGTGTGTGCCTGATTTTAAAACTTATATTGAGATATAATTCATATACCATAAAACTTACTTTTTAAGGTATGTAATTTAGTGGGTTTTAGTATGTCTATAAATTTAAATCTCTTAAATAATAATTACTTATGTTCAAAATAAAGTATTCAAACAATCTAGAGGGTGTAAAGAATAAAAAAATCCCCGGAGCAGGGTGACAGGGAAGGGGAGAGAGTTTCAACACACTCCTCACCACCGTGCTTTCCTGATTCAGCTGCACCCCTGCCTACCACAC
This sequence comes from Vicugna pacos, assembly GCF_048564905.1. Taxonomy (NCBI): domain Eukaryota; kingdom Metazoa; phylum Chordata; class Mammalia; order Artiodactyla; family Camelidae; genus Vicugna; species Vicugna pacos. Next base: position 19,922,740 of record NC_132998.1, on the reverse strand, counting down.
TGGCCAGACTAGAGTTCCCAGTATCCACAAGACTGGGGAGGAGAACACTAAAAAATGACTGTGGAAAACAAATTTACAATTATTACAGGGAGATGTGGGTGGGAAAGGATAAACTGGAAGTTCAAGATTTGCAGATACTAACTACTGTGTGTAGAATCAAGTTTATACTGTACAGCATAGGGAACTATAGTCAATATCTTGTAGTGACCTGTAATGAAAAAGAATATGAAAACAAGTATGTGTATGTATGACTGAAACATTATGCTGTGCACCATAAATTGACACAACATTGTAAAATGACTATACTTCAACAAAAAAATTAAAAAAAAAAGTAAGTTGAGGAAGGTCTACAAATAGTATGTCATTGTATGGATGTACTATAGTATATTTATCTAATTACCCAATGGCAAACAGTTGGGTGGTTTCCAGTTTTTGGCCAAAACAAATAAAGCTATGATGAATATTCATGTACAGATTTTTGTGTCATCATAAGTTTTTCATTTCTCAAGCATAAATACCCAGGAGTGTGATTGCTAGAGTGTAAAGTAAGTAAATGTTTAACTTTACATGAAACCACTGAACTGTTTTCCAGAATGACTGTACCGCTCACTCACCACCAATGTTTGAGTGATTCAACTTCTCTGCATCTCTGCCAGAAATTGGTATTGTGAGTATTTTTTATTTTAGCCATTCTGATATCTAGAGTGGAATGGTATTTCGTTGTAGTTTTAATTTGCATTTCTTTAATGGCTAATGATGTTGGACAATTGTTCATATACTTATTACATGCTTATTTTCCCGTCACATATCCTCTTTGGTAAAGTGTTTGTGTGACTGTTCTGTTCATTTAACAACTGGATTGTTTGTTTTCCTCCTTTTGAGTTTAGAGAGCTCACTGTATTCTGAATACCAGACTTTTGATAAAAATATATTTTGCAAATATTTCCTACCCCACCACCTCCCCACAAAATGACTATCTGACTTGTGAGCTTTTTTACTCAAATGATGCAAACTGTCTCTGGTTCCAAGTTGTACACATTCAACACCTCATTAGAGCAAACAAGAGGGGAAAAGGTAATGGTCTATTTAAAATTTCTCTCAAGAGGCTTAAAAGCCTGAGTTAAGAAAAAGGGCAGATCATGTCATTTGCTTTATGAAAAAACTGTTTGGGGCACCATCAAAAGGGTATAAAATGGTATTTTATTTCAAGCTGTAATATATTCAAAGGATTGTTTGTAATCAAAAGTTTGTAAGAACTTTCATTCTATATAAAAGCAATATTTGGAACATGGCCATACAAAGCTATGATTATGCAAAGATACATAGATTTATACACATTATTTCTAACTGTAAATCTCTGTGGAATCACAGACTGGAAAACAGACCAAGAGTATGCAGGATAAAGCAAAAAAGCAAAATACAAAATTATTTAGAGGGCAGAATCTCAACTATTGAAATTAATCACAGAAAAATAAGACAAATAACTACACCAAAATGTTAAGACACACTGTATAAGGGTGGTGAGATTTTAGGTACCTTTTCTTTCTCTATATGCTTCCGATTTTCTATCATAAATACACATTATTTAAAAGTATTAAACTTTTATTCAGGCCCAGTAATTCAAGTGCTAATCATTGCATTCAGGCACCATGAACCTCTAATATTATTTTAAGTAAAACAAACATGAAATAATAACCATGAGAAACTAACACAGTGTGTTTGTCTTCAGATAAAGACACAGTTGACTGATTTTTTTCTTAGCCAAACTTAGTATTTTCTTAAATGAAATGATACATTTTTTTTAATGTCTCAGTGCCCAAAACGCTACAAACATGACACTGTAATAAATTTGTAGCTTATCTATTTAATTCAAGAAGTACTTGTTCATATATTATTATTATTCATATGATTCATATGATATCATATCATATCACATTGTACATGATAGTGGTAATAGATGTTTTAATGGAAAACAAGTACAGAATGGCCAAACGTCTCAATTACATGCAGTTAAAATACACGTATTCAAGGCCTACCATGTGGCAGATAAGAAGACAAGCAATTTCTGGGACTGTTTCAGGAAGGCATTTGTGGAAGTCTCTGATTCCACTGAGGGCAACTGCCATGCACATAAAAAAGCACCTCCCAATGGGCTGAGTTTTATGGAGCATTTAAGAGCAAAGTGTTACTTGAACACAAAGACAGCAATTAACGCCAGTGAACAGTCTGAATAGTTAATCAGTGATTCCAATTAGCCTTATTACTACTTCTCATATTCCAAGACTGAAGCAATACAAAGGGGCAAAGGATTACAGATGCTAGTTACCACAAGACTTAGTCTGGGAGAGCATTTAAAACCAGCTCAAGGATCATGCACAGAGAGAACCAGAAAGCACTTGAGAGACTGTAAGTCCTAACCAGGGTGACAAATACCTATTTGGTTGACTGACTAGAAAAACGGTAGTGGCAGAGATGGATGTAACTGCCAGGAAGGAAATTGATTTCATAGGAGACGGCAGGGATCCGAATGTGACTGCAGTTCAGGTGTATGTTTGATGCAGGGCACCCATAATAAGTGGAAAAGAGGCTCCTGAAGCCAAAGAGTTGAGCAGGGAAGATGGCAAACTGGAGGGAAAGGATGCTGGAACGGTCGGCAGGACTGCTCAGTTCTCGAAGAGAAGAACATACAGACTGACTACTTGGAATCCCCTCTGATGCTCACTCCTCAGCTCTCCAAACTGATGAGTTCATTTCCTGAGGAAAAGAAAGGGTGGGCATGCCGAACACGAGCAGCAGGGGAAGCGGAATGCAACACTGTGAACAAGGGACCAGAGAATTCCACCATCTAACATGTATAAAGAAGTGAGAGAGAGAGCTCTTCTCTTCTCTCTTTCCTGCCAGACTGTGGACGAAGGAATTGCAGGGCATGACTTAACTGCTCAAGATATGAAAACCATTACTTACGAGTTTAGAGATTACGATCAACTTTCTATGAAGAGATGAATATTAATGGATATTACAGTTACCAATGAAGCACCCGCAGAGAAATTCTCTCTGATCTTAGTAAGGAGGAATTCATGTGCTTCTCTGGGATATTGACTTGTTTCTATTCTAGGGACACTGTGAATCATGTATTGTATATATTGTATGGTTGGAGCAACACGATTCTCAAACGTTAATGTGTATAAAAATCCATGTCATTCTAAGTGAAGTAAGCCAGAAGGAAAAATACCATATGATATCCCTTATATGTGGAATCTAAAAAGAAAGACAAACAAACTTATTTGCAAAATAAACAGACTCACAGACATGGAAAACAAACTTATGGTTACCAGGGAGAGAAGGGGGAGGGAAGGGATAAATTGGGAGTTCGAGCTTTTCAGATACTAACTACTATACATAAAATAGATAAACAACAAGTTTCTACTGTATAGCACAGGGAACTATATTCAATATCTTGTAGCAACTTATGGTTAAAAAGAATATGAAAATGAATATACGTATGTTCCTGTATGACTGAAGTATTGTGCTGTACACCAGAAATTGACACAACATTGCAAACTGACTCTACCTCAACAAAAATATATTTAAAAAATCCATCCAGAGATTGTAACAAATACAAGATTCCAAGTTGTCCATCCCCTTTACTAACCTCCACCCACTCACCCCTGCCCAGGATTCCGATTCATTTCAAGAGATTCTAATGTAAGGGGTTCCAAGCCCATTTTGAAAAAGATAAGCTTTGTGACCTCGCTCGTACAGACACCACTCTACAGCAAGCTTTGCATGTAGAAGTCAGCTTGTCTTACTTTGACCTGCTTCCTACATCACTGTCTTTAAAGTTTACTGTAACTATTGACTCTCTGTATGTTTAATTAAGTCCTTTAAAAAATTTTCTGGAACAGGAAGGGTTGAAATGAATAAAGACATTTGAGTTAGTATGAATAAATCTAATTTTTCCTTTTCCAAATTTCAGGGAAAGAAAGCTGATCAATTTTTTAACAGCAGAGGAACAAGCTGAGCTGTAACAGCCCTGGGCGAAAAAGACCGCAGAGAGAAGGCTGCCACACCAATGTATTATTTAACAGTAAATGAGGCTGACTTGACGCAAGCATGTTGACAGCCCCGTGTCCTTTGATGTTCAAAGAAAGACCTAAAACTGCACTTAGTTCGTTTCAAGTACATTAAAGCAGCACCAGGACATGCTTGTTCAATTAGGAGCAGAATTGCAGGACCTTTCACAGACGACAGGAAAAATTCTGCCTGTGTGCACATGTGACGTGTGATGCACAGAAGAGGAGCAATTATCAGCGAGTCAGTGTACATTTATTGGGGGGACACTACATGAAAGATACTCATTTTAAGTACTACAGAAAAGCACTGAATCATTTTGCTAATTCTGAGAAACCAAGAGAATGAGGAAAATACTTCTGAGTTAAAACTTTTTTGTATTTAAATTGACTGACTTGCCTTAATCCTCCACTCTCCTTTAAATACGTAGCATGAGGTTTATAAATCCCCGTCCGCTTCGTGTTTCTTATGATAAAATCTAAAGGTGCTTCCAAAGAGAACACAGAAAAGAAAAGCAGCAAGAATAATGGCTAACATTTACTAGCATTTTTCTGAGTCGATGAAACTCAGTTTTCGAGTTGGAAATGATCAGAACTCATCTCCTGACGGAAGAGGAAAAGGAGATATAACGTCTATCGAGCATTTACTATATGTCAAGCAGTATCCAGGTGCGGGATGCTCACGTACCGTCCAATCACCACAAACACTATGGAAATGCAAACTCGGTAAGAGTCAATGGTCTGCATTTTGGAGGTGTAATTAACTCCATATAAAAGCTCCATGTACCATTCTCACACATACTCAAGATCCCAAAGAGACCGCCAGGGAAATTCTTACTCAGTGGATTCACTCTATGCACAAGGCAAAACATAAAACCCTTATGCACGTTTACCACTTTACATTTCCTTCCTGCATAAAAAGCATTTTCATTTTTCCATAGCTGAAGTCTTTCGCATTGTTGAATACTTTTGCTACCAAATAAGTGGTCCTTAACAGTGAAATTGATAAGATATAAAAACCACAAAATTACATTTAGTTTGAAAGAGACCTTCAGAGCTGGGCCCGTGGAGGGGCAGCCAGTCTGTGACAAGAGAAATCCCGGAAGTACGCGGTCCCTTAAGGGGGACACAGAACACTAGCTTGTCCTAGAGGCTTAAAGCCAGTTAAACTCTCCTCAGTCACTGAGAGCTCCAGAATCAATAAAAGAAACTGAAAGAGCAGAATTAAAGGGGAATATAAATAACAAAAAGAGCATCTTCACAAATGTATGAGAAAAAGGAGAAGTAGATTTCCTCACTCCCTCTGGCACGGTCGGTGATGGTGGGCAAAGGAATATTAGACATTGAGCAGGAGTTTTTTCTTAAACAACAGAAGATAGACTTCCTCTTCTTCCAGCTCCATGGGAAAATAACCTGTTATTCTGCTGTGAAGACTTGTTATATTTTAACTAAATCTGTTTTTTTTTTCTTTTAATTTCTAGTTCTTTCTTCTTGGCAAGGAAGGTGCAGAAGTGACCGCATTGCTGGCAAAGAGAGGGAAGGGCATGAACCTGGAGCCAAGAAATATGTGTTTATTCTTGTCACTGTTTGAGGCTCTCCTCTTTCTCTGTCCCCTTACAGATCAAATAAGGCAGAAGCCAGAGGGGAGTGGTGTGAACAGATCGGTGATCAACAACTCTCTTCCTTCTAATTTCAGTAACCTCCAGAAATGAGTTTACTCTCGCTTTGTAACCTGCATCCCAGACCCGCTCTCAGCCTTGTGATGGATTGCTCGGAAACGCTATTGAACTGCTCTGGTAAATATCACATAATGAAACAATTGGGCTGACTTAGTAAAAAACCCTGCAGAAACCATGTCCCTCTGGAAAGACGCAAGGACACGTAGGTAGGCTGAGTTCTGCTCAAGTTCTGCTTCTTGTCTGGTTCATGGGAGAAAATGCTTATGTATTTAACCCTTCTAGGTTTTTCATTTAAAACAAACAATTTAGCATGGTATTTATAATTAACGACAGTGTGCAAACCTTACCCTGTTTTTGAATATTCACCCTTTACCAGATGGGACAGAATTGCAGGAGAGCTTTGAACTAACTTGTCACTCGTTCATAATATGCTCTCAGTGGCATAAAAGGCAAACAAATTCAACACAGAGATCCTTTTGAATATGGCATTTTCTTCTATTTGGAATTCTTATAAAGTAATCACAATGTTATACTATAATATTAATATCAAATTTAGTATCAAATATTAATAGTTGATGAGACTTAACTTTATATCCTGACTCACACAGCTATGATTTGCTTATATCTGAATAAAAACTACTATACTTATTCCAGACTTTCAAACATCATAAACACTGAACTACATTTCTTCTCAATAGTTCAAAGGGTTTACTTTTCAAAAATACAAATGAGAACTTTCCCTGTGTCGAACAATATAACTTAAATGGTAGCTTTGATATTGTGGTCTTTAGAAAAATTATTTATAAACTAGCCTGAAGGGACTGCTCTTGTCTTTACTAAAATCAAACCAGATGCCAGATCACGTTGTCCTCTCACACTATTTCGTTTTAAAGTTTATTGGGCCTAGTCTGTCTTTCTGTTGGTCACCTATATCTGACCGCTCACTTATTTATCATTGATAGATCATCAATTCAAATCCCCAGATTTGTTATCAATCCCCTATTTATTACTAAATTTTTCATTATGCATCTCTAAACTCTACCTTATTTGCTCAGGATGCTACATAACCTTTCTCAGCATTTAAATATTGGTAGATTCTTGGGCTTTTTTATATTATATGAGAAATTTTAACAAATACAAACACAAGTATAGTCTTGCTCTCTAACAAGTTATTCCGCATTTTATAATTACGGGGATGTGAATTCATGCAGGGTACTTAGACACTATTACATACCTGAAGTGAGCGCACAGAGAATTTATGCTTTAGTGATGAAAAACATTTTGCTTCAAGGCCTAAAATCTCATTTGTTGTTCTTATCTTCCCATATGATTATTTCAACTGAAAAAAATAAATGTAATTCTTCTTATCTTTATCAGCTTCCACTTTCATCTTGCCTCTGGTCAATAATATTTTATACTTCTACAGTAAGTTGAAATTGCTACATGTGAATAGAAACACTTCAATCTGTAAAATAACCCAGTCACCAATATTAAGTAATATATGTTTCTATCACTTTTTTTAGTATGAAATCAAGCAATTACTAGTAATATAAAATCTGGAGTCATACGTAATGAAGAAGGTAAGTAGAATATTATTCAACTTAGAGGAAAATGTTGCCTATCTGTTTACCCAAAATAGGGGAGATGTAATTGAAGTTTCACATAGTTCATTAGAGCATCATTATTATCATACATTATTTACAAAACTGAAAAAAATAAAATAAAACTACGTTGCGGCTGGCTGAGTAACGGCCTTCCAAAGATGTCCATTTTCTAATGCCCAGAATCTGTGAATATGTAGCTACATGGTAAAGGCAAATTAAAGTTGCAGATGGAATGAAGGTTACTAATTGGTTGACCCTGAGATGGGGAAATTGCTGTGGATTCTTCAGGTGGGTCCAACATAATCCCAAGAGTCTTAAAAGTAAAGGAGGGAGGCAGAAGAGTCAGAGAGAGATAGGACTATGAAGGAGATCAAAGTGATGTTATGTGAGGACTCAGCTCACCACTGCAGGCTCTGAAGATGGATTTTGGGTCAGGGATGGGAGGGGCACAAGTTAAGGACTGCTTTTATAAATTGGACAGGCAAAGAAATGAATTCTGCCCCATAGATTCCAGAATGGAATGCAGTCTTGCTGACTTCTTGATCTCAGCCCAATGAGACCCCTGTCAGCTTTCTGACATAGAGGATTTAAGATAATAAATTTGTGCTTTTTATAAATCACTAAATTTGTGGGCATTTTTTTGCAGCAGAAACAGAAGGCCCTACCCAGTGAAACCCTATATTATGAAATTGGCTAAACAAACTATGGTCTAGCCATGCAAAAGATTTCTATAAAGCTATTAAAAACACGTTTTAAAATGATAAGCAACAACATGGGACAACAGTAACACTACTACTATTAAGTAAAAATTTTGTAAGTGGGTAAATACCACATGATTTTAATTCTTAAGTCAAAGTAGATACACACACATGGAAAATGAAATGTCATCTCTGGGAGGTGAAATTATGAATCATTTTAATTTATTTATTTATATCTTTTCATATGTTAACAATGAATTTTATTGCATATATATTTTTAAAAAACGGTAACAAAAAAATGTTGGGCACCTAAACTACTAAGAGCCTCTCATAGTTTCAAAAGTACTTTTTTTAGATCTAGTTTTGAAGATGCAAATAAGAAGCTTCTCCTCTGGGAAACCTTTGCCAACCTTTCCCCAGTTCCCTCCACCCTTTCCGTGAGGCGCTGAGTCCCACCCACGCTCTGTGATTACTATGTGATTACTATGAACGTAGCATCTCTGCATTGTAGGATAACATTCTTTACTTTTCTGACTCCTCCACTGAACTTGAGGAAGGGCACCCTATTCTGCTCATGACCACATAGCCCTATGCGTTCACAGAGCTTGGCTTGTAAGTCAAGTCATGAATAGTTTAGGCCAAAGACAGGAAGTTTGTAACTTATTTTTAAAAAAGCATAAGAACACCTCTGATTAATATACTCAACTCTACTGCTTCTTTGGTTAACGAATTTTAGGGGCAATGAAAGTATGTTACTTCAGGAGTTCTATAGTAAAGATTAAGACAGAAACTTGAAAATAATGGGTATCATTTGCTGCAGGCTTACTTTACTGCCAGTAATCCTTAAGATTTGCAATTCTGCACATTAGAAACCTGGAGGTTTAGAGAAATAAAGAACTTGCCTCAGGTTAGTGGTTGCAATGAGCTCATTTCCCTAAATCACACTGCTGCTTAAATCTACACGGGCTCAACATTTATCTACAGCCTCTCTTAGACCTTCAGCTGATACAACCTCTCTCCTTTACTGTGAAGTTACCATTTTTATAAGTGGTCTGATCACCTTCATTAGCTGTCTATGATTTTGTTTTTTTAAATGGGTTTGTAGATACCATAGAAGGAAAATAATACTTACCTTGGGAAATACGTTTATCTCAATAACATATATGAGTTTGTTAGTAGGTTTAATCAAGTCTGCTAATTCACACATTAACTCTCTCCTGTGGAGAAGAGGAGATCTAACTTCTGTTCTTGAAAGTTTGCAAGCCACCAATAAGCATGCATCTTATTGCAGTTCAGACTTGCATGTCTGCTGCACATACCACATTTATACTGTAAGTCATAAAAGGAGCCTGAGCTAGAGAAAACCATGGTTACATTTCTGTAATTAACAAAGCCATCTCCCCCTGTCTCTCTCATTAATTTCCCTGTCTTGCAGTAGGTTGGCAAGGCCACCTTTCCTTACTCATTCACTTGTTCAGAACACAGGGACAGATATGCTGGCGTGTGCATGTCTTTACTTCTCCCTAAGGAGACCCATGGTGCTGTCTGGCCCAGTAACAGGACTATGATGGACACGGTGCTGTAACAGATTTCACTGGATGAGCTCCGGATTGCTTATGATTTTATCATTGGGACACAGTCCATAGAACTGTTGAGGCTTAAACTTTAGTCAAGGGGAAGACACTTAAAAAAAAAACTGCTATCCTAATTTTTATTTTTATTGTTTTCTTGTTTTTTTTTTTAACTGATAAACGAGTGCATTAAACAATAAACCTATTTCTTTGGACAGATTCTTACAAATCTGCCATTTATCCCAAACAAAAGAAACAGCAATTAATGAATATCAGCAGCAGCCTGGCCAATTAATACAGACCTCGTTGACTTTCTTTAAAAACAAACAAGAAATATCGTATTTGTTCCCAACTGTGACAGAAAAATTCTCTGTAACAGAAGGGACAAAAATTTCTCCCTATAATGAGTTTGGACGTAAGATTAAAAGCAGAGAGGTAAAAATCAGCCAAAGTTGAATTAGATTTTCTGCCTTTTACATAAACCAAAGTTGTAGAGTAATATCATGTTTGCAAAGAAAAAGAACAAAAATACTGACATTTATACAGATAATTTACCAAACCTTATAATCAAAAAATAAAATTAAAAATTTAACTGGACACTAATTTTGATATTACAATCTGATTTAAGTTGCTCTAAATTCAATTAATTGAATTCAATTTCCATATTATTGAGATAAAAACCATAATAATGTAGTCTTTGCACAAAGTCTCTACCAAGAAAGGCAGTACAAAATAAATGAGAAAAACCAATGAAAGTTACAGAGAGTAAGACAGTTAAACCACATTCAGTTATTTAAGTGAGTTTGGTCCTACTATATAGGAAAATGCTTAGTGACATTTTAAGTTGAATGTTGTTTTCTTCCGAAAATTTACTTCACCTATTATCTGTTTTATAGAAAATGAAACACTGGTTTGAAAATTTACAACTCTTTTCTAATAAAAATAAAATTCAGGGTTAATTTAAAAGTAAGAAGTCAGATTCCAACTGGAAAAACTGATCTTTTGTGCAAATAAATAATATGCTCTTTTATTGGGGGAGAGGGCTTGTTTACCAGAGGAATCTTGGACCTGGTTTTAAAGTCTTAATTTTCAAGTTATTTTTAACTATATTTAAAAGAAATACACTTTCTGCAATTATTTTAACCCCACAAAGTAGTACCTTTGGATTCTGTTAATACCGAAAACATAAAATTTCAGTTTTTCAACTCACAACCAACGTAGAATTTAAAAAGTCTAGCCATTCTTTTTATTAAACAATAAATTAATTTTTACAACATATTTATGTTAGTAGGGAGTGACATAAGTGTTGAAAAGATGGTGACTATACAAGTTTTCAAAAGGCAAGAAACTTACTTTGAAATGTTTCAGTGCACTTGGTAGGCAGTTGGTACATTACGGTAAATGTTTAGTGTATTTTACTAAACAGTTTTGCAAACATTTAGTAAGTATGGTCACAGCAGACTCTACTAGCTGTGGTACCACATCATTAGGTCTTTGCACATAGCAGCAGCTCTAGCAACTAAACTGAAAATGGATTCTGAAAGCCTTGAAGTGAATTCAATTCTTATCTATAAAAAATATGGCTATGACAGCCATTGAGGTAAAATTTTGTTTTGCCTTGTTTTGCTTAATTCTAATTCACTGAATACTGGTTATTCACATTTTCAATGCTATTAACAGAAGATTCATGAACACGGTGAATAAAAGTAGATTACAACAATAATATTTTGTATTTTTTTTTGAATGTTGATTCATAGTCAACATTCAGACAAGTAAGCTACTAAAACCTTTAAGGAAAAGATTTATTTGATGTAAGAAAAGACTGTCAAGAAGAGATAAAATTAGCCTTCAAGTTTACAAAAACTGTTCGTCCTGCTGAATTGATTTAGCTTGGATATTGGAGTGGTTGAACCCAGACCATATTTGAGACAGATTAAAAATTGTAACATCGAAATAATTAAAGGGCAAATTAAAATTAAACTGATCTTGTTGAGAGTACTGGTTCTTCAGTTGTAATTAAAATAAGAGTAAAACAGATGTAAAGATTAAGGAATAAAGCAAGGAGATGCAACAAGATAAAGAGAGAAAAAGCAAGCAAAAGGGGAAAGAAAGGAAAACATAGGAAAGAAAAAAAGAAGACATGGAGATGACTCTTCATTATAGTGCAGGGAACCATATTCAGTACCTTGTAATAGTCCTTAACGAAAAGGAATATGGAAACAAATGTGTGTGTGTGTGTGTGTGTGTGTGTGTGTGTGTATGGCTGAGACATTGTGCTGTACACCAGAAACTGACAATGCTGTAACTGACTACACTTCAATTAAAAAGAAAAAAAAAAAGAACAAGGAGAAGAAATGGAGGTGAAACCACTAACAAGAACTGTCCGAACAATATGCTACACAGAAAGCTGGTGCACAAACTCTACCACACTTGTGTCTGGGAAGCACTCTAGGAGTGGGACCTAAATCTTGCAGGAAAGAGAAGGAACCACGGTCAGTAGCAGCAGAACACTAAGCCACTCATGGATGCACCTGAGGATGAGCCTAAACTGCAGAAGTTATTTTTCAAAGAAAAAAATATAATTTCTAGAAGAAAGTAACAACCCCCAGCAGGGTTTAAAAATGCCCAAAGTTGGCTCAGAAGCTGAAGACTTTGAATACTATTCAGTATATCCTAATGAAACATCTTCATATTCACTACCATATTTCATATAATCAAAAGCTTATCAAGTTACATATACTTTTACTGGGAAACAATTTATTTTGCCAACGGTGAGCTAAAAATATCTATGGCTTTTATAATTGTTATAATCAAGTACATGCACAGGAAAAACACATGTCCTTTTTTTCATTTATTAGAATTTCAACTTGGTACATGGTGGAGTGGAAATGTGATCTATGTCTTCACTGATCTCATTTTAGCCACAAAGATGGGACAATAAAAGGAAAAAAAAAAAAACTAAAGAGACAAGTTCTAACCCTTAGTTCCCCCCAACAAACACATCAAAAATACATCTACATATAGAACTATCCTCACTGAACATCGCCTGGAAACCGGCAGAAGGTCTCCTGCACAAGAAAGGCTGTAAGAAAGACAGACATGTACTCAGGTAGGAAGGGAAGTAGAGCGACTGGGTAGGGACCTGTGCCCCTGCGGGGGGCCTCAGAGGAAATTGGATAATACACAAGTGGGCATCCGAGTGGACGCCTGTCCTGGGAAGCGAGCAGGTTGAGCCCCGACTGCACTTCCCAGCCTTGCGGTCCCACGTGGAGGAGACAAATCCCCTCGCAGGGAACATATTTGTACATATTGTTCTAGTTGTAGGAATGTTCTTTTAGGAAAAACCTCTAGAATTGGCTTTGATGGGTCAAATGTCTCTTTTTCAGGCTGTGGATAAAGATTATCAAATTACTAAACTGAAAAGAACCGAGGAAAAGACAAACCTCTTTTGAAAATATAAGGTAAGCCTTACAAACCCCTATGCCTGTACCATTAGAGTGAAGAGATGGTGATGAGACAGTGGAGACGATTAGGTTCTAAAGATCTCATAATTATCTCTGAAAATCCTCTGATTAACCCCCAAATTACAGTAAACAGTACTTGTATGTCCTTTGGGAGACTGACATTCTGCCACTCAGGAGCTCCATGGCTCCAGGTTTTCGCCTCTCTCACAGAACAAATGACTATTTCGTCAGCCAGACACCAGCTAAAGTAGCCGACTTGTCCTTAAGGCGATTTTATATGTAACATATGTATCTTTAAATTAAGGATTACACTCAGGTCTGCATCACACTCACATTCTAAGAAATCATGAGGAAACAGCAAACGGTAATTTCCCATTTTACTGCTCAGTCTGGGGCCTGTGTTCATGGAAGGGAACCAGCGTCACCCACTCAGTTTATATCTCTCTGGATTGTTCTCTTTCAGCATGAACAAGTTAAATGTGCACATGGTGTGACTCTGCTTTTTAGGCTATTCAACACATTCTTTTATCTCTGTGTATAAAATGAATGACGGAAGAAAAAGGAAGGAAAAAAAAGAAATGAAGAATGAAAAACTGTGTGTAAACACGAGAGAACTATTTTTAAACCTGAAATGTGTCTTTCCCTCCCCAGACCAATGTGCAGTATTATTTCAATGCTATGTTCATGCTGCTCGCAATAAATTAAACAGTGTTATATCCCAGGTACACACCATAGAAGATCTCATGTCATTTTTAAACTCTGCCAAGTGTATTTAAATTAAAATAACAAATTCCTTTTCTCACCATGGCGACCTCTAGAAAAAGGTACGTTCACAGTAGGCTTAACATTTCAAAGGCAGAGATCAGCATTTTCTTGCTCTGCCTGTAACTCCCGACTCCCACAGGGTCATCTTCATATACTTTATAGGCTAATAGAAAGTATAAGATATGATGGGATATATATAAATATAATTTTATTTTTACATAATTTATAGATTCTTAGTTGTTTACTGTGAATGCAGTAACTGGCATAACAGGTTCATGTTCAAACTCAAAAGAAATAAGCAACTGGGAAATGAATTCTTTAAGAATTCAATGCCTTATTCTGTGTCTTATTCCCTATTGAGCTGCATATAAAAGGTTGACCACATTCTGGGAAACATTTGTTCATAAAAAAGGTCATTTCCTTTCCTAAGGTGATGGATAGTTAAATTACTGTGCTTAGGAGATGAGTAATAAGGGAAAGAGACAGAATTAAAAGGCCATAGAAATCCAGTAATTAACTTAATTTGAATCCAATTAGCCAACTTAGATGGAAAAATAAGGCTAAAATCTAAATTGATCTGATAGGCATAAGCCCAATTACTTACAGAAAGTCTGAATAATATTCTGAACCTGAATATGGCATTTATCTCATTCATTTAGGTGTAGAACTTAATTGGGATATAAATAGAGTATTACATAAGTGGGCACTAATCTATGTGATCAGTCGTTTAATCAAAATACTGTATTAGATAGATTTACTTTGGGCAGAATTTTTCTAAAAGGCATGAAAATATTGGAGACACAGTTATAAAATTTATCAAATGACCCAGTGATTTTTTTTTTAAAATATGGTATGTGAATATATTGTGAAATAAGGTTAGTTAACACGTCCATCACCTCACAGTTACAATTTTGTGTCTGTGTGTGGTGAGAAATTTCACGACCCATTCTCTTAGCAACTTCCATATGGACAATACAGTACTGTTAACTGTGGTCACCATGTTGTACATTATATCTCCAGAATGTACTTATAACTGGAAGTTTATACTCTTTGACCACCTTCATCCATTTCCCCCACCTCTCACCCCTGGCCACCACCAATCTGTTCTCTGTTTCTGTAAGTTGGGTTTTACTAGATTCCACATAAATGTGAGATCATACAGTATTTTTCTTCCTCTGATTTATTTCACTTAGAATAATGCACTCAAGACTCAGTCACACTGTTGCAAATGACAGGATTTCTTTGTATTTTAGGGCTTAATAATGTCCTAACACACACACCATTGTCTTTACAAATTCATCCATCAACCAACACTTAGGTTGTTTCCATGTCTTGACTATTGCAAGTGATGCTGCTATGAACACAAGAGAGCACATATCTATTTGAGATACTTCATTTCCCTTTGGAGATGCACCCAGAAATGAAACTTCTAGATCATATGCTGGATCGATTTTAAATTTCTCGAGGAAACACCATTCTGTTTCCTACAGTGGCTGCACTAATTTACATTCCCATCAACAGCATCCAAGGGTACCCTTTTCTCCACATTCTGCCAACTCTTGTTATCTCTTGTATTTTTTTTTTTTGACACTAGCGTTTTTATTGTGATTTTACATATATAACTTTTTTTTTTGGATTTTTTTAACATTTTTTATTCTCTTGTATTTTTAATAATAGCCATCCCAATAGTGTGAGGTGACATCTCACTGTGGTTTTGGTTTGCATTCCCTTGATGATTAGTGATGTTGAGCACCTTTTCATGTACCTGTTGGTCATCTGCATATCTTCTTTAAAAAATGTCTACTCAACTCCTTTGTCCATTTTGTAATCAGCTTACTTGTTTTTTGGCTATTCAGTTGTTTGAGTTCCTTGAATATTTTGGATATTAATGCCTCATCAGATGTGCGGTTTGCAAATATCTTCCTGTTCCACACATTGCCTTTTCATTTTGTTGATTGTTTCTCTTGCTTTGCAGAAGCTTTTCAGTTTGATGTAAATCCACTTGTTTCTTTTTCCTTTTGTTCCTTGTGCTTTTGGTGTCATCCATAAACATTGCCAAAACCAGTATCAAGAAGCTTTTTCCTGATGCTTTTTTCTAGTTTTATGGTTTCGGGACTTATATTTTTACATCTTTAATCTACTCTGAGCTAATTTCTGTGAGTAGTGTAAAGGGGTCTTTTCATTATTTTGCATGTTTTCCAGCAACATTTATTGAAAAGACTTAATTTTCTCCATTAAATATTCTTGGTTCCCTTTTCAAGTATTAGTTGATTGGAAATGTATGGGTTTGTTCCTGGAATCTCTATTCTGCTCCACTGTTCTAAGTGTCTGTTTTTATATCAGTGCCATACTTTTTTGATTACTATAGGTTTGCAATATAGTTTGAAACCAGAAAGTGTGATGCCTCCAGCTTTGTTCTTTTTCAAGATTGCTTTGGCTATTCAGGGTCTTTTGGTTTTTCAGACAAATTTTATGGTTGGTTTTTCTAATTTTGTAAAAAAAAAATGCGGTTGGAAACTTGATAGAGAATGAATTCAATCTATAGATGGCTTTAGGTAATATGTACATTTTAACAATATGAATTTTTCCAGTCCATGAACACAAGCTATCTTTCTATTCATTTATGTCTTTTTCAATATCTTTCATCAATATCTTAAGAGTTTTCAGTATACTTAGAAATTTCAGTATATCTTTCAACTCCTTGGTTAAATTTTTCCTAAGTATCTTATTATTTTTGATGTTATTGTAAATGAGATTGTTTTCTTTATTTCTTTTTCAGTTAATTCAAAGTTAGTACATAGATTTATGTACATTAATTTTGGGTTCTGCAATTTTATTGAATTTGTTTATTAGTTCTAACATTTTTTTGGTGGACTTTAGAATTTTTTATATATAATAGTATGCCATCAGCAAACGGAGAAAATTTTACTTCTTAATTTCCAATTAGGATACCTTTTATTTATTTTTCTTGCCTGATTGCTCTGGCTAAGACTTCCAGTAATATGTTGAATAGAAGGGGTGGGAGTGGACACATCTGTCTTAGTCCTGATCTTAAAGGGAAGCTTTCAACCTTTCACCACTGAGTATGTTAGCTGTGGGCTTATTATCATATATGACCTTTATTATGTTGAGGTACATTCCTTCCATACCATTTTGTTGCAAGTTTTTATCACAAATAGATGTTGAATCTTATCCAATGCTTTTTCTGCATCTGTTGATGTATCAGTGATTCTTAAATAGTGGAGACAGTGAGGGTAGTAAACAGTGGCTGTGATTTTGGCCTCCTAGTCTCTCTTCACCCTATTTCTGTTTCCATCATTCTCGGTCTTGATTTTTTCAGGGGAAGGGTAAGTTCATGCCAATCCCTATGGAGGAGGGGGCTCAGTATGTGGTTCATGTGGGCATGTGGCAAAAACAAAACTCATGAGCTCTAATATTCAACTTTGGCTTTTCCTTGTTGAAGGGAAGAATCCTGGAACTGCAGCAAACACCTTTGGACAATAGGGAAGACCTTGTCGGAGAAGGTAACCAGCAAAGGATCAGCAGAACTCAGAAATGGAGGCATCAAGCTGAAGCAAGCTGTGTCCCAGAATTAATTGTCCAGGTATGAGAAGCAATAATTCCAACTTAGCTTAAGTTTTCCATCACTCAAAAGTAATGGGTTGGGAGGTGGAAAAGCAGGATGCCTCTTACATTGTCAGAGGACGTGAAGAAGAGGCATTTCAGAATAGAGCGATATCTCTTGGGAGTCTCATATCTGGACTTAAGAATAAGAGATAAGATGCTACTATCCACCAGACCTCCTGCTGCTACATATTAGTTTGCAATTAAGCTTCTGCCTTTGTTGGGGGTCCCTACAACCATTCTCAGTCTCAGTGATTCAGTGGATGGTCTTACGGGACCAAGAAGTTGTTATATTTATGACTAAGATATGTTACAACAAAGGGATTCAAAGTAAAATCAGCAAGAGAAAAGGCTATTAGAGTGAAGTCTTTAGGAAACCAGGTGTAAGTTTCCAAGAGTCTACCAGTTTAGTTACACAGGACGTGCTTAATTTCTTCAGCAATAGCTTCTCACAGCACCTGTGAAGTACTGTCTCTTAGGGAAGGTCATTAAAGAATCAGTGCCCAAATAGAAATAAAAGCAAACATAAACAAATGGGACTTTAAACTTCGGAGCTTTTGCACAGCAAAGGAAACCATAAGCAAAACAAAACGACAACCTACGGAATGGGAGAATGTATCTGCAAAAGATGAGACTGACATGGGCTTACTTTCCAGAATATGTAAACAGCTCATACAGCTTAATAAGAAAAAAGCAAACAACCTAATCCAAAAATGGGCAGATGACCTAAACAAACAATTCTCCAGTGAAGACATAAAGATGGCCAATAGACACATGAAAAACTGCTCAATATTGCTAATTATCAGAGAAATGCAAGTCAAAACTGTGAGGTATCACCTTACACCAGTCAGAATGGCCATCATTCAAAAGTGCATGAACGATAAATGCAGGAGAGAGTGTGAAGAAAAGGGAACCCTCCTACACTGTTGGTGGGAATGCAGTTTGATGCAGCTGTTATGGAAAACAGTACGGAGAGTCCTCAAAAAACTAAAAACAGACTTACCATATGATCCAGGAATCCCACTCCTGGGCATATCTCTGGATGGAACTCTAATGCAAAAAGGTACATGCACCACAATGTTCATAGCAGCACTATTTATAATAGCTAAGACATGGAAGCAACCTAAATGTCCATTGACAGATGACTGGATAAAGAAGTTGTGGTATATTTATACAACAGAATACTACTAAGTGATAAAAAAGAATAAAATAATGCCATTAGCAGTAACATGGATGGGCCTGGAGAATGTCATTCCAAGTGAAGTAAGCCAGAAAGAGAAAGTAAAATACCGTATGAGATCACTTATATGTGGAATCTAAAAAAAATTAAATAAAAGACAAATGAACTTATATATAAAACAGAAATAGACTCACAGACTCACAGAGATAGAAAACAAACTTATGGTTACTGGGGAGAAAGCGGGTAGGAAAGAATAAACTGCAAGTTTGAGATTTGCAGATACTAACTACTACATACAAAATAGATATACAACAAGTTTCCACTGTATAGCACAGGGAGCTATTTTCAATATCTTGTAGTAACCTATAATGAAAAAGAATATGAAAAGGAATATATGTATGTGTATATGTGACTGAAACATTATCTTGTATACCAGAAATTGAACAACACTTTAAAACGTCAATTAAAAAGAAAAGAATCAGTGCCCAGCGTTTTAATTGGTGGCTAGTCACACAGGCATCCTCTGCCTAACATGCACAAAAATCCCAGCCTCCCACAAGAGAAAAGGAATGTTCAGTATAAACCACATAAACTATTTGTAAAAATAGTTTAGATACAGTAACCAGTGAGCCACGCCTGCCATTTAGAGAAAGTTTTAAATCAGTGCATGAAACTGTTTATCATTCAAGTTCCTGAACACCAGCCAAAGGCCAACCTTAAAACCCAGCCTTTGTAAGGATTGCAAGCCTTTGGTCTGGTACATTAATTCCTCTTGGCACCCTACCTTTCTTTTAGGATACTTCAAGACTTCAAGTGAGGACACCCTCTCTTCCAACTGCCACCCACCACATGCTGCAGAGAGCTTTTCTTCTTTGCTGGACTAGACATCATAGATATTGCAGACGAAGTCTACGTCCTACCATCTGCCCTCTTCTAATAGATGAATGGACCTCATTTCAGGCTCCAACCCTTCTTTTTATGCCCTGCTCTGCTGCATGCAGCCAAGTAAGCTAGACTACGAAGCTCTGGGGAACAGGGCAACACTCTATTTTTGCATCCAGAGTTCTTAGTGCACGTTACTTAACACATATTTGTTGAATGAATACCGACATTCCAAGATGTAACCCTGCCACGCCCCTGAACTAAGGGATCTTCCGGGTTGCCTTTTTGCTGTGTAGCTGTCCTTTGAATGTACGTGCTCATGCTCATACACACACAAAAGGCCTGACACTTTCTGACCCAGGCATGCAGGGAAGCTAGCAAAGTGCCAGCAGCAGAATGGCTGCTTCAGTTGCTGGAGCTAAAAGCTAGCTTACCGCTTCAGTTACACGTCACTAAATTAACTTGAAGAGCACAAGTATGCCCACGGAGTAGAACTTAACATTCACATAAACAATTCTAAAATTAGAATTTTAAAATCAGAATGATTTGTGGGTCTTATCAGGAACAATAATTAATTTGGAAATCTATCTTTTTCTTTTTTTTTTTTAACCACACTCTGAATACTGTCCTGCAGGAAAAGGGATGAGCGTCTAGGTGGCTAGGAAATCTACCGAGAAAATATCCTGCACTCAACATCTCTGCCTTGCTGCTCTGGCTGCTCTCCACAGATCCCAGATGTAATCTGCTCATAAGCAGCCTGTAATATTGTTCATCCAAGCTGCACAATGTGCTGTGAGACTGGCAACTGCCCTCTGTGGGAAGCCTGGCTACAGATGACTAGCTGAAAATAAAACTCAACTCCAGGCTGAATGGGTCATCATGATTTTAATTAAGTTTATAGAAGGATTGCTTCATTTTGTGGCATGACCCTCCCTTTCTCATTTATAATATGGGCTAAGAATAAATACTATTTTTAAGTAAATAAGGCATTTTGAATCAGCGTACAGTAAACATGTTATGAGTGAGTTTTTTTCCCTCAGTTTAAGTCTTAAAAATGATGTGGACTTTAATTTAGAATGCCATCCTTTAAGACATCTAATACCTATAAATATTAATAGTCTAAAATATACTGCAGAATCACAGAACTTGAGAAATCTCAGGAAGCAATCATGTATATCCTTTGAACCTAAAGATAAAAGTCTTGCTCCAAATGCCGATATGGCATTAGGCTTTTATTATATTAAAATACCCAGAAGAACATTTCCGTACCTCCACGGGTACCTCATTCCATTACTTCTCTTAGATGAAATAGCCTTTACAATTTTTTAAAAAATCAAATCCCCTTGGCTGTGATGAATAATAATTTCTGTTAGGTTAAATGATATTTGGCATAAACAGTATATTTATAATTTTACTTTAATTCTCATAAACAGTGGGAGTGGTGATTTAAGTTTTTTATAATCTGAAAAACATCTAAATTCCAAAAACACTTCAACTTTATTGCTACAGACAAACTTGTTTGCGATAAAATTCACTGTGTGTGTTAGATTAGTTTCATTTCTTGCACATAAGGAACTGTGGCATTTTTTCAACTGAGACCATTCTATAAGGCACAGCTTTCTACTGGCTTATATACCCCCAGTCCGCAATCCAGTAATTCCCACTCTCATTTCTTATCTTAAGGAAAGAAACTGAGGCTATGGGCAAATTACTGCCTGAATTACCACTGAAATTCTATTTGAATAACTGTATCAAGCTTGTTAACTAACTTTGATCAGAGGTAACTATCACAACTCCTACTGTTTATGAGGATTAAATTTATATATATATATATCTATTATATACATGCATACTCATGCATATTAGATGCATAAACCACTGGATAACTTGCCCCAGTGTTTTATCTATTCTGAAAGAAACAGTTCCGTTTCATCAGTTTCTGTGATAGTTGAACCTGTTTTTGTTCTACTGGGCCTCTGCTCTGTTCTGTGTTGCTGGGCAACCCAGAGGATGAGGATGGAGTGGTGGCAGAGAATTTCGGTTGCATTATTCAGGCCAAGAAAATATTAAATCAATTACTAAAATTCTCATTAAAGTGAGAGCTACTTAAATGCAGGGGGCTCATGTGCCTTCTGTGATTATTTTAAATTAAAGGTAGATAAAGTGATGACCGCAGTAATGTTTTCCCCCCTTTCCTTGAAGTAGGAAAGGAGGCAATACCATTAGAGGGGAAGACAAAGTAGGTAAGATAAAATCTGTTTTGCAATGTCCACTAGGAAGTAAAAATGTATATTTACTTGACTCTTTTTATATATAGAAAAGTCAATTGTTTTGATTTTTGTCTCTTAGATTTCTATTTATAGGCAGAAACTAAGCAAATTAACACATAAATCAAGGTAAATGAATAGAAGTCTTACTATATTTATACGCTCTCATATTAATGCCTAATTTGTTGTTGTTACTGCATTTTAGTAATCCTTTACAATTTGCTTGGTAATTAAAACAATACATGAACCTTCTAAATAGGAAAGCCATTTTACTGGCTCTAACGAGTAGGGTATGTCATCTTTAAAATATTTACATATTCATGAAAATCCATCAAGATATAAAATGATGAAAAAGAACATACTTGTATCACTTATAGGCCTAGTGAGCAGATTTAAATTTAAGCTTACGGTGATTTCCTTATTTAATTTTCTCAATTGAGAAACCGCAAATGTTTGTTCACTGAGTTTACAAGCTGATCCCTAGTTTTACAAGAGTCCAAAAATCGATTTTGTGTGGCACTCAGGACAAGTTTTGTCATAAAAGAAAAGGAAGTTAGAGGCCCTATTAAATCCACAGTGGACCTGATATATATAGTACCAATAGAATATAGAAACTATCCACAGTGCAGAGTGGTATTTTGGTGGAATGTGTGTTAAATGATGCAGTTGTGAGTGCTAAAGTTGCCTACCCCATACACATTATCTTGGAAGTAGAACCAGGTACATCTTACTAACCATTCTGTAGAAAGCTCTAAAGGTCTGGAAAGTATGTGGACTAGATACTGGTCCTGGGAGTAGCTTCTCGTTTACATGCCATTAGAGTTAGCCTACCTGATTCTCTATCCACTGACTCTAACTCTGCTCCAGCTCAAGTGTTCTCTCTCCTCCCCTCAGTACTGTAAAGAGAAGGGAGCCTTAGAGTCTACATTCCCTGTCCACCCATTCTCCTTCCCCGATCATTCCAACTTTACAACCACACCTTCAGAAGTTTCAGTGTCTTGGAGCCACAGGGGGTGGCCACATGGGAACTACAAAGGAAGCAAGGGGGTCTTGCAAAATTTATGAATCAAAGAAACTTACTGACCATCTCTTACGGGCATTGGAAACTGAAGAGCACCTTTCTTCTCAAACTTCTCTTTGAAATTTCTTCTGACAGCAATGAAAAAATATAAAACAGATAGAGTTGCATGAAGGTGATACAGATTCCAATGGTGAAGCTTGAAATGTGAATGTTCTCCTGTTATAGCTAAACCCATTGCTGGGCATCCTAGTGTTTCTAACAGTAAACCACTCCCCATGGCAACAGCTAAGAGTTACATGCTTGCTTCGGGGTTATAGGTAAATGGAAAACTCCACGTGGCTGCTTTCCTTTTTTCAAAACCCAAGGAGGAAGAGAAACGTAGAGCTGACAGAACAGACTGTGTTAATGGAGGAGAAGAGAGAAGAAGAGAAAGAAGGAAGGAGGGAGGGAAGGGGAGGAAAACCAGGGTGTGGATGAAGAGGATGAGACGGTCAAGGGGTGGGAGCTGGGGATGCGGGCATTGGGGTTAGGGGTGTTTCACGGGAGTGAGAGGGTGTTTCATTGAGCTTCCTTTCATCCTGATATCCAGATCAGCACGTCTCTCACCACAACCACTTGAGGCCTTGAAGGCCGGGGCAAGGCAAAAAACAGAAAGGGGTTTGCTGTTTGGGAGGACCAGAAAAACAGACTTTGGACGTAGGAAGAAGATGGAAGGAAATTCTATGGTGCAATTCAGAACCAGCGTGTAGCTGGTAATAAGACTGAATAGATATTTATAAGTGAAGGATACTGACAAGTCAGAGATGGACTGATAAAATTTAATCAAAATAAAAATTCAAAATTAATAAGCATTAAGAAAGTTTTTTTAAAAACAATTATATTAAAAAGGGGTAATTCATGGAGGTAGAGAAAAGTAGTGCTCACAAGACATTTAGTGACATACATATATCTTCCATGTTTGGAAACCTCTAGCACAGAGATTAATAACAGAAGAAGAAAATTAACATCAATTTTCAAATAAAGATAAAAGGATTATAACAAAATCTTTTCATTATACACTGCTGTGAGGCCTAAATGTGTAATATTTCCCAACCATGTAATTCCTTCATAAGTCATTTCTTCTTATTTCTAAATTCTATTTTAAATATGCTTTTCTTTTCTGAAATTGGTTTTACAGAATGAGAGGGATGGCATTTATAACAGGACTAACAAATTTACCCAATAACAAAATATGAACAGCTTGTATCTGTCAATAATGTGGCAAAAAGAAAAAAAAACTTGCCAATGAATTTTTTTAACTCAGTATTTTGTTTTCCCTACCATGCATATTTCACAAGAATGTGTTACCCTTCAGTTTATTGCTATAATATTGCTGAATACTCATGACATACATACAGGCCTGACATAACATGTGCAATATTACAAAAAAGTATCAAAAACCAATGTTGATTTTATGAAAAAATGAAGTCTTTGAACAGAAATGAAGATCTGCAGATACAAAAATAATGAACATTTAGAAGGTGAATTTGAAACAGCTTCAGTTGTAAAGTCAAGGTGGTCAGGGGACTTGATTTTAAATTCAGCCCCCTTCTTTAACTGTTTTGCATTGAAGAATTTATTTAATCTTTCTGAGTGTGAGTTGTTTAAATGGTGCTAATAAAACATACTTACGTAATTTCATTGAAAATGAAACGAGAAAATATAGGTAATTTGCACAGTTTTGGGTACTCAATGAATACTTCTCATTTCTCTTTTTTAACTTTTTTTTTTTCTTTTGAGGAGGTTAGGTAACATAGAAAATGTCTCCCTTGATGCAAAGGGAATCTATAAATGTTTAGCTCTCTCCACCCTTCCTTGCCATTTTTGCAGATTACAGTTAAGAAAGAAATCATAGATGTTTGAAATAAAAGGCAAGTTAAAAGGAGTTCTGGTCTACTTTTCTATCTGGGGGTAGTTAAGGCACTATAGCGTCCCCCCTTCTAAGAAGAGTTCTTAGATCTCCTAGAGTTACATGGCTTTTCTCAAGAGCTCTGGCAAGAGAAGAATGAGAACCTTATGACCTGCCTCCCTGAGTAGTACCGCCTACTGCATCACATGCAAATACAGTTCCTTCTTGAATAATTAAAGCACAAACACACTAGCAAACCTAGAAAGTGACATTTACTATTACATGAATATTTCAATTTTTAATAATTGTTATATTTAAATAAACAGATCTGTATTTTTCTCATTAACCATTTCTTTGAAGCAAATGAGCTTTTAGTCTATGTTTATGGAAAGTATGTATTTATGCCCTAACCACCTACATGGTGTAGTTAATACTTGAATAAATATCAAGCGATTTTTTTTTAAAAGTTATAACCATTATCAAGCCACCAATGTGTTATAGGTGATATTTTTATGAGTCTGAAGCATCTTTTGCAGACTCAACCAGCAACTGGCTTTAACACACAAATGCATTCGGAATCCTAATCTGCCTGCCTCCTGTTAGATGGATATTGTCTTCTGTTCTCTTGCGCTCTACCTGTTACTGCAAAGGAAATCGACCATCTCAGGAACCCAAAGAGCATGTCTGATCGCTACAGGATCCGGATCCTCAGTTTAACAAACTGTTACTCACTGAGACTTTCTGACAGGAAAAACTCAACCACAACCTGCACATGTGTGGTTGAATCAGTTCATTTGGCTAAAGGAAGAACAACATGCTCAACCTTTTCCATTTTAATAGGAATTGGTATTGCACTGATCTTTGACAAGCTCAGGATAACAATATACTTCTACCATGTGTTCCTGCTAGATACTTCACGCACACGGCAGAGTGAATGTTCAAATTTTGGCCTTGGCGAGAACATGAGTAAATTTAGCTTAAAACAACAATAAAATTTTGTATTTTTTAACTAATGTCTGCTTTTTACTTACTGAGTTGCCTTTAGTACATCACTGTTGTTTTGATACTTTCTTTTCATTATGGACACTATTTTAAAGTCAACTATTTTGCTATTTGGTTACTAAATATATTGTTTTACACATATAACCTGCTTTGTTGTTTTAGGATACTGTTACTTCATTCTGTTTTCTCCCTTTGTGATAATTAGATTTAAAACAAACTCAGGAACAAAAGAAAAAAGTACACGAGGATTTATTAAATACGGGTTTTATACAGCCCTCACCTTTTCTTGACATTTGTTCCAGCCTCCATTTTACGTTACGTTTCCATGTAAGAACAGTACACAAAATTCACAGGTTTTTTTTTTTCCTTTTTCTGTTACTTCTAGACAAAGGTCCATTTCCACTGCAGTCAGCAGTGTTGGCATCCTTCCCTGAAACAGGGTCTGAGAAGTTTCTGAGTATAAAGGAAATTAAATTTCATAGCTTTTCTCTTTTAAATTAAGAATGTGCTTGATAATCATCCATGAAAACTCTCTTGGTATTAATTCACATTTGCATTTGCATCCCATAATAATATCAAATAACAATAATAAATAACAATAAATTCTACCAGGACCAATTCTGGTCAAGATGGAGAACTACCATGGACTGACTGACTCCTTTCCCAGCCAAATCCCAGAGCTATTACAGATAATATTGAGTCTTTGGAGTTTTCAGAATGTTACTTAGTGAATAAAACTAAAACCGTAACAATAAAAATAACCACAATCAAGAAACCCTGGGGAGCAGGAAGAAGTTGTCCTAATATGGATGGGAAAGTTATCTAAAGTGGAAGGGTCAGAAGCCACTCTTTTGAGGATGGATTGGGAATGGCTCTCTAACTGGCCCTTTTTCTCTGCCAGAATTCCCTGGTTAAAATATCATGTGCCCAGTCATCATGGTATGACAAAAAAGCACCACCTCCTGCTCAGTATCATTCAGAAATAGCAGGGCAGTACCATGGCAGCTCTGGAGCTCCAGCAGCCACCTGAGGGCTTGGCCTTTTTTTTTTTTTTTAACTTAATTGAGGTATAGTCAGTTTACAATGTTGTGTCAATTTCTGGTGTACAACACAATTCTTCAGTCATACGTGAATATACATATATGGTGGCTTGGACATCACACAACTTTGAGAGGGAACCAGGAGCTCAGGCCAGGCTGATCTGTAAGTTTTATCTCCTACATAAGACCTGTCTGTCAAGGCTCGGAGAGATGACTTTTATCTAATGTGTAAAAACCAATATGGAGAGTCAAGGAAAATGATGAAATAGAAATCTGTTCTAAATCAAAGAACAAGATGAATCTCCAGAAACCAATCTTAATAAAAAGGAGATAAGTGATTTACTGGATAGAGAATTCAAAATAATGGTCATAAGGATGCTCACTGAGGTCAAGAAACCAAAGCATGAATAAAATCAGAATTTAAAGAGATAGAAAACCTAAGTACCAAACAGCAATCAAAGAGCTAAAGAACACAATACCTAAACTAAAAAAAAATCAGTACAGGGTTTCAACAAGTGAAAAAAGGGTCAGAGAACATGAAGCCTGGGCAGTGGAATTTATACAATCAGAGGAGCAAAGAGAAGAAAGAATTAAAAAAAGAGTGACGATAGGTTAAGGGAATTATGGGACACCACTGAGTATAACAATACATAATGATGGGGATCCCAAAAGAGAGAGAAAGGGGCAGAAAAATTATTTAAATAAATAATGACAGAAAGCTTCCCTGAACTTGGGGAAAAAATAAACATAAAGCTCAGGAAGTCTAGAGAGTTTGAAATAAGAAGAATCTAAAGACATCCACACAGAGACATACTTAATTATGTTGCCAAAAGTTAAAGACAAGAAAAGAATTTTAAAAGCAGCAAGAAAAAAGCAATTTGTTACATACAAGAGGAACCCCTTAAGACTATCAGTATATTTTCCAGCAGACACATTGCAGACCAGAAAGCGATGGAATGATATATTTAAAGCAACAAAAGTGGGGAAAACCCCCCTGCCAATCAAGGGTTCCCTACCCAGCAAAGTTGTCCTTCCGAAATAAAAGAGAAATTAAGAATTTCCACAAAAAACAAAAGCGTAAACAGTTCATTTCTATTAGACCAGCTTTAAAAGAAATGTTAGAAGTTCTTCAAGCAGAAATGAAAGGATGCTAATTAGCAACAGGATATTAAAGTGTAAAATTAAATGGTAAAACTAAACATACAGTTAAACCCTATACAATGAGATTTATAATGTTGGTGGGTAAATCACTTATAACTCTAGTATAAATAATAAAAGGCGAAAGTATTAAATATAACTGTAATAATTTGTTAACAGATACACAATATAAAAAGATGTAGAGAATGACATCAAAAACATAAAATTTGGGGAAAGGGAAGATTAAAAACGTAGAGCCTTACTATGCATTTAATGTTAAGTTGTTATAACCTTAAAATAGACTGTTATAAGATGTTTTATGTAACCCCCTTGGTAGCCACAGAGGAAAAACCTAAAGTAGATACATTAAAGATAAAGAGAAAGGAATCAAAGCACCCAATTATAGAAAATCATCAAAACATAGAGGAAGATAAGAGAGGAAGGAAGGAACTAAGAAACAGCAATAAAACAATGAACAAAATGGCAATAGTAACTCACTACCTACTAATAATTACTTTAAATGTAAATTCTCAATCAAAGGCATAGGGTGGCCGAATGGATTAAAAAAAAAAAACAGCTATGTGCTGCCTATAAAAGACTCACCTCAGCTTAAGGACAAAGATAGGCTGAAGATGAAGGGATGAAAAAGATATTCTATGAAATTAGAAACCAAAAGAAAATAGGGGAGACTATACCCCCTATATCAGACAAAACAGATTTCAAGCCAAACTGTAACCAGAGACAAAGGTTATTAAATAAGGTCAAAAGGGGTCAATCCATCAAAAGGATGTAACTTTTTGCAAATATTTATATATCTAACATAGGGGCACCTAAACACATAAAGCAAATATTAACAGATATGAAGAGAGAAACAGACAGAAATACAATAATAGCAGAGGACTTCATTACCCCACTCTCAAAAATGGATAAGATTATCCAGATAGAAAATCAATAGGGAAACATTAGAAATACACGACATGTTAGACCAGACTGACTTAACAGATATATACACAATTTTCATCCAACAGCAGAATACACATTCCTCTCAAATGCACATTCTGCAAGATAGGTCATGTGTTAGGCCACAAAACAAGTCTTAATAAATTTAGGAAGACTGAAATCGTATCAAGCATCTTTTCTGACCACAATTATATGAAACTTAAGCTCAATTATAAGAAGAAAACTAGAAAATATACAAATACATGGAGATTACACAACATGCTTCCAGACAACCAGTGGGTCAAAGAAGAAATCAAAGAAGAAGTCAAAAATATCTTGAGACAAATGAAAACAGAAACACAACATAACAAAACTTATGAAATGTACCAAAAGTGGTTCTAAAAGGGAAGTTTACAGCCATAGATGCCTACATTAAGGAAAGAAAAATCTCAAATAAACAACCTGACTTTACAACTCAAAGGACTAGAAAAAGAAGAACAACGTTAGTAGGAGGCAGGAAATAAAGATCAAAGTAGAAATAAATGAAATACAAACTAAAAACACAACAGAAAAAAACCAATGAAACTAAAAACTAGTTCTTTGAAAAGATAAGCTAATTGACAAATCTTCAGATAGAACTTCCAAGAAAAAAGGAGACATATAAAATCAGAAACAAAAGAGGAGACAATACAACTGGTAATGCCAATATACTAAGAATCATAATAGACTACTATGAACAATTATATGCCAAAAAATTAGATAACTTGGGAGGCAAACAAATTCCCAGAAACATATGGCCTACTAAGACTGGATCATGAAGAAACAGAAAATATGAGCAGACTAATTACTAGTAAGGAGATCAAATCAATAATCAAAAATCTCTTAACAAAGAAAAGTACAAGACCAGATGGCTTGAATGTTAGATTCTACCAAACATTTAAAGAAGAATTAATGCCAAACCTTCTCAAACTCTTCCAAAAAATAGAAAAGGAGGAAATAGTTCCAAAGTCATTTTATGAGGCCAGCATAACCCTGACACCAAAGACAAACAAGGACACTACAAGAAAAGAAAATTACAGACCAATATCTCAGATGAGCAAAGATGCAAAAATTCTCAACAAAATATTAGCAAACTTAATTCAACAATACATTATTAAGATCATACAAAATTGATCAAGCAAGATTTATTTCAGGCATGCACACAAATCAATGTGAAACACCATATTAATAAAATGAAGGATGAAAATCATATGAAAATCTCAATAGATACAGAAAGGCATTTGACAAAATTCAACATCCTTTAACAATAAAAACTCTTAAAAAACTGAGTGTAGAAGGAATGTACCTCAACATAATAAAGGCCATATATTATACGCCCATAGCTAACATAATAATATACAGTGAAAGGCTGAAAGCATTTCCTCTAAGATGAGGAACAAGACAAGAATGCCAACTCTCACCACCTTTATTCAAAATAGCACTGGAAATCCTAACCAGCATATTAAGCAAGAAAAAAAAAATTAAAAGGCATCCAAATGGGAAAGGAAAAATTAAAACTGTCTCCATTTTCAGATGATACATTATATAAAAAAAAATTGAGTCCAGCAAAAAAAAAAAAAAAAAAGCTAAAACTAATAAAGTAAATCAGTAAAGTTGCAGGATACAAAATCAATATACAAAAATCAGTTCACTTTCTGTATACTAACACTGAACTATTGGAAAGAGACATTAAGAAAACAATTACATGTAGAAGAGCAGCAAAAATAATAAAATACTTAGCAATAAATTTAACCAAGGAGGTGAAAGATCTGTACACTTAAAATGATAATATGTTAATAAAAAACTGAAGACATAAATAAATGGAATGACATTCCATGCTCATGGATTGGAAGAATTGATGTTGTTAAATGTTAAATGTGATATCTATCAAAATTCCAATGGCATTTTTCACATAAATAGAGCACAAACAATTCTAAAATTTGCATAGAACCAAAAAAGACCCCAAATAGCAATCCTGAAAAAAATAAAACAAAGCTGGAGGTATCAGGCTCCCTGATTTCAAACTATATTACAAAGCTGCAATAACCAAAACAACAGGGTACTGGCATAAAAACAGACACATAGCTCAACAGAAAAGAACAGGGAGCCCCCAAATAAATCCATGCATATGTGATCAATTGTTTTTCAACAAAGGCACCAAAATTATGCAATGAGGAGAGGATAAACAGCATTAGGGAAACTAGATATCCCTGCAAAGGAATCTGACTGAAACTCTATCTTACAGCAGACACAAAATTCAACTCAAAATGGATTAAAGTTTTCATTGTAAAGCCAGCAAACACTAAACTACTAGAAAAAAAAAATAGGGAAAAAGCTTCTTGACGTTGATCTTGGCAATGATCTTTTGGATTTAACACCAAAACCAAGGCAACAAAAGCAAAAATTTAAAAAGTGGAACTACGTCAAACCAAAAATGTTTCTGCATAACAAAAGAAAGAATCAGCAAATGAAAATGCAACCTAAGGGATTGGAGGAAATCCTTGAAAACTACATATCTTATTTGTAACTTCCAAAATATACAAGGAACACAATATGCAATAGCAGAAAATAAATAATCCAAATAAAAAAATAGACACAGGGATTGAACAGACAGTTTTTCAAAGAAGACTTACAATTGGCCAACAGGGATGTGAAAAGGTGCTCAGCATCACTAACCCTCGGGGAAGTGCCAATCAAAACCACAGTGAGAGATCACTTGGCACTTGTTAGGATGGCTTTTATCAAAAAAACAAGAGACAACAAATGCTGGGAGGGTGTGGAGAGAATGGAGTCCTTGTACACTGTACTGGGAATGTAAACTGGTACAGACACTATGGAAAACAATATTTCTATTCGAGTACTGAGATCACTGCTCAAGAATAAAAACCAGAACTACCATGTGACACTGCAATTCCAGTTTTCAATATATATCCAAAAGAAACAAGATCACTACCTCAAAGAGATATTTGTACTCCTATATTCACAAAAGCATTATTCAGAATAGCCCAAACATGAAAATAACCTAAGTATACAGCAATGAATACAACAATAAAGAAAATATGATATATACATACGATGGAATATTTTTCAGCCTTAAAAAAGAAGAAAATCCTGCCATTTGCAACACCACAGATGAACGAGGAAGACATTATGCTAAGTAAAATAAGTTAGACAGAGAAAAACAAATATTACACAGTACCATTTATATGTGGAATAAAAAAGTCAAAGTCACAGAAATAAAAAGTAGAACGGTTGTTATCAGGGGCCAGGGGGTGTGAGAAACAGAGAGGTTGGTAAAAGCATACAAACACTCAGGTATAAGATGAAAAAGGTCTGAGGATCTAATGTATAACATCATGACCACAGCTGATAATACTGCATTGTATAATTGAAATTTGCTAAGAAGAGTAGAACTTAAGAATTCTTAGAAAATAAGAAAAGAAAGCTAAATATGTGAGGTGGTGGATGGGTTAATTAATTGATGGGGGAAACCCTTTCACAATATATATGTATATCAAATCCCCATATTGTGTACTTTAAATATATTAAATTTTAATTTCTCAACTATATAAAGCTGAAAAAAAGATATATGGATGGCAAATAAACACATAAAGGAGTGTCCAAGATCCTTTAGTCGTTAGGGAAATACAAATTAAAACCGCAATGAGATTCCAGTTCAGCTCCACTAGAATGGCTAAAATTACCAAGACTGACTGTACCAGATATTGGTGGGACATAAAAGAATTGGAACTCTCATGGACATGTAAAATGTTACAGTCACTTTGGAAAACAATTTGGCAAATTCTTAAAATGTTCAAATTAGACTTACCATACGACCCAGCAACTCCATCAGTAACTATTTACCCAAGAAAAGTGAGAATATATATCTACACAATGATTTGTGTAGATACACACACACACACACACAAATAAATGTGTGTGTGTATATATATATATATATATATACACACACACATATATATATAGCAGCTTTATTTGTAATGGCAAAGACTGAAAACAATTCAAATATTCATCAATGAATACATAATTTTAAAAAGTATATCTATGATGCAATATTACTTAACCATAAAAAGGAAATAATGACTGATGTACACAGAATGAGTGAGTCTCAAAAGCCTTATCCTAACTGAAAGAACCAGACATAAACACTCAATACCCTGTGATTCCATTTATATGAAGTTCTAGGAAGGCAAGCCTATAGTCACAAAACCAAGTGAGTCACTGTCAGGGGCCAGCTTGGACTAGAGTGTCATGAGAACACTTTTGGGGGTAATAGAACTATTCTTTATTATTGTTGTACATATTTGCCAAAACTCAAAACTCACACAGCTGACCATTTAAAAGTGGTGAATTTTATTTCATATAAATGATACCACACTAGAGTTGATTAGCAACCCTCCATGTGGAATGACTAACAAAACCAAAAATTGACTCTTCAAAAAGATTTATAAGACAAACAAACCCCTGGCAAGACTGGTCAAAAAGAAGAGAGAGAAAATACAAATTAACCACAGGAAATGAAACACAGGTAACTCCTATTATGGACTAACACAGAGATTAAGCACAAAATAGATGAATGAATATTACAAACAAGTATAATAAGTCAATGACTTGGACACCTGAATGGAATAGATCCATTCTGGAAAAATAAAACAGAAAAATGAGAAATGGAAAATATGATGAGATCAGTAATGATTTAAGAA
Source organism: Vicugna pacos (assembly GCF_048564905.1). NCBI lineage: Eukaryota > Metazoa > Chordata > Mammalia > Artiodactyla > Camelidae > Vicugna > Vicugna pacos. The sequence goes on along the minus strand of NC_132998.1, from coordinate 19,889,146 downwards.
GTTGAAACGTATCTAAAACCTTACACCGCCATCCTCCTCCATGCCCCAATAAAAAACTGTTTCACACCCAAATCATTTTCAGGATTATTTTGTAAGTGTGTATTATCAAATACCTAATTTTAATAAAAACTCAGAAAACAAGAGAACTTCCATAACTCAATACAGAATAAATAGTATAGAATAGCTACCAAATGCTATGGCAAACACCACACTTAGTGTAGCAAATTTAAACCTTTATGTCTGGGGCAAGGATGGCTAATTTTCCACTTACGTTCAGCAGTATCATAGTCCTGGCTAATCAAATCAACCTTCTCTACATCAAAAATACACAGGTTGAACATTTGACAGAAAATGAGATGACTTTTACAATAAGAAAAAAATCAGGGAATTAACCTAACAAAGAATGCACTAAATCTTCATAGGGATATATTAAAAATCCTGTTAAAGGTGCAAAAGAATAAAGTTCCATGTTATAATCATACCTATGTATAAATACATACTTATGATATAAACAGCATAATGAACCAGTGGGAAATGATAGACTATGTATTAAGTAGAGAATGAAAAACTGACTCAATATATAGAATTGAATCCCTAATCCTACATAATCAAAAGAACCCAAAAGAATGTAAGAACTAAATGTATAAAACTATAAACTAATAGAAAAAATAAAATATCTTTGTGACTTCATTAAAAAACAGAATATCTTAAAGATCTTAAAATGCACAAATAATGAAGGGAAAAATTGTTGACTACATCAACAAAGGACAACACAGAATTAATAGGTAGATGGTAGACTTGAATTAAGAAAAAAGACTAGAAAAAGAGTTGATACATTCAACACATAAGTCAAGTCAGCCAGAAAAAGCCAGGAAAACCAATAACAAAATGGGTAAAGCATACAGACAGTCTCATAGAAAAGGAATTTTCAATAAGTAATAATTTCAATAATCAGAATAATACAAAACTACAGTACTAGATAATAATATATACCCACCAGATTACCAAAGTTTAGAAAGTTGTATAAAATAAAGTGTTAGGAGGGGTGGGAATTGGGAATGGAAACCTTTGTACACAAATACTTATAATGGAAATGGATAAAGCCATTTCTGAGACTAATCTGAAAAGACTTGGTCAAATTAAGAACAATATTCTAGAAGCTACAAACCCCATTCTTGGATATATACTTAAGAAATATGCTCATAGAAATTTATAAGGAAATACATAAGAGGAAGATCACTCCATGACTGTCTATAAAAGCTAAGAGTTCAAGGTACCTAGATTCTCCATCAGTAGAAAACTGGATACATTAAATGTGTTAACTAAATATACTAGGATAAAATACAGCAATCAAAGTATTAATTTTTTGTGTGATAACAATCCTCTTTTTTGGGAGGGTGGGGTAGGAGGAAGTAATTAGGTTTATTAATTTATTTTATTTTTAGAGGAGGTACTGGGGATTGAACCCAGGACCTTGTGCATGCTAAGCACAGCAATCAAAGTATTAAAATTGCATATAACAACCTAACACTGAGAAGAAAAGTTAGAGAACAAGACTTCTAGGACAATATCACAAAGCAAAATTAATCAAAACAATCAATTAGCAGACTGAAAGAATATATATTAAATATATTGAGTATTAAATACATAGATATACTAAGTTCCTATGGAGAAGGAAAGATGGCAGCAAAATAAATTAATAAAAAGAAAAATGGCAAAGATACTACACAAAATCTAGGAAACTAGGGCAAGGCCTTAGTATGTTCATATTGGCATTAAAACCAGTAAGAGCTAATATAAAATTTTCAGTAAAGTTGATCATATTGACAATAAATTAACAGTGACATGAAAAGAGTGACTAGGGCAAAGCAAGAGCAATGTTTTAACTGGGCAGACAGTAATAAGGATGCATAAAAGAGTCACACAAACGCCCTCAGGCGGAAGTAAAATCTCCTACAGCAAGTTCAGATACCTCATTCAGTCCCAAAGACAAATCATGGCTAAAGAGTTAAAAGCATAACTTCAATTAAAAAAAAAGGATACAGACCCCTTCAGAAAGGAAACTTTTCTGAGGAGTTTTGAAACAATTAGCTCATCAATTTTCAATGAGTGAAAGACATACTATTTATTGTCATCTTTCACAGGGAACTCAAAAACAGCCAGCAACGAAAGAGAATCCTGGAGTATTACACTTAAAGAAAGAACAAGTTCCTAGGGTTAAAAATATCAAGACCAAGTTGGTTCATCAAAATGACAGCCATGACAAACGAGGACATTACTGACTTAAAAATAACTGCAGAAAGCCAAATGTCCAAACGTTAATCATAGTTAAGATAAAGACATTTTGAAATTTCAGAGTAAATGTGACATCAGGAGCTCAATGATCGTCTCCATCGTGACAAATCTGATTCACGGCACATTTTTCTAAGAAAAAGTTAAAAAAAAGAAAGTAATCAAGAAGGCTTGAGCACATACCTTAATTCAAAAGAGATAGAATATCTTCAAAATGCCTTTTATTCCTGCCTGTTCTCACAATCAAACCATGCTCAAAGGACAAAGATCTCCTACCACTGAGAATATTCAAAAGAACTTGCCTTAGGAATCGGAAAGCAAATTAAAAAGGAAAATCAAAAAGAAAAGAAAACATAACAAAACAGTATCTTCCCAGATTCCCAAGATAACTACTACGCAGGGGCAACGTTAATTTAAGAAGCATAAATTACGCGTGATTTTTAAGTTCCATTACGGCCCAGATACACCCCAAGCAGGGCAGCACATAATAAAGAACATAACTGAACACAGTCAGGTGCCAAAATGCATTGGTTTTCCTTTGTTCTCAGTTGTCTGGAGAAAAATTTTCTGAGAAATTAAGGCCAGCAGTGCTTCCGTTCAGAAAAATGAAAAAAAAAAAAAAAAAGACACTGATCTTGCTCACTGTGAAGGAAACTGAAAGTGAGAGTCAAAACTAACTCCTTCCTGCTACTGCTAAAATCTTAGTTCTGATAATGGAAACCTCAACTGCTAGCGCAATTACATACACTGCTTGTATCCCAGTATCACACACGTTGGCATTCTAAAACTACATGGCATTAACGATAAAGGTTAATTATTGTCTTTTTATATGCGAGGAGAGAAACAGTTTTAAAATTAATCATGTTTTCCATAAATGTTCCTTTGGAACACAGACCTCACCAGGCAGCTGGGTCAGCTTTGGCTCACATCATCCTTATGTATTAAAAGCATCTATCAAGAGTACAGCGATAACCTGACCTCTACAAGAATTTTCAGTGCATGTGTTTAAGGAATTAATGAACTTAGTATCTCTTTCCTCCTAATTCAGTAGTCATGGTCCTGGGGAAGGGATATAACTTAAATAATCAAGAAAGAAACAGAAGATAGTTCTCACTGGGGTAGGCACAGGTGCTAGCAATTTCATCATTTTCCCTAACATATTGGACAGGGAAAATGCACCTTGGATGGTCTCATGGGATTTCAAGAATTCCCTTCCTTAATTATATCGGTCAAGTGTATCACACTTCACATATTCATTCAACAAACAGTCACTGGACACCCGCTATGGGTCATCGACGATGCTGGTAGCAAAACCAAACATGGTCCCTCTGTTCCTGGAGGTTCAGGTTTAGGGTAGGATACACACATCAATCAAATGTGTTCAAATAAGTCTGAAGTTAGAATGTGATAATGACGCCAGAGAAGCATGTGGAGATTTGAGAATATGACCTAATCAGAGTAGTCAGAAGAGTCTTTCCTGATGAAGGGATGATTAAATAGAGTCCTTAAGAGTTATCGCAGAAAAAAAAGGGGAAGGAAGGTTGTTTAGTCAGAAGACGCGGCATGTGCAAAGGTCCGTGGTAGCACAAACACCCGTGCAGCTGAAAATCAAAGCAGCTTTTTCCTCTGCCTTTCCTTTCTCTATTATTCAGTTTATCTCAGTTTTCCTTATTCTTTCCTAATCTCAGTTTCCCATTTCTCAATAATTCCAAAGATTTTAAAAAGTAGCTTAAGTACAAAAAAACAGAGAAATCTTAAGTGTCAAATGAGGAAATGTGCATCCAAATATTAATTAAGTTAAACATTCACTGAGTACCTACTATGCACAGTCCTTCCAATTAAGAAACACACGGTCACTACGACATTCACACATCCAGAGTCCAAGAATGTTCTCGCAATATGTAACTTTTAGTGCTCACACCCCCGGGATCACAACCATGTCCAAGACAGCACAAAATCCCAGGAGTCAAACGGTACCTCTTACTTGAACGTTTTTGGGAAGGGGAGCAAATTAAAATAAACTCTGAATGAATGTAGCAGAAGAGAATATAAAATTCCAATCTGTGTGTAGGGGGGGAGGGTATACATGAGTCTGGAGAACTATTTCAGGCAAGATTCCCAGGGATATTCGTGACTCTCCACTGACAGTATGTTCTGTGGAAAAGGACGAAAAGATCCTGTTGACATGTTGAGAGGGCAACAAAACATGTTGAAAAAAGAAGAAATAGCCTACCTGTGAGGTAGACCTATTCCCCACCCAATGTGCTCTCCCTGAGTAAATAATTTCAACTCCTACTTAACTGAGACCTGCACTCTCTCCACTTTCTTATTATCACCAACATTCACATGCTGGTCCCTCCCTCTTTTTGCAGAAAGAAGCCAGACAATGAAGGGGCTGAAGGGACAAGGCACAGGCAGCTTAAAAGACAGTGGAGACAACTCAGTTCTAAGTTCTAGGATGCCCCTTGTCAAGACACACATTATTTCCAGTGCTGGGATGCTATGAAATTTTCTGTTGTGAACCTTTCGATGACTTTTTTTTCCCTGACCTAACTGAGGTTTTTGTTCAATACAAATTAGAGACATGCCTGGAAAACACATCTTTATGTCCCTTATTATATTAACTACTTCCTCTCATTCCTTAAGCATACCAAAGTCTCTCCTGTTCACAACAAAACCACCCAAAATGACCAGCCAACCAAGTAATGTTTTACTGGGTTGAATGGTGTTCCCACAGGACTTCAGAATATGATCCTATTTGGAAATACGGTCTTTGCAGATGTAGACAGGATAGGCCATATTGGCTTAGGGTAGGCTCTAAATCCAATGACTGATGTCTTTATAAGAAAAATGAAAGGGGCATTTGGATACAGACAGAGAAACATACATGAAAGAAGGGCTGGAGTGATGTGTCCAGAAGGGTCGGAAGGCCAAGGATGGCCGGCAACCACTGGGAGTTGGAAAGGGCAAGGAAAGATTCTTCTCTAGAGATTTCAGTGGGAACATGACCCAGGAGACAACATGCTTTCAGGTATCTGACCTTCAGACCTGTGAGGAAATACACTCGTGTTGTTTTAAGCCACTCCACTTTTGCCACCCTGTTATGGCAGCTCTGGAAAATGAATACAACCTTCTTACTCCCACATCTAGGGTGGCCACCCATCTTGATTTGTGCCTGCTGTCCAGGAAAAATGATCACTGGTACCTCTCTCCATTCTCAAAAGTGTCCCCATTTGGATGATAAATTATGGTCACTTCCCTGGCCCTGTATATAGCTACTGATCTTTCTCCACTAAAGCCAAGAGTTGGCTTTCTTCAAAGAGATGAATTCTCTTGAGAAATTTCTTTATTATCCTTTAATTCTAGCAGTGAAAAATAATTAACAAATTTGAACCTATTCTTTGATTTTACTTTTATTCTAAAGATTAATCACTTTCCTCCATATTTTTGTTGTGAGAGCTTTAAGAATTCTACAGAAAAGTTTAAAATATAGCACAATAAACATCTGTTTACTCTTTAACTAGCTCGGGGTCGCAAATTATGGCCCAGGAGCCAAATCTGGTCTGCCCCATGCTTTTGTATTGCCCATCAACTAAGGATGAACACAAATTAAAAAAAATACAATTTCTTGACATGTGAAAGTGATATGAAATTCAAATTTCGGTATCCATTAAGTAAGAGTTATTGGAACATAGTCATGCTCATTTGTTTACATCTGTGGCTATTTTCATGTTAAAATGGAGAGTTGAGTAGTTGTATCAAAGATCATAAGACTTGTAAACCTTAAAGTATTTACTCTCTGGCTCTCTGTAGAAAAAGCATGTCAACTCTTCACTCAGATTCACCACTATAACCCCCAACACACACACACACATTTATTTTTTTCACACCTCTGGACGGTGGAATTCCCAAGCTATGGTGCCAGCAGGGATAGTGTCTAGTGAGAGCTCTCTTCCTGGCTTACAGATGGCCTCCTTCTCACTGTGTCCTCACATAACCTTTTTCTCTATGCACACACACACACACACACACACACACACACACAGAGAGAGAGAGAGAGAGAGAGAGAGAGAGAGAGAGAGAGAGAGTTCTCTGGTGTCTCTTACTTCTCTTTTAAAAGACATCGGTGCTATCAGATTAGGGCCCTACCCTTATGACTTCATTTAACCTAATTACCTCCATAAAGGTGCTATCTCCAAATACAGTCACATCAAAGGTTACAGTTTCAATCGAAGGTAAGGTTTCAATGTTTCTGGAAGGTACACAGTTCAATCCATAACATAAACATACACACACACCACCCCCAACAACCTCTGTCGCACCAAAGAAAAATAATAGTTCTATAATATAATCTAATACACTGTCCATACTCAAATATCCCCAATTGTCTCAAAGCTGATTGTTCAAAGAAGACTTAAAAAGGCATTTATCATTCTTTCCACATTTATTGTCTACTCTCTTCATATATAAGGATGAATAAGAAGCCAACATTGCTCTGAGTTAGTAAGAGTGAAAGATAAAAAGAAATACAGTAGAGGGAGACCAGAAGTCAAGTTATAGTTAAATAATGATGTGCACTGATAATCTCTTGACAACTGTAACTAGGCTTTAAGCATTTCCTTACGTATTATATAATTAATATTTCATATTCTTAATTAAGTGATTAGCCTTGATAACTAAAATATAAACAAAAACTTAGAAAGTATCCATTGTTATTCTTCATCACAAACATTCTTTACCATTATTTTAAATTATTTATCAGTTACCAGGATGGTACCAGGTGCCTCTGGCTCATTCTTACCAAATAGCCCATGTGTTTCCAGATACTCCTTTTTTGGATATAGCCTTATTTATTCCTCTTCACACCCCTCAGTGTTTTCTCCATCTTCGCATTGTTCAGACTTGCGATGTGATTGATGCCTTTCTACTTTTCTCCTTATACACAGTCTCTCTATGACCAATTATCCTGTCCACTTATGACAGACCCATTGTCTCAAGTGAGGATTTTGTCAGCCTCCCACTCAGAACCCTTTAACAGCATCCCACTACCTTCCCAGCAAAGTTCAGTTCTCTTTTGTCTCACATTCCAGGCACTCTGTAATCAATTTGTGCAACTACATTCTTACATAATCTTTGTAGTCTCCACTCTCTCTTAAACAAAATGTGCTTCTGTATGAAACTTGGGCTCTTCTGCTCATCTGAGGACACTTCACCTACTCAAGAGCACCCCTCTGGCAATCTTCCTTCTTTCTCCTGCATTACGTTTCCTCCCTACTGGAACATGCCTATAAACCAACAAACTCGCAACTTACTTGGCTCCACCTCCTCCTTTCCCCCTTTAAAAAAAAAAAAAGGCAACTCAAAAGACCTGACTACTCATTGTTATTCTTTTATTCTTCTAATTGGGTTTTTGATTGCACCACCCTATCTCAAGGTCAACCAACAACCTCCACATTTTAAATGTAATAGCCAATTCTTAGTCCTTCCATTACTTGGCTTATCAGCAACATCCGACACAGCTTGATAACTCCCTCCTCCCTGAAATCAGCTTTTCCCCCCACTTGGTCTGCATGACACAGCACTTCCTAGGCTGTTCCTTCTCCTTGACTGGATCCATCTCATACAAAGTGCCACAGGGACATCCTTGGATTTGATCTTGTCTTTCAGTTTCTTTGCTGATTCCACCCAGTTTCATGGCTTTAAACACCATGTACCCATTGCTGACTTCCAGGTTCATACCCCCAGCCTGGACAGCTTTCCTGAACTCCTTTCCATACTAATGCAGTAATATATAGGCTACTCAAATTTATGTATGCACAAGTGAGCTCCTCATCCTTCCCCAAACCAATTCAGTCCACAGTCTGTGCATTTCAGCTCCTGTACACCAACCCCCTCTACCTCTCTGACCTCTCCCCTCACTTACTGTCAGTCTTACTGGCCTCCTCGGTGTGCTTCTAACACACCAAGTGCTACTTAGAGCCTTGGCACGTTCTCTCTCCTCCACTAGGAATGCTCTTCCCCCCAGACATACTCAGGGCCTCAATTCTTTCAGACTTTATCTTCAATCATTACCTTCAGAGTGAGGCCTCCCTGAACACAATTTAAAATTCAATCTCCTCCTCACTGCAGTCCTATGATTCCTTCCTTGTTTTATTTATCTCTACAGCATTTATTGCCTTCTAAAATATTACATAGTTTCTTTATGTTGCTTATCATCTGTCTTCCAGGAGAATTTAAACTCCAAGAAGGCAGCAAGTTTTGTTTTGTTCCCAAGGAATCCCCAGTGGCTAAAACACTATTTGACATACAGTAGGCGCTCTTTACCTGCAAGGACCTTATCTACTTAATTTTGTTGTGCTCCAATGGTACTATATATACAGTGTATACTAACTAATTATATTTGAGTAGAATTAAATTATTCACTAAAGTGAAAATACTAGATGAAAAGTATTTTAATAATATTTAGCTCACATAGCTTACATCATGAGATGCTATGCTCTGAGCCACTTCACTACACTGGCTTTTTATTTTTTCTTCAAAAAACAAAACCCAAGAACAAAAAACAGCTTTACTGAGGTAAAAATGACAAATAAAATTTGTGTCTATTTAAGGAGTATAACTTGATATTTTGATCCTCACATACACTGTAAAATAAGCCCCACAATCAAGCTAATTAATGTATCTATCACTTTACATAGTTACCATTGTCTTTTCCCTGGCTTTCCTACATAAAAATTATTTGACTAATTAGAACTCTTCCCTGATTAAAAAGAATTTTTTCCACATCTTAAACCTCTAAAACAAAGAATTTAATTCAAATAAAATAATTCTGTATGAAACATTAATATCTCGATGTAAATTTTACAGTTAGTCCTAAATAAGGAAGTTTCCATTTAATCTGACACCATCTTTAAACTGAGCAATAATTGTGAATATCAGATAGCTGACTTTGAGGTGCAATAAACCATGATTCAGGAGAAAGAAATATTCAATTATTTTTACCATACTTTATATTTACCTACGAAATAGGATGGGTGATGAATGCACATGTGCACAGAGTTTTAGAAAGAGTTAAAGAAAAACTTTTTAGTTATAACCAGACAGGAAGTTTCTAGACATTAGCAGATTATGAAAACTTTACTGTGAAAGAATATAAACTGTATATGTGGTAAATATTTTTCTTGGCTAATGTTTAAGTAAAATGCCACTACTTAAAAAAACCCTTGGTATTTCAATATTAAAAAAAGATAATTATGATTATGGATAATTACATTACAGATGATAAAATAATATTGAAATCTTTGTATCTTGTTTTATACTAAGGTGAACAAAGGTACCGTGTGAAATAAAAATAATCGAGATGAGCTGATATCTTTAACAATATACTACATTTTACCTTTTTTGTTTTTCAGGAATGTTTACCCATATGTCTGAAGTTTCTCTATTATATACAATTAACATAGTAATTTAAAAAAATTTGTCAACCCACAGCCATAATAAGGAATGAAATAATGACATCTGCAGCAACATGGATGGACCTAGAGATTATCATACTAAGTGAAGTTAAGTCAGACAGAGAAAGTCAAATATCATATCATTTACATGTGGAATCTAAAAAAAAAGATACAAATGAGCTTATTTACAAACAGAAATAGTCTCACAGACATTTTAGAAAACAAATTTATGGTTACCAAAAGGAAAAGGGGTGGTGAGGGATAAATTAGAAGTTTGGGGTTAACATATATAAAATAGATAAACAACAAGGGCCTACTAAACAGCAGAGGGAACTATATTCAATACCTTGTAATAACCTATATATATATAAACTGAATCACTTTGCTGTATACCTGAAACACTGTAAATCAACTATACTTCAATTGAAAAAATGTGTCATTATAATAAAATTTATTTATTCAAAGAGAATTCTTCACACATGTATAGATATTCTGTGATGATGATCAGATGTGAAAAGGTCCACAGCACATTGTTTCTCATTTCTCAAAGCTATAATATTAAATTTCAAATAATTTTTCCTAAACCAGACTTGGCACATTGATACACTTACTAGCTCTGAATAATATTACTTTAATCAGTTTTGTTACTTAAGAGTATAGCTGTCAAATATTAGCAAACCGATCCCTGGTAAAAAGGACTCCTGTCTGGTCTGTTCTCATAAAGGGGAACACACCTTCTTACATTCCTCATCATCCAAGACACATTTCATGATGCTCCCACCACACCATGTTTAAAATTGAACCCTTCCAATACTCACAGAGTATATGTATATATACATATTTTTTAACTTTTTTTTCTGTATGTGAATTCCTGTATGTGGAATTAGTCATATTCCACGTGTGTTTATGTATACGACAAGAGGCTGTGGATTTCTACATGTTAATGATCTCCCAGGAAATCTAGAACATTGTTCTAAACAATGTACATGCTTAACCAATTCCTTTGACTGGTTAATGGCTTACACCATGGAAAGAGGCAAATTAGGATAAGGTTAGCTGGTGGTAGAGAGAACAGTACCAGAAGTATCATTGTACTTCTTTATCTCTATCCTGATGAGAACTGGGGTGCAAACCTGAAAACTGAACCAAACAGTACAGCCGAACCCATCGTGGATCCTTCTTTCATTTAACAAAGCACTCCGGTCAATGATCATTTATCAACATAGTACAGTGGAGCAGTTGAGAGCTCGGGGGTAAAGTCCAGGCCCTGGATCCCAGATCACTGCTCTAAGACCTCAGGCTAAAATACTTCTCTAAGCTCCAGCTTCCTTACCTGCAAAATTAGCATAGTAATCAAACCAACGAGGGTAAAGGTATTGTGAGGATTAAAGAAAGTCATCTGTGGAAAGCATTCTGGCACACAGACGCAACAGACCTTAGCTATCATTAGAATGCCTACCATATGCCAGGTAATGTGCCAAAAGCTAGGGGACAGATAAAGGAAACCTGCTTCCTGCCCTCATTAGATGGTATAACTAATCAGCAAGCCTAAATAACATCGAACTAAGAACTTTAGTGTTTTGCATAAAATTTTTTTGCAAAGATTAGTTCAAATACAGAAAATCACAAGCGTGAGGGAAGATTAAGGGTGATACTGAAATGCAAAAAGAAAAAAATTAAATTAAATTAAAAAACATAATTAACCAATTTTGGTTTTATGCATAGAGTTTCTAATTGGGATATTATTGCCTATAGCAATGGGACTGCATATATAAAAGCTGCAAAAGGGGTAATTTTCGAGAGTAAGAATTGAGTTTTGTGTACAGTCTCTGACGTTTGCCTTGGGAGATTAGCTTGTTCTCGGGTGCATGCATGTCCCTTTTTCTGTTCCTGGAAAATGATGATCTTCAGTTACTAATAACAGCTTGGAGAATCTTTCTGAAGAGAAGATTCCTCTTAGTTCAAACAAGCCACTATAATGAAAGGGCGCTCTCTTGTGCCCTGCTGTCGCATTTCCCCCAGTTCAGGAGGCTTTGGGGTGTCTAAGCCTTCAGGAATGTGCCCCAGCACCCCCTGCACAGAAGAGTCATGGAGCGTCTAGCACCTCTAACTGCCTGTACACGAGGAAACCGTTTTCAAGTGATATGCATCACCCTCAAAATATTCTCCAAAGGGTGTTAAAGCAGGGCATAAGGATTATATTTTTGGATCTTATTTTAATTTGGCAATTCACAATTCTGATTTGGCCATCAGGCAGCTTGTAAGAGTCAAAATATCTCCATAAGTAACCCTGACCGAGCATATCAGAAATGCCAGTAACCCTTGTAAGTGTGTTTTAAACATTCTACCAAAGGGAAAAGGAAAATTAATTTAAAGTTAAATTACTATATCATAATTAGAATGCATTTGATGTGCCAAAAGACTAATTCAAGTAAGAACTAAAGTAATGTTGAAATCAGGTTTTCAGTAAGATAAAGCCACTTAATCTAAATACACAATAAATATGATTAATAACTTATATGTTACTATCTATAAATGTCTTTATATTTTATTTTTATTATAAATAAATAAGCTAGACATTATCAGGGGCTAAGGGAAAGGGGTAATGGGGAGTTAAAGCTTAATGGGTATTTATTTTCTGTTTGGGGTGATGAAAAGTTCTGGCAACAGATAGTGGTGACAGTTGTACAACACGTGAATGTAATTAATGCCACTGAAGTGCACATTTAAAATTGGTAAAAATGGCAAATTTTGTTACATATATTTCATCACAATAAAAATAGATTTAAAAGAGGCAAAATTGGAAAAACTACAAATAAAAATAGTTTACAAATCTCTTGGCACCTCAACATCTGTTCTGTCTCCCTCAAAGTAAATTTTAACCTGTTTATGAGGTGAAATTAGCACATCCATATCCCTTTTTTAAAACATAAAACATGAAAAGCATAAAGATGTGGGAAGAGAATTAACCCTCCACCAAATATGTTATCATTTTCATTTCTCCACTAAAGCAATAATAATTCTATTTTTGGTGAAGGCATTTATACTTGAGGCTCCAAAATTATTTGTATTGAATATAGTTTAACAAGGCAAATAACAAAAACAAAACAGAATGAAAAAGTGTTATGTAAAAATGACTTTCATTCTCTTCTGAATATATAAATAACATAAACTATTAAACAAATATAAATGATGTTTATACAAAATATCCTATAATTTTTGATTGTCGGAAAACCTAAAACATTCTTGAAAACAACAATTTTAAACTTATTAAAATGAATACCTTTACCACATATTCTAGCATAAGAGATATCCAGGGTTTTCTTAATGTAAGTTATGTGGGAAGCTGAATTAGTCACTCAGCAGGTTGAAAGCCCTTCACATTTTCCTGACTCCACATAGATACTAGTTATAAGTACATGTTTCTTTGCTCGTCTATGTTAATACAGTGCAGTAAATCTGCCAAGGACTGTTCCTTCTCAAACATTCTTCAACATTTATTAATATCACCATCTATATTAGGGAATATGGTATGTAATATACCACATGAATGAATAGGTCAGCTGTCCTATGTATACAGATATATTATTTGTATTTATAATATTAACCTAAAACAAATCAGAGAATAATAAGATGAGCTGAAAAAATCTTTCAACTTCTGTCATTTCTCTTTTACCACTGAATGTCATTCTTTAAAAATAAGCAGCTGTAGTAACACATCTCAATGACTGCATTTAGGTACATAAGCTGAGCATATACAATGACAGTACATTGATAGTTTTCATCTGTATAATTTTTAATAAAATAAAGAATTATTTTTCAATGGGACGTAAAGAAATAGTCAAAAGCCTACAAGTTACGGTTCAGAAATTGTATCACTTTTTATGGATTAACCATTTTTACATACATTATTTAAGGTTTTACAATTAAAAAGCCACACAAGTATCTAATAATACTAGTTCCCTATATCACGTCTCACCCATTTCTGACATCACTGTCACTTTATTTTCAGTTGGTATTTACTGCTATATCTGTCTGTACTTGATACTTTTTGATAAAAAGTTTTTAGCAATTCCTATTAATTATCTCATTTAAAGATAGGGATTTAGCTCCTGTTACTGTTCCTTATCATCACCCACACAAGCACCTGGTTCATATTCCTATTCCCCAATACTGTTACAGTGATCCCCCTTATCCACGGGGGATACGTTCTGAGACCCCCAATGGATGCCTGAAACCATGGATAGTATCAAGTCCAACATATACTGTGGTTTTTTCCTATACAAATATACCTATGATAAAGTTTAATTTATCAATTAGAAACAGTAATAGATTAACAATAACTAATAATAAAATAGAACAATCATAACAATATACTATAATAAAAGTTATGTGAATGTGGTCTCTCTCAAAAATATCTCACTGGACAAATTAAATGCCTTTTCACCTTTTTAAAAAATTTTGATTTTTATGTAAGTGTAGTTGAGTTACAACCCTAGTTTCAGGTGTGCAGCAAAGCAATTCAGTTATACACATACATACGTATTTTTTTTCAGATTCTTTTCCATCATATGTTATTACAAGAAACGGAATATAGCTCCCTATACCATACAGTAGGCCCTGTTCTAAATGCCCTTTCATCTTAACTAAGCACTTTCTATGCACCAAGACCATAACTTCTGCAGTTGGAGGTGTGAAAGCAAAACTAGCATGAATTTCTTTTACTTCCTTCACAATTTCATGGATAAAAGATTTGTTCTTACAAGTGATCTTAGCAACCACAGCATAAGATTTTTTTTCTTTATTAAGTCAAGAACTTTCATCTTTTCACTTAAAGGAAGTTCATGGCTATTCTTTGGTGTATCCGAATTGCCAGCATCATTACTCTAATACTTTGGAGCTATTATCAAGTAAAACAAGGGTTACTTGAACACAAGCAGGGCAATACCTCAACTATCGATATGGTAACTGAGACAGCTCCTAAAGACCAACATCCTTTACGAATATTGATGCAAAAATCCTCAACAAAATACTAGCAAACTGAACTTAGCAGCAAACTAAAAGGATTATACAGCACAAACAAGTTAGATTATGAAAATGTAACGATGGTTCAACATATGAAAATCAATGTAATATCTCATTATCAACCAAATGAAGGAGAAAAACTCACATGATCATCTTAATTGATGCAGAAAAAGGATTTGGCAAAATTCAACACCCTCAAAAACACTCAACAAACCAGGAATAGAAGAAAAATATCTCAACATAATAAAAGCCACCTAAGAAATCCATAGTAAACATCATACTCAATGGTGAAAGAATGAAAGCTTTTTCTCACTTGCCCACTTACACTTCTATTCAGTAGAGTACTGGAAGTTCTAGCCGGAGCAGTTAAGCAAGAAAAATAAATGAAAGATCTCCAAATTGGAAAGGGAGAAGTAAAATGATCTGTTTACAGATGATATAATCTTTTATGCTGAAAATCCTAAAGTTTCCACAAAAATTCTGCCAGAACTAAGAAACAAATTCAGCAAAGTAACAGGGTATAAGGCCAACACATAAAAGTCCATTGCATTTCTATACACTGACAATGAACAATCTAAAAAGAAATTATGGAAATAATTCCATGTACAAGAGCATCAAAAAGAATAAAATACTTAAAAACTAACTTAGCCAAGAAGGTGAAAGACTTGCATGATGAAAATAGTTTTTTTGTGTGTGAAAGAAATGATCTATAGATTCAATGCAATCCCTACCAAAATCGCAGTGATGCCTTTTTCAGAAATAGAAAAACTCATACTGAAATTCATACGGAATCCTGACAGCCTTTTCAACAAACAGTGCTGGGAAAACAGGATATCTAAACGCAAAAGAATGGAATTGGATCCTTACGTAGCACTATATACAAAAATTAACTCAAAATGGATCAAAATCTAAATGTAAGACCAAAAACTATTGAAGTCTTAGAAGAAAACATTGGGCAAAGGCTTCACGACACTGGATTTGGAAATGATTTCTTGGATGTAACACCAGAGGCACAGGCAGCAAAAGAACAAAAACAGACAAACTGGACTTCTTAAACATTTTAAACATTTTATGCATCAAAGGACAATATCAACAGAGTACAAAGGCAGCCCACAGAACAGGAGAAAATATTTGTGAATTATATACCCTATAAGAGATTGATACCCAGAATATATAGAAAACTCAATAACAAAAGAACAGATTTTGAGGTTGTTGAATTCAAAAATTTGTTTTTTTCTAATTCTGACAGTATTTCTTCAGTTTTTTCCTGCTTCAATATCTCACTCCTCTCCATCTAGGACTCCATTTACCGTCTGAAATTGTCTCACATGATCTGAGGCTCTCTTTACTTAAAAAAAATTTCTCTCTTTCTTCTTCAGATTAGATGATTTTTACTGTCTTCATTTTAATATTAAAGCCATCCAGCAAATTTTTTACTTCTGGTGCTTTATTTTTCAATTGTGAAATTTGCATTTGGTTCTTCTTCATAGTTTCTTGAGATTCCCTATCTTTCCATTCATTTAAAACATATCATCTTATATCTCTTTGAGCATAGTTAAAACAGATGCTTTAAAATTGTTATCTAATGACACAAATACCTGGCTCATTCTGGGGTTGCCTGTGAAACATTTATTAATTAAAACAAAACCAAAATGACCATTACCTTAGAAAAGTTGCATTTTAATTAGATTCTTAACATGGAGGAGTCAATGATTTAATAAAATAAAATGCATATTTCTTTCCTTCATAAAATGCTTCAGTTCTAGTACGTAGAAAGATCAATGATAAACCAAACTGAATATGAAAATAGTCTGTTTAAAGCATTTAAAACCAAATCGACTAATACCACATTTAAGTCACTTATCCATATTTACCAATCTTTCCTAGTAGTAGAGTTTAATGTATAATAAATAATTTTCCAATTTTACTTTAGTTATCATATTAATTTCCTTAGTGGCTCTCACCTAGTTGTTAAGAGATCCTATGGAGTCCTTCATGAAAGGGACAGAGTCCAAAATAAAAATGAAGCCTATTGTTTCATCTGGGCATGGATTTGATGAACTTCTTTATTTGGTTAATTAAGTATTCATAATATTGAAAGAAAGGTTGTTTGGAAGTTACTGAAGAGAATGCAAATAATATTCAGAATATTAAAGCAGTGAGGAAGAAAATGTCCCTCAAAATACAATAAATTCTCCAATTATTAAAATATGTGACTAATAGTAATCCTTGTATTTAAGTAATTCTTCCCACTCAAAGACAGGGAATATTTTATTAAAGAGTGAGTGATAACTACTCTGAGGAAGTGAATAATATTCCTTTCGTCAGTTTTTAAGAACAACCTACCTGTAAATCTCAGGTTTAGAGGCTTGGGACATTACAAAGACATGCTATAACAAGTGCTCTCAGGAAACATTACAGAAACTTTTCTTCTGGGGAATTTTAAGAACTCAAACATATTTATATGGCTCTGACATTTACAAAAATTGGAGCAGAGATGTGAATTGCATGGTCACCCTTCCTAGGAGTGAGACATGTGACACTGTTTTGTAAACTGCTCCTTAGTATTTTGACATATCTTTCCCTGGTATTTTAACAGCCATGTCACCATTTCAATAGATAAACTATCTTTACACTCTTATAAGCTGTATATAGCTCTAACTTTAAAGTTTTTGGGGTTGCATTTATAGAGAAAAATCTCTTTCTGATGCATCTGATAGAGCAATCCATCAAGGTGTCGGGACATAACTAATAGTACCTATGAAACCAAAGCATTAATTTGTTCACATATAAATGAAACAGTAATAGTCTATGCAATAAGCATTTGAAACAGATAACACTCTTTCAGCCAGAAGTCTACAGTTCATGTATCATAATCAAACGGCTGGTGCTTCTGAATCCAGTAATAACATTTCCCTCTCATTCTCTTTACAAAACACTCTGCCATATTTTGTGCATTTTACAAAATTAAAAAAAATTAAAAAAAAATTTTTACTTGTGTTGCAGGGGAGGGAATTAGTTTTATTTATTTAATGGAGGTACTGGGGATAGAACCCATAAAAAATCTTAAACTTTGCAAATTTACTTCTACCTTTGACCCCCTGATACCAAAATACTTGTGGAGTTTAACATTTTCTTCTAGGTATAGAAGAATGACCAATGTACAAAGGAAGCTAACTGAAAATCAGTCAGTCATATGAGTTAAAAAATGTTTCCTGGAAAGCATATAAACACATTAATCAAAGCATATCCTTGGATTTTCCTCCATCAAATGTCATTTAAAATATAAAACCTTAAATATGTAACAATACAAGTTAGTTCAGGATTTCATGGTCTATTAAAGTTAATAAAATATTCAATACTTCAGAAAAGCAGATTCATCAGATGTGGTCTACATCTAGTTAGAATTCATATTTTCTAAAACAATAAAACATCAAATGAAAAAAGAATATTCATTTGGTATTGTTATCCTCAAAGCTGCTTTTCAAAATCAATATGCAGTGCTCTAGAAGCTTGGCTAAATTTGGTTTATTCCATATTCAAAGATTTTTATTTTAAGGAACATTTAGAAAAGCTGAAGAATACACTTTGATTAATTTGGTGAATTTATTAAGCTTCACTACGTTCAAAACATTATGCTAAAGATACAAAATGTGATTGTTTCAACATCTATTGAGTTCCTATGGAAATGTGGAATACAAAGATAAACAGTACATACCCTTGAAGTCCCTGAAACAAATAATTAAATAAACTTCAAGTAAACTGGACACACAAACATTAAGATATAAATTAAAACATATATGTAACTGTAAGCCTAGTATCAAATGCATATATTGTTGGAAAGGAATTAAGTTTCCAATAACAAGAGCCTAATATATACTAAAGAATTTATTACTTACATTATTTCATTTGGATTCTTTCCTATATCAACATTATCACTACAGGAAAAAAAATGTTTTATCTCAATAATATCTTCTTCAAAAATCAAAAAAAGATAGCTATTTCACACATCAGAAAAAAATTTAATTTCAGAGACTATTAATATTTGATATGTTTGGGCCCAAGTTTTGCTTACTAGTTGGGTGGAAAACCTTGCTCAGATTAAAGAAGTCTACAAAGTTAATCTATCTATTTCTAACATGTAAATTTCCTGATATAATTTGACAGCCTGTCAATCCAGGCTCTAACTGCATTATCAGTGTGAGTGGTGGGATCAAGAGGGCTTCCTCTAATGAATGAGGGATGCATGAATAGGAGCCAAAACGAGAGATCCTCTACTATACAGATAATGAGAATTAAAAATTTAAAAACTTAAAAAATTTGAAGATATTTAATACAGAACTAATTTTTTTAAAAAAAATATGCATTTGACTTCTGAGAAGCATTTCAATTATAAACTTGGCTATATTTTCCTTCAATATTTTAAAATGCATCCAATTAAACTCAGTACCTTTATTTCCTGACCTTCTCCACTAAAATGACTATAAAGTAATTAAAGTTTTTAAAAAATATGGAAGGATAAAGAACCTTTGGCTAGAAGTTTTGGACAATGATAAGAGGATAGATAAGTGATGACTTGCTTAAAACAGCAAAACAAGGGACGGGGGTGGGGGGCAAGCTGGGAAGAAGTAAGATGGCTTACATGGCAGGACTATGGAAAAGTCCAAGGACTGGAGGTAGCAGATATTTTGGACAGTGACTAACAACCAAAGGACTGGTTGAGAATCTTTATAACATTCGGTTAGCGCCCCTTGTCTCCCTCCCAGACCTCTTACTCTCCCCACACCCAGAAGGAAACAGGTTTCCTGTCTAGAGACAGTGAGCAACCCAGCTTGCAGACCTGAGGACAGAAGGTACAATGAAGGCCACTTGGAAGGCACAGTCGGAAAAGAGTCTATGGCCTTGAAAATTCTGAGGGAGACCAACAATTAAGTCTGGGGGAAGAGTAATGATTTTCATGGCCTCTTTTTTTTTTTTTTAAACTTCCCATTAAGCTTTTCACAGGCAACTACTGCAGAATAAGAACCGCCAAAAAAGAAGGAATGAGTCTAAAGAGAGGACATGGGGTCTAGGAAACAGGAAAGCTAACCAGAAAAGAAGTAAAGAGAATTCCTACAGCTGCATCTAGGCAGCAACCAGATTGGGGGTTGGGGGCCAGGATAATGGAAGCTCCAGGAGGAAGGTCTTCAAGGAAGACAAGGGATGGGGAAGCAGAATCACAAGGATGAGTTTCGTGATGTTTCTCATTAGGTTTAACCAAAAAGTGAGGGGTTTTACAGTTCCCATGAAGGGTGTGCAGAAAGGATTAATAATAGGTGCACTGACCACTGAGCAAATTAGAGGAGGCAATTCTTTACAGTACGGGAGGGAAAAAATATATTGGTTCACCAGGTCAGGCTTGGGACACAGAATAAGATGGAGAAGGATGGCGGTGTCACTAGCGTAGGAAACAGAAAACACACAGCCCAACAGCGAGGTACACATCACCACAGGGCACTGAGATGCTCGGCTGCAAACAGTATTTCTGTAGTCACAGTGATGATAGCAGCAAATATAAATTAATCCAAAAACTTGAGATATCATGATAGGGGTGGGGGGATTCTGTAAATGTGAATGCAGGGGACTGGAGGTTGGAGGAAGTGTCTTCCCTCACAGAAAAGTCACTACAGAGGTTCAAAAATTGCAATCAATAAAAATTACATAAACAGTATTTATTTAGATGTTAATATGGGAAGAAAGATCTTTAAAAAGTGAAAGTAATTGCCCTTAGAGAACAGAACTTGAGGGAGAGGATGAAGGACACAGACAATAGTTTTGATGATAAACTTGATACTACCTTGATTTTTGTACATACAATACCACGATAAAAACTCAACTCAGAATTAAAAATATGAATATCCTTAATACAAGTCTGGGGCTTTTAAAATCTACCCCATAAATGATCCAAATTCAAATGTACAGTTTATTGTTTATTAAAAGAAACTTTAAAATTTGTTTTACTGGGTTTTAATGGCTCACTCTCCAAATCAATCAAGTCTTTTAGTTCATATTCTACTATTAAAATAACTAGCTAACCAACATTTTTATCTGGTTGTTGAAACATTATATAGGTCAACCTAAGTTAGTAGTATAATTTTAAAAACCAAGTTAATTCACAAATTGGTTAATGAACATGTGGAAACAAATACGATATTACTATATGATTCATGCTGAGAAGCCCTAGTCATGTCAGCTTTTCTGATTTTAGAAATCATTTGAATTATCAACTAATACATCCACATACAACTTACTAACGATTGATACATGGGAACGATCTTTCATTTCGAACAATGGCTGTTAGAATGACTATAAACACTGGCTACCTCCTTCCTCCCCAGCCAGGGGCAAGACAAACGCCCTACTATGTACGACCAGAGTTTTCATCACTACAGTGAGCTGCCCTCGCCGGTGCCTTTGCTGATGCCACCCCCTCTCCCGCGTGCCTGTTCACCTGATGTCAGGGTCTGGCACCTACTTACACCCACACCTACACCTGCGCCTTGAAATGCCTGGGCCTCCTGAGCACCTGTGCTCTCTCATTCCACTCCCATCTGTGAGCTGAGGGAAAATACACTTGGAATCTGGAATTGTAACTTGGTAGTTTTCCTATAACAGCAATCACATGATTGTTTCGACAGTGCAGATATGGGAAGGCACAAGGGAATTTGGTCGACCAGTTTAACAAAGCCACTCAGTTACTGCTGGGAAATTTCCAACTGAACTTTAAATCCTTAGAAAATAGCCAGTGAGTAAGTTCGAGGTACCCTCCACAAAGATAAGGGAAAGAAAGACTCTCCCACAAAACAAATAGCCAGGACATAAATACCTACAGTTGTGAATACTTATCAAATTTAATTGTTTGCATTTTGTTGTCCTAATTGCAAAAATATTATTATGGTTTTACTTTATTGTGTATAATTCTGTATGATCACATTACAGTTTTGCTGAGGTCCGTTCATGGAGTCCTCATGTTGTTACTCATACAGCTCTCCTTTACTGATGGTTGCAAAGTTTCATCTCACTTAACTGCACACAGACTCTGCATAATATAATTTAGCAATTAAATTCATTCACTTCCTAGAAAAGGTAAAAGGATAAACCCAAAGGTTATATAAATACCTTCCTTCCATGCTGTTTATACTTCTGTGTTTTAATGGGATCAAGGGTGTCTAGGGGTGATTTTGATTTTACTCTCTATCACTCCAGTACCTCTCCAACTATGAGGTTTGCCAGTCCAGAGAGATGTGGGTAAGGAGGAAAATAGGAACGGGATTTCCTCTCAACTGTATAACAAACTTCCTACAGATTTTGAAAAGTCAGGCACTTCAAATAAAGAGAAAGAAATGGCTACATTTTTTGTCGTTGAATACTGAAGCAAAATAAATAAATGATCCAACATTTGACCCATCTTAGTTCCCCATCTTTCAAAATTTCAGCAAGACTTTACTGTAAGAAACAGCAAAGGGCACATGACCATCAATGACATCATCTGGCTCTGAAGAAGGGACATCGGACAAGTGTTTGTCCACATCTCCCATGGAGCTAGTGTTTTCTGAGTGCTTATTGGGTGCACAGTTTAAAGGTGAACAAGACAAACGAGGGCTCTACTCTCATGAGCTTATTAACAAACAAGTAAAATCATTCAGGCAATGATAAATACTATGAAGAAAATTAACAGAGTGATACAACTCCATCTGATGGGAGGGGTGGCTATTTCAAACAGGGTCAAGGCCTCTCTGAGGTGCTGACATTCAATTTTAGGCACAAGTGACGAGGGACCAGCCACCATGAAGATCAAGAGGAAGTTCTTTCCAGGCAGAAGGAAAAGAAACTACAAAGTCTCTAAGGTGGGAACAAAAGTAGAGAGTTTGAGAAGCAAATGAAAGGAAATCAAAAAAGCCACGTGGTTGAGACCCCATGTGGTGGGGGTGAGCAGCAGGGATGAGGCTGGTGAATGAGATGGGAGCCACATGGGCAGAGTCTGAGGGACATGGTGAAGAGCTGGGTTGACCTTCAGTGTGATGGAAAAGCTACCAGAAGTTTCCAAGTAAGGAAGAGTTAAGACCTTACCATTATGTGGAATACCAGAAACTGACACATTGTAACTGACTATACTTCAATAAAAAAAAATTTTTTTTAAAGAAAAAGATCTTACTTTTTAAAGGCCATTCTGGCTGCTCTGCAGAGAACAGTTTATGGAAGGTAAACAAGGAAACAGAAAAACGGGTTAGGAAAGTGACTATTGCTATAAACAAGGGAGAGAGAATGTGGTCAGGGCGGTGCTAGCTGTGGAGTTGAAGGTTACGGGGAAAGATTCACACTATGTGACACAGCAGAAGTTCCAAAACTTTTCTGCTTCATGGAGCATCTGTCTCAGTAATTTTTTTCACAGCACCTCTAAGCCAAAAGAAGTACCTAACAGTTGTTTAAGTTAGAACTACTTAAGAGTGGTAGTCTGAGCATGTCAGTGTTTCCCTCACAAACTTAAACTATCTCTAAGTTCCCCTGTGAGGAGTGTCTCGTGCCTCTGCACTGTTTGAAAAGCATGACTTTAGAGCTAAGACTTACTGGAAAACTGGACTGGGGAATGAAAAAAAGGAAAGAAAAGAAAGAAAGGAAGAAAGGAAAGAAAGGAAAAGAAGGAAGGAAGGAAGGAAGGAAGGAAGAAAGAAAGGGAGAAAGAAAGGGAGAAAGAAAGAAAGAAAGAAAGAAAGAAAGAAAGAAAGAAAGAAAGAAAGAAAGAAAGAAAGAAAGAAAGAAAAGAAAGAAAAGAAAGAAAGAAAAAGAAAAGAGAAAGAAAGAAAGAGAAAAAGAGAAAGAAAGAAAGAAAGAAAGAAAGAAAAGAAAGAAACGAAGAAAGAAAAGAAAGAAAGGAAGAAAGAAAAAGAAAAGAAAGAAAGAAAGAAAGAAAGAAAGAAAGAAAGAAAGAAAGAAAGAAAGAAAGGAAGGAAGGAAGGAAGAAAATCAAAGATGACTCCTGGGTTTGGGGCCTGAGCAGTGAGACAGACGGTAGTACCACTCAGCGAGATGGGTAAGAATGCAGGAAAACCTGAAAGGCAGATTATATACCATTTGCAAATAAGAAAGCTGAGACTTGTCCCTCGAGGTAGCACAACTGGTCAGGAAATATGGTAAAACTGACTCCAGGTCTATCTGATGCCAAATAAGATAATATAATAAATAATGAGCTGCTACGAGTTAGTCACATTAAAGTACATTCAATATAATATCACATTTAATTCTAACATTATTAAATAGATCTGTCTGATTCCAAAGTCAGTGACAACTCCACTCCCTCTTAGCTGATAAAAGTGATTGTAAGCCATTGGCAAATGACAAATGGAAGTCTCATACATTAGCCTCAAAAAAAAAAAAAAGGTTTTTTTAATGTGAATGAAGGTTTTGGTGATAAAACATGAAACTGAATATTTTACAAATGTCCGCAGCATTTGCTGTAAATATTAGACTATATTTCTATTCCTAAAATCAAGGCAATCTAATAATCTGCCCTGATCTTGGTCCAGCCTTGAACAGGACACACATGGGGAAAGTTCTAAGTAGAATGTTCACTGAACGTGGATTCCTAAGGGCAGTGGCACCACTTCAAGTCTTGATGATGCCCGGACATGGAGAGTAGCAGGGAAGTGTGGGGAACCCGAGAAAATACACACACCCCAGTGGGCATCGCAGTCCCTTGAAATCAGGACATCAGTGCAGAATTTAACAAGTGCAAAAATTCTGCACTTTCACTCCTAGGGGCTAAATTTAGTCCTTGCAAATAGTCTTAGATACACAATTAAATTTCTCAAAAATAGTTATGATAAGTGACTGGGGGAGAACCTTGAGGGATTTTAAGAAGATCATTAGAAGAATCCTGGAGGAGACTGTTCATTCTATGCAGGAAACTAAAGATAAAATCATATAGTTAAGTCTACACATTTTCTATTTTCTGGTACTGTGTGTTTTTACAGAAATGGAAACAGGAGCATCTTATATTCATTTCTGTGTATTTTAATCTGTCCAGTAAAAAAATAATCTTATCAAAATAAATGAAGATATTTCAGCAAGGAACATTGTTCATTCTTCTCCCTGCTCTGAATGGCATGTCATCAGACTGTTTGTCTCTGCATCAGGCAGCTTAATAGCATTTGAAATCCTGCAATTCTGTCAACCACAGGAAGCTCTACCACAAACCTGGATGGAAGTCACTCTCTTAGCTCTTCAGCGGCCCAGAGAAAGAAGAAACCAAGAGATCTGCCGTCAGAATTTTTGTCATGAGATTTTCAGTGTTGAAACCCAAACTAAACTTAAGAGTACTATCCAATATTATACATTGTTAGAAATGTTATAGCTTGTCACTCATTCTAAAGATAAGAATCCATTTGGTGGTAGTTTGAAAAGATCCTGTTCTCAAACCTTGAATGTCACGGCTTTTGTTTTCCTAAGGTCGTATCTGCAAACTAGGTAAGGGAGACACTCACACAGTCAGTCAGAGACAGATCCAGCTCTAATGCCACACCATTACCCTGGCAACAAATGGAATAAACACCAAACAGTCAAAAAACAAAAACCTAGCTGGCTCCCCCTGGGTGAGTACTTTTTATTTGTATAGTCTTTCTGGGGAAATAAGACAAATAAATCCGCAGTTTCATAAAACATAAATAACAGTTAAAAATGCACAAGCAAACACAGCACAGTAACTGTTACGTCAGGTATCTACCTGGCGGGCCATCGGAAGTTAGAGGAAGATCATCTGAATTAGCTCAGTGCAGGGAGACGGCATGTGACCTGCGCCGGGAGAACGGTATGCATGAAGGCCCTGGGGCTTGGGTTAAACATCACCAGAAGCACAGGATGTCCCACACAGCAGGAGGCAGAGCGTGTGAACACAGGGCAGTACAGAGATGGACAGAAGTCAGCCTACGAAAGTCTCCAGACTCTGAGCTCTGCTGAATGCTGTGGGAACCATTAAATGATTTTTAAGTCAAAATGGGATGTGATTGTAAGATTTGATTTTGTTTCAGCAAATTCACAGGCAGAAATAATGATGACATGAGGGAGGTGAGATTTAAGACAGAAAAATTCTCTGAACATTTCTTCCTACAGTGTTGCCCAGCCCTCTGGCCTCACATACTTGGGCTCAGGTAGGACCACTCTGATTTTTTCCCTCTCTTAAGGAATTAGGAATTGGGACAATTCCAGTCAATCTTTGTGGATGCTTGAGCTTCGAAGGACATCCAAGGTTATGGTGACAGAGTGTGGTCACCACACAAGCAAAATCAGAGAAAGATCTCAAAGAAAAAGGAGGAAGAGAAGGCATACAGCCAGAGAGAAATAAGAACAAAATACCATGTGGACACAGAGGCGGAGCAAATGACTCTCCAGTTTCTGGTTTTAGCCCTTATGCAATAAAAATTCATCTTTTAAGGAAAGACAAGAAAAATTTAAACATAAAATTTTCCCTGCCCATCTTGGCCTCCTCCCTCCCATCTAGTGTGCCTTGTGCATCTGCATTCTGTGTTAACCAGACCTCCCCAACAGCACAAACACCTGCTCAACCATAAAGATCAATGTTTCTTCTGGTGCCAGCAGTGTAGCCCCTTGGAAGATAACACTGCTTTCTCAATCCTGTAAGGGGTCACGAGGACCCACGACTCGGCTTATAGGTGCAGACATCTTTGGTGAACTTTATGTATGTACAATGCCAACATATCATTCCTCTTAAAGATAGCAATTGGTGGGAAACAAACTGGGCAGACAACCTGGAGAGATACGGGGCTGTACTTAATGGAAGTTCATACCTTAAATACTTACCTAATGACCTACTAACGTTACTAGATATATTACTTGCATTCTGCTTATTTTACAAGATTATTGTTTCTTGAATTACCAAATGCGTGACTGAGCCTCAGATAAAATTAATGATGATTAGGTGACTTGAGAAGTTTGATCAAATATACAGTTCTATAAGATCGATGATTGTAATTGTGTAGCTCTAGATATGGGAAGAAGCAACACCAGAGAACCATTCCCAGGACCATAACAGACAAGTAAGACTTTCTTCATTGACAGCCCCATCTCAGGTCCAACTGTATTTCCTGCCTTCAGTCCCTGTGCCCTATATTGTAAATGCCTCTACTTTTCTCAAGTTGGGTTTTAGTGAGATTCTGTTACTAGCAAATACAATGCACCCTAACTAAAGCAGAGCCTGAACTTGGACATGCAAAGAAAATGAAGAGAGTAGGAAGGTTATAAGAGATGGTAAAGGTGGTAACATTGGAGTAAATTGCAACTGTTTGGATTTGGATGTGCTGACTTCCCAGTCACAGTCTTGGGTACCCACTGGTCATCCCATAACTGAGATGGGGATAATAAGAGGAGGGCCAGAACTGGTGGGCAATGACAGGGATTCAGTTTTGCTGAGAGCAGGATATCCAAATAAAAATGCCCAGCAGTTGGATATCATTGTGCATCTCAGTGGAGTTCTGATCTGGAAATGTAGGTTAGGTCATCCCTAACACGGAGATGATCACTAAAACCATGGAAGTGAACAAAATCTCTCTGCAGAGTTGTAAGCCAAAGCCTGGCGGGCACCAGCATCCAGGTGCAGTTGCGTGGGAAAAGTCATGAGGGAGACAGATGAAATGCTGTGATGTGTCAGTAAGGGGAAATCTGTAAGAACCATGGCCTCCAAGTCAGGAAGCCCAGAGAGCTGACTTATTGAGAGGATAACAAATGTGTGTGGGGGGGGGGAAGAGGAGAGCCAAACTCCCCAGCATTCTCTGAGCACCTCCCATATGGCAGACATTTCACTGCCTCAAGTCATCTTCAAAGCAACCTTTCAAGACAGGTGGCAGCTACCCTTTAAAGATAAGGGGAAAAGAAGCTCCCTGGGGACAGGCTACATCACACTGCCTATCTCCAGTTGTTGGAAGAGTGCCTTTCACCTATTTGGTTTTTCATAATGTTGCACTGTAACTATTTGGTCTATCTGCTCAGGTAGAACATAGACTTCTCAAAGGTAAGGATTTTAGTTTCCAAATATTTGAAGCTCTATCACCAATAGAGTAAATGCTGGTGGAAGGAATAAATAAGTGAATACTTCAGCAGATGTAGTTTTAAGATCCCTATGACAGGATGAAAAATATTTGTGAATTATACAAAGAAAGCCAAAGATTATAAAATGCAAGAAAATACATTCTCATTTCTTGTGAAACTGCCATTTTATTGCTTACTTTCTATATTAGTGAATTTTTTCCACTAAAATGGATTTGCTATTTATCTATGAAAGGTAATCAGAAAGCTCATAGCCATATTGTGTAAGCTTATTTTTACACAATATTTGAAGATGCATGATTTTAAACAGATGCTCTTCATGTCTTGCCCCATATGCTCTTGGCCCTTCCCTGAACTCATGGAAACTCATCATAGAATTTGACAGTTAAATTCCTTTGTGTCTCCCTACTTTGCTGCCTGAGAGTTCTGGCACAAAATGAGTTTGCTCAGGAAAACCCAGGAGGGCTGCATTTACTATCTGCAGGCGTGACCCTCACACAGAGGGACTGAGGATTACGAATAAATACTCTTGGAATTATTCAGAAGCTCATTCTATTACTGTTCCTCTGCTCGAATTGCTTATTGAGGGAACCTGCTTACCAGTGCACTCTTTATCATGCTTTCTCCACTCCTTGCTCCTCACATTTCTCCCATTCTCTCATTCATGCTTCTAAGTATCACTCCTCCCATCCCAAATCCTCTGTATTTAAGTCTTTGTCCTAGGGTCTTTCTGGGGTAACCCAGACAGAACAAGTGTGCTCCATATACAGAGAGAAATGGACAGCGATTAGAAACATTCTGATTATTCCATTATAAAGTCATTCTGTTCAAAACCTCACCCAAGGAGAATGCTTTGTTTTGCATGTTAGATGTTAGAATAGAAATCTATCTGCCACCAAAAATGGCTTTAGATTCCAGAGGTGGAAGGTGAATCCCTTCTCTTGCATTCCATATGGACATTGTTTGAGAGGCCAGTGAAGGTCACTGGGCTTAAGCACACACTTACAACATTAGGGAAGCCAAGGAATGTTCTTTCATATCAAGTTATAGGTCTAGTATGCAATCTTGGGATAAAGATGCACTGTCAACCATAACCAAGATGGTCCTTCTTCAAAGATATACTTGGGAAATAAAAATGTCGTCTTAATATGTAAGAAGCTAAGCCTTTAGGATACAATAATTAGCATGTGGTAAGCATTTAACCTTGCCAGAATCATGTGAACAAAATAGATTTTTCTTTTTAGACTAAAATCAACCTCCTGATAACTTTTCATTCAAGAAGGGTTTAAAGTATTTCAAATACAAATGTTTGAGCCTCCACTTTCATTTGGAACTCCATTTTTCCTCATTCAAATGTACATTAAAGTCCATCTCCTTCACTATTATAGGTAATTAGAATGAAGGCAATCACCTGGCATGCCCAGAGTACCATGGTGGAGACAGATCCTGAAACTATTTATCTTGATTCCTGGGTCAATATTCTTCCCAGCACACTAAACTCATCTTTCAGAAGAGCGAACCATGAAGCTTAACATTTTATCATCTGTTCAGTAACTTTATCCAATGAAACCAAACGACTAAAACGCTCATCTTGAAACATTCCAATGAGATAAGCATGTTCTGTTTCAATAGGTTTTTGGATTATGTTCTGAGCCCTCCTGAGGAGGCAGAGAGAGGAGAAGGTGCACATTGGTAAGTTGGTACCTTGGTCCACTCGTTTTGCCTGCTGAGGATCTCAGAGACAGCAAAACCTCAGCTCTGGTTCAGACTTACAATATGAGAGTACATAAATCCTTATTCTTTTCCTCTTATTTCCTATCGCCTTTATTTTTCTCTGTATTTACCACCATCTGATCACACCTGCTTGCTGTGCCATGCAGCCCAATTGCATGGCAATTTTTTGTACTAGGAGAGCTTGCTGAGGATAAAATATGAGAATGGAACAGATTCAGAAATACTGAGCTTACGAAATTAAATTAATTAAATATGATGAACAAATATAAATGACTCATCCAACCATCAGGCTGGCCTGTCCAAGAATTCTGCCTCACAGCATAAAGCAGAGGCCTCAAGGGGGCACCAGCAGATTAAAGACTTGGATACGTTTTACGACTCTTTGGAAGGATGCAATTTTATTAGACTTTTATCCTTGGATGGCATTGAATTTCACTAACTTTGATTTCTTGCCTCCAAATAAGCTTGATGGAGTGAGCCCTGGGCATTCTAGGTGTTCCACAACTGGAGGGTAGCCCAGGTTATGTGGAGAAAATCAGGGTTCCACCCTCAGCTTTAAAACTGAGTAATTGTATTACAGTGTACAAGTCACTTTAACTCCTTAAGTCTTAGCTTCCTGCGCTTGAGACTAAACAGAACTGTCCTGCCTACTTGACAGGATGTTTATAAGGAACAAGAGAGATCGTGTCTACAAAAATATTTCATACTGTTATATACATAAAGCAGTAAAGATTTTTGTTTTTATCATGACAATAATAAATAATTGCACCAATGGAGAGGCTAACAGTTTTGTCTTTCTTTTCTTTTCCATTAATATTTATTGAATTAATACACGCTAGAGTAGTACCCAGTATTTAGCACTCAATAAATGATAGCTACTAAGATTATTATTCCAAAGGCATGTTTTCAGAGGTTGTTATTATCTCTTGTCAATATGATGTAAGTGGTGATCTCATGGGGATTAAGGGAAAGCAGTTACAGAGATAAGAATGATCTGCCCATCCAATATAAATGCCTATTTCCCATCCCTACTTTAAGTTAGTGGAAAAGGGAAGAAGAGGAGGAAGAGAGGAATCTGGGAGCATTAGTCTAAAACAAGAGTGGCTTAGAAGGAGGGGACATGTATAGAGTGTCCCAAAAAATGTTGATTTCCCCCCACGATCCTTTTTATCTGAAGCTGACACAGAAGCTTAAAATTGTGGATTTCCTTCTCCTCTTTACTACTGATTTTCTGTGTAATCTTAAAAAGAGCTACTTAATAACTTAGTCTTCCCAGGTAAAAATCTGATACCTTCCACCTGTCTAAGATGGACCAATTTCATGTTTACCACGACATAACAAAATATAGGTTATTTTAAGTCCCTCAAAAGAGGCAAGATGTTATCAAACCCAGATAGAACCAGGTGTTTTCTTTCTTTTTTTCTTTCTTTCTCTCTTTCTCTTTCTCTCTCTCTCCATACCTACCTACCTATCTACCTACCTTATTACTCACCCATACACATTTTGGTTGTGGGAATAATAATGTGGGAAGGATCCATTTACAGTAAAATAAAATTTCTTGGGCAGAAAATGGAAAATTATTGGCATTATAACTAGGGTTTACAACAGATCACAGTGAGAATTTCTTAATCGAGTTGTCTTCACATTAATCATTATCATCTTCATCTATCACTCCTCTCCCTTTCATTTTGATGCATGTACAAATATTTTATTGGTCTATGAGATAGTGCAATAATATAACAGGAATATATCAGGAGAACAGAACTCCATTTGCTCTGTTCTCTCTCTCCTGTGAATAATCTATTCAGCTGCATGTTTGAAATTATTAAGTGATGAGAGTCATTTTAGAAAATTGCTTCTTCTCAAACTTAAATGTGTCTGAAGTATGTAGTGGTTTTAAGAACTTCTAAGTCCTCTGTTCAATAGGATGGAGGATGATGATAAGGTATGGGTTAGGATATAAATATGAGTTAGATAAACAAAAGATAGATGCACTCACACTATATATATATCTATATATCTCACATCTATCTATATATTCTCTATGTATGTATATTTCATGGTAGAAAATGAAAAACCTAAATATTCCAGGAGGAAGATTTATTTCCTTAACTGGGATAGAATATTCAATAAGTCAAGGAGATAGAAATGAAGATCCCATGAGGAAGAAGACAGTAAACTAAATGTGCTAAGATTATATAATGCAATTGCAAGGATGATTTATCTTTCAGTGTGTTCCCATGTGACTTTCTACAAACTCCTCTTGGTAAGAAATAGAATTCAAAATACCTCGTATTTCAGGTTCACACCAACTTGGGGTAAAAGATAGATTTTTATAAAAACAGTTCAAAGTCTACAGATTATTACATTTGGGTTGAGAAGATAAAAAAGCACTGCCTACTTTCTTTCCCACTTAAACGGGAAAGAAGCGGAAAAGAAAGAGTAAGAGTAATGAAATATATATAGCGAAATATCCGTAAAAACAGAACTCTGAATTAAATAACATTTTTAAAATATGCAAAAATGAAATGAACATTTTCTACTAAAAACGACAAAAAGTAAACTATTAGGTTGCAATTAAGAGATTATCTTAAATCAGAAGAAACACAAATTACGATGGTATTTACTGAACCTTAAGAATAATGGAAAAAGATATACACACATACACACAAATACAGACTAGAGAGAACAGAAGAAAACACATTCTATGAGAAT
The DNA here is from genome assembly GCF_048564905.1 of Vicugna pacos. NCBI lineage: Eukaryota > Metazoa > Chordata > Mammalia > Artiodactyla > Camelidae > Vicugna > Vicugna pacos. Next base: position 19,856,831 of record NC_132998.1, on the reverse strand, counting down.
CCCAGATTAGTCATTTTCCATCCAAATAATGACAGCAGTATAGTCTATTTTGAAAAAACTGATTTATGCTAATGTTTTATGGGCATAAAATATGAATGTCTAAAATTAAGTACTATGAATAACCAACAGTTACTTAGCATAGGTATCATGTCATTGAAGTGCTCAACCTTCTAGCCTCCTGATACTAATGTCATATTAATTCCTTCAGGGAGTTGTCAGCTGTTGTGGATCATGTAAACACAGTCTAAATGTAACCATCATTTACCTTATTTTATTCTTCCTACTTTCCAGGATTAATAGTCAACTGCAAGCAAAAGCTGTACTGAAGACGTTACCGATGATCATATACAGCTTGTGATAAGCAAAGCACATGAAAGGCTGTCATAGATCTCAAGGAATGTCAAGATGCTTTATAGTCATATCACCCAACCTCACTGTGAAAAGACTGAGGATTTGCCGAAATGCATGCTTTATTAAAACCTGAAAACTTTCATCAGCATATTTTTTTAAGATACTACAAATAGACTATATGACTGTCATTTCAACCAGGAACACACTGGCCTCAGTCACCTGCCAATTGAATGCACTCTGTTTGTGATCTGTGTTTTACAGGAATGCAAAAATGCACAACAAAAATTCACTGCCTGTGCTTTTAAATGCCTAAGAAAGGGTAGAACAAAATGAAAAAGATTTTCAGGAACAGGACATGTTTTAAATTAGGTCGATAAGCTAGATATGCGCATGGGGTTATTACCACACAGCTTTATCTGAAAGCTCTGGTGCCAGCCTTGTTACAATTCCACACCATCACCACACTGAGAGCAGAACGTGTCTCAAAAAAGGCATGGTGTGCCACGTCCAGAACGCAAATGCTGGGCACTATCCTGACAGAAGGGCCTTAACAGAGCTGGTAAAGCTGAGGGGAAAAAAACGGCAATAAACATTAGAGGGAAAGAGCACAGAACCACATCTTAAAAAATGTGGTCCAGGAAGTGGAAGCCTAATAAGAATTATTATTAAAATTTGTCAAATTCACAAAGGGCGTGGCTGTGTTTAAACTAGAGTTTCTTAACAAATCCTGATTTAATCTAATGGGTCACTGGGTCCTAATTATTATTTTAACTAATTGATTCTTCTCAAATTATCACTGAATAATTCATCACAACACAAGTAATTTTATAGGAAAATATCAAGAGTCTCAAATATAAATGGCTTACTAGGTAAAATTTAATTTTATATAATTGGCATTTTTCTAATGATTAATTTTTACCAACAGGTGAGGGGAAAGCTTCTAAGATTTAGGAGCTTTTCACCCAACAACAAGTTTCTCAGCAAAACTCATGGCTTTTCTCTAACCCACATTCTATCATTTAGGATCTTAAAAGTCTCCTCTTGGAATAGTTCTATATATGCATTATCACAATTTGAAATTCTGTATTAAACTGTGAGTTTATTTAATGTGTTGTTTCCTCCACTCCACTCACTGCTATGTATCTAGTACAAAATAGACCATCAAAAATGAATTTAATATTGAATGAATGAAACATGATAGAACCCCCACTATTCACCCTGCTCCACCCACAACACTCACAACTTTGGAGACTAGTCTGAAAACTAGAAAACAGGGAACTTTTGTGTTTTCTCCATTTCTCTGCTCCCACCTCACCTCCAGTCCACTGTACGCTGGTTGTAAAAAAAATATACTTCTATTAATGTTCTTATCACATTGCCCTTGTAACTGACTGCCCTAAAAGGAAATTATCTAGTTATCAGTGTACCCATTAATCTCTGATCATGCCAGGTGACTTTCTTTTGTTTTACATTTTAATGTGAATCAAGAAATAGCTTATGAAAATGATACATTCAGGAGCTCAGAATATAGGAAAGTACTGGATAGCATAAAAGAGAAATTGAATGAAATCAAATAAAGCCAATAATCACAACAAATAAGCCACTTCCTTCTAGTTACAATATGATAGGATTAAAAAAAAATCATAAAGTTAACGTATCTTCCAAAAGGAGAATCCTACATGCTTAATAAAAACAAACCACCCAGAGTCCTACTCTTTTTCCATATAAAATAATTCCTTCACAATCTTTTCAGTAAAAAGCCAGAAAGAAATACATACATGATGGTGTTAATGCCTGAGAGCTGTTGGAACATTTGTAGGCCACAACCCACAATTAAAGCTCGGCGAGTTGGGGGATAACTCAGCATTCTGCAGATCACAGGTCCAGCTTTTTTAAAAAAGAAAGAAAAAGAAGGACATGTCTATTATTTTTAGCTCCCACAGTAATTATTCCCATTAGGGTAAATATCCCCAAATCTCTGTGAAATCAACATGACTGGGCATTTTAAAATTAAACATATGTGCTTTTATAGAAAACGAGGCACAATGGATTTTGAAAACAGTACATATTTAAGTTGAAACCACAAAAAACAATGAGAGAACTGAAGTTAAAGCCATTTATGTCTACTAGGAAGGTCTGTATAACTGTAACTGTCAGTGTGCTTCTTTAAATCCCTACAAGCTGTGTTAAGCACTCTTTGTTCTCCTACTTACGTTGCAATTAATTACTACTTACAAATCCATTCAATGTGGGACTACATACAAGGTCACTGGAAAAATTGCTTTAATCAGCCAAAAGAATGGCATTCATTAAAAACAATTAAACAAGGAACAGAATTCATTACAACTTATTGAACTAAAGGAATAAAATCCATTCCAATCTATTTAACTAAAGTTAAGGAGTCTGAAGATGATGTTAGACTTGGTAATGACTGCAATAGATATTATTAAGAAAAATTACCAAAACGTTAATTAAAAAATTGAAGTCCATTTTATGTGGGTATGTATATATATATGTATATATATAGTATTTCTAGATTTTTTTAATACTTCCCTAAGTGAGATTCAGTGATCATTTAAAAAAGTAAATATAAATGGGTTTTCACAATGGTGCAGAACCCTTGGTCTCTAGATCAGTTCTGGAAAGGTGTAGGTCTGAAACACTGAGGTCTTAAGTAAGGCGAGTAGCCAACTGATGCCTGCTGTCTGGGCATAATTACCAAAGGTGCCCTTTCTCCTCTCAGAAGCACTTGTCACCGTTCACCTCAGCCTCAAGAGCTATTGTACACAGTGTCCTTCTGGGGCCAGAGTGACCCCAGGACCTCTGGTATCCCTGCTGTTGGAAGAAACAGCCTGGAGTCGCTGGGATGCTAATGGCTTCATTGGAGGCATTTTTCCTGGAGGCCCGCTTTCATTAGTGACCCCTACACCAAGTCAAATAAATCAAAATCCAAGGAAATTTCACTGTTTCATGATCTTTGGGAAATCTAATATTCCAGGTCACGGCAATGGAACAGAACATGCTGTTGTCTTAGCAGTAAAAGTTAATATGGGATGTCAAGCCAGGGCATTAATTAGAACTGAACATTACTGGGGTGAGTGTATTCATCTCTATACAGGTATGATTATAATCGCGGGAAGACTTGACTTACCGCAAACAATTTTGTCTCTAAATGCCAAGACAGGACATAAACCATTTAGAAAGCAGGCTGAGAACATTACAAATGTTAAATTATTTTAGATTCAAGCAAAGCAATCTTAAAACCTAGTATATCAGAAAGGTTGTGTGAAATAGGTAGACTTTGTGACAATGCTGAAATACATCTGGATCAGTTGTCAGTTGCAGACTCACCTGCAAATTTAGGTGTCTATAAATCAGCCACAAAATAAGAAAGGTACACAGGATCATAGAAACATCTACCTATTTCCATAAATCAAGAAATCCAAATAAAAGATTATAATTTATCTTGTACACCATGGGAAATTTCAAAAACATCTATGATGACAAAACTAAATTAAAAAAACACCAAAACCCTATTTTTTTTCAGCTTTTAGGAAATTGCACAGATGAGAAACTGGCCTTCTGCAAGAAATCTGTTATAACCTTTGGATAGCTGTATCCACTATCACTATTAAGCTGTTCCATGATTCGATGGACAGATTGGGTAATAATGACTTTGCAGGGCAGACAAAGAGAAGATTATGACAAATTAGGATTTAAGTTTGACTTGCCAAAATATGAAGAAATAAACTGTTACATAAGCATCACATATTTATTTCCTAGTTTTAAAACAATCAGGGTTTCGGATTTTCTTTTGGTTTGGATAAATAATGGTAGTGCCTTTATAAGACTATATTTTTTTAACAGATAAATTTTGGTCACAACAGCTGAGCATCTGATTACGCATAAACAAAATCAAAAAATTTCCTTCATTAAAATCATAAACCTAGTTTTATTAGGCAGTAAAATTGACTTAACAAATGCAAACCATTCATCTTTACAACATAGAAGCTATGAAGCGAAGAAAAAATCATGTATGAATTGGTTCAATATTCATAACTGAAAATCTAAAATGTCATGCTCTACTTATTACATTTCTTTTGATTTTTGTAATTAAAAACAATCTTGTGCCTACAAACATATCATCCTTTATTTTTAACAAAACATTTTGTTGCTGAAATACAGAAATTTCCACAGTAGAAAGTAAAACCTCTGGATAACTAAAGTAGATTGGAAATGCAGGACTCAAACTATCACGCATAATAAAACAATAGATACAAAAACCCCAGATGGGTTCATCTTTTCCTTCATTCTGAACACCTCATACTAAGTAACCTTCACAATGGTTGTCCACCTGTGGCAGGGTCTCTGGTGGCAGAGATGAAAAGGACAGTCCCATAAGAGCATTCCCACAGACAGGCTGTCCGTGAGCAAGCTGAGCCACAGAAGTTTCTCCAGGTATTATTAAAATTGCACCAGAACACACTTTGTAGAGAACCCCAGCTATTGACTCCTACTTCTAGCCAAGATGGAGTGACAGTTATCAGATTTACTTCCAACATGAAACAGCTAAAAAGCCAGGCAAAAATGCATGAAGCAATAGTTTTCATGATAATGGAGCAAAGGATAGTGACCCCTGAGATTCAGGAAGCAGATGGGATGAACCCTACAGGTGCCCCAGCTAATACCTGGAAAAAGTATCCAGGCTACAGCACAGAGAGGGGACACCAGGCAGAACCTGGTGGTCTCCATGAATTGAAAAGATGCAGCTCAGGATCCAGGTGGCTAGAGCCCACAGGGCAGCATGCTAGAGACGAGAGAGATTCAGAAAGAGAACATGGGAGGTCTGCAGTTATTGAATTTTCGGTTGACTACTTATCAGTGGATGTGTGGGAGGAAACTACCCAAGGCAGGGAAAAGAGCCACAGGAAAGGACTAAAGAAATGAATCCCAGGAATTTACACAAGGCTGAGAGTGAAAATCCTAGAGCATAAGGAAGAATATTTGGAATGGATTTTACATCAGTAATGGTATAAATTTAGTCCTAGATTAAACACTGCTTGGATACCATCTAAAACAGCTTAAAATCCACAACTGCTTCCAAGTAACTGAAGAGCATGCCAGAACTAAGTTCAACAGTGAGATAAAATGTGTAATGTGTGGCATACCATAAAAAATTACCAGGCATGCAAAAAGGCAAGAAAGTACAACCTGTAACGGTAAAGGGATTAATTCATCAATAGGACATAGCAATCCTAAATGTCTTTGTACCTAATAAAAGTTTCAAAATATGTGAAATAAAAACTAGTGAAATTGCAAGGGAAAATAGAAAAGTCCACAATTACACTTGGGATGTTTCATCGCCTCTTTCTCAGGAATTGATAATGTAAGTAGACTGATAATCAACCAAAATACGGATGAGTTCACCAACACCATCAACAAAATTGACCTGACATTTACATAACGTGCTATCAACCAAATGTTCTTTCCAAGAGTAAATGCATGGTAAATATCTTGGAACATTTATCAAGATAGATTATAATCTGAGCAATAAAGCCAGTCTCAATTAAATTAAAAAGATTTAAGTCATACAGAGAATGTTCTCTGATCATAATAAAATTAATACAGAAATTGAGAAACTGAAAGGTAACTGGAAAATTCCTCCCAGATTAGAAACTGAATAACACATTCCCATGGATCAAATAAATAATGGGAGTCAGAAAGTATTTTGAACTGGAAGAATATGAAAATGCATCAGATGAATATTTGTGGAATGGAGCTAAAGCAGAACAGAGGAAAATTTACAGCAATGACCCTGGTGTCTACTTCATAAAACCAGTGAAAGAGGGACAAAGGAAACCCAAAATAAGCACAAGATAAAAAGAATAACAAAGACCAGAATGGAAATCCAAGAAAGAGATAAGGAGACAACTGAGGAAAAAAGAAATGAAATCAAAATCTGTTCTTTGAAAATACCAAGAAAATTGAAAAAGTTAGAGCCAGACTGTAGAAGGCTGAATAATGACCTCTCACTTGTTATGTGTCCTAACCCCTGGTACTTGTTAATGTTACCTTAGATGTCAAACAGCACACACACAAAAAGACTTTGCAGATGTGATTACGTTAAGGATTTTTTAGATGGGAAGATTATCCTGGATTATTTGGGTTGGCCCTAAATGCAATCACATGTATCCTTATAAAAGGCAGCAAAAGGAGATGACTCAGCACAGAATGGGCGAAGGCAACGTGACCATGAATGCAGACACTGATCGGATGCAGCCATAGCCAAGGAATGCTGGCTATCATTTTTGGGGCAAGGGAGGGAGAGCAAGGAACAAGTGGTCCCCTAGAGCATCTGGTGGGAGTATGACCCTGCTGACACCTTGATTTCAAACCTGTAAAACTTATTTTGAACTTGCAGCCACCAGACTGTGAGAATAAGTTTCTATTGTTTTAAGCTACCAAGTTTGTGGTATTTTGTTATAGCAGCCATAGGAAAGATAGGAAAAACAGAGGGAAGACATAAATTACTGGTATCATGAATAAGAGAACTGACATCAATACAGATTCTACAGATATTAAAAAAAAATAATAAAGAAGCATCATGAACAACCTTATGGCATTAAATTCAACACCTTAGCTACAATAGGCAAATTCGCCCAAAGACAGAAATCTTCCAAAGCTATCTCAAGAAACAGCTTGAATACACAGACTAATAAACTATTTAAAATATTGAATTTGTAGTTATATTCTGACGGGGAGGTAATTAAGTTTCTTCATTGAGTTCTACTTGGAGGAGGTGCCGGGAATTGAACCCGGGACCTCTTGCAAGCTGAGCATGCGCTCTACCACTTGAGCTATACCCTTCCCCCTGAATTTGTAGTTACAAACTTTCTGCCAAGTCTAAATAGTTTGACAGAAAGCAGATCAGTGGTGGCCTGTGGGAGGAGTTACAAAGGGGCACAAAAGAAAGTTTTTGAGAGGTATGGATATGTTCACCATCTCATTTGCGGTGAGGGTTTCTCAGTGTATACATATGTCAAAACTCATCAGATTACAAACTTTTACTATGTGCCATTTATTGTATGTAAATTATACGTCAATAGAGCTGCTGAAAAATAAAAAACACAACAACTTAACAAATAAAGAGGTTCTAGATCCCAAGAGGACTGAAACGATGACATGGATGATAAGGAGAAAATACAGATATTCAAAGAGCATGACCTTCACTCAAACAAGGGCACAAGGGATTATTAAGTAGAAGCAACAATAACATTGGATTAAACTGGACTGATGAAGTCAGCTGCAAGATTACCAAGCCACGAATGCAAGAACTGACAAGGCTGAAGGACCCTTAGAAGGTCTTCACGGTTTTCTTTGCTCTTATTTTCCTCTTTTGGCTGTTTTATACATCTATGCATTTTACCATATACTAAATAAAACTTAAGGAAGAAAAAGTAGAATACATTGTGACTAATGATTTGCCACAAGCAAACTGTCAGAGGCCTCCCCACCGCTGACCGTCTTCACAGACTAAATCTTATTACAAGTAAAGATACCTCTGTAGAGAAAGTAGGGTCCTCACTGGGAGCAATATAATCACTGTTTGGCTTCAAATATTACTCTCCCTGCTCCCCAGTCTGAGGCCCTATGATTGCACAAGCAACCACAGTAAGGACCCAACACCATGGCCTGCTCCTGAAGGCAGCCACAGAGGCTGCTGTCACACCCCGCGAGCCTTCATGAAGAGAGGTGTGCTGGCCACAGCGACACCAAAACCCCAATGAGCATTTCAAGGTTTTATTTCCCCCTATCCCCCAGCCAAAAAAGCTTGGCATATCTGATATCTCACTGACCAGCACGTGTTTTGGGCAGTCATAACTTAACTTTAATTATTTTATCAATCACCAAGTATCTCAGTCAGCTTGAGCTTCCGCAACAACATGCCACAGACTGGCTGGCTTAAACAACACATTTATTTCTCACAGTTCCAGAGGCTGGGGAGTCTAAGACCAAAGGGCCGGCAGGTTCGGTTCCTCGTGAGGGCTCTCTGCCCGGCTTGGAGACGGCCACCTTCTCACTGTGCACACACGGCCTGTCCCCAGTGCATGTGTGGGGTGGCAGAGATCTGCTTTCTTCTTCATGAGAGAGGGTTCCATTCTTATTACTTCATCTAAATTAATGATCTCCCAAAGGTCTCCACCTCCAAACACCATCACATTGGGGGTTAGGGCATCAACTTAGGAATTTGGGGGAGACACAACACTCAGCGCATACCACCAAGAGTATTCGGTATCTGTTCAAATCTCAATTAATTTTCTGGTAATTTCAATAGCTTTTCGTGTCTTATGAACCATTTTTCATTATCGTAAAAGTCCTACAAAGTCAGGGAAGGCAGGTGATATTAATGAAGATAGAAGCACACAGAGCTTAGGTAACTTTCCCAAGGTCACACACTAATAATTTTGTACAGCTAGGGCTTGAGCTATCTTCTTGTTCATGCCACAAATGTCAAGAAATTTTTTATGTATACTTAAATGAGCTGACTTTCCTTAGCATAAAAAAATCAACAATTATGAACAGTCTGAGGAACAAAACACAAAACTGAAGGACTTTCCAGCTACAGGAATACACATCATAATTTCAATCCCTTAATCTCTTCTTTTCCTTTTATCTTGTTTGTAGCCTCCATTGCCACTATCCCCAGCCTTAATTCCAGAGTTATCGATTTCAGATCATTCATTTCTTTTTTTTTGTCTTTACTATCATTATTTAATTTATTTGTTTATTTTTATTTATTTATTTTTATTGAAGTATAGTCAGTTACAACGTATCAATTACTCACATACAGCACAGTGCTTCAGTCATACATGAATATACATATATTCATTTTCATATTCTTTGTCACCATAAGCTACTACAAGATATCAAATATAGTTCCCTGTGCTATACAGTATAAACTTGTTTATCTATTTTATATATATCAGTCAGTATCTGCAAATCTCGAACTCCCAGTTTATCCCTTCCCCCTCTAGTAACTATAAGTTTGTTTACTATGTCTGTGAGTCTATTTATTTCTGTTTTATGCATAAGTTCATTTGTCTTTTTTTTTTTTTAGATTCCACATACGAGTGATATCATATGGTATTTTCCTTTCTCCTTCTGGCTAACTTCACTTAGAATGACATTGCAGGCACATCCATGTTGCTGCAAATGGCATTATTTTATCATTTTTTACGGCTGAGGAGTATCCCATTGTATAAATATACCACAGCTTCTTTATCCAATCATCTGTCGATGGACATTTAGGTTGTTTCCATGTCTTGCCTATTGTAAATAGTGCTGCTATGAACATTGGGGTGCATGTGTCTTTTCAAATTAGAACTCCCTCGAGATATATGCCCAGGAGTGCGATTACTGGGTCATATGGTAAGTCTATTTTTAGTCTTTTCAGGAATCTCCATACTGTTTTCCATAACGGCTGCACCAAACTACACTCCCACCAGCAGTGTAGGAGGGTTCCCTTTTCTCCACAGCCTCTCCAGCATTTGTCATTTGTGGACTTTTGAATGATGGCCATTCTGACTGGTGTGAGATGATACCTCATTGTAGTTTTGATTTGCATTTCTCTGGTAATTAGTGCAGATCATTCATTTCAACTTACTCCTTTCTCCATTCCTATATCCAGGGAGTTGAGCATTGTTTACAGATAATTAGGAAAACAGGCCACCCTGGTTTCATGGCAAATTCAGCATGTCTGTGAGGCAGGCCCTCCCTCCATTGGACCAGAGGAGCCTCCCATCCACCTCCAGTTGGCTCTCAACTACATTCTCACAACATTCATTTCAAACAGTCCTCCTCCTTGGACTTCCCTTGTTCTCTCCAGCCTTGGACAAGTAGTCCCTCACCCACTTATCATACCTGAAGCACCTACTCTTTGTGAGGGGCAGAGACAGGAAGAGGCCCTGCCCTGGAGGAGCTATAATACTGAGGTGCGACGGGGGTCACACACAGAAACAAGACAAGCTACACCACAACAGCTGACGGGCTCACTCAGAGGCACGTGTAAAGTGTTACGGGACCGAGGAACAGGGAAGAACCCAGAGAGGGCAGGCCAGCTCGAGGACATACAAAAGAGAAGCCATCGTTTCTTACTCCCAACCCAACGTTACCTAATTTCACATTAAATCAGGATAAAAAAGAAAAGATGCGGCATCTGGCCATTCATTCCCTCTTCCTCCTTTGTACATCCAGTAAGTTGCTAAATTCTAACGAGAATTAATGTATCTGTACTTGAATTCTTTCTGCAAAATGTCAGAAAAAAATTCTCTTGCTTTTGCATCTGTGCCCTCTCTGCCTCCCCAGCTCTCTAGTGCCGCTGGGCTCTCATCTGCCCTTGGGCAGACCACCATCGAAGTTCCAGCTCCAACTGCTTAGCCCACATGAGATTTTGAGCATGTTATTCGATCTCAGTAAGCCTCTATCTCCTCCTCAGTTCAGTGGACACAGTCGGAGCACTTGCCATGGTGACAATTACAGGTAATACACTTTCTGACATACACTACGCATGATGGTTAATTTCTCTGTCAACCAGACTGGCTCACAGGGTGCCCAGGTTCTTGGTGAAACATCATTTCTGGAGAGGATTTTGAGGGTGTTTCTGGATAAGGTTAACATTTGAATCGGTGGACCGAGTAAAGAGACTGCCCTCCCCAGTGTGCATCCAATCCTGCTGGGACACTGGTCTCCCGCTCCCAGACCAGGACTTACACCATCAGGTCTGCTGGGTCCCTGCAGAGGGCAGCTTATACTGTCTTCTCAGCCTCCATTGCTGTGTGAGCCCATTCCCCATGATAAATAAATCTCATTCATTTATCTATCTACCTATCAGTCTGTCTGTCTATCTATCTATCTATCTATCTCATATTGGTACTGTTTCCTTGAAGAGAGCCCTGACTAATGCTGACTAATATGTTATGTGCTCAACAACAAAGCCTTGTTTGTGTATGGCATCCCCGTTTCTAGCCTCTACTGGATCAATCCAGCCTCTCCACATCGCTGCCACCCCTTCTGTGAAAGCATACCGCTGATCACTGACCTCACGTACTGGCTCAGAACTTCTGACAACAGACCCATCAGGGTCTGTTTCATGAAGGGCACTCCTGCCCCAGCCTACTTTTTGAGATTTATCTCCCAGCACTTCTCCTCTAACACACAAATGCTTCAGCAGCCTTTGGGTAACCTGTTTTATATAAAGGAGTCTCATATTTTTGTATCTCTGTCTCGTATGTTTCTGTTCTGTGAGGTAATTCCTGCTCCTAAAAGAAGACATCCTGTCATCTGAACCATGGTGTCAATTTTATGCCTCTCTTACAGTCTCACGGATGGCTAATTTTTGCAGGTTATGTAGCTGATGTCTCTTCCACACTGGATTATGTGGGGTGAATGGCTCGGGTTTTATCTCTGTTTTATCATTTTGCTTCCCATTGTACTTTAGCCCAGGGTCATGCAAACAGAAGAGATTCAATAAGTATCTGTTTAATGAGTATGCAGAAGAAAAGAAGGAGGAAAGGGAGAAGGGAGGAAAGAACACCAGAGCAAATAATGGTTACTGACAACTCCAGAATGAAGCAGTCTGAATACCCTGCAAGTTGCTAAACAATGTTGTGATTAATTATAAACTACCACTAGGATCCTGAGCACACCCATGCTTTTTCCTCTTCAGTATGCAGCAGACGATGTGTGTGATTATAAGCTGGTGCTTGGCACATGCTCCGTTGGGAAGGATGGACTGTTGCTATCGATCAGTTCAACCCCATGTGGTTCAATCATTCCTTCACAGTCTGGCATTTATGCCAATACATTCTGAGATCTTTCTAAAGAAATCAGTTTGCCAGGATGCTGTGTTGGGCCAGCTGTCCATAGATGCGTGCTTGTGAGCTGACCGTGGGACATTAAGGCCTCTGTGCACTGACTGAATTAATGTAGTCACTATCATTCCAGGTTGCTAGAGTAAAGACTTTTTCTACTCATAAGGGCAGATGGTGATAGGGTCTAATGTAACTCAAATATTGTTTTCAAAAACTTACTATGAATAATTCTTTCTAAATTCTAAAACATTTCCTTCATCCAAAGTATCTCCGTAAGCAAAGGCAACATGCATCCCCGAGCCAAGCAATTCTCAAATGAGAGGTCTCTGAACTTCGTAACAGCCATGGGAGGGTGATGTGGTAGCTCAGAGGGAAAATACTAAGAACTGCGACTTTAGAAAACCTTTCTTGAACAAAGAGAGGTATCCTTTTTTAAAATAAATACTTCTTAATAAATAAATGAGTGGTTTTTAACAACTATATTCTTAACATGAAAGGACACATACTTTTAACCTGACGGTATTCTGAGAGTATTTTCATAACAAGTATTTCATTCTTAGTGATATACATCTTCTCATTTACCTAATCTTTCAATAAATATTAAACACTAAGATATAAGACAATGTACGACTCGCATCTGCTAAAGGCTACCCAGCAGTAAGCTGTGTTGAATGGTACGAAGAGCAGGAGTCCCAAATCACGGAAAACCGGGTCTGAATCCAGCTCGGCTGTGTCGAAGCTGTGTGACCTCGGGCAATTTCCTTACGCTTTCTAAGACTCACATGCCTCATATGAGAGAACATCTACCTCACAGTTGTGTTTTGGTAATTTAAGGGGGTAATATATGTGAAGTATATTACACTAAAGTGCAAATAATGATGCTCTGGTTTCATCCTTCAGCTCTGCAGAACTTCTCCAGAGCTGAATTCAATTTGAAAGTTTCAAATGAACAACTGTCAATAAATTGCATGGGTTTTCTTCCCATGGAAACAAATAAATAGATTTCATTTTTAAGATCCCATAAAATAATTCAAAGAGCTTCATTCATATAAAAATAAATAAAGTCCATATTTAAATTTTCTATTTCTTTTATCATTAACATTGCTACACAGACTACTGATAAACACAAGGTAATAAATCAATAGGCCCTACACTACAGGCTCCAATAATAAGACAGTTCTGTCAAATTCAATGATATACATTGTTAAACTATTCAAACAACCACAGGTAAATCAGTTACCCTATTCCTCTACCTTCATTTTAAATCACATTTTAAATCATTTTAAATACTTCAGTCAAATTTAAGTATTTCTGTATCACTATCAGTTTAAATATTTTAAGATATATGAACTATGTTTCTAAATATTATTTGCTTCATTAAAAGAGTGCATCCATATAGATATTTAAATTTTATATGTTTTTGAACAATATTCTGTTAGTATAATCCTTTTTTAGATTCAAGCATTCAACAAGTAAGTGCTATTGAGAATAAAGATGAAAATCTAACCATGATTCATGCATTTTTGACTGTTGTCTCTTGCTATATTTGGCTTTACATGTGATGGTTACCACGAATAAAGACATCAAAAAGATAAAGCTCAGGCCAAATTAAAGGGCTCATGATCTTACAGTAGGACGGAATATCTAACATCATGATCATCCCACCAGCTTCTGGAAGCATGACTGTGGCAAGCGTGTGTGGCACCCTGCAGTACAGCTTCTTAAAGGGAAGAGGCTGTGTTTTCTGTCAGCACGATTCTCAGAAGATCATATTTATTCCAAAAATACCCAGGAACTAGATATAAAAAAGAGCCAAATCTATGAGGCTATAAATGTACATATTTTCTAACTCCGAAGCAGTTCTCCTGTCCCAACTCTCTTTCCCACTCTTCAATTACTTCTTTTACAAAAAAAAAAAGAAGAAGAAGAAAGAAAATGAAAAATAATGGCCTCCTACCTGTTAAAAAACATCAGTGTTAGTTACTAAATATAGAGTAAGAAATAAAAACATTCTGAGGCGTGGCCAAGATGGCGGTGTAGGAGGACCCTGAGCTCACCTCCTCCCACTGGCACACCAAAATTACAATTATTTACAGAACAACTATTGATGACCAAGCCTGGAGGACTAGCAGAAAAGTTGTTGTACAACTAAAGATATGGAGAAGAAACCACAGTGAAATGGTAAAAGGAACAAAGACACGGTGTGGTCAAGACCCACACCCCTGGGTGAGCGACCCTCAAATGGGAGGGAGATTACAATGGCAGAGGCTCCCCACGAGGAGGGAGGCGTCTGAGCCCCACAGGAGGCTCCCCTGCCAGGGGCTCCTACACCCAGAAGATGGGCCCCCAGAATGTTTGGCTTTGGAGGCCAACAGAGTTTAATTTCACGTGAGCCAGAGGGCTGTGAGAATTGGAGGCTCCACTCTTAAAGGGCACACACAATCTCACATGCTCTGGGGCCCAGAGCAGAAGCAGTAATTAGATAGAAGCCTGAGTCAGACTCACCTGCTGATCTTGGAGAGAATTTCAGAGAGGCAGGAGTCAAATGGAGCCCACCCTGGGGACGTAGACACTGGCAGAAGCCACTTCTGGGAGCTTGCTCTGCCATGAGAACACTGTTGCTGGCAAGCACCGTTTTGGAATCTTCTCTCAGCTTATTAGATCCAGGATCCAGTAAAGCCTATCAGCCTGTCCACCTGTATTGGGATGCCTCAGTCCGGCGTCTACCCAGGCAAGGACATAGCCCCACCCACCAGCAGGTCTGCTGCCTTAAGACTCCTTGAGCCCACAGCCGTGCTGGGACATGGGCATGTGCACCAGAGGGCCCCGGACACAGCCCTGCATACCAGGTGCTGGCACTAGACCCGGGACCCATACAGCCCTGCAGCCAGAGACCCTGGGATGCAGCTCATTGCACCAGTGAACTTACACTAGCTGCAGGACCAGCGTTACCTACCAGTGGGCAGCCACCTGCCCTAGGACACCTGAGGTCTAGGCCCCACCTATGAGCAGGCCACACACCAATTCTGGGACCCCCAGGACCCCGTAGCCAGAGATCCCAGCATGAACCTTGCCCCAGAATGGGTAGGCACCAGTCCCAGGTCAAGGCTTCACCCGCCAGTGAGGCAAGCACCAGTGGTAGAAACCCCTGTGCCCCAACACCACCCCACCAGTGAGCCATGGGTGAACACCAGCCCCAGGACCACCACAGACCCACAGCCTTCTGTGTCAGTATCCAGCTCACAAACCAGCGAGCTGGCACCAGCCCAGGGAACTCCTGTGCCCTGTCCCTGCCCACCAGTAGGACAACAGCAACTCTGGGACATCTTGGATCACTCAGCCAGCCATTTTCAGTTTCTTCCCCACCCCTCCCACCCCCAGTGAGCCAATACAAGCTTCAGAACACCCTGACCCTGCAGTCAGCTATGTTAGGAACCAGCACCACTCATCAGCAAGTTGTCACTGTATCTGGAACCCCTGGCCCCCAACCACCCACCCCAGATACTGCTCACCAGTGGGTCAGCACTAGACCCCCCCCACACCAGCAGCTTCCACAAAAAGCAGGCTGGCAACCAACTAGAGCAGGGGCCAGCCACACTTCCCGGGCCAGCCACAGTAGTCGGCTTGCCACAACAGAATGACTCAAGCAGCTCACGTAGGGGACACACACAGAGTATATACTAACCAGAGGGAGAGTGGGCTGCCAGGATCTATGGGATGTCTGCTACATAAGGTCACTTCTTAAAGGTTGGGAAATGTAATCAACTTACCAAATACATGGAAATAAAAACAAGAATTTAGGCAAAACAAGATGACAGAGAGATGTATTCCAAACGAAGGAACAAAATAAAACTTCAGAAGAGGAACTAAGTGAAGTAAAGATAAGCAAAAGATAAGCAATAAAGAGTTTAAGGTCATGATCATAAAGATGCTCCAAGAATTCAGAAGAAGACTGAGTGAACAGAGTAAGAAGTTAGAAGTCTTTTTTTTTTTAACAGAGTTTGAAATATAAAGAACAAAACAGGTGAAGAATATATAGCTGAAATAAAAAATATACAAGAAGTCAACAGTATCACACAAAAAGGAAACTAACAGGCCAGTTAACCCTGGTGAACACAGATGCAGGAATCCTCAACAAAGTATCAGCAAGCCAAATTCAACAAGACAGTGGAAGGATCATGCAGCATGATCAAGTGGGATTTGTCCCAAGCATGCAGGGGGGGTTCATTATCCACAAATCAGTCAATATGATACACCACATTAACAGGCTGAAGATTATAAATCTTATGATCATCTTAATAGATGCAGAAAAAGGTTTTGACAAAACCCAGCATTCACTTATGGCAAAAACTCTCAACCAAGTGGATATAGAGGGAGCATATCTCAACATAATAAAGGCCGTATATGACAATCCCACAGCTAACGCCATACAAAGTCATGGTGAAAAACTGAAAGCATTTCCTCGAAGATCAGAAACAGGACAAGGATGCCTATTCTCATTACTTTTATTCAACATACTATTGAAAGTCTTAGCCACATCATTCAGACAAGAAAAAGAAGTAAAAGGAATCCAAATTTGAAAGGAAGGAGTAAAATTACCACTGTTCGTAGGTGACATGATAGTATGCATAGAAAATCCTAAAGACACTGACAAAAAACTATCAGAGCTCATCACTGAATTCAGTAAAGTTGCAGGATACAAAATTAATATACAGAAATCAGTTGCATTTCTATACACTAACAACAAACTATCAGAAAGAGAGATTAAGAAAACAATCCCATCCACAACCACATCAGTAAGAATGAAACACCTAGGAATAAATCTAACTTAGGAGGTAAAAGAACTATAGTCAGAAAACCATAAGCCATTAATGAAAGAAGTTGAAGACTACACAAACAGATGGAATTAGACACTGTGCCCATGGTTTGGGAGAATTAACATTGTTAAAATGACTACACTACCCAAGGCAATCTACAAATTCAATGTAATCCCTATTAAAATATCAACAGCATAATTCACAGAACCAGGACAAATAATCCTAAAATTTGCAGAAACACAAAAGACCCCAAATAGCCAGAGCAACCTTGAGAAAGAACATCAAAGCTGGAAGTATCATGTGCCCTGACTTCAAACTGTATTACAAAGCTACAGTAATCAGAAAACTGGCACAAACACAGACCCATATAGATCAACGGAACAGAACAGAGAGCCTAGAAATGAATCTACACTTCTATGGGCAATTAATGTACAACGAAGAAGGCAAGAATATACAGTGGGGAAAAGACATCTTCTTCAGTAAATAGCCCTGGGAAAACCAGCCAGCTACATGCAAAAGGATCAAATTGGATGACTCTCTCACACCATGGACGAAAATAAATTCCCAATGGATTAAAGACTTAAAAATGACACCTAAAACCATGAAACTATTACTAGAAGAAAGTGTAGGTGGTAAGTTCTTTGACATCAGTCTTAGTAATATATTTTTGGGCACATCTCCTCAGGCAAGGGAAACAGACGCAAATATAAATGGGACTACATCAAACTGAAAAGCTTTTGCATACCTAAGGAAACTATCAACAAAACAAAAAGGCAACCTATTGAATGGAAGAAGGTATTTGCAAATGACTTATCTGATAATGGGTTAACATCCAAAGTATACAAAGAACTCATACAGTTCAACATCAAAAAAAACCAACCTAATTAACAAATGGGCAGAGGATCTGAACAGACATTTTTCCATAAAGATATACAGATGGGCAGAAGACACATGAAAAGATGATTAACACCGCTAGCCCCCCAGGGAAGTGCAAGTCATAATCAATGTTTATGGATATTAGGTACAAACTGGAAAACAAAGGAGGAAGGAGATGGAACGTATAGGATGAGGAATTCAGTCAGTAATTATGTAGTATTTCTGTATGGTGTCATATGTAACTAGAGTTATGCTGGTGATCATTTGGAAATGTATAGAAATACTGAATCACTATGTTGTGTGACGGGAACTAACACAGTGCTGTCAGTCGATCATACGTCAAAAACAAACTCATAGCAAAAGAGATCAGGCTTGTGGTTACCAGAGGCAGACGGTAGGGGAGGGGGAACTAGATGAAGGTGGTCAAAAGGTACCAATGTCTAGTTACAAGATAAATAAGTACTAGGAATATAATATACAACATGATTAAACATAACTATTACTGCTGTAGGGTACATAGGAAAGTTGTTAAAAAAGTAAATTCTAAGAGCCCTCATCACAGGGAAAATTTTTTTTATTTAATTCTGCATCTATATGGGATGACAGATGTTCACTAAACTGGTGCCAATCATTTCACCATGTGTGTAGGTCAATTCATTATGCTGTACACCTTAAACTCACACAGTGCTCTGTTTCAACTGTATCTCAATAAAACTGGAAGAAAATATTTTTTGAAATAAATAACTATATTCTATAAAAAGAATTTAGTGTTAAGTTCTCCAAAATAGAACTACCCCCAAACAGAGCACTAGGTTCATGGAAAAGAAGAGTTGATTCAAAACATGGATTTTCCAGTACTCTCATCTTTCACTTAATAAAGGTTTAACTTCTGAAATACATACACATGTATGGTGGAATGTAAATGCTATTGAAAAAGGAACAAGGCAATAAGCTTGCCTTCCACTGGGCAGGGAGAATTCAAAAGACGCTTCTCCAGATGCCCTTGCTTTTAGATGTCTGTGGGTACCCAACCTTTTGGCCTTGGCATTTTTAACGACTGATTGCTTTTCATTAGGTAGATTCTTCTCATCTTCTAACATGACACAGACCCTAATTTTACTTGATATGGTTTGAGATGCTCTTCTCGATAAATATGGCTCTCTAGGGATGAGGTCAGTATTTGAAAATCTACATATGGCCGTTTTATTTTGAGGCATGTCTGGAGTTACCATATGGTCAATAGCAATCTGTGAAGGGAGTCAGGATGTGTCTATTTAAAATACTGACGGCAGTGAGTTTCTACTTAGAAATGCTTTGAACCATCTACTTTTTCTGAATGCTGAAGCTCAGTCTTTTAAAAATGCAATCTGCTCACTGTTCTGCAAAATTCAATTACAAAATAAAACTCATTTTTATATACTTTTCAGTTACGCATATATATAAAAAGCATAGCATTATACTCATTATCAGAGATGTGGAGATGATTCTTATCTCAGTACTCAACTTGTTCATGGCTTATTTAGACAGTATCCTAGAGTGGCTCATGATCATTTGAATGCAAAATTTAAACAGAAGTGAAGCAGTGTGTCGCTGCATGCTTTTCAGGGATGTTCTAGAACATTCTGTCTTCTGAGGGCCCTTAAAACAAAAAGATTCTGTGCCTCTGTTGAATGAAACTATTTTAGCAACAATTATGTTTAAAATACATGGCTCTTTATGCAAAATACAGCCATGATGTAACTGTTACGTAGGAGTATAAACAAATGTTGCTTTTGAGTGAGGTCTGTAGACATTATAAATTAGTCCCCATTCATTATTCATCAAGTTACTATAAACATTTTAGGAAAATAGTGAAAAGTCATTTTTTCCAGCACTTTCCTAAAAAGTACTCTTCATAAATATTCTATTTAGCCTATTGCTATAAAGCTTTCACTTTATTGTTATATATCCATCTGGTCTTTTAATGAAAAAGTAAAACGTCGGTGTGGGAGTTGAACGGTTATAAAGGGGCAAGGCAAACTAAATTATTACTGATGAAACAAAGAACTGACATATTTAAAACTAGAAAATGGTATTTTCACAACCTCAAAAATGTCTGTTCTAAAGTGTTATTTTGACTTAAGAGAGCCATGACTTACACTCCCCATCCACACATAGCTTCCACCTCACTTTGCAAATTACCTCAAATCTTGAACCAATACAGAAGACATCTGATGTAAATTCCTGTAACCTACTTAGCCCCTTTCCAGTACAAAGTTCCTCAATATCATTACCTGTTTCTCTTCCCCTTCCAGCTCAGTGAAAGTAATGCCTTCCTCCCCAAGCCTCCATTTACCTGGTCCGTCTTTCTGCATCCTTCCCCCCTCTGGGATCCTGCACATCCTACGCCCTGTTCTTCCCTTTCAATCAATCCTTCAAACTACAATTTTATCATCTCTGAAAGAATAAGTCTACACATACTTTCTCAATTTCTGCCATTTTATTCTGTAAGCTCCCCCAGCCCTGGCGCCCACCATTCTACTGGAACAACTCTCTCCAATGGTCATTGATGACATTCTCATTGCTAATACTAGTAATTAAGTGGCCATTCTCTTTGATCTGACATTTCATGCTGTGGCCAGTTCTTCTGTAAAACTCCCCTATCCCTTGCTTTCTCTGATATTGCAGACTTCTGCTGCTCCTCTGACATCTCTCTGGTTTCATTTCATTGACCCCTGCTGGAGCCTTTTCTTCCGTTTCCTCCATGAAGGCATCCTCCGAAGTTTCACCCCAAGTCTTTTCAATTCTACTGTAGCCAGTCTTTTTTACTTCCAAAACCCATCTTTTAATGTAAGAAAGTTTTAAATGCACACACGTGAAAGTTTTACTTAGAATCCTTTCCTTGTTGATGACCAAAGCAGAATATACATGTGTCCTGATCCTTATTAACTAACTTTATAAACCAGATTACTGCATTTACTGTCACAGAGGACATCTTCCACTCTCCACACTGGGGGTCCCCTATGTGAAGCCTTGTGTTAAGAAAACATGAAAATGCCTATGAAAGCATCAGTCCATTTTCTGCCTCGTGGACAGTGAGAATCATGTAACTGACTGCATTATTCTTCCTGTTTCAGCTGACAGAAGGCTCAGAATCAAATATGCAACGAGTCGTGACTACGTGTTTATGCCTCTGTGGTCAGTAATACGTATCCACGTGTTCACGGTCCCCATGGCATTGACTTTCTCTTCTCATTTTTAATTTCCCATATCATTATGTGTTTATTTTCATTTTAGCTTTGATATATTTACTGTAAACTTCCTAAAATCATTTAGAAAATAAGATATAAAGAAACAGACACATAAACAAAGTATAACAATTATGGGTACTCAGCAAAGTCAAATTCATTATATCTGTTACACACTGTTACACACACTAAAATAAATATGGTATCCCTGCTCTGTGTCCTTTTTTCTGCATAAAAGATACCAAAACATAAAATCTTTCTAGAACTATCAGCTCAGTTTTGGTTTCTCTCTGCTCCTTATATACTACTTTGAGTTGATCAATAAATACGTCAAATGTCCTCAGATTATCCCCTACTTCCATTCCATACTTTGTGACCAATTATCAAAGTCATAAGCAGCTATAATCATTTCACTCAAGACATAATTTCAATGTTCCCTCCAACCTTAGAGACTCCTTATTGTGATGTTCAATACAGTCTAGTATCTGGTTTCAAATCTACCTTCCATAATATAGCCACACTGAACTTGTCACCGCTTAGTCACACATACAATGCTGCACCTCTATGCCTTATTTCAAGTTCTTCATGCTCCTAGAGGGCTTTAACCAGTCCCAAATCTCCTCCTCCCAAAGCCTATCCATCCCTTGAGGTCCAGCTCAAATAAAATCATCCACGGGGTCCTTCCCTTATCTGACTCAAATGTCATAATTACTTGCTTGATCGGATTATGTTCACACTCCTCTTAACATCACTTAGATTTTGACTTGTACGATGATCAGTTTTACACATTTCTTTATCTGCTAAGCCCTTTAACAGCTTAGTCCATGTGTTACAGACATGTCTGTTTCCTCAGTGCAGCTTACGGCAAGTGCCCACTGAATGATCGTTAATCTGAATTTAAAGAGAATTTGGTTTATACAAAATATTCCCTTCAAATGGTTTTCCTCTAATAAGCATTTATTTTCGTTAAGGTCTAACATTAACAAATAATGAGAAATGTGGTAGCCTTTCTCAGAAGGTACAAGTTTGCAGATCACAAGCTTTTCCATCATTTCAGAATTGGCTTGGGTTATGTCAACATCTCTGGGCAGATAAAAATCCTATGCTACAGATTTTTTATGGCACTGAGTGAAATACACAGGTGGTTCTTCTCATTACTTTATGTCTCACGATATTAGGGGTTTGGAACAATAGACATGCCTCCAACAAGAAGTGAAAATATTGAAATACTGTGTACGTACAAAGATTGCCTATGACCCCCTACTTCTTAGGAAATCATCTGGTAAAACACAGTGAAAACCTGCAGGTGTAAAGCAGGCTCTTTACTGGGGACTTTCATTTCATTTATTGACTGGTGAACATCTCACTGCTCAACTGAAATCTGTAAGAATCACATGGGAGAAACATTTATGGAACGGGATTTATGGCTAAAGTCGGGCGAGGAACACAGCCCACAAAGCCCAAAACGCTTCTGTTGGGAAACACATCTCCCAAGATCCTGCTGCCCAAAGAATGCAATTTATGCAGGTGGTGGTTAATTAACATGACCCACCCATTATAATTACTGCACTTGCTAATGACCCTGGTTCTTACCTCACTGAGGCAGCAGAAGCAATTACAACCAATTCATCTTCTCACCACCACAAAGGCATCTCCCTGTATCCTAGCCCAGATGTATACTCTGCCATCGCCCCCAGGATATGGCCAACCTTTCTACCTGAGCTCTGAATGCTACCCTTTTGAGCCTGCAGAAAATACTGCTCCTGTAGTAATTCTCATCCCTCTCTCCCAACATCAGTTTCCCCCCATCTATTGGATCCTTCCCACTAGTATACAATTTTGTTTAGTGATAGCCATAGTAAAATAAAACTGAAAAATCAACTTTTAAGAAAATTCCCATCACTCTCCAGTTGATACCTAATTTTTCAGCCCTCGTTTACAGAGAATCTCCTTAGGAGGCATCTTGTATCTCCACTTCCTCATCTCCTGTTCTCTTCTCAACCCGATTCTAAGCAGGCTTTCATGCCCACCAATCCACTGAAACTGTTCCTGTAAAGGTCTCCAAGTAATTCAATAATCAAATCTGAACTATCAGCAACATAGGAAGCAGTTTTTTTTTTTTTTCCTTCCTGAAACACTTCCATCACCAGCTTCCGGAAATCATTTCCTCTTGGATGCCTCTGCTCAGTCTCCTTTGCTGGATCCGGCTCCTCTACCTGACCTCCAAACTTTGGAATGCCCTAAGGGTCCAGATGCCTTCTTTTCTCTCCATGTATGCATTCTCCATGCAGCTTCAATGCCAGGACTCCCAAAGTAACGCTGCCACGCCAACCTCATCTCTGCGCTCCAGACACACACCAGCTTTTTACACCACATCTGCATTTGAATCTATCTACAATCATCATCTCAGATGATACTAGCCCAAACAGTCCTCTTGACTCTCCCAGGAATTCACCACTCCTCTCCTTTTCTATAAAATAAAATCTCATTCACCCAGCTGTGTGAGCAACTGGAGGCATCTACCCCTCACACCTGTCAGTTAAACCTATACATGTAGGTGGTTTGTCTCCATAGCACGATGTGTTTGTTCTCTAGCATACTGTTTCTCTCTCTTACTGGACTAGTTTCTGTGCAGTTGAGGTCCTCAATTCTAATGCCTCTCCCTCGAACAGTCTGCGCCTTGCATATTTCTTGTGCTTCAAAAACTGCAACTTCTTGCAATTCAAGGCACATCTCTGTACCATTCTGTCTGACCTTTCCAGGATCAGAGTCAGCGGGAAAAGTACATGTTCTGGAATTAGATATGTTGAGTTTCCATATGAGCTCTGCCCTACCACCCTATTCTGACCAGCACCATCATCCTTGTCATCAACATCATTCATTCAGCACTTACTATATTCCACAAACTATGGTAACTAATGTATACACATCATTTAGTTCAAACAACAAATATTTGGGGCACGTGTTCTCAATCATTCCTGTTTCACGAGTCAGAGAAATGCTAACTGGCATGGCTAGGACTTAGGTGAGGACCTGATTCCGAAGCCCCTCCTCTTAAGCAACATGTCCTCTTACAACCCCAGTCCAACAACTTGTCCAAGACCTCCCACGTGATTATGAATGGCACAGAGAAACTCAAGGCCGTTATCTGACTTCAACTCATGCTCTTAAGTAACTGTGCTGATGCAATCAGAGTCCTCATCCATAAAGTAGGTGATGATGACACAAACCAAGCTGATGTGTGCACACTGCCTGGACGAGACTTGTACTTAACGGCTACTAGCTCCCTGCCCTGAGTTCTGACAGTTATGTACACTTGACTGCCTTTTTAAAAGCTT
Organism: Vicugna pacos; assembly: GCF_048564905.1. Classification (NCBI taxonomy): domain Eukaryota; kingdom Metazoa; phylum Chordata; class Mammalia; order Artiodactyla; family Camelidae; genus Vicugna; species Vicugna pacos. Next base: position 19,832,352 of record NC_132998.1, on the reverse strand, counting down.
CTTATTGTTTCTGAAAGCTTTTTTCTTTTTTTACCCCCCGAAAGCTTTAAGTCCCTGTATTATCCTCCAGTGTTTCTGAAGCACTTCTTCATTGAGAATCTAAATGTAAATACAAGATTATTTTGCAAGGTATGTTCAAACTCATTAAAGCATCTATAGCACTCTGTACCATTTTAGAAAAATGTCATGGAACAATAATGAATATCACTGAAAATCATTGCCTTTAAACCGTTCAAATTCCATCATGAATTTTGATAAATAATTCTCACTCCCCTTAGTGTGCTCACACTATAAATCTTCCTTGTCAACTTTTACGTAATTTTTTCACAGAAAACTTAGAGGCAAAATTCATTTCTGTTGTCAATATGTCCTAAATACTGAATTAATCAAATGTTTCATGCTCAAGCACTTTTATGTGTTATAACCAAATCACAGCTCAGTTTTACTTTGCTATTCAGAAATCTTAAAGTTCATAGTAGACCATAGTTCATCAAAAAGCATTCATTCTTTGCCTCCAAGTTTTTTTCTTTCATGTCACATGACCCAATGCTTTTGCCGTGCCTGCAAAGGGCAGGACTGCTACCCACTAAGGTGATCCTTTTCACAAATGCCTCCAGGGAAGACAGACAGACACCGTGAACAGACAGATTTGAAGAGCAAATTTCACTTAAGCAAACTGTATACTTTCTGTTAAATACTAATTTAAGAAAATCAAGGTAGAGGGAAAAAATTACCCCTCTCCACTGGGCTTACACTTTGCTCTGAAATAGGAAGAAAACAATGCCCCAAGGAGAGGACTGAGAAAACTCTGTACTCTCTAATATTAAGCCGACACAGTCATTTTAACTACACACATCCTATTTGCATTTTGAATTCCCATACAAAAATAACTCCACGTAATAAGCTGTATTCAAGTGACTACTTGGCAATGCCTGTATTTTTACTGTGCCACAAAAGGAAGTGAAATTTTTAAAAATTACTTCATGATAGATCCCATTAATTTTAATTGAAGCTTCCGATTCCCTGCTTATCCTTGGCAGATAGAACAGTTTAGAAATTGCAGTCCAATGTAAGATTTCCCAGGAGGAATCTGAAAATAAGCAATAAGAATTCAAGTAAGCCACCTGTCTGGGGATTTATTTATGTGATCAGAATAGCCTTCCAAACTTCAAACAATCCATGCACACAACAGACGCAGCTCTTTAAACACACTGTTTTTATTTCATTTTTCATTCCCATGCAACACAAATGGATGCAGCTCTAATGAACTCAAAGTCCGTAAGTGCTCAACAATGTATATTTGCTTATAAATCTTGAGTCATAAATAAAGGTCAATACATGTTCTTAAATTTGAACATTCTCAATAATTATACATCCTAACAGCAGACGAGGAGCTCTCCCTTGTAAGTGTCCAAATATAACGACTCATATATATTAAAACAACGACAATTCAGAAATGTGAATCACAGAAGAGGCACTACTGTCATCAGCCTTGCTCAGAAGCTCATCTTCCTGGCTACTAACAGGTTTCAAAACAGACCTTGAAATAGCTACTCCCTTAAACAGCCTCAGGTCCCCATCATGACAGCACCAAAGCAAGTTCTTTCTAGTTGCCATCAAATGCAATTTATGATCATGACCAGGACTCGCTAATCACTGCTGAGCTCAAAAATAAATCAGACATGCTCTTTGCCCTCAAGAAACTTACACTGCAGATGGCACATATGACAACAGGCTATGATAAGAACCATAAAAGGTGAATAAATGACCTAGGAGTTGAGAACAGTAGAGAGCTATTCTAGCTCAAGTGGACTACAGATGAACACATTTATTAGCCCCACAATTCATTTTGAGTTACCATCATTAACCTTCATAAATATAATTTCTGGTGTCTCCTACATACAGCAATGTTTTAACTTCTAATCAGGTATGTAAATATAAAATCACTTGAGTGTAGAGGACCAAACTGGCTTCCCTTATTAAATATTCTATAGAAGACCTTTTTTTTTTTCATTGTATATGTTCCATCTACCAAAACCCAAACTCCCACCTTTCTAGACACTTACATCTCTAAGTTTTCTGGTCTTATTATTAGATGAAGAATAAAATCTACTTCTAGAAAAACTCAAGTACGTTGTCTTTCTCTACCCGAGTCCCACCACTGTTGTCTCATATAACACATTAACATGTTTTACTAAAAATCAAATTTTAAAAAATCAGAAAAGGAAGCATGAAAATGAACATAGGTACTTTAAGCTAACCACTGGATTTCATTAGGTTTGATGTCTGTGGTACAGTGGTGGTTGCAGGGATCAGAGAGAGGAAAGTTGGTATGGCTAATATTCATTCAATTCCTACTAGATTCAAGGTCTATGTAAATTTATCTGCACTGCTACCTAAGAGATTTGCAATATTAATCTCATTTGGCAGATTAGAAAACACAGGCTCAGAGAGGCAAAGTAACTTTTCAAAGATCAAAGAGCTAGTAAGTGCTAAGGTCAATGCTTATTTGCCTTCTAAGTCCAAAAAAAGTCTCTAATCTTTCCACATATCAAACTGTTTCTCTAATTTCTTTCAGTCGTTGAACAAGCAACTGAGACAAACAGAACTTCATTCAAGATTACAGGGATCATTCTGTCTCAATATTCACTTTCCCTAGAAGGAAAAGCAGTGGTTTGGGTCCCTCTAAAAAGGGGTACAGCCGTTTTCTATTCTCCTTACATTAAAATTGATTATGAAGTAATGTGGCTGATTTTTGAAGAAATACATCAGAATTTCAGAATCTGTTTCCTTCAACGTCACCTTGGGAAGGAAGTTATAAAATCATTTCAGTGACGATGTTACAGATCAAAATATTTCAGGGAATCTTTTAGAACCGTCTTCGGAACCAGTGGTTTGAATAACCTCAGTGGTCACCAATCTCCATCTTTTGCAAAGCAATTTGGCTTTTGAGAGTGGAGTCAGTCAGACACAAGCCTCACTGATAAGACGGCTTGTTTAGCTGAGTGAGGACATTTGAGATGAAAAAGAAGAGATGCCAATAAACGAGCTATGCCAAGCTATTGCCTATTCTCTGCCTTCTGGAAATGCCCGTCCCTTTCTATTTAATTATGATCCTTCATAAGCACGTTTCTTTTCTTGAGAGTTCACATCATTATGACTAAAAGTATTTAATGTGCATGTTTTTGTTATGTTGTCTAGCCTACAACATAATGAGCTCAGTAGCCATGTGGTTTTCTCACCACAGTATACCTGGCATCTAGAGGGAACTGACAGAAGTAAGAAAGCAGTAAATTTCTGTTGAGGGAATGGATGGAACATACAGTTCTGTGACTCAAAAACTGGCTCTCAAGGTAATTCTAACAAAAGTAGAAGTCTTCTGAGTAAGAAATGGCGGTGTCACTAAATTACAGTCCCTCTCCCCCAAAATGAGAGAATAGGTAAATTCTTCTTGGTTGATTAAGAAACTGTGAGAGTCACTCTCTCTCTTTAATAAACTGTTTACAGAGTAGGACAATAAAGCAATACTACATGCAGTCCTTTATAAACAAGGGGCTTAATGAAGAAAAATTTTGTTTCTACTCAATTTAAATGTAAACTTCTGGTACTGAAACTGTGATACAATATGACATACTATAAATATAAAAGAAGCCAATTACTAGAAAACCATTACTACAACTACTTAACAAGGTTTCATGCAGAAATTCTGGATTATTAACATCTAGTAAATGATCCCACTTATTATTTTAAAGTGATTATTTTAAAATCAAAATGACTGACTTCTTTAATAATAGTTCATAAAAAGTAGCTAACAGTTTCTTTCAGTGAATTTTTTTAAGTGGCGAATGTCCTTGTCGACTGAAAACTGAGAGCATTCTATGGAGATTGAAACATGTTTGTTAACATCTTCAAGGCTTTGTAAGTAGCAAAACAAACAGCTCTTTGACAAATAGCTTTTCACACGTTCATTTACTGCCAGAGATTCGCTGTCATATATCTTTGTGAAGATGGAAGCAGCAAACTATGGGATGTCACTGGGGAAATCATGAAGAATTCTGACAATAATTTGTAAGCTCTTCAACAGCGAACACATCAAAACTAGAATACCAAATCCACCAACCTGCTTCTGCAACCTATAGTTACATGCTAGGGGGAGGGCTAAATCAAAACAATTTTAATAATAATAATAATAATGATAATAATAATAATGTAGTAGTAGTAGTAGTAGTAATAATAATAATAATAATAATAATAAATATATGGTTAATGTTGATAATCTGGAAAGTCCCCCTAAAAAACGAAAAACAGGAGAGACAATCTCCAAAGTCACGGTCCAGAAGAAGCCACTGTTATCCTGATCCTGTTCCTCTTCTCAGAGATTTATTGTGTGTACCACTTACCCGGTTTATTTCTGAGTGTCAGGTGGTTTGACAGAATTCCCATAGCTTCCTTTTACTTTTATTCATCACATCTGCTCATTTCCTTTTCCTGAAATTATCAGGTAAGCTATTCATTGCATTCTGTGAGGTATATTACCATTGCTTACTTAAATCAAAAATGAAATAAAATTATTCATGGGAGGCTAATAATGGTTAAGGACAGTATCACAGAACTGGCCGAAATGATTATTAATTCACAGTGTGTCTCTCGATAACTTCCTTTTGAAGTGTCAAAAAGATAAATGAGAGATTTAAAAACATTTCAGAAGCTAAGAAACAAGGTTAGGTATTGGTGCGTAGGTGAGCTGTAGACCACAAGATTACTTTTAGGAAACCATAAAACAATGCACTGACATGTGAAGAAACATCTAAAGTTTTGGTGCTAAAAGGAAATGTTTACAAAGCCCAGCAGTGGTCCTGCACCTTATAGTCCACCCGTTAAGATGTCAGACTTAAGATTACAGGCAGCTAGACCAAGAAAAATTAAGCAAATCACAAAATCTCTCAGTTTTCTTGCAGGAGGGTGATTCTTTTACCTCTTCTCATGATACCATATCGCACCTCCCCCCATCAATAAGTCATTATATCAAACATAAAGAACTTTTTTCAACGTACACTTATTTTCTAGAGATACAGACAACACCTGTTGGCTACATTTTCATCTACCTCACCTCCAGTGAGAATTACTGAGTTAGCTGAGTCCTCAATTCATGAAGTGCCTTCTGATATAATGAACCCATATGCTGGTTCTCAAATTATCTCTGATGGGCCAATTTCTAAAATTTTTTCCAATTTGTTGCGGACTGATATTTTGTTAAATACAAAAAGAGTTACTAGAAAAATGAAATAAAAAAAGACAAAATACAAGCAATCTTTGTTAGATTCAACAGACATAAAATTACTCTGTCCAATGCTATAAAAGTTTCTAAAGGCTTATTCTCAATTTCTGTATTTAACTTATAATAGATTTTTTTTTTAAAAAAAGGAGGAGTGGGGAATTAAAGACAGCACGGTTTATGCATCTCACTTTAGGTCACACTGATCAAGCTGACCAACTTCAAAGAGCATAAATCTTATACATATCTATGGTGCTTGCCAACAGGTTACAGGTCTGGGTTTGAATGAGGTTTATTTCCTCCAGGGCATCCAAGGCACTGGTCGTGGTTAAAGCTGCCACGTACACTTGGACCATGACTGCAGCGCTGGGCTACCCAAGGGCATATATTTCTTAGAGACACAAGGGTAATAGCAATTGAGAGCAAGATTTAAATACCTAGAGATGATAAAATCTTAAGTTTTGACAATAAAATGTAAATTTAACATCCTGATTTCCCCCTTTGGCAGCTTCTAAATTATGACCTTTTAGTTTTAAGAAAAGTAACTCTCCCTGGACAAAACGCTACCTGTAAGCCACCTGCTCACACCCATAAAGAAACCAGAAGCCTACACTTCACACCTCACCAGACTCCCATGAACGAAACATTAAATGTCAAATAAAGATGCAGTCTCTGCCCTCAAGGCTCTTAACCTAGACAGACATGCCAACAAACAATGACAAGATAATGAGTTAAGTGCTATAATTGAGACATGTATAAAGATCATGGTCTCAAACACCATCTAAACATGAAGGATTTCTCCAAATTTACCCTGGCTCCTTAACCAAAAAAATTGTCCCCCAGCTGTCTGCTCAATTTCTTCCTTGGATGTCTAAAGGCATCTCAAACTAGGCATGTTCAAAGCAAACCCCTAATTCCCCTCCCCAAAGAATAATAACGACTTGCTTTACTCATGGTCACTCTCAGTTAAGGGCTACATCATCTTTTAAGATGCTCAAGCCAAAACATTCCAGAACATTTGAATTCCTCTATTTCTCTTAAAACCCATTTCCAGGGCATTCGCAGATACCCTGTCAGTTCTATACTTGACCCCTTCTCACCCCTCATCCCACCCCCAGCAATCACCTAGACCTAGGTCTCTTGTTCCTGGGTTATTCCAATAACCCCTAACTTAAGGGACCTGGTTCCACCACCACTGTCTATTCTGAACACAGGAGCCAGACGAACCTTTCTAAACCCAAGTCAGTTGTGTTAGTTCTCTGCTCATGACCCTCCAGTGGCTTCCCTTCTCATACAGAATCAAAGCCCAAATCCTTTCAGTCCCTCTGTAATCTTGCTCATCTTTCTGAGCTCACCTCTTAAAAGTTTCCAGGACATTCTGCTTTAGCCATACTGGCCCAGACACCTGCATGGTCTGCTCTCCTCACTTATTTTAGACTTTTCAACACATGCCACCTTTCTGACCTTCCTGGAATAACCGATAAAAAAAAGTGCGACTGCTTTGCCCCGCTGTCATCCACCACTCTTTATCTACTCATTAATTTTTATCACCTCTATTTTTTATCAACATCTGCCATTCGTGTTTATGTATTCACTGGTCACCACTCCCCACTAGAAAGAAAACTTTGAGAAGGCTTCCTTCTGTACACTGCTAAATCTTCAGTGTCCAGGATTGTGCCTGGTATATAATATGCATTCAAATAATATTTGAATTAATGAATCATCAAAGATGGATACTTCACTCCAGTTGTTTATGGGGAGTGTCAGGGACAGACTGACACAAAACAGATGACACTGAAACTGAGTCTTGAAAGAATATTCAAGCTTGTCCGACATGGAAAGGGCTAAAAACATCATTGTCATATGTGCAACATTTTCCACAAAATCTTGAGACATAAGAATATATTGTAGGAAAGACTATTAACCTTCAAGCTGTGAAAATCCCCAGGAAAGAAATTAATCCCCATGATGGAGGTAAAAAAGTCAGGGTCTGGACTGACAATAAGAAAACCGCCACAGTTCTCATGAAATTTTACAGATAAGAAATTAGTGTAAAATTTATTAAGCTCCTGAACAACAAACATGCTCTGTTTATCTGTTTATTGTTGCCTCCATTTTTATTTTGCTATAATAATGTTTACTGTTGCCTCAATATTTTTTTGCTATAAGATTTCATATCATTCTCCCTATATGATGGGACTACAGCTCTGATTTTAAACAGGAAACCAAGCACAAGAAAAAAGTATTCAATGTGTCGGACTTCAGAGTTCCACTGTGGTACATCTATTCAGCTGACACCTATGGCCATGCATTCTGGAATGATATTTTCAAATACTACCTCATTTTACTATCTGAAATGGTCTTCCACATATTTACTGACTTTATTGTCTATTTCTTCTCTTCCCATTAGAAAGTGGATCCCTTCTAACAGAGCAGGGACTTGTCCAGTGTATCCCTAGGGTCTGATAAATGCCAAGCACACAGAACAATCAATAAATGCTCAGGGAATAAATAAAATGCAAATAATAAATAAATATTTCACACTGGGAGTTAAGACTCTAACTTCCAGCCTGTGTTTTAGCAGTACTGTCTCCTGAGAAAGAGTTCTTCTCCTTAATGACATTATCAAACGTACAAGCAGAACTGCGTCCACACTTGCATTTCTGGCTTTACCACGTGTGGGACTCGTGTCTCAGCACATCTCAGTGAAGCATCAAGTCTGGGAAACGGTTGCTCTGATGATACAGTGCTTGGAGAAACAGGGCCAAAGAAGGCGAAGGGATTTCAGCAACCTTGGTTCCAGGTGTCCCTGCCTCACGGAAGTGATGCTGCAGGGCTTTCTGTCGCCCCCTAGTAGCATCTGTGCCTGGGACACCAGCGTGTTACTATCCATACTTGGTGTGTGCGTTGTATGATCATAGTTTAGAAACTTTAAGCAATGCCAGCTGTCACTATAACAAAAGCTTCAGTAAAAGTCAAAATATTATTGCTTCTCAAATCTCTAAACACACACACACAAACACACTCAAATTAGTCTCAACTGTGTAAAATTTACACCTAGGCATCAAGGTCTTCTCTAGTTTTTCCATCACTACAGCATCCATTCTTCTCTCCCTCCCTCCATCTCATCTGCTGCTATCAAAATTTACTCATTTGTTCATTTATGCATTGTTTGGTTATATGCTTTTTTGTTTTTTTTTTTAATGGAGGTACTGGGGATTGAACCCAGGACCTCATGGATGCTCAGCATGTGCTCTACTGTTGAGCTATTTCCCTCCCCCAAGTTATATATTTTAAGAACGGCTATTAGCATCATTCAAAAGACATTCTGTGTTTATAACACATGTGAAGCTCTGCTTTACTGGCTTATGAAGGAACTCCAGTGCCTGCTGATTCCCTGTCAGTGACTGCAGGTCGTTATCAAGAGTGCCCTCTGGACCAGTCCAGACAGCTGCCAGGTGGAACCCTCTTTCTTTCCTGGTTCAGGTCCCCTCAGGCAGTGTCAGCTCCCTTCCTGGCTTTGTGAACAAAAAGTATCTCACCACTGCCTTCTCCACCCACGTTAAGACCCTTCTCTCTACCTCTCCTTTACCCGCGACACCCACCAGCCCTGAAAAGGTCACAAGTGCTGCAGCCGCTGCCAAGGCTGGAGGCCAGACAAGCCAGATGCCGGGGAAGCTCAGCGATGGTCAGTGCTTTGGATAAAGCTGTGGTCCCTATTTACAGCTGCTGTTTCTCTCCCCTTTTTAAATCAGCTTCAGGGTTAACAGTGGATGTACTTTATTCACAGCTTACATGTAATCAAAGACAAAAAAGAGGACAAAGAATGCCTAGAGAATATTTGGGCTTACCAATAATGGGTGTGTGGGCTATAAAAAGGGCTGGCAGCTTTTAACTGTTCTCTCACAAACAAACAAGAAAACCAATTACCATCTTCTATCACTATTTCATAAACAAATCACTTAAAAAGTAGAAAGAATATAATCTTAGTACAAGGTGCGGTACTTCCAAAGAAAGAACATTAGGCAACCTTATACCAACACACTTGGTTAAGTGGGACATTTTTTAATTGCCCTGAATTGATGTGTGAATAGGGCTGAAAGCTATGGTGGCCCAAGGGCAATTAAGTAATCTATTCCTAAAAAGGGGTCCCATGTGAGAAGAGAGGGGGTGTTCCTCGTCTCTCAAGCAAATAGATGAGGGATCAAGAAAATCATCAGTAAAGGGAGGAGGTGCCTGCATGGATGGGAGGGACCAACACGTCACCGCCTGGCTGGACATGGGTTTATGAGGTATCCTTGCTGATCCACCTCCTGCACCTGTTTGAGTAAAAGGAGGGTGATTTGGAGAGTAATGGTAGCCAGAGTAATAGGTGGGAGACTGGATTGTGGGGGAGAGGGGGGTGCAATGGAGCAGCCTGGACAACTATCATCCGGCAGAACAACAATGACACTGTCGGCTCATCTGAGATGAAGGGCAAAGCTGTAACTCAGATATGAAATTGAAGTTTTTAAATCCAAAGGCCTCATAAAAATGGGGAACAGGATTTGAGAACTCTGCTTACCTAGGAGAAAAGGCAATTCTACAAAACACAGCTGGGCTCAGTGAGTAGAGAAAAAATAAAATATTTCTACGCTGGCAATCTTTGAAGTTGAAACTATGTAATAAACCAGATGTAACATACTTAGTTTTCTAAGTTGGCTGCTAATCAAGGAAACCCTCTCTGTGGATCAGCGCGGGCCCACAGAGTGGCTGTTCGGAAAGACTTGAACTAGTCCAAGCCTTCACTTTACACGAGGGAAATGGTGCTCAGCGCATACGGAAGGACCCAGGTGATGTGCTTATGTTCCTCTTTCACTCTGAACAGGTCATGGATAACACCAGTTCCCCTGGTAGGTGCCAGCTGGTCAGCAAACTCAATACTGGGCAGGAGAATAATAGAAAATTATTTTATAGAGGTGGTAAGGCAAAAGATGGAATTTCCACCACCCACCTCTCAGTGGTCAGAGCCTTTTTTTTTTTTTACTCATGCTGCAGCTTTCCTTCCATTTTCTTCTTGCTCTTTTGTCCCACCTTCGCCCATCACTCTCCCCTTTCCTTGCTGGGGCCAATTACAGCAAGTGGCAGAGTGACAGTTAAAAAAGGAAGAGACCTCATTTTGGAGTATTGTCATCCAAAAGCCATTGTTTTCTAGTAGGTACATCTAATTAGGTATTATTAATATTAACAGGTTAATATCATTATATTTTACATTTTAGATCACCAGAATAAAGTGATAAGATGAAATGACAATGAGAATAAACGAAAGTACAAAATCATACTTTCTATTTTAAACATGTGCTAAAACTGACGTCAAATTACTGTCAATTTTTCATAAATAGAAACTGGGGCTCAGCTGATGTTATTTGTTTCTTTGCTTAAACTGAATGAAATTTATCATTTAGCTCACAAAGCATTTTCCAGACTGCCAATCTAAAGGTTTAAAGTCCACAGATGTGTGTACAACAATTACACATACATACATATATGTGTAATATATTTATGGTATAGTGCCTCTTTTCCTTTAAGGGAAAAAAAATGAAGATGCATCTCATTTTGCAATTATGAACAAGTACTTAGGCATCGAAGAGGAATAACCTTATAATAAAAAAGATTTTTAATTTTCAAGTATAAAACAGAATCGATTCCATCTCATCTCAGTAACCATCATTTCAAGATAGATGTACATAGCAATGGCTATTTTAAAAATTTTAATACTGATGAAACTTTCCAATAATTTGACCTTGATGTCTTATCATCACTGCTCAATTTTTCGTGCCCATCTTCTATGACTATCCCTTTCAGAAGCTGATAAACATAAGAGGCATGCCTCTAGTAGAAACCATGAAGAGAAACAATGTAGTCTGGGTACCATTTCTCAGATGCTGTTTGAGAAATGCAGAGCGAGTCCCTGATGGCTTTCCTTCCGCATCCTCCACGTGAGTCAGTTGCTAGGAAACGTCAAAGAGGGATTCAGTATTAGGTCTGGGGAACAATGAGCTAGCTGGTAGTTATCTGAACACTAACTCGTAGCCTTCATTAACTATTGCCTACCTTAGGAAGCTGAAGATTACAGGTGATGCTTCTCCAGAGAAACACATATTGAGTCCTACCCTTTAACTATTTTAAGCAGATTCTTGTATCCACTGAAACAAGAAGTAACAGCTGTAGGCATCTTAAAATAATTTTTCAGCCAGAAGTTGCACCCAGCCTGCTATCCAAACTTAAAGATGGTAAGAACTAATCTCTTCACTGCCTCAAGCTGTATTTTGGTATTGCTGTGCACAAATGTATGTATACACAATCACACGAGCACGCACACACAGAGGATACACAAGAAATGAAAAAGAAAAAGAAAACACATACTTCAGCACTACTGCAATAAAGTACTTGGCTCAAAATTAGTAGAAGAGAAAAGGGAGAAACAACGAGAAACAAGTTAAGGGAAAACACACACACACGTGCGCACGTGTACACATACAAAAAATAAAAAGCCCAGGTTTTCACCTGGGCTTTCCGACAATCGGATTCGATTTGGAGGTTCCTACTGACCCCCTCCTCAGGTTCCACTGCTGGACTAGCTCCCAGAATTCAGGAAAACAGTTTACTCATCAGCTTACTGGCTTCTAATCAAAGGATACAACTCAGGACCAGCGAGATGGACAAGACGCACAGGGCAAGTGGGAAGGGGTGCCGAGCTGCCACGCCCTCTCTGAGCGCACCACTCCCCCCGCGCCTCCTCGTCGACACCTACTCGGAAGCCCTCTGAAACCCTTCTCCCTGATGCTCTGGGGATTTTTATGGAGACTTCACCAAGTAGGCATGATTGAGCATTAGCTCAATTCCTAGGCTCTCTCCAGAGGAGGCAGGTGTTGAATGTTCCAAACTTCTAATCATGGCTTGGTCTTTTTGGCGAAAGGCCTCTACCCAGATGTCCACCAAGAGTCACCTCATTAGAACAAAAGACACTCCTATCACATCAAATGCATCTTAGTCCTTGGGGTTTGGTTTCGCTGAGCTGCAAGAAAAAGAAAAGCACTCTGAATGGAGAGCTGGGAAACACAGGACCCATGAACCCACTGCATGACTCTGAAAAAGTGTCTTGATTTCTCTGGGAATCATTTCCCAGAAAATTAACAGAGTGATGCTAATCTGGATAGGTTTTTAGGAGGATGGGATGAGATCTCGCATGTGCAAGCATTTTAAAATTGTACAGTACACATAAGAAGGGAGTATAGTTATTTATAAAATGGCCAATTCAGTGAATCAGCATGTAAATAGGGCTCAATATTTGACAATCAAAATTAAGCCACTAAAAATCATTAATGGAAGAGGTAGGGGTTTTTCCTTCAAAAATTTCATACATAAATTAGACTGTTTCATTAATAATACTAACATCAAAACATATGATGTGATTTACTAAGAAGCTAACAATGATATAAACTAAACAAAAAATAACCACAAGAAAGAATTTACCTTGCCTCTTAAAAAGGTTAAGTCATTTGCATTAATTCCTCCATAGCTTTAAAGTAGAAAAGTACATCAAACTATGAAGGATGTAAAGTAAGTTTTGAAATGAATTATCTCAAATAATGTCCTTTGTCTTTGACATGGTAACTAAGAGTAGCTTTGCCATCGCTTCTAACTTTAAAAGAATGAACTTACAAGCTGTAGAATCTTAGACCCTCTGCTAAATTTAAATTGAAACTGAATTTACACATGGGTTAAGGGTTCTTTCTAAGGTGTTTCTTACAATCCCACGGGCCAACACATCATGGGGGATGCCAAGCACCCTGGATCTGGGAGACCCCATGTATTGGTTTGCCAGAGCTGCCACACAAAATACCAGAAATTGAGTAGCTTAAACAACAGAAATGTATTTTCTCCCAGTACAGTTCTGGAGGCTGGAAGGTCAAGGTCAAGCATGTCCGGCTTCTCTGGAGGCCTCTCATCTTGGCTTGTAGGTGGTACCTTCTCACTGTGTCCTCACACAGTCTTTCCTCTGTGCACGGGCACCCCTGCTGTCTCTCCCTCTTCTTATAAGGACAGCTTAGTGAATTAGGATCCGTGAATGTGGCCTCATTTAATCTTAATTACCTCTGGAAAGGCCCTATTGCCAAATACAGTCACTTTCTTAGGTAGCAGGGATTAGGACTTCAACATAGACATCTTGGGCGGGGGACACGATTTAGTCCACAACACTCCACTTCCACTCGACCTCAGTGGGATGCTAAGCACTGAGAAACGCTGGATGGATGGCCAGCTCCACACCCAAGCTGAAAGCATTCCCTACTCTCCAAAAGCTTTAGGTCTTTATCAAGAAAGAAAACAGCAAGTGAGGACATGGACATTCACGAGGAAATTATGTCAATATCCACAAATATCAATATGGCTGAGGAAACAAGTTTCTTAGACTCAGAAACTGAAAGGATAAACACTGGTATGTTCAGCTATTCTCAGAAAGTTTCCTCAATCCTCTCTGCTGACTTTGGCATTTACTTAAGCTGGGTCTTCAACTGAAAGAACCTCATTGCTAAAATGCAAACTGGCGGCCAACACTGGGGAAAGGACACAAATGACAGGCCATTATGTGATGACTTTGCAAATTTTCTTTCAAAGAGAGCTATAAACAGTCATTAAAAGAGCTCTTGAATATTTCTGAAGCTTATTTGGAATAAAAAGTCAGATAAATAGACACATTTTCACTGTTTTAGTCTATGCTGTAATCTCGTCCAAAAAATTAACATCACAGAACATTGCCTTACACAAAAAATAACATCCTTTATTTCTACAGTTTTTACCTTCCTTTATTATTTTTTCATTTCACCCTCATAATGCCTCTATGAGGTAGAGAAAGCAGGAAAAGAGGAAAATGAAGCTGACTGACATTAAATGACTTACCCAAAGTCATAAAATAATAACCAAGGGAATCAGAGTAAGAATGCAGGTCATCTGACTTCTAAGTCAGCACTCTTTATTCTTGGGACCTAATGACATTCTGGGCATTGAAACTATAATCTTACAAAATTCACTTTATTTAGCACCACTGGGATGTAAAAATCTATAAATAAAATTAGATTTGCTGAAATTCTGCACATAATCACAAAATGAATTTAGTCTGAAATAAAAATAATTCTGACCACTTCCACAAATATAGTGGTTTTAAGATACCAATCATCTTAAATTTTAGAAGCAACATTTTTGTTGCAAATCTATTTCACCAGATCAAATAACTTGGTAAATATAATAAAAGTTCAAAGTAACAAAAGAAATTTCCATAATTAATAATACAAGGCAAAATTTAACCTAATAACTAGATGATCTTATTAATCTACAGCACACTTTTTCACTAGGCTATGAACATTTCTTCTGCTAACTGAAATTAAGGACAACAATTGAACCACTGGACAATTAAACTTTGATCAGGTCAAAGAAACTATGCTTATTTAGGATGAAGGAAAAACCAACCATCAAATATCAACTACAATAAAAACTTGCTTTATTGAGCACTTATTATGTGCCAGGCTAAGTGCTTCATGTGCATTATGTGACTCATCTTCACAACCACTCTATGAAGTGGGTACAATCTCATATCCATTTTACAAATGAAAAGATGACAGTGAAGTTAAGTAATGCACCCAATAACCCATATTTAAAATGTGGCAGAGACACAATTCACACCCACCTCTGTCTGACTTCAAAGCCTGTGTCTGTTCATCACTCTACTGCCTTAATTCTGAACACAAAGAAGAATGAGATGTTGCCTACCACAACTGAAAAGAGGAGGAGAAATGGGCATAAGAGCAACAGAAATAAATTTCTAAACAGATGCACTGCTTAAACATCAAAGTAACAAATGAGATGATGGAATTTCCTCTGAGAGTCTTAAAAAAAGACAAGAAAAAATTAGCTTCATTCATTCACTCTTCCATGCAACAAAACTGCAGAGCACATGCCACAAACCAGGCACTCTCCTAGGTCCTTAGGACACTAAGAATATGACATAATCCCTTCCCTTGAAGAGTTCAAGTCTACCAAGAAAGGAAAACATAGAGAAGAAAATTTAAAAGGCATTGATATGGGTGATGGCATAGACTACCTACAAAAATGCCTTATGAAGGGGTTTCACAAAGCTGGTTTTCACTCTCCTTGCAAGCCAGTGACATAATAATATCCTGTTATTTGAGAAAAGGTACATCTCTGATGGGCCAAAATTAGACAACTGTTTGATAGTAATACTATCCAAATAATAAATAAAGGTGAATTTTATGGTATATGAATTGTATATTGAGTTTTTAAAAAAATGTTTTAAACAAGAATGAATGAATTATATAGCCTTCAGAATTTTACTCAAAATGTTAATTTTTTTTGGAAACCGACCTTTAAGCATAACATGAAAGAGAGAATTCAAGTCAAGCTATTTTAAAAACTCCTGATGAGTCATCCCACCGCACAGCAACGTCTCCTCCGTAACAGCCAGCAGAGCGAACCAAACTTCACGTTTCAATAACGAGAAAAGCTGCATTTCTTCCAAGCAACTAGACATCTTTATCAAATGAACATCATAAATGGAGTAAGTGATCATGTTGCTCCCCCCTTCCCCCAGCTGTTAGCGTCTTTTTATACAGTGACATTTCAATTTTTTATATCTACCTTATTACACACAAAATTTAAAGCGGCTTTTAGAAATACATAAAAGCAAATACAAATAACAAAGAAAAAGGCGATGAAACGCCAATTAAGAGTACTTGGTTCTTAAGTGATTCGGTAGGTTAGCAATATAAATGGAAGAGACAGGAACCTGATAAGAGCTTATACAAGGTTGTAGATCAAACACTACGTTGGTAACTTTCCAATATTACCCATGCATGAACATTATTGTCCATTTACACAAAATATTCACTTGATCACTCATGGATATTAAATCGTATGTCCTCCCACGGTGGTCCCCCTCTCCAACAGGCCAACTAGTGCTCCCCAAGCTCCCAGAAACATAGCAACTTGGGATAAAATCTGGCATGCCCAAGGTCTGTGAGGGTAAGGGGATGTTTCCTTTTGACATCTGTCTGCCTACATATTTGCTCAAGTGTCCCTGTCACATCCACATACTGAAGTTGTCATCTTTCCTGACATGGGCCAGAGGCACTGATGTACAGCCGGTTGCTTTAGTCATCAACCGTGACTCTCCCCTCAACACGGAAAACTACATCCATAGAATCAGTCATGGTGGACGCTTTGGCCACAAGGGTGTGGGTATCACCACAGTGACAAAGAATGACCAGAGGACCGCATGGGACATGGAGAGCTTCTATGACACACCCACTGAGGCCTAGGCCCTCAACGTTCCTGGCTGCATCCAGCAGGCCTGTGGAGCCCATCCAGTGCCTAATTCTGAGACTGAGGAAGAAGAGGAGGGAATCCAGGGATAGGCACCTTTGCCATATTTTCCTCTGTTTCTAAGATGAATGAATGAATTCTAACTTTTGAGTCCCCCAAAATTAAAACAATTAAATGTTATACAGAGCATTGTTCTGACCCAAAGGAATGTTTCAGTATCCGTAGTTCACTAAGATGCATCTATTAAGATAAAATTCTATAATTACATTGCACTGAACAAGGCTGTTACTGAGACTAGAGACAGAATACACGGAACTCTTCATGATGCTCAATATTTTTGCATTTTTCTCTCTATTTTGACTCATGTCTTTATATAGGGTTTAAATTCAGTAAATACTACAATACATAGAAAGAAATACCGTATTTTCAAAGTTTGTTTATTGTACAGCCTGAATGCTAAGTTTTTCAAAAAGCAAACAAAAATAGTTATATTTGTACTAAGTAACTGCAAGTACCCAGTTTGAAATCATCTTGTCCACATCTTCTCACTTATCCACCTGGAGTTCATGCTGTCTCATCAAAATAATGTATTTTTCAGAGAAAAATACTATTCTGAACAACATAAACACTGAAACACTTTTAACATGAAACAATGTATGGGATAATAATCATCAATTGGCCTTACTCTGTTTTACTAATCAACACTCACAAATGCCTCTTTCATACTAAATCAACCACAAGTTTGTACAATGAGTCTCCCTTATTAAATTTATTTTCAATCAGAATACTTGAAAGTCGCTGTCAAGTACAAATACACAGTTGACATTTTTATGAGGCACCCAATCTGACAAATCATGATGGCTCTTAAGATGGTGTGACATCATGAAAAGGTAAACATACTGTCAGCAATTTCAAGAGTAAAATTTCTGGAGGCTTTTTGTAACAAAGTGCTAAGTAAATAAAGTTAGAAATTTTTAATTCTTTGTAGCAAAAATTATTACAGTTTCTTTTTGTTATTGATTTATTTATACCTCCCTTTACTCCAAAATGAAAAAAAAAAGATTTAAAATAGTTAACTTGTTTGTGACTTACAAATCAAACTAAACATTTGCTACTTTACCACTTTATATATATATAAGAGTATTTTATCTGGAAATTGCACAGATGGGGCATTGTATTTTAAAAACAAGTACAGAATAACACTGGGGTTGATCTGCATATAACTTTTAGTCAGCCCAATGTATCTGCAGTTCCTTTGCATCAGTGGATTCAGGGACCCATGGACTGTGCAGTACTGTAATATTTACCATTGAAAAACATCCACATATAAGTCCACTCCCTACAGTTCAAGCCCTTGTTGTTCAAGAGTCAACTCTAATTACTGCTTTTTAAATGAATGAATCTCTGATACTAGTTCCAAGAACTCCAAATTCTGACAGCTGCTAATACCTTTTATTATCTGTCGAACAGGTAATTCTAATAAGATTTTATTAAAATGCCATCTAATTATTTACCAGCAATAACCCATTAGTGACATGAAATGGGTCGTTACTAATGAATCGCAATTCCCAGAGTTTCAGACTATTAAAAGAGTCTAACTGTTTTAGACTCTTCTGATGGTAAAAACACTATTAACTATACCTAAAAATCATCTCAGAAGACTGCTTTGTAATGAACAATTTCAGGTGACTGTAACATAAGTCACCAGTTACACCATCAGATGACGTGGCTTTCTGTAAGGTGGATATTGGAGTTAGAAATATTTCTGTCTTGTATGACTCATATTACAGAGATTCTGAAATTGTTCTGCAGAGATGGCCACCTGACTTAACACAAGTTAGAATCAACTCATTCATTCTGCAATTTCTCATATCAATATCTGTCTAATTCCTGGACTCTGAAAGCTGCAGTCATCAAAGGTAAAATAAAAAGTACCTAGAAAAAAAATGACTTTTCCAGAAACTGCATGCCTCAACATAAATTGGATCAACTAAAACTGTGGTGACTCACCAGTTTTGAGGGTTTATAAGCCCACATAAAGATTTAACAGAGGAAAAAATCATCATTCTTCTATACTGGAATTTAGCAGAGCAAAAAATATACCACATGAGATTTTAATCTTCAGTGTAAAGTATGATTGTTCATAACACAAACTATGGGTCAATAATTTATACCTGTGACTTGTAGGTGAGCAAAGGATGCTCACTTAATGGGCATATCAGTCACAGGCTCACAGCCCTGCTCTGTGTCCCACCTCCACCCTCCTCTCCTGTGAAGAATGACTGAACAATAATGAGGGTGAGACAGAAATGTGTGAAAAACACTGATCTAGAAATGGAAACTAAAAGACAGTTCACCAAGTAAAATTTTGTAGATTAAAAGTTATGTAATCAGAAATAAAAATTTATTTTTAAAAGAGCAATATTTATGAAAGGAAAGCTTATGAATTAACTTCTGCCTCAAGCAGAACAATGTATGACTTACTCCAACAACTAGAAGATGATTTTCAACTCATATGATTTTTAATACTTCTAGCTTCCTAAGAAAGTAATGGGTTATCTCCAAGGACCAAGGAAGAAAAGAGACAAAAACAGCAGTCAACCAAATAATGAATGGGAGCTGACAGCAAGAACCAAACTTAAAAGTCAGAGTTGCCCTGAAGGCAAACACCTATGAGATTCTTGAATCCTTACGTCTAAGTCTTGGGCGCACTGTGCAGTAGAGTAGCTAATTCTACTAAGGTTAATTATTGAAGGGGTTAAACAGCATTCCAAATCCCTGATATGCCTTAACTCTTGATATTTGAAAAAAAAAAAAAAAGCAAATCTTCCCCCAAGAGAAGAAAACTTCAATAAGCCTCGGGTTTTTACTTTAAGAAATGCATTGAATCTAAAATTCCTCAGCTCCCAGAGTGGTGAGGTTAGGGACATGTTTTCATAACAGACCAGGCGGTCACCTTACAAAAGCTTATTAGTAGGGATGTGAAGCAAGATCTCTGAAATAGAAATGCAGACGCTGAGGAAAGAAAGCACGTAGGCTAGTGACATGCGTCCCTCATCAGACCAGGACAGCTTGTGGAAAAAGAAGGCTCAGTACAGTTGAATGCATGGCTGCTGCAGGATCTGCCTCTGGCCCAGCTGCTGTGATTTGTGGAGAAACAGTGGAGTCTGGCTGTGTGAATCAACAAGACCCTTACCCCAGTGGTAGGCAGAGAGGTGTGCCCCTCGTTCAAGAGATTTCTATGCCTGAATCCCGGAATCTTCACACCTGCAGCCTTCTTTACCTTATATCTATCATCTATTATCTCTTTTGTTACATTACATGGCAAAAAGAACTTTCAGATGAGACGAAGGTGATAACGGATTTCATTTAATAAGACAGTCAAGGGCTTAAGGGATTCAACTTAAAGGATACATTTAAATGATGTGCTCTTTTGGCTCTCTGAGCAGCATCTGCTGGTTGGCAAAAACAAGCATCTTATGAAAAGTGGCAAAAGGGAGCCAACAAGGAAGGTTGATCCATTTTCTAAGAAAAACTGGCATGGTGTGAAAACCAGCTATGTTCAATATGTACAAAATACTGGGTAAACACTAGTCACAAGAACGCAAAAGGAATCAAAATTGCTCTGGTAGCCTCAAGGGTTTCTGAAGTGAGACTTACTGGTCTGCAGAATGATGAAGTTGCACTTAGAAAATTCAACCTAATTACTGAGAATGTTCCAGGCAAAAAAACTACCCAACTTCCACGATGTGACTCTTACTCAAGACAAAATGTGCTCTATGGTCAAAAAAAAAAAAAAATCAGATCATGACTGAAATCATGTTGCTGTCAAGGCTACTGACGGTCATTTGCTTTTTCTGTTCTGTGTTGGTTTTACTAAAAAAACAAAATGCAGCAATCAGACTGAGAAGACTTCTGATGCGCAGCACCAGCAAGTCCACCAAATCTCAACAAAAATGGAAATCATGACCCGAAAGGTGCAGACAAATGATTTGAAATAATCAGTCAACAAAATGATTCCAGATAGCATTGGAAAAGATATAGAAAAGACTTGCTAATCTATTTATTCCCTCCATGATGTAGTCATTAGAAAGGTAAAAATAATAAAGAAGCCTCATCTGAATTGGGAAAACTCAAATGAATTTCATGGGGAAGGTAGTCGTTCTGGAAAAGCTACTGGGGATGAGGTAGGTGTTAAAGTTGAGCAAGCTGAAGGATATGAGTCCTCAGTCCAAGAATCGCTTTAAAATTCAGACTTTTAATGGGGACAAATAAAAAGTCTTGTTTGCCAAAAAAAAGTGTAATGATGTGACCAAATGTATAATTCCAAGTTTGTAAAACAATTCAAACAACTTTAAATGCATAATGGGAATTCATTATTTAAACTAATCCCACTGTTGAACTCTCTATAAATTTAGTTTCTCATACGTAAAATTTAATATGAGATAAAACTGAACATTGAACTAAATGTTTATTTTTTTCAACAGAGCAGACAATAAGTTTGAAGCACATATACTGCCAGATCTAAGTCATACCCAAGTCTCAGAATTAATCCAGCTTCCCAAAGACATATGAGGTAAATGGTGCAAAGCCTTGGACCTTTCAATGGCATTCAGCACACAAGTCAAGCTGGAAATTACACTTGGTAATTCTCTGTTCTATGCCAATCAGCATGCTCTACAAACTTCATCTCATTTCATCTTCACAGAAACTCAGCAAGATAGATATTGCTACTCCCATTTTTTAAATCAAAACATTATGGTTCATGTAAGTTAAGTCACTCGCTACGTTTACCCAGGAAATAAGGGACAGAGTTCTTAATCAAACCTGCTCCACCTCCACATAAAAACATGATGAAGATATCTTATCCTCAGTCATAAATATGAAGGTGAAAAATATTTCAGTAGAAATCCTTCAAGTCTGGGAGGTGGCAATATTACCCCATGAATTGATCAATCTCTTACACTCTCTCTCTGCCTTCCTTTCTCCTTCTCCGTTCACAGTCTATTTGTCTCTCCCTGGATTTCAAAATATAATTCCATATTTAAAAGAATGTTTAAAAAAGAATAAAATTCCCTGTAGAAGTTTTATGACATACAAGCTTTAAAGCCAACTCATCACAAATATCAGCCTTCCATATTTTATTGTCTTTTTATTAATTATGTATATTTTTAAAATCTTCCTAAATGGGTAAATTTTCAAAATTGCCTTACAGAAAGAAAGAGAGACAGAGACAGTCAGAAGCTAGGGTTAGAGCATTAATTCTAGAATTTTTGTCCAAACCATCCTCATCCTCTTCTCTTCCTCAGCTGTCATGTCTCTTCTCCCCTCTGTTCTCATTTCATGTACACTATTACCACTACTATTCAGAAATATATATGAAATATATATGAATTATACAGAAATACACATGGTTACATATGGTTTATGGATATGTGTATCTACATGGAATTGTACACACACAATTCCTTGCTCTCAGCTGAGAGGGCCCAGAAGCAATACTTAAATAGCAATGTACACAGCAAGTGCCAGACTTTGGTTTCTAATACTATTCTTCAAATGGAGCAGAGTCCGAAATTAAGGAAATGCTAAAAACAAAACCAAACAAAACTCCCATAATAACAGGAGTATGTTGGAGGGACATAAAGGCCAACTAAAAGAGCTGGTGGAGGCCAAAGATGAAACATTATGCAGCAAAATAGAGTATATTGGATTATAACACAAAGTATAAAGTAAATATTCATGAGTCCATACTGAATATACAAATGATTGAATAAATAGAGGAAAAGAGACAAATCTCCCATGTGAAAAAAATTCTAAATAATTATGCTGATACCTATCTTCAAAGAGGTGGCTATAACTTCCAAACTTTAAGTAAGGGCTATGCTGTGACTTGTTTGCAAACAGTACAGTACAGAAGGGGGGGGGGGCGGAGAACACGTGCACCATGGTTACATCAGCACTGACAAGTCACGCTGACAGTATGCACTCTTGATATGATGTGATGCCAATGACACTGTATCTTCATAGTTTCCTTCCCCAAAGCCCACAGCTTCAGTCTAATCATGACAAAACATCAGATAAATCCCAACTGAGGGACTTTCTACAAAATATCTGACCAACATTCCTCTTTTCTGAGGGTCATCAAAATCAAGGAAAGTCTGAGAAACTGTCACAGCCAAGAGAAGCCTAAGTGACATGATAACTAAATGTAGTGTGGTATCTTGATAGGATCCTGGGACAGAAAAAAAGGACATTAAGTAAAACCAATAAAATGTGAATAGAGTGTGAGATTTAGACAGAGATCAAGATGGTGGAGTAAGAGGACATGATGCTCACCTCCCCCAATGAACACATCAAAAATACAGTCTACATGGAGAGCAGTTCCCTTGGGAAGCTCACTGGAAACTGGCAGAAGGGCTCTGTACAACCAGGGCTGTAAGAGAGATACACAAGTAATCATGTAGGAAGAAAAGTGATCAGGAGGGAACCTGTGCCTCTGGGAGGGGACTCAGAGGAAGTGGGAGCTAGGATAGGCAGACACACACCCTGGGAAGTGGGCATCTCAGTCCTGGGGTCCTATGCATATGAGACAACCTCCCTTGACTGACTAGAGAACGTCTGTGGCAGACAGTAAGGCTGGAGATGCCTGGAATCCATCTGTGAGGAGTGCATGGGTGCTGGCTTGCCCTCAGGCAGAGTGGAGAGAGATTTGTCCCAGTGGCTGCCGCCACATCACACCGCCCAGTCCAATTCAAGTGAACGCTCCAGTCCCATGCACTCCACACCACAGCCTACTAGCACTAGCTCTGGGGCAGCCACAACTGGGGAAAAGACACAATCGTGGGCTTCACTTGAGTGAAACAATGGATACTTACACAGGCAAGCACTGGACCACTGCAAGCACTCAAGCCCCATTTGCTTCATCACTACTCCCCTGCATTAGGGCAAAGGTCCCAGTACAGGGAGAAGGAAAAACATACACTTACTGGGAACAGAGCCAGCTCGAGACTGACCCTCAGGGCTTCCACTCCAGCAACTTGGGAGCAGACCCTGCCCCTGACAGGGTGGTGATAGTCACTAAACAGAGAGGAGGTCCTGCCTCAACCCTGAGCAGGGTCTAGCTCCTCCACCTCCAGCCCCACCATCTATCAAAGTGAAGGCTGTCAGCACACTCTGAGGAAAGACGTGACTGGCATCCACGTCAAATGCAGTCCTCCCACCAAAGGAATTGGGCACATGCGTTTGGTGTCATGCTCCGAAGTAAGAACACTCCTTCAATACCACAACTGGTAATTGTTTCAACTAACTTCATAGAGACAGAGAAACAAGTAACATGATAGGGCAGAGAAACCACTCTCTAGTGCAAACAACAAGAGAAAACGCCTAGAAACATAAATTGTGAAACATAAATAAACAATTTACCAGATAACGATTCGGAACATTGGTAATAAAAATGCTAACTGAATTAGGGAAGAGAATTGTACTAAACACAGATAATTTTAACAGGGAACTAGGAAATATAAAAAAAGATCCAATCAAAAATAGATAATTCAATAACTGAGATTTAAAAAAAACACTTTAACAGCAATGAATAGCGACCTAAATGACACAGAAAAATGCACAAGTGATCTGGGAGACAAAATAATGGAAATCAGCCAAAGAACACTTCAGAGAGAAAGACAAATGAAGAAATGAGTGCAACATATGTGATCTCAAGGATAATATCAAATTTGCAAACATTCACATGGAAGGAGTTCTAGAAGGAGAAGAGAGCAAAGAGTATCAAGAATGTATCTGAAGAAATTATAGCTGAAAATTTCCCAAACCTAAAGAATGAAATAATTATCCATGTACAAGAAGCACAAAGGATCTCAAATAAGATGAACCCTAACAGACACATACCAAGACATAGCCTAATTAAAATGCTAAAAGTTAAAAATATAGAGAATTCTAAAGGCAGCAAGAGAAAAACAAAGAGTCATACAAAGAAAATCCCCATAAGGCAATCATCTGAGTTCTCTGAAAAAAACTTTACAGGCCAGAAGGTAGGGGCATGATATACTCAGAGTGCTGAAAGGGAAAAAGCTGCAACTTAGGATACTCTACACAGTAAGATTATCATTTAGAACAAAAGGAGATGAAGAACTTCTCAGACAGGAAAAACTGAAAAGAATTCAGCAATACTAAACCCACCCTGAAAGAAATGCTGAAGGGTCTTCTCTAAATGGAAAAGAAGTAAGAATCTATAGGAAAGGAACAATTCCAAGAAGAAAGGCAAATATACAGTAAGGGCTGAGGATCACTTAAGTAAGGCAGTACATGGACTAAAAGACAAAAAACTGCGAAAGCGACTATAACCACAATAAACAGTAAGGGGATAAGAATGAAGATGTAAAACATGACATCAAAACACAAAATGCAGAGGAGAGAAGTAAAAAAAAAATGTAGATCTTTTACAGTGTGTGTGAATTTATAACTATCAGTTTAAATCAGGAAGATATAATTACAGGTCAACATTTATGAACCTCAAGGTTCATTTATGAACCTTTTACCTTTTGTAAAAGACACACACACACACACACACAAAAACAAAAACAGAACAAAACAAAAAAAAAACAGGAAAGGAATCCAAGCTGATTACTAAATAAAATCACCAAACCACAAGAGGAGAAAGAAACAAACAAAAAAGAAATAAACAGAGAGGAACTACAAAACAGCTGGAAAACAAGTAATAAAATGGCAATAGGAACATACTTATCAATAATTACTTAAAAATGTCAATGAATTGAATGCTCTAATCATGTAACATAGGGTAGCTGATTGGATAAAAACAATACACTTCAAAATGGTGCCTACAAGAGATTCACTTCAGGGCTAAAGACACACACAGACTAAAGTGAAAGAATGGAAAAAGGTATTTCATGCAAATAGAAACAATAAGATAGTGGGGGATAGTAATACTCATAATAGACAAAACAGACTTTAAAACAAATGTTGTAACAATATGGCATTAACAATATGCACCCAATACAGGAGCACCAAAATATGTGAAGCAAATACTAACAGACACAAGGAGAGAAACTGACAATAATACAATAATAGTAGAGGACTTTAAAACCCCACTGACATCAATAGATCATCCAGATAGAAAATCAACAAAGCAACAATAGTCTTAAATGACACAGTAGACCACTTTGACTTAACAGATATCTGAAGGACATTACATTCAAAAACAGCAGAATATACATACTTCCAAGTGCACATGGAATGTTCTCCAGGATAGATCACATACAAGGCCACAAAACAAGTCCCAACAAATCTAAGAGGACAGAAATTGTACCAAGCATTTTCCTTTCTACCACACTGGTATCACCTAGGAATCAATCACAAAAAGAACTAAAAACAAATGCATGAGCACTAAAAAACATACTACTAAAAAATCAATAGGTCAATGATGAAATCAAAGAGGAAATCAGAATATATCTTGAGACAAATGAAAATAGAAATACAACTTTCCATAATCTAGGGGATGCAGCAAAAGTGGTTCTAAAAGGGAAGTAAACAGCCACATAGGCCTTCCTCAAGAAACGAGAAAAATCTCAAATAACCTAATTTACCATTTAAAAGAATTAGAAGAACATAAAAGTAAAAGTCAGCAGAGAGAAGAAAGTAATAAAGATCAGAGAGGAAATAAATAAAATAGAAATTAAAAAAACAATTTAAAAAGATCAATGAAACCTAGAGCTGTTTTTTTTAAAAGATAAATCTTTAGCCAGACTACCAAGAAGAAAAGAGAGAGGACCAAATAAACAAACCAAGAAATGAAAGAGGAGAAATCACAACCAATACAACAGAGATATAAAAAAAAAATCATATAGCAGAATACTACAAACAGTTATATGTAAACAAATTGAACAGCACAAAAGAAATGGACAAATTTCTAGAAACATACAGCCTGCCAAAACTGAGTCAAGAAGAAACAGACAATTTGAACAGACTGATCACTAGAAGTGAAATTGAACCTGTAATAATAATAATAAAAAAAAAAATTCCCAGCAAACAGTCCAGGACTGGATGGCTTCTTAGGGGAATTCTACCAAACATATAAAGAAGAACTAATATCTACTGTTCTCAAATTACTCCAAAAAACTGAAGAGGAGGGAACACTACCAAATTCACTCTGTGAGGCCACCATTGCCCTGATGGTTACCAGGACACAAGGATCATCATTCACAAATCAATCAGTGTGATACAACACATTAGTAAAAGGAAGGATAAAAACTACCTCAATAGACACAGAAAAAGCATTTGACAAAATTCAGTATCTATTCATGACAATCTGTCATCAAAGTGGGTACAGAGGGAACACGTCTCAACGTAAAGGCAGTTTATGACAAACTCACAGCCAACATAATACTCAAAGGTGAAGGTTGAAAGCCTTTCTGCTAACCTCAGGAACAAAACAAGGATGCCCACTCCTGCTGCCTTTTTTTAAGATAGTATTGGAAACCCTAGCCAATGCCACCAGATAAAGAAAAGAAATAAAAGGTATCCAAATTGGAAGAGAAGAGGTAAAACCGTCACTATTTGCAGGTTGCATGATACTTTATATAGAGAACCCTAAAGCCTCCATGCAAAAACTATTAGAACTAATAAATGAATTCAGCAAGGTTGCGGGATACAAGATGAGTATATAGAAATCTGCTGCACTTCTATACATTAATAATGAACTATCAGAAACAAAAAGTAAAAAAAAAAAAATCCTGTTTAAAATTTCACAAAAAAGAATAAAATACCAAGGAATAAAATTAATCAAGGAGGTGAGACCTATACTCTGAAAACTCTAAAACATTAATGAAGGCAACTGAAGATGATAACAAGGAAAAGATATTCTGAGCTCTTGGACTGCAAGAATTAATATTGCTAAAACGGCCATACTACCCAAAGCAAGCTACAGATTTAATGCAATCCCTATCAAAATACCCATGACATATTTCACAGGACTATAACAATAATTCTAAAGTTTGTATGGAAAAACAAAAGACCCTGAATTGTCAAAGCAATCTTAAGAGAAAAAAAGAACAAAGCCGGAAGTTATAACCCTCCCAGACTTCAGACTATACTGCAAAGCTACAGTAATCAAAACAATGTGATATTGGCACAAAAACAGACAAATACATCAATGCAACAGAACACCCGGCCCAGAAATAAACCCATGCCTATGGTTAACTGACATGACAAAGAATGCAAGAATATACAATGGAGGGAAAAACAGTCTCTTCAGTAAGTGGTGCTAGTAAAACTGAAGAGCTACACGTGAAACAATGAGATCAGAATGTTCCCTCACACCATAAACAAAAATAAACTCAATATGGCTTAAAGACCTAAACATAAGAGTGGAAAGCATAAAACTCCTAGAAGAAAATATAGCCTGAACACTCTTTGATTTAAATTTTTGAGAATCAGTCTTCTAAGGCAAAAGAAATAAAAGCAAAAAGTAAATAAATGGGACAGAGTTAAATTTAAAAGCTTTTGCACAGCAAAGGAAATCATGAACAAAACAAAAAGACAAGCCATAGAATAGGAGAAAATATCCACAAATGAAGTGACCCACAAGGGGTTAACATCCAAACTATGCAAACAGCTCATACAATTGAACATTAAAAAACAAACAAACAAATAACCCAATGAAAAATGGACAGAAGACCTGAATAGACATTTTTCCAAAGAAGACATACAGATGGCTAACAGACACATGAAAAGATGCTCAGCAATGCTAATTATTTGACAAATGCAAATCAAAACAACGAGATATCACCTCATACCTGTCAGAATGGCTATCATCAAAAAGAACACAAATAACAAATGTTGGAGAGAATGTGCAGAAAAGGGAACACCTGTACACTATTGGTGGGAATGTAAATTCTGCAGCCTCTGTAGAAAACAGTATGGAGGTGTATCAAAAAACTAAAAACAGAAATACCATATTACCCAGCAAATCCACTCCTGGGTACACATGTATATTAAAAAAACAAGACAACCAAAAACACTAATCCACAAAGATACATGTACCCCAATGTCCATAGCAGTGTATTCACTATTGCCAAGACAAGGAAATAACCTGTGTCCATCAACAGATGAATGGATAAAGAGAATGGATAAAGAAGATGTGATACATACACCCATACCCACACACAATGGAATATTACTCAGCTATTAAAAAGAGTAAAATTTGCCATTTGCAGCAACATGGATGGACTTGGCATTATACCAAGTGAAATAAGTCAGACAGAGAAAGATAAATACTGTATGATATTGCATATGTGTAATCTAAAAAATTCAACCAACTAGTGAATATAACAAAAAAAGAAGCAGGCTCACAGATACGGAGAATAAATTAGTGGTTATCAGTGAGAGATGGGGGGACAGTACAGGGGTGAATGAGTGGGAGGTACAAACTACTGGGTATAAAATAGGCTCAAGGATGTATTACATAACATAGGGGATGCAGTTAATAATTTTGTAATAACTGTAAATGGAAAGTAACATTTAAAATGTTTATAAAAATAAAAAATTTAAAAAGAAAATTTAAGAAAGAAAAACAGCATATTAATATTTTAAGTCCAAAAATACTCTTCTTGGGGTAAGGAAATAGCTCAGTGGTATAGCACATGCTTAGCAGGCATGAGGTCCTGGGTTCAACCCCCATTGCCTCCATTCCAAAAAAACAAAAACAAAAACAAAAACTAAAATACTCTTCTTTTTGTCAAGTAATTATAAATAAATAACTAAAACAACTACATGGAGTTAGCTAGTACTTAGGCAAAAATACAAAGTTGAAATTAATAACACAGGTTTAACATTAAACTAACAGGAGTCAATTGTGAAAAACATTAAGACTGGAAAAATTGTGTTTTCAAAAAATAAATTTTAAAATACGTAAGCTCTAACAGAGAGTGGTAAGAAAAACTGACTTTGCAACTCAGGTACAGGCAGGCCAAAGATTTTGGCTCTGCCATCAGTCGGCTGTTAACATTTTTGGTTAATTTCATTTTTCTTTCCTAAGTTTCCACTTCTCATCTATAAAATTGTCAATATTATGAACCCATATCAAAGTGAAGTTGTGAGGATTAAATACATAAAGCATGTAAAGCACTGAGCACAATAATTGGCACATATCATACCCTCAATATGTGTACGCTTAGGGTAAGAAGAAAATCATACTGAAATGAAAATATAGCAATGAAACAACGAGTAAGTTCTAAGAGTCTGGTAAAACATCTCTGTGATATTCTAAGGT
Source organism: Vicugna pacos (assembly GCF_048564905.1). Lineage (NCBI taxonomy): Eukaryota > Metazoa > Chordata > Mammalia > Artiodactyla > Camelidae > Vicugna > Vicugna pacos. The sequence goes on along the minus strand of NC_132998.1, from coordinate 19,802,398 downwards.
AAGAAAAAAGTATTAAAATAATAGCAATACTGGAGGGGAGGGTATAGCTCATTGGTAGAGTGCATGCTTAGTGTGCACAAGGTTCTGAGTTCAATCCCCAGTTCATCCATTAAAACAAATACATAAATAAATAAACCTAATTATCTCCCCCCTGCCCCCAAAATAGTAATAAAAGCAATATTAAAATGGTAGGGGAGTTCTCCATATTTTATTCTTTCTTTATTTTAATTTATTTTTAATTTTTTAATTGAAGTATAGTCAGTTTACAATGTTGTGTCAATTTCTGGTGTACAGCACAATACTTCAGTTATACATGAATATACATATATATTCAAGTTCTCCTTATTTTATGTGGAGTCAGCAGGTACAGCTAAGTGTGGACACTGCAATCTCCTTCCCTAACTTCCTATGGATGGAAGCAACCAGCTGTTCACTCAGGTCTCTCTGGAGAAAAAGAGCTTCAAAGGAGTCATAAACCCCATCCCTGCAGTGTCTGCTAGACAGTATTCAAACATGGATAAAGAGTCCTTATTCTCCCAGACACCAAGATCATATTTGTAAGTTCTTCATTAATAATGAAAAGGAAATCCCATTTGAATATCTTTAATGCTAACAGATGCACATTTACTGCTGATTTTTCCAGTTTGCAGCAGTGAGCCATTAATTAGTTTACTTATTTATAAAGATGACTCAGACATTCTAATCAGAAAACAGACACATGTGTACTATTATTCATTTACTTTCCTTTTCACTAAACTTGACCCAGTATCATGATTTCTTGAAGCTACTAAACCACTCCCCCCTCCCCACCGTGGTGGAGGAGCGCTCGGTGCGCGTGCAGGCAAACAAGTTCATGCTCAGGGAGGGAGCAGCCACTGTTCATTTTGCTGTTAGAAACAGAGCTGATGAAATTACCGATAATTTTCATTTTCTTTCTTAATAATTTAGGATATTTTTCATGTTTTATTTTCAACATACAAAAAATTTAAGCATGCGGCCTAATCCGTAACAGAAAGTCCATAAACAGTTCATGAATAAATGAAAATAATAGTCTAAATGTTCTAAACCTTGATAAGTTCTTTTGACAACTTGGAAAAAAAATAAAAGCAGACAAAATTAACTGTGACTGTCCACCGCAAAACCATTTTATTTGTAATTAGGCCTGAGAGCAAATTAAAGATTTTTAAAAATCATTAGTATTTTAAAATTAAGCCTATCTCCAGAAACTAGACTTTCGTCATTTTTAGATGATGGTGGGAGAGAGGCAGCCCTTTATAGACACAAAAGACTGGAAATGGTTCTAATGGGAGAACTTTTGTTTTGAATTCTCAGCTCCATTACTTCCTAACAGGCTGACCCTTGGGAACGTTACTTAACTTCTCCCTCAATTTTACAACTGAAAAATGAGAAGATTATCACGTTCTTAGGTTTGCTGTAAGAATCAAAGGGAAAAACATGGGCATAACACTTCACACACAGCAGCCATTAAGTATGAGTGGTGGCATGATCATTCAGGTGAAGAAACACTATCCAAATAGGAATAAGAGGAGGCAATTGGCCCATAAAGTTTTCACACCATACACGTGTCCTTTATTTATGGCACATTTATAGCACCCAACTGGTTTTAAAGGAAACCCTAGGTTTTGAATCTAAGCATATTCCATTTTGGAGGTAATTTAACAGTATCCAAAGATTCCCCCCATGTTAAATCAATCTAAGTATAATTCTGGAAGAATCAGTCACTCAAAGCATTTTAAGAAAGTATCTTCCAAATTTTTTTTTTAATTTTGGGCTGAATATAGTAACACACCAGCTAAAACAATTCCTTACAATAATACATTTTGTTGACTAAAAAATTTGTTACTAAAAGTAGAAGCAACAGAACAGAAGAGCCAAAAGGACTTTATTAAGGCATCAAAAGCAGGGCCGGGGGGTGTGGGAGAAATCTCCAGGGTAAAAATATTAAATAATATTAATATGGAGAAATAAATTAAATTTTCCTTTGTGTCATATGGTGATACCTAAGATATCTGAGATTCCTCAAAGTCTATGAGTCTGTGACTTTTGTCCTATGCACCATGGAGCTAAGAAAGAAGCTACCACAGAAACAAATGAATTCAGGCAACACTGTAATCAATGACATAGACGGTCTACAGTTCTACTTTCTAGGGACTTAGCCTCAGGAAACGTATGTACAAGTGCTCAATAAAACATAGAGGATGTTCATTACAACACTGATACCAAAAAACTTTAATGCCTATTAACAAAGGAACAGAAAAATAAAGTGTGGTCCATTCACATCTGGAGTATCATACAGCAGCTAAAAGGAATTAACCAGATTTATGTAAGATCCAACCCAAACTGACTGAACTTGACTAAAAGCAATCAAATAACTAAACAATACATACAGTATGACAACACGATGATAAAAAAAATCTCTAGGGGCGTGTGTGTGAGCGTGTGTGTATGCGTGTGTCCGTGTCTGGAAGGGTACATTTCAAGTCTGTATCAGATGGGCAAAGAGGAACTTAGCTTTATCTCTAATGTGCTAACCTTTTAAATGGAGATTATACTTAGATACTTGCTAAATTAAACTACTGGGAGGAGGGTATAGCTCATGCTTAACATGAACAAGGTCCTGGGTTCAATCCCCCATACCTCCTCTTAAAAAAAAAAATAAATAAATAAACATAATTACCTCCCCCCCGACAAAAAAACCCTAAAATAAATCAATTAAAAAACTACTTTTTAAAAAGTTCCTGATGTTTTTGATCATAAATGTTAAATCCTTTATTTTACTAGCCAGATAAGATGTGTATGCCTATAAATTGTTAGACAATAAATGCAAAATTGTGACAACTGATAGGAAATAAAACATTATTGACTATAACAAGAATGTGTTATATGGGATATGACAAAAAGTACCAAGGGCTGATTTAGATTAAAGAGGTTGTCCACTTTTTCCTTTCGGCAAACTCATGATTAAGAGACCCAGAGCTCTGCTCCCATTCAGGGACATGCATCCTAACAAAATAAGACCAAGTTAAGAGCTATCCTGAAAACCACACAGACTGACAAATAAACGCCTCTTACCTCAACTCTAACAGTATTTTGAAATGAACTGATTTGACTCCACTTCTGGTATGATGTATTTATATTTGCTCAATTCTTAAAGAATGTGACACATCACCTCTAACTTATCTGGGCACATGGAGAGTTTAAGGAAGAAAATAAATGAATGAAAAAGGAAGCAAGCAGCTCTGGAACACTTCGATACTGAACCTGGCAAGAGACAGACCTTATGTTGGCATTTGTGGAATCAAAAACTAAAGGAATAGCTTCTTCAGATACAAGGTGGCGGTGAGTAAGGAAAATTATTCACAGACTTTACTGAGCTGAGAGCTGTTAGGCTTTAGAAGTGACAAAAGGGGATATCTGAATAAGCTCTCTTTTTTTGCCACCAGCAAATACGGTAGAAATCCTGTTGTGCGATGCACTGATTATTAAGAAAACCATCTTAAGTTCCATTCCCAAATAAAACAACGTATACCATCCCCAAATCTATAAATGCCGTCCTGCAATCTTCTGATGTGGCTCAGGCCCTTTTCTGAGCATGGATCAGCTAGCTAAAGTCTTGTCTTTCTGACAAAAACCACAGATGCAATTGTCCATAATCTCCATGCAGAACAGTGAAAACTTAAGATGGTGATGCAAATTCAACAAAGAGTCTAATTTTAATGACTCTCTTCCAAATCTTTGAGAGTCATCTTGCCTACAGGTCATTCAAGAACAATTTTCCTTAGTGACACCTTTATTGAATCTTTCCAAAGCACTCAACTTAGGTTTTCACTGAGATCGCTCTCCTTTTTCATTTTTTTTCTTTCCCTAAATTTCTGTAATAGTTGACTACACTGCATCATAACAGCAACCGGCACAGTGGCGTGAACAGATCTGGGAACGAACCCAAGGACCTGGTAAACTGACAGCCCAACAGGTGGCAGCAGAAGTCCAAGGGCATCCTGGAAAGCCATCTGCCAACTCTGAGTGTGCTGTTTTAGACAGTTTTGAGAGGGTCAGGAGCCTGCGAGTTAATGGGTAAGTGTGAGAAGTGGACGTGCCTGACACGAGAGCATCTGTGTACTGCACCTTGTGGAAATGCTAGATTCCACTTAATAACCACCAGATTGGTGCTTCAGGCGCTCTTTGGTAAGGAATACAACCACCTAAGATCCAGGCTGCACCCACTGGTTCAACAAACACTGAGTAACCTCCCTGGGTTTGTAGCAAGTGTTGGAGACACAAATAATGAGTTATGCAGGGTTTTTCAACCTCAGCAGTGTGGAAATTCGGGGCCCCAATATTTTTTGTTGTGGGGGTTGGCCTGTGCATTTGTAAGATTAAACATCTTAAACCACCAGATGCCAGGAGCGTCCTTCCTAGAGCTGGGACAACTAAAAATGTCTCCAGAGATTTTGCTAAATGTCCACAAGGGGGCAAAGCTGCTCCTGGTTGACGACCACAGCATGAGGATGAACGCGGAGCTTCCCGTTTGCAGGAAACTTTGTTGGGACTCTGAACGTCACATTTCTGGATCTCAGGATCTTTGCTGCCTTCTCTGAAATTCGGAGAAGTAACCTGTCAATGGCCAGGATTGGCTCTATAATTCCTAGAGCCAAGAGCAAAAGGGAAATGTGAGCCCCTCATTCAAAAATTAGTAAGACAGCAGAGCACTGAGCTGAGCACAGGGCCCTTCTGAGGGCAAAGCCCTAGGCAACTGCAGAAGGTGAAGGTCCCTGAGGCTAGCCCTGCCGATGGCAGCTAGGCATGGGCAGGGCGGGGCTTACGACCTGGGATTCCTGGTGCTGTTTACTAAACTCAGAGTTACTTTACGATTTTTCAGTGACTTTTGATATTTCAGGTTGATAATTTTCCTTTATCAGATTTTTTGGTTAATATTCCCTATAGTTCACACACACACACACAAAAAGATGTTGCACACAATAGTAAATCCACTTCTTATCTCGATTTTTTAGAAATCAGGTTTTCAACACAAACCTACTAAATTAGATTGACAGTTCAAATTACAGGACCATGAAATCATTTGTGTTTTATTGGAAACAACCATGAGAGGTTCATAATATTTTATTAGTAGCATCTGTCTCCTGTCTTTGATGCTGGAGAAGATTTTAATGATGTTCTTTTGCCATTTGGGAACAGATACTCTTTTTTTTTTTTTTCTTCAAAATTTTTCTTTGGCAATGGATTAATTCTTTAAATTAATCTTACCATTTGGCAAGTGTTTTGACTCCAGGTGTGGAAGTTAGCAAACAATTTACTGTTACTGTTTTCAGTATAATCAAGGGAGATATAATCATTTACTATAAAACGTTAGAATATGTGTCAATTAAACATGTGATGTTTGTATCTTTCTACTGCATGTGCGTGACCACAATGAGCCTAAAATCTAGCTTTATCATCATCAGTTTGGTCTTACTTGCTAAAGATCACTAGGATACAGCTGACCCTATCTTTTGCTTTCCTTTGTCTTTTTTAAAACATTCTTCCAAATGTAAATAAACAAAGCACAGACAGCTCTGGCACAGGTATGCCTGCTTCCAAAACACAGGTAGCTGGTTAGTCCATATCGGTTCAGTAATGTTCAGAACTACAAATCACCGTCATCCCAACAAGTGACTGGAATCAGACTTTACCTTCCTAGAATAGAAAGCGTCATAGGAAGTCACACTTCAGCAGTCTGATCAGCGCACCTCTGAAATCAGGACTGACTGACAGTGCTGTTAAAAGCATTTGCTAGGAAACGTTTGACAGAAGATGTCACTTCTAAATCTGTGCTTTTCAGTTTCTAAATTCAAGGGTGTTGGAAGAAAAAAAATCTCCTCGAGAGATATTTCTATGATCCTTCAGACAGAAGGAGGCACTAACAAAATATACAGTGGCAGCTACAGAAAAAAAAAAGTCTCAAAAACTTGTATAATCAAAGGTATATACAAAGGGCAGCTTCTAAGAAACTATTTGCAAAAACGTGCCAATGAAAAACATTAATCAGTATTCAATCTAAGAAAGAAGTGGAAAATATTATTCAAACCGACCTGAGGATTATAATTCAGGAGACAGTCTCTCAGAAAGCTCTGAGAACTGTTCCAAAGAGGTAAAGGGGGTCAGTATGTGTGTGATTTTGGTGAAGAGGGTTCGAGCAACCAAGGACACATCTCGGTAGAAGGCTGCTTCTAGTCACTGGGAACAGATCTCTTGGTTAAAGGTTTTAGTGCTTTTCTAAGTATGGGGAGATGCAAGAATCAGGTCTGTAAAAAATTTCTTCTGAAAATACCTAATTATTTTCCCAGAGCACACCTGATCTTCACCCTGAACTCCCTTCAGGGTATACTGAGGTCAGCGACTGCAGTGCCTAATGACCTGATTCTTACAGAACTGGATGGTGGGCAACATTCTTTATTTTACAGTCCCTTCCTTTTCAGTCTTAATTTCTACCAAGGTTTGTTTGGAAGGCATTTCATGACCAACTGTCCCATGGTTCTAGGAATGCTCATTCCCAGGTCAGGCAACTTTGTTGCTAGGCCACCCAATGTGCTCTTCCTGGACTGGCCCCTCTTCACAGTGGCCGAAAGCCTCTGGACTGCCTGTCTTACTTGTCTGTGATGGTCCAGGAAGTGGTACCCTCTTGTTGCTTCTTCTCATATCTAGAGTTACACTCTAACAATCACTGATCTTACAGAACTATCTATTTGATCAAATTTTTCAATAGACTTTATTTTTTTAGAGCAGTTTCAGGTCACAAAAGAATTGAGCAGAAGATACAGAGTTCACACTTAGCCCTCCCCTCCCACACATATATACTCCCCTACCGTCAACATCCCTCATCAGTGTGGCATATTTGGTACAATTGATGAACCAACATGGGCATGTTATTATCAACCAAAGTCCATAGTTTACATTAGGGTTCACTCTTGATGTTGTACATTCTATGTGCATAATGACATGTAGCCACCACTATAGTATCATACAGAATAGTTTCATCGCCCTAAATATCCCTTGTGCTCCATCTGTTCATCCCTTTCTCCCTCCCTCTCCCGAACCCCCTGGAAACCATGATCTTTTTATTGTTTCTGTAGCTGTACCTTTTCCAGAATGTCATTTGGTTGGAATCATACAGTTTGTAGACTTTTCAGACTGGCTTCTTTCATTTAGTAATATGTCTTTTAAGTTTCTTCCATGTGTTTCATGGCTTGATAGCTCATTATTTAATCAATCTTTTCAAGCTGCCTAATCATCAGTTATTTTATATGGGCTCAGTCACATTTGGTCACGCAAGAAACAATAATCTTATAAAACAGGCAGAATGCAAGTCATATAGAGAGTAACATTAGTAGGTCATAAGTAAGTATTTAAGCTAAGAATTTCCATTAGGTGCAGCCCAGCATCTCCCCAGGCCATATGACCAGTCTGTTCTGCATTAACCACTATCTTTAAGGAAAATGATATATTGGCATCATACATAAAGTGCACCAAAGATGTCTGCAAGTACAAGGTGAGTGGTGGGTCATCATGACCCCTTACACGATTGAGAAAGGAATGTTATCTTCTCAGGGGTTCCACTGCTGGCGCCAGAAGGAGAAAAATAGATCTTTATGGTGGAGCACATATTTCTGCTATTGGGGAGGTCTGGTTAATGCATAAGGCAGATGCCCAAAGCACACTAGACGGGAGGGAGGAGGCCAAAACGGGTAGAAAAAAACAGTTACGTTTAAACTTTTCTTCTTTTCCATTAAAATATGGATTTTTATTTAATCAGAGGGTAGCCCAAGTCATTAAGATTTACTAAATGATGCAAAGAAAAAAATGGAATAAAAATGAACTATTTTCTAAAAAGGCTGAATGAGATTTAAAATTTACAGTAGAGTGGCAAAGGGATGGATTAATATTCAAGAGCAGAGAATCTTGATATCACCCTCTTCCCCATGCCTAGAATGTTACAGGCACTCAAAAAATATTTATTGAATGAATGAAATCAGTTATCACCTCTGATGATGAGAGAAAAAAACAGATGCTTTTCACTAAAGACAGTAGAATAAATCGGCATGTAGTGGATTAGATTCTGACTTCACATTCTTTATATAAGACCTACTTTTAAAAATGCAAGAAGTGTGCAAAAATTTAACTCCTTTTAGCACACTGTTTGTTACTTTGTTGGTAGGCTAACCTCAATAATAAAAATTAATATTTTTATAGAGCCTATAATGTATCAAGCACTATTCATAGCTTTGCCCATTAAATCATTCAATATTCAAAATAATTATTTGAGACACATAACTATCTCCATGTTATAGAAGAAACCAAAGCACAGAGAGGTCAGCCTAACATTGCACAACTGCAACGAAAACACATTCTGTTTCTGGAGTCCATGTTCTTAACCTTTTTACTACACCACAAGTATAAAGAAAACGACAGGACAGAACAAGTATAAAGAAAACGACAGGACAGAAAAGCATTGCTTTCCTATCTCACTCATAGTAAGTGTATCATTATTTCACAAATGTAGGGAAAATTAAACTTTATGTTGCCAATAAAAATAAGGTTGTCCTTTGGCAAATTTTATAGCAAAACAAGATTAACATTTTTTTTGTTTTGTTTTGTTTTGTTTTGTGTTGTTTTCCAGTATAAGGAGAAGCTGAAGATCCTTTTGTTCGTTTTTTTATTATGGTCTATGACTTTCTTTGCTTCTTTTAACCTATCTTTTAAAGTCTCTCCCACATTGTTCCAAAATGAATTATGGCAATAATTTGTGCCATTTCGCCCCTCAGTTCTAATTCAGAGACCATTGTGCACTGCAGCTTATTCTTGAAAGGAACCACAGTAAACAAATACTGATTCAAGCCTAGAACCCGCTGGGACGTTCCAGGGAGCACATCTAATAAGATCAGCAGGGCTTCTAACTGGCCTCTGTTCCCTCTCAGCCCACCTGGTCTCTGGGGGATTGCTTAGGCTTATAAATTCAGGACGCATAACCAAAGAGATTATTATATGGAAATACGATGTTCAAAGGGAATGCCTTCATTTTTTATGCTTAACCCTTATTAAATTAAGAAAACCAGTGATGCTCTTCCTATGATAGCTACAATGGCAGCTGTGTCTTCCGCAAGTTTCTCTCTTAACAACTGCCATCTAAGCCCTTAGGGTCACCATCAATTCCCAGAGATTTTTAAAGCAGGCAGCTCTCCAGACATAAAATACTGAATGTATAACCAATACTGACGTCAGAAGACTTGTAGATTCATGAAACCACTGCAAAGTATGAGTCTTAGACTGACCAGGAGGTTATAGGTTAAGTTGCTCATTCATTTGACAATAAATAATTTCCAAAAGTTGCCCAGAACCTTTATCTCTTACTACTGCCTTCTGAGACAGTATTATCTCCATCTTAGAGAGGAGAAAATTGAGTTCGGAAATGTTAGTAACTTACCCAAGTCGCAAGCATTCACAGCTAGGCCTTGAACCCACTCACATATGCCTTTTTGAAAAGCTGATCCCCCTGTGTAAGAACTCATTATCCTAAACCTATAATGGCAAGCCACTTAAGACATTTTACATATAATTTGTAGAACAAAAATAAATTTCTTATAATTTGACTGTGGGCACGTTCTTCTGGAGCTTAACTTACTTTGCTTAGTTTGTACAAAACAAAGCATGAGGAATCCACTTTCAATGAGCTCATACTGTGCGCAGACCCCCCACCATCAGCAGAAGGCACTGTGTATACTCGGTCCTGTCCACGCCTCACAGTAACAGTGTGGAGCGGACGTCACCTGATTTTAAAGCTAAAGAGATTTAATACTTAGAAATAAAATTAAGTATCTTGCTCATGGTTACACAGACAGCAATATGTCAGCCTTGTATTTAAACAAAACCACATAATTTCAAGAGAAATGAGAAAATACAGTCTACTGAAACATCCCTGTGCATGTATATCTATATTCAGACATTATATAACCCCAATTTCCTGCCTCCTTGTTTAGGTGTTTAATCTTATCTTGTAGATTATACAGGCTCCTGGAAACAGGAAACTTTGTTTTAAAAAATCTTTTGTATACTATACTGCATTTAATACTATAACCCGCAGGTAGTAAACTCCTGATAAACATGCTTCAAATAATGAATGCATATGTATGTCTGGCCCAGAGGAAAGAAACATTCACCAAGCAACTGATGTGTGTGTGACTGGTATGCCAATTAAGCGCAAGGCACAACATGCTCACAACGGTGGAGATCTCTAGCTCGCACTAAGTTACCTAAGTAGGGAAACTGTTTTGTCCCTTTTGTGAAAGGGGAACATTTTATAACTTAGCAAACTAGTGCAACAAAACATCAAGCCGAGAGAAAAATCACCTAAGAATTCCATAAAAGATTCCATTTCAGGATTTAAAATCAAGGGTTAGACTCATCCCAGTTTACAAAAGACATTCCTAAAACATCATCTGCCTATGTAAAATATAAGCTGTATTAGATCCAGCCAATTTTTATCTCAGAGATCATTACAATAAAAAAAAATGTTATGCCAATGACCATGTTTTGGGAAGAGCAGTTTTTCTAAGATAAGCGAATTCAGTAACTGGCAAAAATTCTACAGCTCTAAATAAACATGTAGGCAAATGCCTGTATTGATATCAATTAACTAGTAATGAAGTATATGAGCGAATCTTTTAAAAGGACATTTCTCACATTATATATAAATATAATCTATTAATACCTATAGTTTATTCTTATCTGGGTACTTAAAAATGTTAGAACAATAACCTTACATGGCACATTCAAGAGGAGAAACATTTTGCAATTCAACTCATAGACTAAGAGTCTTTCTAAAAACTCATCCGTAATCCTAGCATTATGTAAATGGTTAAACTCAACCTGCTAATTCACAGCTTTAGAGTCTCATTTACTTAACAAAATTTATTTTTAGTAAATTGAGTAAAATTAAAATATCTCGTAGGTATTTAGATAAAAAACATAATGATGCCTAGAGTTCACGTAAAATCAAAGATAAATCAACATGATTCTGTTTATAAATAGTGCACATTAATATTCCCACCTCACTAATGAGGTGTTAGCTTCCTCACCACCAGGAACAGCCTCTATCCTACTCAATACTTTCACACACGTTAGATCAGACAATTAACCTAAGACTATTTTACAAGCTGAGGAATCTGTCCTCAATAAAACAATCAGGCTAAATAAAATACTGCATCTGACTACTTTGTCTTAGATCCTGATGTGCTACCTCCCAAGTGGATGAGAATCTTTTTTTTTTAATTACTGAGCTATAATTCACATTCATAAAATTCACCATTTAAAAGTATGTCCTTCAATGGTTTTAGTATATTCGCAAGGTTGTGCAAAAATCAGCATGAATTCCAGAACATTTTCATTATCCAAAAAAGAAATACCATACCCATTAGTTTTCACTCCCCATTCAAGCCTGAGCCAAACCACAAATCTTATCTGTCTCCACTGATTGGCCTATTCTGCATATTTAATCTCAGTGGTACACTTTTTGTGCCTGGTTTCTTTCTATTTAGCATAATCTTTTCACGGTTCATACATGTTGTGCCACAAATCACATATACTTTTCATAACTGGAAAAGAGTCCATTGTCTTGATATACCAGATTTAATTCATCCATTCATTACTTGATGGACATTTGATTTATTTCCATTTTTTTGTACTATGAATAATGCCGCTGTAAAGATTTTGCATGCAGGTTTTTGTGTGAACACGTTATTAATTCTCTTGTGTATGTATCTGGAGTTGAGGATGAGGGTGGTGGCCATATGATAACTTGATGTTTCCACTTGTCAAACTGTTTTCCATAGCAACTGGACCATTTTACATTCTCACCAGCAAGGTGTGGGGTTCCAATTTCTCCACATCCTCACCAACACTTGCTATTTTTGGTCTTTTAAATTATGGCCGTCCTGATGGTGTGGAGTGGTATCTCACAGTGGTATCAATTTGCATTTTCTTAATGACCAACAATGTTGAGCATCTTTTCATGTGCTCATGGCCATTTGCTTATCTTCTCTGGGCGAAAAATGTGTATTCAAATCCTTTGCTCATTCTTTAAACTGGGTTTTTTGTCTTTTTATGGTATAACAGTAATCATTCTTCAGGCATTCTTAATATTAAAGCCTTATGAGATAACAGTGTGCAAATATTTTCTCCCATTCAGTTGTCTGTCTTTTCGTTTTTTTGGATAATGCCCTTTGACACACAAAAGTTTTAAATTTTGATGAAGTCTAATTTACCTACTTTTTTCTTTTGCCACCTTTATTTTGAGTATCATATCTAAGAAATCATTGCTAAATACAATGCCTTGAAATTTTTCCCCTATGTTTTCTTCTAAAATGTTTTATAGTTTTAGCTCTTTACTTAAGAAAAGGTCTTTAATCCATTTTTTAGTTAATTTTGTATATGGTGTAAAGTAAGGGCTCCAACTTCATCCCTCTGTATGTGGATATCTAGCTGCCCAGGACCATTTATTGAAAAGACTATTCTTTCCTTCCTGAGTGGTCCTGGCACCCTTGTTTATAGTGCTGAGCTGTTACAAAATGAGAAGAGAAAGACAGAAAGCCGATCCTCGCGTGGCTTACTTTCTTCATCTTTCTTTCTTCTCAATAACAGACATGATACTGATGTTGAAAATAGCACCTTTCTGAACAGTTGTTTCCAGTTTTATTGTAGAATTAGATCCTTATTCATTTAACACAAATGGGGTACCTACCAAATGCCAGATGCTGTCCCACTGCTAAGATTGCAGCATTAGATCCTCCTGCCTCACGGAGTCCCTTACAGAGCAAGTCATCAACACCGAGGCCGCCCCAGAAACGAGGTCTCTGGCTGGTGCTCCTGGGCAGCTTGCTGTTTCACCTGACGGGCGGAGCTGCTTAGTACCGATTTGCCTTCAGAATAAAACTAACAGCAACCGTATTTCTGGTTTCCATTTAATTTAGGATTCCATTTCTTATTCTTCTACAAGCATGCATTTTCACCTGTCAGTGCTGGTTTGGAGAATGACCCCTCCCCGCTTCTCAGTGCACGCTGTCTGGAGTATGACTAATGAGCCCCCGTGAGCCCTAGTTACAGGTCTAGTTCAGAGGTGGGCATATGAAGCAGGCAGGCCAAACAGAGCCCTCTCCGAAATTTTCATATATTATCATTCATGTGCACACATGAGAGGGAAGCTGAACTTTTAGCCTTCATAAGCTACATCACCCCTCCTTCATAACTTATAGATACTTTGAGCTGTTTTCCAAAACATAATCCAAAGTGTCCTGATGAATGTATCCTCCTAAAATTAAATGCCTCATTCAAATCACCGAGTTCCAGGCACTTTTCCCAGCCTCTAGGTATATTATGGTGAATAATGATTTATGGCCACTTCCATGATCTGACCCTCAATCACCTTCAAAACTCATTTCTGCCCCTCCTTCACTCCACACCAGCAGCGCTGGCTTCCTTGAACGTATCAAGCACCATGGCCCCACAGGGACCTTCCCCCTACTGGCCCCTCTCTGGGACCACTCCTGGGGACATGTGCAAGGCTGGCTCCCTCACCTCCTCAGGACTCTGCTCAGAGGGCATTTCATCAGAGAGGCCGCTCCTCACCTGTCTCACCCACAGGTTCCTAGCTGTCTCTCCCACCCACTCAACCTTTCCACATCACACTTAGCACTGCACTACCGGCATGTTACACACCCCTTTGTTGTCTGTGTTCCTTCCCCAGAACGGAGATCCACGCAGGCAGTCTGTGCTGGGGTCACTGCTGTAGTAAGAACAGAGTCCGGCATTTGGTAGGTGCCCCTTTTTTTGTTAAATGATAAATTAATGAACATAATGAAAGTCTGTTGCCAGCAGATATGCAAGTTTACCACTTCCTACAGATTCTGTTCTAATTTTATCAATTTTCCAGACTTTAAAATAAACAGGAAATAAAAAACAAAGTATAAAAGATTCATCATTTCTTTGCAGAAGTTCATAAGAAGTTTGGCATCATGTATATTTTGGTAAACTGTATTTTGTGAGATAATCATTGTATCTACTTCTGAAGCTGTACTTCCTTTTAGAAAATGATCATATGTCTTGAACTCGCGTCTCTCAAGTTTTCAAGGGACAAGCTAGATTTTGAATAATGAAATGTAGTAAACAAACCCTTTTTTCTTACTTACTTAAAGCCTTTTGATTTGTCGACTAAATATTCTTCACTGTTTAAAGGAATCCTTAAAAGAAACAAAAATGTATCACATGATAGACTGCCCTAACTGATACTGAAAACTGCACGCTGAGTCACGGCACTTACTTTGTGTACTTCAAGGGGCTACATGCGTGTAACAGTAACAGATAACATTACTGAATGCGTCGCGTGATTTAATCATAATTTTACCTGAGTCCCTTGTATTACCGCATCTACACAGCCACACTGTCATCTGCCCCATCTCTGCGAGCACTTTTGTGACCACCCATCCTACAGTATTCTCCCATTCCTCCTGGAAAGATTTCCGTTTTACTGACAGTAGCTGGTAATGTCTGTTTATTTTGTTAGTGACTTTTAGCTAGAAATAAGGTCCATCAGAATAGGGACCCCCATTTATTTTATTCAGTGTGACAGGCTGTAGAGTATGGTGGTTAAGAGATGACTACTTAGAACAAATAAAACAAATTCTGGCTCTGCCACTGTGATTTTTGGCAAATTAATCCCTCTGAGTCTGTTTCTTAATCTGTGAAATGGGGATCCTGACAGAACTTACCTCTGTTGCTGTGAAATTATATTCTCTAGACACATAATGGACTTAGAGTAATATCTGGCACATAAAACTGCTCAATAAATATTCGCCATCATTATTGTAAAACCCCTTGCCCCACACCTGACACATGGAAAGCAGTCAAACAACGCTTATGGATGAACGAATTATTCTAGCCTTACAGACTCCAGTCTGCGTTCATAACTGCCTCTCTTCTATTACAGTTCATAGTCAGTAAATAAAGTTTGATCAAATTTTATTTAAAAAACAAGGCTTCTCTAATTTGAGTCAGAAAAAGTTTGGACGATTATCTTTGGGAACGCATTTTAACACGGCAGGAACCGTAAACAAATGAACTGATCCCAGGCATCGGCGACGGCTTCATTTTGTTCAATTTCAACTATTAAAGTGATGTGACAACATGTTACAGTTCAAGAAAAACTGTCAAAGAAGCTGAACAGCCTGTGATTCTGTATAAACAAAAATACTATGTGTATGAATTTGTAATAAAACAAATATTTTTAAAAGCAAATCTTAAAGCATGGAAATAATACTTTTCTTATTGTGCAAAGATCTTAAAATTCATTGTAATATAAGGTAATAATTAAGAATATGCATCTGAATTCAGACAGGTTTGAATTCTGACTTTTACCACGTATGAGACAAGGAGATCTATGTTTTCTAAGCTTCATTTTCTCGTCCCTAAAACAGTATAGTGATAATGACAACAAATAATAACAACAACTACCACTATTGTTTCACAGGGTTGTTGTAGAATTAAAGGATACAATAATACCACGGGAAGTGCTATGCACAGGGCACAGCACATGGTGAGTGCTCAAAAAATGATCATTATTTTTATTAATTTCAAATTGCTAATAGATAAATTCAAATAGAATATTCATGAGTTTTTGTCAAATTTTCTCTTTTAATGCAATGAGACTTTAAGTGGTTGTATTCTCTCTTTGCTGCCAGAAATGTGTACCTGCACCTGATTAGGTGAGCAGCAACAGCCGTTACTCCACATGAGGGTACAGAATGCATATTCTAAAACACGCTGTTTACAAAAACACTACTTCATATGGTAAGTCTATTTATTTAGTCTTTTGAGTACTCTCTATACTGTTTTCCACAATGGCTGCACCAAACTACATTCCCACCAACAATGAAGGAGGGTTCCCTTTTCTCCATAGCCTCTCCAGCATTTATCATTTGTGGACTTTTGAATGATGGCCTTTCTGACTGGTGTCAGCAATCCCACTCCTGGGCATATATCCAGAGGGAAACTTAATTCAAAAAGACAACTGCACCCCAATGTTCACAGCAGCATTATTTACAGTAGCCAAGACATGGAAACAACCTAAATGTCCATCGACAGATGACTAGATAAAGAAGTTGTGGTATATTTATACAAGGGAATACTACTCAGCCATAAAAATGATAAAATAATGTCATTTGCAGAAACATGGATGGCTCTGGAGAATGTCATTCTAAGTGAAGTAAGCCAGAAAGAGAAAGAAAAATACCATATGATATCACTCACATGTGAATCTTAAAAAAAAAAAAAAGACAAATGAACTTATATATAAAACAGAACATATAAAACACAGACATAGAAAACAAACTTATGGTTACCAGGGAGGAAGAAGGTGGAAAAGGATAAACTGGGAGTTTGAGATTTGCAGATACTCACTGGTATATATGAAACAGGTAAATAAGTTTATACTGTATAGCACAGACAGCTATATTCGACATCTTGTTTAGTAGCTTACTTAAGTGAAAGGTGAAAAAGACTATGAAAACGAATATATGTATATTCATGTATGACTGAAGAATTGTGCTGCACACCAGAAATTGACACAACATTGTAAACTGACTCAATGAAAAAAAAATTTTTAAAGACACTACTTAAAAAGTTGAATGGATGTTTAGCAGGACTATGACGCATGAGATAGAATAATCTACAGAACTATTATATTAATGATGCCAACTCTATTTCATTAATAAATTCTTGTAAAATGAATGGAAAGCTGTTTCAAAAAGTAAAAGTAAACATTTTTTTATGGAGCATTTCTGAGGAATATGAGTCTCCAATTAATTCCTGAAGCAACTGGGTACATCTGAATATAAACTAGCTAATGAGAAGAGCAGAAAGAAAACAAACACCCCACATTTCACATCTAGGGTTCTGACTACAATTCTATGGTCAAGATTATCATTTGTTTAAGAATGTCAAAGCCACTATAGCCATGGCTAGTGAAAGAAATACCTGGATTTCAGAAGGCTCACCTTTCATAGCAGGGGATTCTACCACATCTTGAAGTGTGCATGCCTGTAAGGGCCTACCCTGAATTACAATCTGTGCCCCGTAATTGTAAACAAAAGCCTAATTCATTCATTTGTAAGTGATATTTCCTGATTTGTTTTAAAGGATCTGCTTTACTAATTCTAAAATAATAAGTCACAGAAGATTTTATAACGTTTGTATTTTGAAATTTCATTGTACTAATACATGTTTGACCTCAAAAGTTTATGGTTTTTAAATTGGGCCAACATGTTAGAGACCAGGAGAAAGTACTAACTCTTCACACACAAATTTCAAATAGTCTTGGTAAAATCCACAGTTAGATTTTAGATAGATAGATAGATAGATAGATAGATAGATAGATAGATAGATAGATAGATAATCTGTCCCTGAAAACAGGGTCATTCAACAATAATCATGTGTAGTGAATTACATCTCCTCCTCACCAACCACTGGGGCTCCCTGGAGCTTCAGTACGACTGAGTCACACACAGGGAAGGCTCCTCATGCAGTAAGAACTTCATTTCCTCCTCCAAATCTCAGGGATCAAAGATCAGACTTCACTGTCCACTCCTCCCACGTGGGTGGAAAGTCAATCAGAGAAATGGTAAGTACCTTGTTGAGGTAAGGCAGGGACTGTATCTGGTAGTGAGGCTGCAAAGATAAATAAGGCTGAGTCCCCAGTGGGACCGGGATAGGAAACTCAAAAGCTGCCTGCCACCGAGATGCATTCCTGAGGTGCTGGAGAGGCGCAGAGAAGGCAGGCGCCGGGCTCCCCCATTCCCAGGTAAGCCCCGCCTCCACCCTGCCCCAGGACTCTTTACTTACCTGCGCTGTAAAATCCCAGGTTTTCTCCCTCTTCTTTGAGAAGTTCATCATTAATGAACCTTCTCTCCTCTCTCCTTAACTGTCCAGTGCATTCTGTCTCCCACAAAGGAAGGGAGCCAAATATATTATTTGACAATAATCCAAGGAAAAAGGGTGACAATTTCTGTTCCTGTGTGAACAAGGGGGTCAAACTGTTCGGAAAAGGGCAAGCCTCTCTGAGCAGTGGTCTCATAAAAGCTTACTGCTTTTATTATTATGCTGAGGCTTCCCTGCGACACTCCCTTTTTGGTTCGACTGTGACTGCACTGTGACGTGTAGTCACACTTACACACGGACACACTCACATACAACTTCACCACCTTTTACCTAATTTGTAGACTTTCTACTCCTGCACAACTCAATATAAACAGTATTAGCATGTACCGACTGGACTAAGCAGGAAGAAACACGTAAGTACTTCTATTTCAGTCCTTACGAAAAAAAGTTTCTAAAGATAAACTGAATGATGATTCATGTCAAATTTGCTAAGGCGACGTAGTACCAAAAGACCTTAGGACAGAAAATCCCTATGTTGCAAGTTCTCAAATTTAATATATTCTTTTTGTGAGACAATAGTTAATTTTCTCTGTGGAGTTTGCTGGTTGGATTACAGCGAAGCCCAGGAACTCCATCCAGACCGTCTCTGGGGTGTGTCCCGACTCCACCCCACCGCCAACCCAGTCATCTGCTCCCGGCCCCGGGAGTCAGGAGGCTCTCGGTCAATGGGGGTGGCTTCTTCCTTTTGATGATGTGGAGTCTTGGCTAGTGAGATAAACTGGAAAGATAAATTAAAACCAGATTTCAGAGAAAGTTCAGTAACAAGCTGGAGAACTTGTTTCTGAAGAGGGGCATAATGCTGTCTCTGCATTAGGATGAAAATCCCTGGAAGCCGTGAGGAAAGGAAACGAAGAGGGGGAGACAGCAGAAGCAAGAAGAGCAGTGGAAGGTACCGTTCCCAGGGCAGAGAGGATGAACCCCGGGGACACAGCCCAGCCAAGGACATCAAGAGTGGAGAAGAGGAAACTGATGGGACATATGCTCTCAAAGTTGAAGCAACTGGCTCTGAGGGTTGTCTTTATATATTTTTATATATTATATTTTGTGTAGTTCTTCACATTTATGTTTTATATTTTATAAGTAAAATATATATATATATCTATATATTCTATTTTATAGAATATAAAAATATTTATGATATAATTTTATTTATTTTGTAGTTGATTTGTGTTCTTCCCTTTAGAAAAGGAAGACATTCTGAAAGAAATGATAAAAGTTATAAGCTCCTTAAGAGCAAGGACCACGTCTAACTTCTCTTTTCAGCACCTACATCCAGACTGCCCGGTGTGGAGGTGGCGTGGGACGCACAGTCGGCCACGTGGAGGGAGGGGAGGCTGGAGAGGTGGCGGTGGGGCTCACATCCCGCCTCTTTCCCCTCCCAGCTGTTTCACTTTGCCAGCTGCGCATTTTCTCAATCCAATACGGATAATGATGCCTAATTTTTAGGGCTGTTTTAAGAGCCAGAGAGAACATGTGTGTGTGAGTGTGCATGCCTACACACGTGAAACATTTACAGACCCAGACATTCCGTAGTTATTGTTTCTACGTAGTTACTGTTACATCTTCACACTACTGTTATTCAACTAGGAATAATGAACGAATGAAACAGAACTCCGAAAGGTCTTTGCTTTTCTTCAAAGCTGGTTTTAAAGGGTCTGGGTCTCCTCCGCCCCCTACAAAAGGAGCAGTTACTGGGTTCGATTCTTTGAAGAAAGTATTTTGAAGGTTTATTTTATTCTAAGAGATGTGTAGTGGGAATCATTTTCAAGGAAATATCTTGAAAAATTCAGGGGCGAAAAAATTATACTAAAAATGTGAGATATTTCAGCAGCAATTTATTATGTCTAGGTTTATAAACCTAGTAATTTTCCCCTCAATCTGCCCTGACAAGTACACATCTCCTTATTGAAGCCTACTACATTTCAAGCAATATAGATGCTGAAAAGTAAGTTAACTGAAATGTACACATCAGTGGTAAATGTCACTAAGATTAAAAACTAAATAATTTGTTCATTGTTAAATTAAGTAATTAAATTAATTAATTGAGTTAAATCAAACTGATTAAAAAATCCTCCTCAGTGGGTAAACCAAAGGGTTTCCAGGACCTGATATAGAGTGGTAAATGGAGGAAATTAATGTTATCTGACGACCCCATCTCCCCATATAAACTGAATTTAAAATATTAGAAAAAATAAGAGTAATTCCTTTGATCTTTGAGAAGCACTAGAGAAGACAGATTCTAACGTTTGTTAAGTAGGCAAATTTCTTCAGACAGCACATTGACATAGTTATTAGTATTCTGATTCGACAGCCCATCAATGGAATTGTCCTGTTATCACTAAAAACCCCAATGTCCAAGAGTGGCTCAGAAGCCTTCCCCTTTGAGATGGAGACAATTGGTTTTTCTTCAGGATACTCCACTAACCTTCTCCAAACACTAGGTAACCTTTAAAGGGCACAGCAATTTGTCTTTCCTCAAGGAAAAAAATCTCCAGACCACGGCTTTATTTACAAAGCAGACATCACTTGTGCTGAATGATGGATTTAGTGTGACGCTGGAAATGAACTGCCCTGAAGCAGCAACTCAAGAACTGTATTCCTTTTGAAATACCTACTTTGTTGGGTTTTCTCTTCTTATTAGTTCTTACATACAAAGATCCCCACAATGTGTTGGGGTGAGGGGGGAAGAAAAATTTGACACAACCAAAACTCCTTCAGCAGGGATTTTTTTTATGAGATGTGGATTTAAGTACATCTTAGCAAGAAAGCAAAAAGATGAAGCTTCAAGTAATACTTATCAACTTAACTAAGACAATCTGGATTTTCAATATAAATCAGGGGAAATGGCTTGAAAGACTACAAGGGTTCTGAAAAACATTTCCTTCTCCTGTGAGTCGGCTGAGTGGAAAATCTTCTCTGTTCTGTTCCTTATCTCCATGTAAGAGGAGAGTCAATAACGTTTTAATGTAAAATCTAAGAACTATTCCATGCTTATATATGCTTATATTTGCTTATATATGCTTATAATTTTAAAAGTTCTCTGGGGTTTAGAAAACCAAAAGTAACCTTTATTTAAAGATGTGTTGAATTAAATAGTTTCTTCTAAATAAGCCATCATGCCTAAGGAAGTAAGTTTAACTAAAACTTGAATAGAATTGTGTATTGTTTTAATAGTCCTTCACCTTATAGTTTGTTAACACAAGGACAGACAATTAAAGCAGCTTTTTACTTGACCTTTTGTTTTAAAATCTTCCATTAACCATAAGGGAGGAGGTTAACAGCCTCACACTTTGACGATTTTGCAACAGCCTCACACTTTGACAATTTTGCAACAATCTCGAGAATATTACCTATAGAAATGCTTTCTTTGCCTACGTGCAGGAAATTAGGGGTCATCTTGCTGAGAAATGATTTGTTAATATCTATTTCAAGTCCATCCAGTAAATAGCACAGACGCATTACTTTGGGCCAGAAAACACTGGACTACCAAATAAAGAAAATACAAGCAAAACTACCAGAAATGTTGGGGAAAATGACACTTTGCTCTAAGTGTGCAGATGCCGACTGCAATGAGCATTCCCCTGCACTGTCATCAGCTGGAATTAGATTTCTAAAGAATCTTTTGGACGGGTTTCTATCAAAATAGATGATAAATATCTACTCTCTCTGACCTCTCTTGCAGAATATGATTTGTTGAAATGGCCACAGGCAATATCAATTCACAGGAAAATAAACTGATTTCTGAGGAGATAAGTCTTGATGACCCAACTGTAAAATTACTGGAGGAAAAATGGGAGAGAGATGTAGCGGTTCTTTCCAGTACACCATAGATGTGACCCCCGAAGAGCTGCAGGTAAATCAAACCAGGTTTTAAAATGAACTGACAGGAGGCTCTTGAATAAATTCTCTACCTGACAACATTCTTCCTTTCCAGGCTGGAGATTAAACCACCCAACAAAGGCAAAACACAGAGCTGACATTCTCCCCAGAGTTGATCAGCTGGTACAGTTAAACGGTGCAAATCTTTCTGACTGGAATGTTTCTGCATAGATTATACACCGCGCAGGTAAACTGAATGCACTGCAACAGTGACTAGCAACCAGTGGGCCTGGGTCTGACTTCAGTTTAAAGCATCAGATGGCATCTCTGGGCTGACTTCTCACATATGCCTAAATACTAAGATTTCAGTGCCCAAAGGGCAGAGCCAGCTTTCTCAATGACATTCTTATGTTCAGTAAATCAGTTTTGGAAATTTCTATGATCTAGGTGATCTAGGTAATATTAACTGTAAAAAATTATATATAGATATATAGTTAATAAAAATAGGACACACAAAAAAGCCTTTTCCTTAAAAAAAAAAAAAAAGCCCACATGCATTTGACGTTCCTCGGATTGCCCATGTGCTATGAACAGATGACCAGATTTGCAGGAGGCTGCCCGCTAACCCGAGGTCTGCACTTCGGCTCCTTTTACTCAACCTGTCTTGCGCCAAAGCTGCCCTGACAACTCCATTCTCCCAAAACACTCTCCCTGGTCTCCTGTGATGGTTCTAACACCAACATCTGCATGTATCTCTAGGGAGAGAAAGCTTCCTTGTTTCCATCTTCCCTCCAGTGATGGGGCCTTAATCCCCTGGTGGAGAGCCCAGAGGGAATGGCAGAGATGGTGCCTTTTCTGACTTTCCCTAGGCCCTGCCCAAGGGGGCTTCTGCTACCATGTGAGCAGCAGCCTTCATTCTTCCTTCCTGTCACCCCAGGAATACACCTTTCTTCTCTGATGCAGGAAAGAGCAATTGAAGAAGGAAAAAAAAAATGTTCTTAACTATGTGTGGTCATGGATGTTAACTAGACTTATTGTGCTGATCAGTTCATAATGACATACCAAATCATTATGTTGGGCACCTGAAACTAATATAAAGTTATATGTCAATTCTGTCTCAACTTAAAAAAAAAAAAGGAAAATGAAGAAAGCTTGGCCATAAATGGTGGAGTAGGAAGACTCTGACCTCACCTCCTCTCATGGGCACACCGAAATTACAACTACTTACAGAGTAACTACTGATGAGAGAGACCAGAATCTACCAGAAAAAAAATATTATACGACTAAAGATATAAAGAAGGAACCACAACAAGATGGGTAGGAGAGGCAGAAACACGAAATAGCCGAGACTCACACCCCCAAGTGGGCAACCCACAAATGGGGGGATAATTACAACTACAGAGGTCCTCCCCAAAGACCAAGGGCTCCAAGCCCCACATCAAGCTCCGCATCCCAGAGGTCCTCCACCAGGAAGATGAGCCCACAGAAGGTTTGGCTCTGAAGGTCAGCGGGGATTACTTTCAGGAGAGCCAGAAAGAGGTGGGAAAGAGAGACTCCACTCTTAAAGGGCACACACAAAATCTCACATGCCAGGGACCCAAAACAGTCATTTGAAAGGAGCCTGGGTCTGAACCCCATGCTGATCTTAGAGGCTCTCCAGAAGAAGCAGGAGGCACCTGGAGCTCACCCTGGGGACACAGACCCTGGCAGCAGCCATTTTGGGGAGTCTGCTCTGCCACGTGGACAGTGGTGCCAGCAAGCTCCATTCTGGGAACCTCTCTCTAGCTTATGAGCCTATAGGCCTGGACCTGCCCACCAGCCTATAAGAACCTGTACCGGGACACCTCATGCCAAGTAACTAGCCTGGAAGGGACATAGCTCCCCAAAAGCAGGAAGGCTGCCTTAAGACTCCCTGAGCCCGCAGCCACTCCCAGACATGGCCCCGGACATGGCCCTGTACACCAGACGGCCCAGGACCCGACACACTTAGCAGGCCTTAGATGCAGGCCCGCAGGCCTACCAGCTGACTTCCGCCATCACAAGCTCTGCAGACCAGGAGGGATGGAACGGTACATTTAAAGGGATAAAAGGGAAACACCTACATCAAAGAACACCTGCTGAGCAAGGCTTTCATTCAGGTTCGATGGAGAGACCCACGGGTTGACAGATAAGCCAGACCTAAAGGCCTTCAGCACCACCGTGTCTCCTTCACAAGGAGTCTCACAGGCACTATTCTAGCAAAAATAAATAAATAGATAGATAGATAGATAGATAGATAGATAGATAGATAGATAGAAGTAGTAAAATCATCTGTGTCTTCAGTCAGTGGTGAAGGGACACACAAAACAAAAATACGTAAAATAGGATGCCAAAATGGTAATCAGGGGAGAGGGGAGTAAAAATGCAAGGTTGTTAAAATGTATTTGAAATTAAGAGATCAGCAACCTAAACATATATATATGATTATTTTAAGTTGAGATACACACACATACACACACACATATATACACATATACACTGCTATAAATATACCTCATGGTAACCACAAACCAAAAATCTATGATAGATATATACAAAAAAGAGAAAGAAATCAAAGCATGACACTAAAGACAGTCATCAAATCACAAGGGAAGAGAAGAGGAAACAAATTAAAAATAGCTACAAAAACCACCCAAAAGCAACTTTTAAAATGGCAATAGTACATACCTATCAATAATTACTTTAAATTTATAGGGACTAAATGCTTCCATCAAGACACAGAGTAGCCGAATGGATACAAAACAAGACCTCCCTTGTATATGCTGCCTGCAAGAGGGTCACTTCAGATTTAAAGAAACACACAGACAGAGGTAAGGGGATAGAAGAAGAGATCAAAAAATACCTGGACACAAATGAAAACAAAAAAACAACAATAAAAAATTAATGGATTTGCAAAAGCAGTTCTAAAAAGAAGTTTATCGTGATACAACCCAACTTCAAGAAATGAGAAAGATCTCAAATAAACAACCTAACCATATATCAAATACAACTAGAGAAAGAAGAAAAGCAAAACCCAAAGTTAGTAGAAGGAAATAAATCAAAGATCAGACAGAAATAAGTGAAACAGAGACAAACAAACAAACAAACAAAAACCCCCCAAGAAACCAAGTGCTGGTTCTGTGAAAAAATAAACAAAATTGACAAACCTTTAGCAGATCAAGAAAAAAATAAAGAGGGCTTTAATCAATAAAATAAAAAATAAAAAATGTAAGCTTAAACCAACACCACATAAATACAAAGATCATATGACCAATTATATGCCAATAAAATGGACAAATTCCTAGGAATGTACAATCTCCCAAGACTGAGTCAGGAAGAAATAGAAATTATGAAAAAGCGAATTACCACTAATGAAACTAAATCAATAATTAAAAAAACTCCCAACAAACCAAAGTCAAGGGCCAGATGGCTTCACAGGTGAATTCTACCAAACATTTAAAAAATTAACACCTATCCTTCTCAAACTATTCCAAAAAACTGCAGAGGAAGGAATGCTTCTGAATTCATTCTACAAGGCCAGCATTACCTTGATACCAAAGCCAGACAGAGATATCAAAAAAAAAAAAAAAAAGAATTAGAACATTCTGTAACATCATATACAAAAATAAGTTCAAAGTGGATTAAAAACCTAAATGTAAGCAAAACTCTAGAAGAAGACATAAATCAAAGCAGTATTTCTTTGGATCTGTCTTCTAAGGCAAATGGGACCTAATTAAACTTAAAAGCCTTTGTACAGCTGAGGAAACCATTGACGAACTGAAAAGACAACATATGGAATGGGGGAAGATACTTGCAAATGATATAACCAATAAGGGATTAATATACAAAAATATAAATAACTTATACAACTCAAATCAAATACAAACAACCTAATTAAAAAATGGGCTAAAGACATGAATAGACATTTTTCCAAAGAAGACATACAGGTGACCAACAGGCATGTGAAAAGATGCTCAGCATCACTAATCATCAGAGAAATGCAAGTCAGAACGACCATGAGATGTCATCCACACCTGTCAGAATGGCTGTCATCAAAAAGACCGCAAATAACAAATGTTGGTGAGGAATGGAAAAAAGGGAACGTTTCTACACTGTCGGTCGGAATGTAAATTGGTACAGGACTGTGGAACATAGTATGGAGGTTTCTCAGAAAACTAAAAACAGAACTACTGTATGATCCAGCAGTTCCACTCCTGGCATATGTCCAAAGGAAACAAAAACATTCATTCAAAAAGATAAATGCACCCCAATATTCATTGCAGCATTATTTACAATTGCCAAGATACGAAAGCATCTAAGTGTCCAACAACAGAGGAATGGATAAAGCACAAGTGATATGTGCGTGCGTGTGTGTGTGTGTACAGAGTGGACTACTACTCAGCCATAAGAAAGAATGAAATTTTGCCATGTGTAACAATGGAGGTACCTGGAAGGTATTATGCTTATTGAAGTAAGTCAGACAGAGAAAAACAAATACTGTATGATATTACTTACATGTGGTATCTAAAAAATAAAACAAATGAATGAATATAAGAAAATAGAAACGAACCACAGATTATAGAATACAAACTAGTGGTTACCAGTAGGGAGAGAGAATTGGGGAGGAGCAAGCTAGGGGTAGGAAATTAAGAAGTTCAAACAAGGTGCTATAAAGCATGTGAATGCACAACCTTCATTTCTAGGCTCTTCCCTAAGTTTGTCCACTGCAGAATCCTACCTCTTTTGTTGATGGTTTTTAGTTCTATAGTTGTGGGACATAATTACTGTTATAAACTAAAGCTCCTGACAAAGGCTCTGCCCTTCTACATGCCTAGTAAATTAAGAGATGACCATCTATCTCTAGTAATGCAGGCAGAGCAAACATTTAAGACCTTTCATCACAGATCTGCCCAAGAGAGGAACTCCAAACACTTCAAATTCATGTCTGTGAACCTGAGGGATGCACATCCCAGGAGATGTAAGAGACAGATGGAACCCATAAAGCCAGTGAATAAACACTGGAGGTATTTAGGGGAAAATTTAGAATCAAGTAAACATGATATAATGTGGAACAGAATACAAACTTAGTTAATTTCTTGGACAAAGCATAAAAATTCAAATAAATGTTGAACTTACTGCAGCTGCCTTCTTTGCTATGGTACTCAGCCCCAAAAGGCCTGCCTCCCTCCCTTCTCCACTGAAGCTAAGTGGGAAAGTTTGTGAATCACTGCTTTCAGTAATCACCTAGGTCTTTCTCAGATTTCTGCCTTTGTTGTACATACAAGTCATGACTCTATTATACATCTATGCAACGTGAAAGAAACTAGGAGGATAAACCATATGAGGTGAGCAACAAAACGCTGGAAATGGTATGTATATTATTTTGTACCCAAATGTGCTTTTAATTCTTAAAGTAGTTATTGTGTCCCTACTGATTCAACACTTAGGCTTGGCAACCTGGGATAAATAAAGATGAATAAATAGGTAGTTATTACTGCAATGTTTTTAAACTCTATATAAACTCACTATATATATAGTGAACATGTACGAGATATATAGATATAGATATATAGATATATGAAATCAAATTCTTCAAAAAATTAATCTGGTCCACTTAATGGTACACATAATTTCGCATTTGCTGTTCCCTCTGCCTGGAACACTCTTCCCTTCAGTTCTCTACACTGCTGATTCTTTCTTGCCCTTCAAATTCACCTGTTCAAGGAAGATTTTCCTAACCATTTCACCGAAAGTAGCCCCTTTATAAGTACGTTATTATCCTGTTTGTTTCCTTCAAAGCCATCACCGCAATCTGCAGTTGTCTGGTAATTATTCACTTTTTATTTATCATTGTGTGCCTCTTCCCAGCAGGCCAGAACCTTGTCTGTCTGTTTATGGCCACAGCCCCACATCTCCATTGAGTGCCACTCAATAAGTATTTTTGAATGAAAGACTGTTGCACAGTATTTAGAAATTTTAAAACAGGCATTTCTCCCAGACTTTTTAAAGTGAAAAATCAGACCGTGGAGCTTTTATAATCTGCCTCTCTTTCCTTACAAACCTAAAAAGAAACTGAGGCCCAGTGACTCCCCCAAAATCCTTTTAGGAGTACAAATTTGGGGTGGAGCCAGGACTAGCCTTTCATTTCGCCATCTCCCACTTCCTGGAGCTTTTCCAGCCAAGCTGTTGTTTCCTCCAGTCTCACTCATTAGTCCTACAGGATGTATAAACAGGGCTGAACACATGTGAAAAATTAATTGTTTGCTTCTTTTCCCATAAACTTCCTTTTTAGCCCCGACTACAGTGGAGCAGTTTCAAGCTGAGGAGCCGACTTCTATGCCATGTGCAGAAGAAGAGATGAAACCGCATTATAACTCAGTCCTGGTCAACAGCTCGGCTGATACGCCTCACCTCTGCTGCTGACCTGGCCGGAGCAGCCACCAGTCACGTGAAGTCATAAAGTGTGTCAGTCCCTTATGCACTGACATTTCACACATCAAATAATTAATTTAGCTAAGACATAATTCTAGCGGCTATGCCTCTTTTCTTCAAAGAGATCAAATTTAAACTCAAGTGACCAGGAAAAAAAATCCTACAAGAAGAGAAGGGTCACATAAGCAAGTACCATAACAGTGACAAGTCACAAATCATCTGGAAATTCTGAGGGAAGGACGTGGCAGGCTCACAGGTAGCAGGTAACCAAGCCACCATGTCTGATGATAAAACATTTCTGCCTAGAAGAAAAAGTGATCTTATGAACAACTTCTTTCTAACCTCCTAGAATATCTGAGCATTTTGTGGCACTAGGTCACGGTTCTTTCCTCTAGGCAGCTGTCTTCCACTGCTCAGAGTTCCCCAAGCTTGAAGTCCTAAATCAAAATTCACCTCATCAGGTTCTACAGACGGATTAAAGCAGGTCCCTGTCTACCTGTCCACAACACAATGGCAGATTCATCTTCCCTGGGCCAGAACATCTGTGTTATTTCAAAGTTAGCTGTTTCTTCATGTGTATTTGTCCATCTAGCCTGTCTTTCCAAATGTAAGGTGACGGAGGGCCAGGACCTTCTGGTTTGTTAACCCAAGTCCTAGCACTGCTCTCCATTTTCCAGCCAAACTAACGCAGTCTTGCTTCTGGACATGAAAATGCTAAAATAAAATTCACACTGTGCAGACCATGTTTCACTGTGGTCAGATTTCTCAACCACAAAAATGAAGCCCCAAGTTACTGGTGCCACGTAACACTGGCAAAACTGTCTGTGTGTCTTCACGCCATAACGCTATTCATTCTTTACCTTTATAAAAGAATATGGGGTTAGTTTTCAAATTAAGGAAGATGATAGTACTCAAATGATACAAATCCAGAAATGGGCGAGTTACCAATCCTATTAGTTCCAAAGTTCAGGATGTTTACCCAAGCATAAGACCAATTACGACTCAGAGGACTTCATTATGGTATTTTTTTAAAATCTGTGCCAAATGTGCATAAAAAATAATATGAGGAAATAGATGAACAGCTGAATATTTTACGTACCCAGTAAACAGTGCTCTACTTAGCCCCCAAAGTCTTGTGATAAAAACTAAAGCAGATGTAACTATAATTCTATGAACCTCAAGTTTCTAAAAAAAACTATTTGGTTATACATCCCAAATAGTCAAGAAACTCAAACAGGGTGCATCGGCCACAATTCCATGGGTAGACCAGTCAGAGCTTTTTGTGTAGTTAAAGTCAAGCTGTGTGTTCAATGTTTTATAGTAAAGTCAGTGGTATCCCTACTCCTAAACAAGGAGGCTCTTTCATTAAGTTGCTGTCCTATACTTTACATGGATTAATAAAAACTTACATTCTACATACTATTTAATATAACCTAACACTCTGAAAAGATTTCTACTCACACATTAGAACATGGGTTTTGAGTGTACTGATTACTAAAAAAAACCTCATGTTTCATTTAATCAACTGCCAAGAAGAATTTTGACAGGAGCATAATAGAAGGTATCTGTAATTTAAATAGACATTTAAAACTGTATTTTAAAAATTAACACAATCTTGAACTCAGTAAAAGTGAATTATTTTGTTAAAGCAAAAGTCTCCTGCATACTCACACACATGTGCTGAGCACTGGAGATGCTGACCATGTCAGGCACATGGTAAGCGCTCACAAACTTTGTTATAAACGACCTTCACCTAGAAGGGGCTTTGGTCTGAGCAAGATGGTAGCAAGATCACACTACTGTGCTGCATATCTGTAAAGTTAACGTGTGGCTACCACAGGGACCAGTTTCTGCAAGTGTTCATTCTACTGCTTCTTCAGCTCCACCAAAAAATGGTAGGAGAGGAGGGTGAACAGACCTTCCAAGACTTTCATACAATCGATATCGATAAAGGTGTGTGTGTGTGTTTGGTCTCTTCTCAGGCAAGAAAAATAACTTAACTAATAAAAGTCAGCATCTCCATTTGACCT
Source organism: Vicugna pacos (assembly GCF_048564905.1). Taxonomy (NCBI): domain Eukaryota; kingdom Metazoa; phylum Chordata; class Mammalia; order Artiodactyla; family Camelidae; genus Vicugna; species Vicugna pacos. The sequence continues at coordinate 19,772,042 of NC_132998.1, read as the reverse complement.
ACAAATTAATGTAGACACAAAAGGAAGCTTGAGAGAAAATGAAACGGTTTGGGAGATGTCAATCCAGCAGGTCGCTGTGAAATGTCTACTTTCTCCTATCATTCACATTCAAATCAGACTGTCAAGACTATAGATTCTGCCTGAGAATTTTTAAATCCCTACATGATTTCTTCTCTGAAAATAAATTCATCAGTATAAATAAACCAGAAAATTCCCTTTTTTCTTGGTTTCCTAACATGGTGAAATCTGGATTAGGCAACTAGTTAAACTTTTTAATAAAAATAGAGGAATGCAAAATTATTCCATAATTAGTATACGAAGGTATTCTTAATCTTAGTAAAAACTAGTATGGAAATTAATGTAACACATGTAAACAAGGTATTTAATTTTACTAAAGTGATTTATTTTGACAACAGTTCACAGTGACTTTTTAATACGGAAGGTCAAAATGCATAGTTATCTTTATATCAGATATTTATACGTAAAATATACATACAGTCAAAAAAATGCTCCCACGCAGAAAATGACAACTATGTCAAGTATTTCCAACTTAGAATAAAAGAGATTGCAAAAATAAAAACAGTAATTATATGAGGACGGTGGCATTATGGGGGTGTTCCTTTCATTCTTTTCTAACATTATTATATGGCTTCTAAAATTAAAATATATTTATTTTGGTTCAGTAATACATATAAAACCACTACCTCATTTAGAGACATTAAATAATATTATAAGGGGGCAGGGTATATCTCAAGCACTAGAGCTCATGCTTAGCATGCACGAGGTCCTGGGTTTAATCCCTAGTATCTCCACCAAAGATAAATAACCTAATTACCTCCCCCTGCAAATAAAATAATTAAATAATACAATAATAAATACAATTTAATAAATAAATAAACATTCTAAGACAATAATTTCTAAACAAAACCGTGGTGTAGTTTTAAAATTCACGTAAGTCTAAAATCCACCTACCTGAGCCAACCTCTTTTTCCTCTTCTTCAATGTTGTTTTTGATGCTGTCATATTCCTCATCAATGGTCTGGTTACCGCGCATCTGAGACAAAATTCTCCGGGCCTTCTGAGTCTGTCCTTTCTGAATGAGCCATCGAGGGCTCTCAGGTAAAAAGAGAAAGCCAAAGAACTGTATGACCGCTGGGATTGCCGCAAGCCCCAACATGTACCTGTAACAAGAAGCCAGGGTATTGTTGTAAAATGTGGTCTCATTAGCACTGACTATGAGTAAAAGGTTTGCATTCACCACATTAGGAATAACACTTAATGTTAATCAGCCAGGATGATTTTTTCATTATACGTGTATGTGTGCGCCACCAGAAAACAAGCATATTTTTATGCTGTGGTGAGAAACTAAAAAAAAAAAAAAAAATGAGAAAAGTCTGATTCTTCTCTCTCTCCCACAAATTACAACAAAAAAGAATGGACGAAAGTCACAATCATTACATATATGCATTCTGAACCAAACACATCATGCGAAACACCATAATCCCCATTCCTATCTCATGTGAGTACAATTCTGTAATGTATAATATAAAATGGGGCTCAGACAAAACTCTGATATCTGCTGAAAAGATACACTTCATTAAAATAAATGCCCCTGCTTATTTCTTTATAGTTATTTCTTCTCTGTAAATGATTAGTTATGATTTCATTTTGCCATCAAGTATCATTTTTCAGACAAAAAGTACTTTATTTAACCATAAAGGGTGGGGGGGATTAGAAAAGCACATAGCAGCCCATGGCAGAAAAAAGATGGAGTCAGATGCAAACAATCATGATTAAAATGACTAGAAACTGCCTTGGGCAGTGTGACCATTTTAACAATATTGATTCTTCCAATCCAAGAGCATGGAATATCTTTCCATTTTTTAAAGTCTTCTTTAATTTCCTTCATCAATGGTTTATAGTTTTCTGTGTATAATTCTTTTACCTCCTTGGTTAGATTTATTCCCAGATATTTTATTACTTTGGGTTCTATTTTAAAGGGGATTGTTTCTTTACTTTCTTTTTCTGTTGATTTATCGTTAGTGTAAAGAAATGCAACTGATTTTTGAACATTAATTTTGTAACCTGCTACCTTGCTGAATTCTTCAATCAGCTCTAGTAGCTTTTGTGTGGACCTTTTAGGGTTTTCTATATATAGTAACATGTCGTCAGCATATGACACTTTTACCTCTTCTTTTCCAATTTGGATCCCTTTTATTTCCTTCTCTTGCCTGATTGCTGTGGCTAGGATTTCCAGGACTATGTTGAATAGGAGTGGTGATAGTGGGCATCCTTGTCTTGTCCCAGATTTTAGTGGGAAGCTTTTGAGTTTTTCACCGTTGAGAACTATGCTGGCTGTAGGTTTGTCATATATAGCTTTTATTATGTTGAGATATGTTCCCTCTATACCCACTTTGGAGAGAGTTTTTATCATAAATAGGTGTTGAATTTTATCAAATGCTTTTTCTGCATCGATTGAGATGATCATGTGGTTTTTGGCCTTTCTCTTGTTGATGTGATGTATTACACTGATTGATTTGCATATGTTGAACCAGCCTTGTGTCCCTGGGATGAACCCCACTTGGTCATGATGTATAATCTTTTTTATGTGTTGTTGGATTCTATTTGCTAAAATTTTGGTGAGGATTTTGGCGTCTATGTTCATCAGTGATATTGGCCTATAATTCTCTTTTTTTGTAGTGTCTTTGCCTGGTTTTGGTATCAGGGTGATGGTGGCTTCATAGAATGAGTTTGGGAGTATTCCCTCCTTTTCAATCGTCTGGAAGAGTTTGAGAAGGACTGGTACGAGTTCTTCTTTGTATGTTTGGTAGAATTCCCCAGTGAAGCCATCCAGTCCTGGACTTTTATTTGTAGGGAGGTTTTTAATTGCTATTTCTATTCCAATTACCCAGGACATATTTCACAGAACTAGAACAAATCATAATAAAATTTATATGGAACCATCAAAGACCTAGAATTGCTAAAGCATTACTGAAGAGAAAGAAAGAGGCTGGAGGAATAACTCTCCCAGACTTCAGACAATACTATAGAGCTACAGTCATCAAGACAGCATGGTATTGGTACCAAAACAGACATATGGACCAATGGAACAGAATAGAGAGCCCAGAAATGAACCCACAAACCTTTGGTCAACTAATCTTCGACAAAGGAGGCAAGAATATACAATGGAATAAAGACAGTCTCTTCAGCAAATGCTGTTGGGAAAACTGGACAGCAGCATGTAAAACAATGAAGCTAGAACACACCCTTACACCATATACAAAAATCAACTCAAAATGGATTAAAGACTTAAACATAAGACAAGATACAATAAACTTCCTAGAGGAAAACATAGGCAAAACATTATCTGACATACATCTCAAAAATTTTCTCCTAGAAGAAATAAAAGCAAGAATAAACAAATGGGACCTAATGAAACTTACAAGCTTCTGCAGAGCAAAGGAAACCAGAAATAAAACAAGAAGAAAACCTACAGAATGGGAGAAAATTTTTGCAAGTGAAACCGACAAAGGCTTGATCTCCAAAATATATAAGCAGCTCATACGACTCAATAAGAAAAAAATAAACAATCCAATCCAAAAATGGGGAGAAGACCTAAACAAGCAATTCTCCAAGGAAGACATACAAATGATCAAAAAGCACATGAAAAAATGCTCAATATCACTAATTATCAGAGAAATGCAAATCAAAACTACAATGAGGTATCACCTCACACCAGTCAGAATGGCCATCATTCAAAAATCCAAAAATGACAAATGCTGGAGAGGCTGTGGAGAAAGGGGAACCCTCCTACACTGCTGGTGGGAATGCAGTTTGGTGCAGCCACTATGGAACACAGCGTGGAGATTCCTCAAAAGACTAGGAATAGACTTACCATATGACCCAGGAATCCCACTCCTGGGCTTGTATCCAGAAGGAAATCTACTTCAGGATGACACCTGCACCCCAATGTTCATAGCAGCACTATTTACAATAGCCAAAACATGGAAACAGCCTAAATGTCCATCAACAGGTGACTGGATAAAGAAGATGTGGTATATTTATACAATGGAATACTACTCAGCCATAAAAACCGACAACATAATGCCATTTGCAGCAACATAGATGCTCCTAGAGAATGTCGTTCTAAGTGAAGTAAGCCAGAAAGAGAAAGAAAAATACCATATGAGATCGCTCATATGTGGAATCTAAAAAACAAAAACAAAAACAAACAAGCAAACAAAAACAAAGCATAAATACAGGACAGAAATAGACTCATGGACAGAAAATACAGACCTGTGGTTACCAGGGGGGTAGAGGGTGGGAAGGGATAGACTGGGATTTCAAAGTTGTAGAATAGATAAACAAGATTACACTGTATAGCACAGGGAAATATACACAAAATGTTATGATAAATCACAGAGAAAACAAATGTGACAATGAGTGTGTATATGTCCATGAATGACTGAAAAATTGTGCTGAACACTGGAATTTGACACAACACTGTAAAATGATTATAAATCAATAAAAAATGTTTAAAAAAATAAAATGACTAGAAACTGTTGTGCATGTTGTTCTGTCATTTGTCATCTTTTTCAAATGTCTGTTCTTAATGACTAACAAAATTGTCGATAGCAAATAAGCATATCATTTCAAATCCATCAGAGAAATAACAAAAACAGTAATATGAGTACAGCTACATCAAAGATCTCTCCAAATTATTGCGACCACCAAGCTAATCCCCTGACATTTCTAGGCCTCAAGCTTTTTGAAATGAAGAGGTAGATGAACTTCAAAGTCCCTTTCACCTGGAGACTTCTGTGAATCGGACACCTGGATGTTCTCCATTGGTCCAAGTTCCCAGAGTGTGCTCCGTGGAGGACTCATGACGGTGGAGCTCAGGAGGCCACTTCTGATTACATAACAACCTATACTCACTGGCGCTCATAAATCAATGAGACATCATCTGACTCAAGACACTTTTCAAAGCTATTCTGACGTTTAAGCTGTGATAAACCAAAAGTATAGCAGTCATGCAGACTCCAACCACATTATCTTGTGAATAAGTCCCCCATTTTCCAGGCAGTTTCGTTTTAATTCCAAAGAGTAGAAAAACAAAACACAGTTGCTCCATGGGTGGTAAGCAACCTCCTACGCCTCCTAGCCACAGATGCACACAGACCCAGAAAAATTAAATCAGATTTAGAAAGTAAACAAAGTGTTTATGAATGACTAAATGAATCACTTGGCCTACAGTATTAAAAGAAATCTTATTAGATGTGCTTTGTACTTTAATCCATGAGTTGTGATAATTACATCAATACTTAATCACGCCCTTCCTCTGCTTGCCTACGGAAGTTTTAGCCTCAATTTAAGTCATTATACCTTGTATTATAATAAATTATTTACCTATTTCACTCGACTTCATATTTAATTTTGTATTCAGCATAGCACCTTATAAAGTATCTTGCACAGCAGGCATTTAGTAAATGTTTCATGAAATGATACGAAAGCAGCTACATTATCTAAACTTTCTATATAAACTAAACAGAAAACAACTGCTTCACACTCAGACAGCAATATTCTATGCAGCAACCCTTCTGGATCGTTTAGCTCTGCAAACTTACTTGCACAGTAATTCTTTCCAATGAAACCATTTGTTACTCTAGATATAACCAGACCTTTCCTTCAGAAGACTCATCCGATGAGAGCCAGAGAGATCAGCTCACACAAAGGCATACTTCTGGCCTCTTCCTCTTAAGATGTTAACTTGTATAACCAAATCTGTTACTTAAATGCATGTTATGTTTTGTTCCTGTAAATGAATGAAATTTCTATTCAGTTGTGTTCTCTCTTAAAAAACATAAAGAGAAAAGGTTTACCTGTATTGCCCATTATTTAAAAGAAAAGTGATAAAGAGGTAGACAGTAAATACATTGCATTAGGAAATGCGAAAAGTATGAACGATGAACGCCTTTAGCTTTCATGTCTCTGTGCCTTTATTGATCTTTCCTTCTGTTCTCCAAACTCCCTTAGTGATGATTAAAGGGCCTCTCTGAATACTTCAAAGCAGGACTGAAATAAAAACAGAAACTGAAACATTTTTAGGCCCGAAGATGCTCACATAAGACATTGAATTTTACTACTCACTATTTAATTCCAGAACACAGTATTTTTTAAAAAAAATTCATGGGATAAAGAAAAAAGGGAAGAGAAGGGGAAAGACAAAAAGAAAAATGCAAACATCAAATTAGCCTATGTTTTTTAAGCGAGCCATAGAAAACAGAATACTTTAAGCCCTCCAGCCTTGTGAAATCTTTATGTGCGGAGAGCCTAGATCTGGTATTTACAATTCGATGTTCTAATACTAAGGTAGGAGAAAAGAAGCCACACCCTGTTGCCAAAATTTATGGCTATCAAGCCCTGTTTTAGTCAAGATAAAACATGTTTTATGCATTTACGTCCTAACATTCCTCTTCTAAAAGTAAAACAAATGAGCATATTTTACTATAGTTTAATTGTCCTTCATGATGAAAATATTTCGATAGGAGCAAATTACCATGGCTTTGTGGAGACCAAATATGCAAGACCACAAGTAGCTGTGGTTTGCAATGGAGAGAGCATGGGAGCAAGCCTGGGGGTCACACTTCAGCTCTGGACATAGGAACCAGAAAAACCTGGTCAAGTTACTTAACAATTTAATTCACAGGTGACAGCATCTATTTCACTGGACTTTTGGGGGAAAGTGAAATCATTCTGTCGGTATTAAAGCATAAAGATGAAACTCAGTAAAAAATGTTTTTAACTTCGCTGATCACCCTCCCTCCCCTCAACCAATTCAATCCAACTTTTCAGTCTCAGTTGTATCACCTACCCAAACTTTCCGTAGGTAGAAGTAACCAGTTTTTTTCTTGAGGAAAAACTGTTCCTCTAATAATATGCAGATTGAAGAATAAGAAGAACAAATTAAGAGTCTGCATTGCTGTGATGCTGATGAAAATTTTAACATGAGACTGAAAGAGGAGGACCTCTATAGGCTTATTAGCTAAGGCAGTATCAGAGGTTCACCACGAGTCCTTTAAATCCAAGGAGACCAGGAACCACATGCATGACAAGGGTGTACTGACAATCCAGGCAGACAATCCCCATGCCAACAAGCAGTCCCCTAGTGACATGGGAGATCTCGTTACTAGAAGTCAGATCAAGGGTTCTAAACTCTGGTCGCGTATCACCCAGGATGCTCTCTGGTTGCACATTAGAATCACCCAGGAGGCTTTTAAAACACACCAGTGTCCAGGTCCTGGTACTCCAGGGCTTTTGATTAATAGGTCTGGGCTCCAGGCCCTGGGAATTCTGTTGTCTTAAAAGCTCCCCTGGTGGTGCTGATGTGCAGTCAGGGCTGAGAACCACTGATCTCAGTGTTTTAAAAAGCCAAGTGAACAGTGAGCAGCCAAGGTTCATACCTTTAAGGCAAAAACCATTTACCTCCTGGAGGCAAATCAGCATACCAAGAAGGGGGAGAAAGATGGCTCAGCAAAAACGCCAATCCTCTGTGAGTTCTAAAAATCTTTATCATGTTCTTTAGCATCACGATCACTCACAGAAAGATACCTTTTAAAACACTGTAAACTGAAGTTTACAAATGAGCTATTTTCTGGTACAACTAGCAGACCAGCACCTGCCTAGCAGAAAACTAAGGAGGGGCCCCCAAATGGTGAGCAATATTTTCAAACAGTGTGCTTGGGCCAGCTATCAGCAAAGGAGACAAGTCCGGCTACTTCATCTCAGGCTAAGCCTTCCTTCCCAGGGTCAGGAACTGAAACTGCATGCCTGGAAGCCAGCCCTCCTTACTGTGGCTGAGCACCTAGCATCAGACGGCCAGGCACCTCACACGAAACCAACAAGTCCTTCACTGAACTCAACACTCACCCTCAATCTTGCTTTAAAGGAATCCGATTGCTCTGACCTATGAAACTGAACACAAGTATCCTCTAATAAATGGCCATCTAAGAGAGAATTTTGCGGTTCATAATTGCCCCTCTCTGAACAGGTGAGAACACGGTTATCTGACAACATGGTCAACAGATACACATGTTACTTTATCTCTAGTAGTTCCACAGGTGTGATTATTACGTTCCAAACACAAGAAAATCTACTTGAATGTCCAAACTCAGCTTGGACATATGTCATTTCACAAAGGCAGCAGCAACAGTAATAGCTAACACACAGCACTGGTTACCACGTGCCAAGCACTGTTCAAAGGGATTAAGATACCTTAACTCATTTATCTTCACAACAGCCCTATGAGGTAGGACCATTATTACTACCATTTTAAAGACGAAGAAATGAGGCACAGCGAAGATACAGAACAAGCGTGCGGTGGAGCTACAGTTAAAACCCAGGCTCCCTGTAGTAAAGGTTTATTGTGAGTCAAGCTATAATAGATGTTTAATAATGACTTGATAATAATTCTGCAGAACTCATAAGAGAGGGCATTAATTTATCTTAGTCTCAAGTTTAAAGATTTTTAAGGATGCCTTTAGAAGTCTGTTGTTCACGCACTTCTGTGAAATGCAGTAAGCTGGGTGGCAGTAACAGGGGAAGGGCTACTGGCCACTGTCCCTCCCAGTCCTGCCAAGCACAGCACAGCCCAGACACCGAAACAGCCCCTGGGCTGGGGAACTGCACGCTGGATCTCACAACACCGACCCGCTACTGGCAAACGGAATATCCTGTTACTCTCTGGACCCCAGAGTGTTACTATGAAAACAGCTGACTGTTAGTTAAAAGAAAGTATCTCATTTGTAAAGGTAAATGTGTACTGCTTGCTTTGAACACTGTGCCAAACTGAATTTTGATTTCATTTTTCTTTCCCATACACAAGTAAAATGACCATGTACCAAAAATTTAGATAATAAGACAGTAGGCAGTGTAAAAGGTGATGGGGAGCAAGAAATTTTGACTTGAGATTTGATCCTTCCAAAATGTTTTCTATGACAGACATGATGGATCCAAATTGCTTTTCTCTGCACTTGGTTTTCCAATGTCTGCCTCCCAGACGCCTCCGCAAAAAGAACGGTGCTGCAGTGAAGAACTGTATCCTGCCTCACATACTGTTTCTTTCTTTTCTCTCATCTATTTTCCTTCCTCCTTAAATTCCCAAATGATGGGAAAAGGTTGCCAATGCCCTGCAATGGGAGAGCTATAGGATTTACGGTTTTAATTGTAAGCTATGACAGAAAAACTACCATAGCTGAAGGGAACTGTATCACAAAACGTTAGATTTAGAACAAAGCGTATGCAGTTATTTCTGACAGCTGTTGAGGCGCTGAACTCTGTGAAGGGAAGACACTTTTCACTCTGAGCAGCACAGGAAGGATCTTCCGGGCACTGCAGTCATTGAACCAACCATCCTCCTAACAGGCCATGAAAGCATTAAGGTACAGTTCAATAATCACCTCCTTACCTGTCTCCAGACCTCATGTTGTTAAAAGTATACATTTGTAAACCAAATCCCCACCTTTTATTTTTCTAGTCACAGAGAATCTTGATATTTTCCGAAACACTGAGATTAGCTCAGTAACAATCTCGGAAACTTTGCCCTGAGTACAGGGATGGTTTTTAGCTACATTCTCTAACAATATCCATCCATTGTCTTACACTAAACTGAACAAAATCAAATGACAAAATTGTATTTGTAACTCCAATAGTTTTGTTTCCATCCTCTGTCTTCTAGATTGCATTCTCTTCATCTCTATTTGCTGCTGATTTACAACCAAGTCTGTGTTAGCCCACTGTAATAATGCAAATAAATTAAAGGAATATCACAAATACTAAGATGCTGTGCTTTATTCTTTAAAACAAAACTCCACAGTTTCAAACTGGCATGTGTTCACATATAACCATGAAGTAAACTCTAAAACATTTTTCTTCCCCCTGAAACATTTCATTGAAAATAAAATGGGTTAGCAGTCAGAATCAGTAAATTCTTTGCAAATGTTACCTTATGAAGATTTACTGTGTTTGCTTAGAAAGTTAAGGTCGAACTTTTTGTCATCTCGCTGAGATGTTATTCAGCTGTTTACCCAGCAAACATCTCCTGAATGGAAGTTCAGTGCCAAACTCTAAGCCATTCATGGGGCATCATGAAAAAACTTTCCAGAGAGAGTCAATGTAAATCTTTTCAGATCTCCCCAAGCTGCAACATTCCAGTGATATACATCATTATACCCTATTTAGGGTAGTGAAAGAGTTTCTCCTTAAAAAGGCATAACCCAGACCCTTCAAACCACATCCAAGAGCTCTGTTCCTTCAGACCTACATCTGGAGCTACCCGCCTTCACTTTTCAACACTCCTATGGATTCTGAGCTTTTTCACATAATTCTTATATACGTTAAGTAATAATTACATGAGTAATGCATTCACTACAAGATCCCTATTCTTGGATTTACAAAAGAAATGGCTACCTTCATATATCGTATTAGAATATTTACTTGAGAGTCACCAAACAAAAATTATGTTTTATGTATGTTCCTTGTTAATGCAAAAGTTTTTAAATGCAAAATAATACTGAGCTTAGCTACCTGCTATAGTTACAACTCACATGACAATATACTTTTAAATTTTTGTTCATCACTCACAGCTCCATTTCAATAGATAAGAAATTAAAATAAGAAAATACTTCCTAATTGAGACCCCAGTCTAGTAACGATTTATGGCTTTCATTGTAAGTCAAACTATAACAGACTTAATTTTCCTCTGTCATTAAGGACCATGTAGAACATCAAAACCAATAGCTGATCCACTTGAAAATCTGATGGCAGTTAAGGGAGTAAACATGAGACACCCAGCTAGAGGTATACAATAAAAAAATAAATGTGTCAGGTTGGATTCTTTCAAAGAAAGAAGTGATGTGATACAGCCTCAGCAAATGAGCAAAATCTGTGTTACCTAGTGAATGAGTCTATGTAAACTGTTAAAAAAAAACATAGCTATAGATGTAAACATAGACATATGCCAAAGAAAATATTAACTATATCTACACAGGGAAAAATCTCTCAAAGAAATTTAATATCAGTATGTAAGGCAAGTGGCTTGGCCAAACTTATTTAGTGTTATGGTTAGAGCAGAAGCAGCAAGACATATTTGCTTTGATAGAATAAGATTAGATGTTACTTAAGTAAATGAGTGTGGTATTTTGCAGAGATATTAGATAGTTTTAAACAACATGGCAAAATGCACTGACTTGTACAAAATTCACAGCACTAGCACTGAAAATAATGCACACACAACCATACCTACATACAATCCTCTTTTTGGAAACTCTGAATATCTTCCATAAGTAAAGGTCTACATTTGAGATTTCAGAGATACAGTAATGATAAGAGACATTCCCTTGCTTCAAGGGGATTATATTTAGTAATCATGTAACAAAATAAGATTATGTAATTGCTATGATTGAGATTTAGGCACAGTGAAACAGTAAGGAGAAGAGTTATCTCAACAGAGGATATTGGAAAAAGTGTCATGGCAGGAACAACATTTAAATGATCACTGGCCAATGTAGAAAAGGAATATAATGGAGGGAGCCAACATAGATTGAGATACACTTTTTTTTTAGGTGAAATTTTCATGAAGAGATACAAGGTGTACCATTCTATGAGCTCTGAGAGATACTTTTATGTACCCTTGTAACTACCGTCCCAATCAAGAAGCAGAACATTTCCATCAACCCAAAAAGTCCCTTAATCCCCCAACCCCTTTCCAGTCAATCCCCACTGCCAGAAACAACCATTGATTGAAATTCTGTCCCAACAACTTATTCTGCACATTGATTAACTTCATACGGAATCATAGGCACCACTGTCTTTTGTGTCTAGCTTTTCAATCATACTTTTGAGATACACCCATGTTGTTGTCTCGATTATTTTAACTTTATAGTAAGTCTTGAAATCAGATAGTGAATCCTCCAACTTCTTCTCCAAGACAGTTTTGGCAATTCTAGGTCCTTTACTTTTCTGTAAAAATTCTAGAATCCACTTGGCCATTTCAACGAATTTGAATGAATGTCAGTGGTGACAGTGGACACCTCTGCCTTGTGTTCCATCGTAAGGGAAAGCAGTCAGACTTACCCCAATGAGTATACAGTTGGTGGCAGGTTTTTTTGTTGATGCCCTTTATTGAGTTGAAGAAGCGTCCTTCTATTCTAGTTTGCTGAAAGGTTTTATTACAAATAAATGTTATTCTATCAAATGTTTTCCTGCATATATTGAAGTTGATCATATAGGTTTTCCTCCTCTGAATAATTTCAACATGGTAGCTTGGACAAATTAATTTTCATATGGTAAACAAACTGACTTTGCTGGGACAACTGACTTGCTCATGATTTATTATCCTTCTATATATTATTTGGTTTGATTTTACTAGTATTTTAAGGATATTTTTAATCTGTGTCTGGAATTTTCTTTTCTTGTAACACCTTAGGCCAAAATATTTTAGAGTTATGCTGGCCTCAAAAACCCAGTTGGGAAGTATTACTTCTACTTCTATTTTCTTAAAGCTTTTGTTTAAGCTTGGAGCTATTTCTTCCTTAAATGTTTTACAGAATTCACCAGTGAAACCATCTGGGCCTGGAGTTAGCTTCTCAGGTAGGTTAATAATAATGATTCAACTTACTTAATAAATACAGAGATCTTCAGATTTTCCACTTTTCCTGGTGTCAGTTTTTAGTAGGGTTATGATTTTCAAAGCATTATGTCCATTCCATCTAAGGTTTTGAATTTATTGGCACAAAACTGTTCAAAGTATTCCCTCATAATCCTTATTATGTCAATGGGAATGACATGCTTTTATTCTTGATATTGATTACTTGTGTTTTAGCTTTTTCTCTTAATCAGTTAAATCAGTCAGTTTATCAATTTTATTAATCATTTCAAAGAACCAACATTGGGTTTTTTTTTTCCCCTATTGTTTGTCTGCTTCCTATTACGTTGGCTTCTGTTCTTTATTACATTCCTTCTATTTTATTTTGGTTTAATATGCTTAAATTTTTCTAGCTTCTTAACATGAAACTTAGGTCATCTGAGAGCTCCTCTTCTGTAATAAAATCACTTTAGCTCTATATTATGCTCTAAGCACAAATTCTACACATTTTGATAGACTGTATTTTCTTCCCACTCAAACTATTTTCAAAGTTTCCTTCTGATTTCTCCTTAGAAACATGAGTTATTTAGAACATGCTGCTTTAATTTCCAAATAGTTGAAGTTTTCTTGTCATGTTATTGATGCCTAATTTAATTCTACTATGGTCAGAGGACATATTATGTAAGAGTCATTTTTTAAAATTTATTAACATTTATTTTATGACTCAGGATGTGGTCAGTTTCAGAGAATGGCTGATTGTGAATTTGAAAAAGAACATGTATACTGCAGCTATTGGGTGCAGCCATCCACAAATGTCAACTGTGGCTAGGCAGTTAAGAGTGTTTTCTAGTTTTTCTATAAACTTAACTGATTTTTTGTCTACTTATCCTCTCAGTTGCTAAGAAAAAAGTTAAAAATTCTCCAAATATAAGCCTGGATTTGTCTGTTTTTTTCCTTTAGTGCTGTAATTTTTAAAATTGTGATAAAATATGCATAATAAAGTTTCCCATTTTAATCATTTTAAGTGTACAGATCTGTAGCATTCACAATGCTATCCAACCACCATCTTCCAATTTTTGCTTATGCATTCTGAAGTAAACTATACATCACTTATCATTCTTACTTCGGATGAATTGACTCTTTTATCGTTATGAAATGTCCCTCTTTTTTGTGGCTTGCCCCTTAGCTTTATTTTTCTTTTTCAATGGAAGTACAATTGCAGTGTGTCAATTTCTGGTGTCCAGCACAATGTCCTAGTCATGCAGATACATATGTATATTTGTTTTCATATTCTTTTTCATTAAAGTTTATTACAAGATATTGAACATAGTTCCCTGCATTATACAGAAGAAACTTTTGATGAAATGTCCCTCTTTGTCCCTCGTAATACCATTTGTCTTAAAGTCTATTTTGTGTAATTATTAATATAGCCACACAAGCTTTCATAGAATTACAGTGTGCACAGTGCATCTTTTCCCATTCTTTCACTTATAACCTATCTACAGCACTGAACTTAAAGAGTGCCTCTTCTAGACAACATAAATTTGTGCCATGCTTTGCAGTGATAATTTTTTTGCATTTAACATAATTGTTGCTGTAAGTCGATTTTAAGTCTACCATTTTACTATTTGCTTTCTCTTTGTCTCATCTGCTATTTATTCCTGTGTTCTTCTTTTCCTGTCTTTGTTCAGGTTATCTAGATTTTTTAAGTATTCCATTTTAATTCTTATAATGGCTTCTTAGTGGTATCTTCCTGTAATCTATTCTAGTGGTTGTTCTAGGGATAAAAATGCATCTTGATTTATCAGTCTGCCAAGAGATACTGTAATTCTTCACAAACACAGTTAATTCCATTTTCTGCCCCCAATTTTTTAGCTATTGTCATCATATAGTTTACAACTTACATTATCAATTGCACAATACATTTAAATGTAAACAGTCACATGTCTTTCAAAAAAATTGAGAGAAGGAAAAAACAAAGTCCTCTGCATCTCATATATATGACAGCTGGTGTGTGTCTTCCTCACTGCAGATGGGTTTCCAACCAGTGTCATTTCCCTTTGGCCTGGCAAGTTTCCTTTAGCATTGCTTATAATGCAGGAGGTCAACTGGTGACAAACTGTCCTAATTTTAGATTACCTGAAAATGTTTTTATTTTACATACTTTTTTAAAGGACATTCTCCTACTAAATGGACACATATTTCTTTCCGTATTTTAAAGACGACATCAGGTTGTCTCCTACCCTCCACTGTTTCTAATGCAAAGTCAACGGTCAATTTCAATTGCCCTCCCCCTTCATGTAATGTGCCTTCCTTCCTTGGATCCCAGTTGTCTCTGTGTCTTTCATTTTCAGCTGTTTGGTTATGATATGCCTGCATGTGGTCCTCTTGTGTTCCTTGGGATTCTCAGAGCTTCTTGAATTGGTAAGTTACTGTTTTCACTGAATTTGGAAAATGTTCAGCCATTATTTCTTTATATATTTTTTGCTCCATTCTCTTTTTCCTCTGAACTCCAATTACATGTACATTAGACTATCTGATACTAATTAGATGTACGCAAGACTACTCACTATGGTACTTCAGTTCCCAGAGGCGCCCTTCATTTCTTTTTTGACCTTATTATTCTCTCCTTTTCAGATTAGATGATATCCATCCCTCTTCAAGTTTCCAGAACTTGTCTTCTGTCATCTTCAATTTGCTGTTAAAGCCCATCCAGTGAATGTTTTACATTTTAATTTCTAACTTCAGATATTGTACTTTTGGTACAAGAATTTCCATTTGGTTCTTTTTTTTTTTTTTTAATGTAGTTTGCATTTCTCTGCTGAGATTCTCCACCTGGTTACTCAGTATGACTATCTTTACATTTAAGTCCTTGAACACATTCATAAAAGCTATTTTAAAGTATTTTTCTGCTAATTCCAACATCTGCATCATCCTGGGGTTTGTCTACATTGACCAATTTTTCTTTCACTTATGGGTCACATTTTCTGCTTACTTGCATATCTAATAATTGTTTATTGTACTCTGAGTATTGTGAATGGATAAACTGTAGAGATTTAGATTTTGGTCTCTTCTTCTAAACAACATTGACTTTTTTTTTTTTTTTAAATTTGGCACCTTGAATCTCTGGACATTGATTTATACTTAGCGTAAATCTGTTTCTGTTTTGGCTTGGTGTTAGGGCAAATTCCTTAATCATGCAATAAAGTTTTTACTCCTAAGGTGTGATGCCTCTAGGATTTCGATGGAAATTTTGAGCTGTTAATCTCTCTAGCCGGGCAGATTTCAAATTCAAATATGTCACCACTATGGGCAGGAACTACAACCTCTCTCAGCTTTCACCATCTTCTAATTACTGCTCTCTGCAGGTTCCATAGACCTCCCCTGTAACAGTCATAGTCCAGGGATGTCTGCGACAAATTAATGCTCAGATTTGGGGGCTTCCTCCTCCCTGGGTCATGCTTATCCTGGATTCCCCCCCTCAAATTTCAGCTACTCTAGTTATTCCAACTCTAGTCACTGATAACATAAGTCAATAAAACTGCAGTTTTCTGCTTAAGACTCAGATGCGTCATGGATTGAGGACTGCCCGCAGAGAAAAAGCCACAGGTGTAGATACCACCATGAACTGCTTTCTTCAAGGATCAAATCCCCCTTCAGTTCCAACCTACCCTTGGTGCTGGGGCTCTCCAGTGTCTTAAATTGTTTTTTATATTCTGTCTTTGATGTACAATGGCTATCTTCAGGGGAGATTAGTCTTTTACAGATCAGTCTCATTAGCAAACTCTGTTAACTTTTTACCTGGAAAATTCGCATAGTTGAACGTGAGGGTGATTTTTTTATCGCCAGCTTTATGCAGGATAGAGACTCATCCTAAGATTCACTGGAATAAGAGCAATACCTAGGAATATTTAAAAGTTTGTAAGTATGTTCACAGCCATTATTAACTCATTTAATCCACACAATAACACTGTACAATTGCCGAAGCATTAGCTAAAAGAGGATGATAGAGATTAGATACATTAATTCATGTGCTGTTAAAGCAAGTCTCAAATGTACTCTTCCCACTATACTACGATACCTTTACGATAAACAGAAATATATCTTGTGTCCTAATTCTGTCAATAATAAAGTCACAAATATCCTCAGTATTAGGATATTTACTTTCAGTCAGGCTGCTAACCAAATCCATCTTTCTTAAAACGGCCAATGTCAAAAATTACAAGAATAAGTTCCTTAGCATAAACTTGTTTAGAAATGTCACCCTCTTTTAAACATGAATCTGAAAAGCATTTTACTGGTATGTTCTTTAAACTGTAAAATATTATAGGGGAGGGAGGCGCATAAATTTTTTTCATCCTAAAGTAATGTTGATTTTTTAAAAAATTATTTTCTAGGACTGTCAATTAACAAACCCAAACTCAAACCCAAACTCAGTATACTGTTAAAGACAGCGCAATGGATTTAAAGTTCTATTCATACCTGTTGAAGACTAGCCTTCCCACTTCACCCTCAGACTCCCAAACAGTATAGTCAAAGCCTCCCCCAGCCACCCTGAACTTCTCACCACTGCCCAAACACGACTGGCTCTTTCACACTCTGAAAATCATATTTCACCTAGAAACTTCCTCCCCCTCACTCTGCCTGGAACACTTTTGTTCCTAAGAGACTCAGCTCAAATATCATTCTATTGTGAAGCTAAGCTATTTCTTCCCCTTGAGAGCTCCCGTAACACTATCATTTATTTAACATGCTGATGAAAAATCTTTTCTTCATTAGTCTGCAAGGTGCTTGATTGCTTGAGGACAGGTACATTTCTTGTCTATCTTTCTATCTCTAGTAACAAGTATAACAGTAGTATGCAGTGGGTGCCAAGAGGGCCAGTAAATTTTGAACATCACTGTCATGTTAATCATGGACTCACATGATGGCACGCTCTGCTCAAAAAGTGATAGCTTCCCTTTGCTTGCAGATAAAAGTTCAAGACCTCGAGCCTACAATTCACAGACCCCCTACAGCCTGGCTCTAACCTACCTGTACATCATCACTTCTGTTTCAAGCCCCCTGATCCTGAACTTGTCAAGTCTACTCTCTGCTCCCACATTCACCTCAGTCCCTTTGAAATCCTGCCCATTCTTCAAAGCTCAGCACAAGCCTCACACTGTCCATGAATTAGCCTGAAGATACTCCAGAAAAATATCTCATATAAATGTCACTCGCACTGATACTCTGTGCTTTTCATTCAACACCTATCACTACTTCATATTTTCCTTCTTCAGCAAAAAGAAAACAAGAAAACAAAACAAAACAGAAAAGAACATCATGTGAATGATGAAACATGCAAAATTACCCAGCACACTTGGATACAATGCAAGTAGTTGTATATAGTCTAGTGATGTGGAACAAGATAATGGTAGTTTAACAAAATTAAATCTTGAGAATTAGTAAAAGTCAATATAAAGGGGAAGAAGTTAGCTCCTCAATAGATATACCCATTCTTTTAAAATATAAATCACATGATGATTTATGTAACCATAAACAGAGGAATATTTGAAAATCAGCTCTAACCAAGAGAGGACAAGGAGGGCTCTGGGGCCCAGAGACGCATGTTATTTTGAGGGATGGGCACTTTCATAGGCTCAGAAACCAAGTTTTTGTCTCAGATTCTTATGTTCAATAAGAAACACATATGATTAATAACTTAGTTTTTCAGCTATCTGTAAAGAATATCTATTCCTCTGCATAAATTAATGAAGTGATATTTTGGTTTATAATCAATATCTTTTTACTTTGATTAAGAGTCTCTTCTCTGGGGCCCAATCAATTTTTCACAATTTCAGCTTAGTTCAATAAGCATTTATTAAGCATCTACTATGATCCAGGCCCTTTCCTAGACCTAAAAATGAGTAGCAGGTCAGTGACATTAAGAAGCTCCAAAGTGAGTTAGAAGAAATAGACAAAATAAGCAAGCAGTTCAAAAATAAGACAATGAGTATAGAAGTAAAGTCAAAGTGAAGCCATGTATACAAAGGATTATGAAAGGACAAAGGGACAAAGACAGTTTCACATGCTGTACAAGTGGAGATTTAAAGGAAGAACGAATATTGGACCAGTAAACCAGGACAGGGTAGAAAGACGTTACAGGCAAAGTGAGCAGGAGGTGAAAAAATCAACACGAAAAAGCAAGAGGTGACTGGTTTACAGGCATGGTTGTTGTATAAAGGGGGAGTGGGGGTGGCAACAATGAATTATAAAATCTAGAAAAGCAGGCATGATTGGATTATGAAAGACACTATAAACCATGATAACGAGGCTTTTTTTCCCTGTAGGAAATGGAAAGTCTTTTAAGCATGTTAGCAGTGGCACACCCAGAGAACTGCTTTAGACAGATCGCTGTGGTGGGTAAGTTCACGAGCCAGGCTTTAACTCTGCAATTAAAAAAAGAAAACCTTTCTTTGCTTGAGGTGTGGCAAGAAATCTCACTATGTTCAATAAGTACGATTAAAAAATATTAGCACAGAAAAGGGCAAACAGTGATAAAATGTCACATGGTAACTGCAAAATAACTACCATCTTTATAAGCACTAATAACATACTAAGTAAAAAGAGAATCTCAACATCAGTAGTCATGAGGGAAATGCAAATCAAAACCACAACGAGATGCAACTTACCCCACTCAGACAACGAGAATCAAAAAGACAGACAATAATAAAGGTTCACTAGGATATGGAAAAACTGGAGTTCTCATACTTTGCTACGTGGGGATGTGAAATAGGGTTAGCTGCTTTGGAGAACAGTCTTGCGGTCCCCCAAAAGGTAAACACATTTAACATGTGACCTAGTAATTCTATTCCTAGAATCTATACACCCAAGAGAAAGGAAAATACATGTCCACTCTGAAACTTGTACATAAATATTCATAGCAGCCTTACTTATAATAGCCAACAAGTGGAAACAACTCAAAAGTCTGTCAACTGATGAATGGCTAAACAGACAAAATGTGGTATATCCACATTATTTGCCAGTAAAAAGAAATGAAGTACATGCTACAACATGGATGAATCTTAAAAACATGCTAAGTGAAAGAAGCCGGTCACAATAGACCACAGATTGATTCATATGAAATACCCAGAATAAGTAAACCTATAGAGAAAGAGGGTAGACGAATGGTGGCCTAGAGCTGGGAGGGGCTGGGAAGTTTGGGGATGACAGGTAAGGGGTGCACGTTTTCTTTTCAGTGTTAATGAAAAACTGTTCGAAACTTGACTGTGATGATGTCTGCACAGCTCTGCAAAGATACTGAAAGGCACTGAATTGTACATTTTAAATGGGTGAATTAAATGGTATATGAATTTTATCTCCATCCAGTTAGTTTTAAAAACTTAATCTTTAATAATATTTTCAATATGCTTATTTCTCTTTTCCTCATGAAGCCAGATGACTCCCTTCCCAGCAACAGAATGTATTAGGACGCTAGAGTCCTAGAAAAATATCAACATGCAGTCTTCTACTGGCAATTCTTTTTTTCCGAGAAAATGTATCTTCCAATAGTTCAGCAGAAAACAATTTATTTCTATGGCACTCAAACAATAAGAGGACAGAATCTCTGACTCATCTGGCACAAAAGTTCAGTTAGTCTTTCAACAACATCAAAAACTAAGTTTTTCTGTCAGTTTCATCTTCTGTATATATTAATCTGATTGCGACTGGAAAAATTATCAGTGATAGTATTTTAGCTTATAAACTCTTTAGAAGTAGAATGAGGAAAAAAGTGGTTAGATTTGGAGCAGAAAAGATTTGGCTCTAGTCTATACCACTAATAACCATGTGATTGCAGGCAAATGTTTAACTTCTCTGAGAATTTTTTTAATCTGCAAATTGGGAACAGTACTAGTTATGCGAGCTGCTCAAGATTTTGGTAAGAATTACGTTATATTCAGTAACAGACG
The DNA here is from genome assembly GCF_048564905.1 of Vicugna pacos. Lineage (NCBI taxonomy): Eukaryota > Metazoa > Chordata > Mammalia > Artiodactyla > Camelidae > Vicugna > Vicugna pacos. The sequence continues at coordinate 19,751,450 of NC_132998.1, read as the reverse complement.
CTGAAATTTTTCTTCATTGTAATGTGAACTACACAGGGCACCACATTCATAAGTTATTTTTGCTACTGTATAATCTTTCTCTCTTTCCTAACTAGTATGGAGAAAAGGTATCTGAATTGCTATATTTAGGAGCACAAGGGATTTTTAGGGCAATGAAATTATTCTGTATGATACTATAGTAGTGGCTACATGTCATTATGCATTTGTCAAAACCCATAGAATGTACAACAACAAGAGTGAACCCTAATGTAATCTGTGGACTTTGGTTGATAATAATTTGTCCATGTTGGTTCATCGATTGTACCAAATATGCCAAAATGGGGAGGGCTATGTGCAAACTCTGTATTCTCTGCTCAGGTCTGCTATGAACCTGAAACTGCTCTAAAAGAATAAAGTCAATAAATAAATAAATAAATAAATAAATAAATAAATAAATAAATAAATAAATAGCTAGCTATATTTAAGTGGTGCTGGGAAAACTGAACAGCCACCAGCAAAAGAATGAAACTTGACCAGTATCTTACATCATACCCCAAAATTGACTCAAAATGGATTAGAGACTTGAACACACAACCTGAAACCATAAAACTCCTAGAAGAAAACATAAGCAGGAAGCTCCTTGACATATGTCTTGGCAATGAACTTTGAATCTGAGAACAAAAGGAAACGTAGCAAAAGCACAAATAAATAAGTGAGACCGTATCAAACTGAGAAGCTTCTGCACAACAGAAGAAACCATCAACAAAATGAAAAGGCAACCTCCCGAATGGGAGAAAATATCTGCAAATCATGTATCTCATGAGGGGATTTTATCCAAAATACATGAAGAACTCATACAAACTCAACAGCAAAAAAGCAAACAATCTGATTTAAAAATGGGCAGAGGATCTGAATAGTAATTTTTCCAAAGACATGCAGATGGCCAACAGGTACATGAAAAAATGCTCAACATCACTCATCATCAAGACAGTGCAAATCAAAACCATGATGATATATCATTTCATACTGCTAGAATAGCAGATAAAGACAAATACTGTATACCCTCTCTTAAATGTGGAATCTAAAAATACAAAACAAAGCAGAAAAGCTAACAAACAAAAAACCAAGCTCATATACACAGAAAACAGGGAGTTTCCAGAGGTGGTGGCTGGAGGTGACAGAAATGGGTAAACTTTTTTTTTTTTTTGGTTTAAATAAATTGCTTACTTTTTAAAAGATAATAAAATAAATAAAAATTGCTATACTTAGATTAAAAACATGATATATACTTTATATATTTTCAGTTAAAAACAGATTTTTTATAAAAGCATATATATCTATATTATCTATGTTAATAAAATTTTTAACATAATGTGAATAGATGATTTAGATCGTCTTAAAGCTGTGTGGAGTTGGAAGATTAACTGGCTTCCATTGAGCTTCCAAAAAAACCTCAAAACATCAGGTTATCCTAATAACAAGTTATCACTTTCCTCTTTCAGTTCTTCTACAGAGTGAAAAAGAAAGATGAAGTTTCTTGCTCCTTCAGTTTTTCAGTAATTTCTTCTTACTTTGGCAGAGATTCATTCCTTCAAAGGTAGATTTAGTGATTTGGCAACATCTACAGACAGCAATACCTTAAAGAACGGTGTTCTCTCTCTAATGATCCTGAAAAACGTAGGTCCTAACTGGCTTCAGTGACTTTTAATAAAACTTCATCAGTCTAAATCATTAATGCCTCATCTTAAGCCATGTGATTTGTTGTGCTGCTTACACACAGAAGTTCAATTCCCTACATCCACAGCAGCAAACCCTTTTTCTTCAGCTATTAAGAACTAACTTCAATACTGTAAACAACATGCAGACAAGCACTAGTCTGTCTTGTTCAATACTTTATCCCCAAACCTACACAGAGTATAGGAAATTTTCATTAAAATTTAAAACCCTGGAAGGGTTACATGAATCTGCTGTTTTGCATACCATGAAGCATACAAAAATCCAGAGCCCAAAATATCTTTAAGCTTTAACATAAGATTAGTCTTTTTTTTTCACCATATTCAGTTTGAAAATATTTTAAAGCAGTTGTAAAAATATTTCCCTCATCTCTTTTGATTCAAAGTAAACCAAATAATGATCAAGAAATAATCTGTGTATTTTAAGTTTACATACACAACATCTTTTTGTAAGGCTAAATCTGTATCTTTAAAGATTGAGGTTTCTTTCATTCAGATCAGAATAGAGCTTCCTAAATCCAAAAAGGATGTCAGCTACATCTGTAGTTCATGAACAGCTTGCCAATCACTGATACAATTCAGAAACGCCATGCATATATATTGCTGCATTCATGTTTAGACAAATATTGTAAAATATTACACACAGTGTCAGAAATGTCACCTAAATGCTAAAAGCCCTGTAAATATCAATTCTTAATGGTAGGTTCCTTGTCTGTCATGAAAACAAATGTCAGCTTCTTGTCCACTTTCAATTTTGCTGAATGCCATCACTTATAAATTAGCTACAATGCTGCAAAATACCCAGTTAGATTTTTTCCTATCATTTCTCAATTGTTCTTCCTCCCCTAAAATCATAATTTACTTGAAAATTCAATGTAAGGACTATTTACAGACCTCCATCCATCCTTTTGGAGGTAACTGAAGGCTCCATCAACAACACTTGCAAAGAACTGCCCTCCTGTGATGAAGAGGGTATTAATGGTGACTAATCGACCTCTTAAATTGGGCGGTGAGACTTCAGCGATGTACACGGGCACCGTCATGGAAGCAATGCCTGTAAATAAACAGTACAAAGTGAACATTAGACATTTACTCGAGATTCCTGTTGTTACAAATATTAATGATACACTAAGACATATGCAGATACACACATTATGCGCTTGACTTTCTACTTTAAACAAAGATTTACCGTATATTTAAAGCTTTTGTTTATAACTAGTGACTGCTACAGGTAAGTAAGGACTTCTGAGATACCAATCTGAGTATCATTTTTCACATTATCACTTGAAAGCTGACACATGAAAGTACCCCTAGAGATCTCAGATGACTTTAGAATGCACGGAAGTATGCTTTACAACTTTCTGAAGACTGAAAATAGGAAAATGCTCTCTAGTAGACGAAATTTACCTAAGTATTTTTAGTCTTCATGGAAATGTAATCAGGCAATGGGGAGAATCAAAAATCACCCCAAAATACATATTAACTATTCAAAGTCATCATTTCCAGTCGACACACCAAAACTCTTAACTGGTTTACTCATTAGAAATCTCTGCATTAAATTGCCTTATTCAGTTGGCCAGATGTACATTTCAGAAACAGCTTACAACGGACAGCACTTTAGGAATTTCCACTCTTCAAAAACAAATGATCTTAAAGAGGGGAAGGGTAAAGCTGAGTGGTAGAGTGTGTGCTTAGCATGCACGAAGTCCTGGGTTCAAGCTCCAGGTGCTTCATTGAAAAAATTAAGAAATAAAAACTTAATTACCTCTCCCCACCAAAAAAAAAAAAAAAAGACAAAACAAATGATCTTAAACATAAAAGCCTGTGGTGGCAACAGCAGAGACAGAGTAAAATGGAGAAACTCCAGAAGTATGTATTTGGTATCTAGGCTAAAGAGAATCTGAGTGGTACTGTGAAGGATGAGGAGGAGAGGAAGAATCCGAGGGTGTTCATGGCCCTGAATTAGCAACTAGGAACGTGGTGCATGTTTTGTACGAAGATAAGGGATATTAGAGAAAATTAAGTTTGGGTAGAAAATCATGTCAAGTTTTAGACAGGCTGAGTCAGAAGTGCTCTGCAAAATATTCAAGTAAAGAACAAGCAGAGCTCTCCCTAAGAGTGCTGGGAATACAGATCATTTACATGTAAATATTCCAGACTCCTCTTTTCTCCTACCCAAATAAGAGTCTTTGCCAAAATAAATAAACTTTTCTTCCTCTCTCATCCTCAAGGGAGAATTTGGTCTTTGCCAGCCTAGTTCTTAAGCTATTACCATGCTAGGCAAAAAAAAAAAAAAAAAAAAGTCTAGAGAGAAAAAAACATGGGCTGAAGATTTAGTTTGTGAGAAGTTCAAATGAAAAAAGACTGGAGGGAGTTGTGAGTGAGAGACTCAGGGTCAGTATGGAAAAAAATTGGGAGCCTAGAACACAGAGATTGATTGTGGCTGTGGTAGGGGGGCAGGGTGGTTAAGAGATTTTTTGAAATATTGCTGAATTGTAACCTCCGTGCTATTATATTCTTTGCGAAGCAAGAAAGGAGGAGTATTACTATTTAATTGCTTTTAGTTGCTAGACTGCATTTCTTTCAATGTAACTCCAAACTGAGACTGGGTACCGTGGAGTTTGGGGTTTATAAAATATCTGGATCTCAAAAGATGGTTCTGTGTGGACGGTACATACAATTGAAAACATGGGAATGGATGAGACTTCCCCGAAATGGAACACAGCAAGAATGCCTAGAAGAGAGTCCTGAAAAACTCCGATATTTAAGGAGGAAGAAAGAGACGTGACCAGCAAGCATCTACTTTACCCTTGAATACTATGTTATTTTCTAAAGTCTTTCTATATTACCATTTTGCATTTCACGTACGGTCGCCCTTTCAGTAGGCAGGCGGGACAAGTATCACTCACTAGCCTTTAGAAAAGGTAAAGAAACCCAGCCTCAGTGACAGACAAGAAAAGATCTTTAGAAAGTCACATAATAAGTTACTGTCAAGGTGGATCTCATAGATTCAGGTCCCCGAATCTTTGTTAACGTGTCACTGAAGGACTGAGTGACGTGCCTCTGTTTAGGATGTGACCCTTTGGCACTTTCTCAGGCCCGTTTTATTTTTGGCCCTCCTACCCTAGCGAGCACAAAATGAACTTCAAGGGGCAGGAAGGGTGGATCTCTTCCCTGCCTCTGCTGTCTGCTATGTGACTCACTGCCACCAAATGTCATGTTCAAGAGCTCAGATGAATTAGTAAAAAAAAAAGTAAGAACCAAATGTTTTTCACTGTATAATTTCAAACTAGACAAGTTTAAAATTTGCTTTCATAAAACTGCTTAATGAAAATGGAGACCATAAAAGAATACTGATGATCAGGAAGAGGAACAGGCTGCAGGGTCACTGTGATTACACCTGTCCAACATGCACGTCAAGCACAGGTCCTGTCAATTCACTCTGCCGTCAATAAAACAACCCACGCAGACCATAATCTGTGGATTCCTAAACGTAATGCCCACGCTGGGAAAGCCTTGAACGTTAAGGCTATGTCACCCCAAAATCTCCTTCTCACTTTGGGGAAACAGCAAAGCTGACTATCCCAGTGAAGGACAGTTAAGTAATACTGCCTAAGATTCCCCAAATTAAAAATGAGGTGCTTCATAAATGAATGTAGTTAAAGATATTTAAAGCTGGGGAGTGTTCTATAAAGAGCTTCTGATTTCTGCCCTATTCCAATCAGTAATCCAAAAAAAGAATATCTCATAAAGAAAGAACAAATTCTTAATTATCCACACTGAACTCGTGAATTGAAATGAACATAAAGAATGTAGCGGTACAAGCTCTTGTCATCGTTAGCTTATTAGAGTAAACGCAACCACAAAAATCTGTGTTGGTATTGTTTCTGAATATTTATTAAAAGTTAAGACTTCTTACAAAACAAAAAGGCCTACATCGATGGAAACTCATTATCACATTTGTCTGGAGGAGTCGCACCAGAAAGCCACACCTCAGACGTTGCTGTGAAGCCCCAGTTCACACTTGCCCCGCTGATTGACCATGAGCCGCACAAAACGCTCCTGAGCTCAGAGTTGGCTTTCAAAAACTGCTGGAAGCCCTTTTAAAGCCCTGAGTCAGGGTATAAATAATTTCATAACCAAATAGCATTAGAAAATCCTGTTGTGATGGGTAAATACCCATGAATCACAGCAGCCTCTCAGCACGATAAGCCAGGCAGCAACTAATTAGCTCCCCAGAAGCACATGAAGCTACCTTTTCCTAATAATGCTTCATGAACAAAAAGGATTATGAGGTCCTAATTTCATTTTGTAAATTGTTGCTCTATGATCTCTAAAGAATGAAGTTTAATACAAAGAAAAAGAATCTGTCTAAACAAATAGTATCCCTCACCGTAGCTGTTTCAGTTTGGCGGTCCTGCCCGGGACTGGTATGTCCGCATTCCTCCAAAGAGTCAAGTATCTCCATTTACCAGGATGTTAACACCTTAGAATTCAGTTTTTGCTTTTGTTTTTGCCTCTTTCCCGAACAACAAGGCTTAACACACTCAAAAAATCTACTGGGCAACGTCAAAGAGCAGTAAGTCCCAAAGTGATGACAATACATACAACACAAAGAAGAACCAGGTTATGAGAAAGACTATCTATGGAGATGACATTCCAAACATATCACCATCATTTCAACCCAGTGCCGTCCCTCACAGCCTAAGTGGCCTCTTCCTTTATATAACCTGAGAATATTCTATGGATCTGCCCGTGTTCTTTTTCACTGGTAACATCTCAGTAGAGCCTGTATCACATTGTTTCTCAAAGCAGGACGACAAACCCTTTAATGGAATGTTGGTATCTCATGTATCTTCTGAATTATAATTTGTCTAAGTGTCAAGCACAGACCTGGGCTTAACAGTTGGTGCTTAGTATTATGGGATACGTACACAAAACCACATCCTTTTAAGTTAGTCTCGACTGGTTTTATACTAAATATGTTATTCATTAAAGATAATTTGGAAACTACAAGTAAGAAGTAAGGTAATGAGAAAGCACCTCTCTAATCACACTACCCATAGATAACCACTATTAAAATTCGGTTATAATTTGCAATATTTTTTCCATAAGTCTTTCTGAGTAGCTTTAACTCATTATATTGCAAATATTTTTGTTCTAACTGTTCTTTCCCATTAAGGGGCATGACTTCTTTCATAAGCTAGGCAGGTACCATAAATATAGAAGCTGACTGAGCTTAAGATATAAGGTATAAAGTGGCTTACATAACAACTAAGATACAATACACTCTGTAGGCCAAAGAAAATAGCCACACAAAACAGATCCATACGTAGCCATATCCAACAATCTTGATACTGGTTTAGCACCCTTACAGTACAAAATCATCTTAAGTTAACAACATAACATTCCAGCATCCACCTGACAAATGGAACACACAAAGGTTAATAAGAAATCAATACATTTTCCTCAAGGCAGTGAATTCAGCAGCAGCAACATAAGTGGTGCTCTGTCATATTCAAGGCAACGTGACATCTGGAGGTAAATGTTCTAAGGACAACAACAATGTGGACCCAAACTGGAGCTAAAAGGCTTTGAATCATCTGAATATAGATTGTAAACGAATAGGTGTAGATAAAATATAGAAAAGATATATATACAGAATAAAATAAACCTAGGGCTAGAATTTAGCTATAGAAATATTCATGCAATATAAAGACTGGAGGAGTAAAAGAAAAGGAACTATTAAAGAAAATAGGAAAGTATCAAAATAAATGAAAACACCTCACCAAAACTGTTTAAGCTGTTCTTCAATATAGGGTTGAGTCTTACCTAAAAAGCAGGAACTAGGAGCCAGGAGGAGGAAATCGACTCAAATAAAGACAACAAAATGAAATCAAATAGGGAATGGGTTTGCAAGAACACTAGAAGTTTACTAGCAGAATATGTAAATAATTACAGAAGTAAGCACCACCTTGGAGACAGTAAATAACAGAGATGAAGCTGTGTGAAATTTGAAGCAGTGTGGGATATCAGTTTGAGATGCTGTCCAAGAATGGAAAGCAGAGGTTCCAGTTCAAGATGGCAACGTTAGAAGATTCTGGACTCACCTCCTCCCACAGACACAACAAATCAATAGCATTATATAGAACAATTTCCTCTGGGAAAAAACTTATAAAACTGGCAGAGTGACCCCTTCACATCAGGCAAATGAGAGGCAAGTATCATCGGGCACCCCAACTTTTAAGACTGGCAACTGAGAGACGAGCCCCCAAAATATCTAGCTTTGAAAACCAATAGAACTCACATCCATTAGACCCACAGCCTGGGACAAACTGAGGAATGGCTCTTAAAGGGCCAATGCAAAGACTCACCCACCCCAGTGGAGAAGCAGTCCTTTGAAAAGTGATCAGACTTAATATGAGACTCATTTCCACTTTACAAGGGTAACTCTGAGGGGCTGGGGCCTCCTGGGATAGTCTCCAGAGCACAGGCTGGTAGGCACCATCTTCCTGTTCTCTCTCTGCCCTGCTAAACCTGGCAGGCACACACACCCCCATGCTTTACTTTTTTCTTTCCTGCTGGTGCATCTTTATGCTCCAGCCAGTGGGTACCACCTTGCACACACCCATCTGCCTCGCTAAAGCCAGTGGATGCCATCTTTTTTTTTCTTTCCCTTTTTCCTCTTTTTTTTTTCTCTTTCTTTTGTTTCTTTTCTTTTTCTTTTGTTTCTTTTCTTTTCCTTCGGTATTTTTTCCTTTTCTCAACTGTGCCATCTTTATTTTTAATTTTTTTTATCGAGGTATAGTCAGTTTACAATGTTGTGTCAATTTCTGGTGTACAGCACAATTCTTCAGTCATATATATGAATATACACGTATTCATTTTTATATTTGGTGCCGTCTTTGTACCCCCCATCTCTGTCATGATCCAAGAGCTCCAGTGTCTCCCAGAGGGAAACTCCCACACATATCTGGAGCCTGAGTTTTTACTTGTGATCTGTTTTTGTGCAGCTGCTGCCAAGGGGATGCTCCTTGATCTCCTGAAGCTCCTGGTTCTGGAGGCCGGGGTGGGGGTGGGGAGGGCTTGTGTCCCTGGGTGCCACACGATGGTAACAATTGGAGAAACACTTTTTGGCAGACTGCCACAGTCAGAGCACTGCACAAATAGCAGGCTAAAACACACTCCAGCCTTCCCGAGAAATAAGCCTATTTGCCTGTCTGGGAGCTTTGGCCTGAGGGCTGGCTTCTAGTTGGGCACACTTACAGGGCCTACAGAGGGGCTGTCAGTGAACACAGGCAGGGGGATGTAATCTTTGCGCTCTCTCTCTGCCCCACCCCAGCTCACAGGTATCTCACAGGAAGGAGCTTATGCCTTTGTGTGACACCCTGATTTTTGTGGCTGCTGCCAGGGGCTGGATACCTCTACGATGCCTGGCTCTGGTGGCCAGTGGGGCGTGGCTGGCGGGTCCCACAGAACAGTAACCAACAGAGAAAGAGTGCTTAAACCGCTGCCTGCTCCCCACCCCAGAGCACAGGAAGAACAAGGAGTCAGGTGCTCAATTTTGTGAAAGAGTCCTATTGGGCGCCATCACAGCAGCAGCCTGAGGGGCAGGCTTCCGGTTAAACACACATCCAAGGTCTGATCGTCAACCTGTCCTGAGACCTGGGAGGAAGGCTACCAACTCCACCCTCTCCCTCTACAGTGCGCCAGGGCATTGGACTCTTTCCAAGGGGAGCTCTTTTATATGTCTGGTTCCCCCACTTTTACAACTGGCGCCCTGGTTTTTAGGGCTGCTGCCTAGGAGATAGCCCTTGATCACCTGGCTCTGGTGGCCGGGGCTGGGAGTGAAGGCGGTGTTTCTGGACCCAGGACTGTAACAGTCAAAAGGACACCTCTCAGCAGGCTACCACCCCCAGAGGACAACAGAGACAGCCGACTGAAACACACTCCTAGGCTTTCTGTGAAAGAAGCCTGCTTGCTAGTCACGGAGGTTCAGCCTGAGGGGCAGGCTTCAGCTTTGGCAAACTAGAGGCTGGAAGTGACCTCCCAGAGAGCAGAATGGGGACCAACACTGCTGCACTCACTCCGCCTCCACCTCGCTAAGCTCATCAGTATCTCTGAGAGGGAAGTTAGTACACTTGTCTGAAGCCCTGATTTTTGTGACTGCCGCCCAGGGGACACCTCCAGATCACCTGACTCGAAGAGCCCACAGGGCTGGCAGTCCCACATGACTATATATATTTGTACTCTTTAAGAGACATTGCCTGAGGGTCTGCCTTCCCATCAGCCTGAATGTAGGTATTGACTAAGACCCTCTCCACTGGGACACTGACTGGTCTTGGCACACCCTCAACGGAAGCTATTAAAAATAAAGTAGGCTGCTTGGACAATCACAAAGGTTTGAGAAACAACCAAGAGCTGGAGCAGGCCTGAGCAATCGCTAAGTTTCATATTCTATACATGGCCAATAATCAAGACTGAGAGAGGTTTTTTTGTTTCATTTAATACACAGAAACCAAAACAGAGAGCAAAGGAAAAAAAGAAAGAAAGAAACCAAGGAATATGTTTCAAGTGAAAGAATAAGACAAAACCTTAGAAGAAACAACTTTACTGAAATGGAGATAAGTAACCGACCTGATCAAAGTAATGGTCATAAAACTGCTCACCTAACTTGGGAGAACAATGGAGGAACACAGCAAGAATTTCAACAAAGACTGAAAACATAAGAAAGTACCAGACAGAAGTCACAGAGATGAGGAATACAATAGCTAAACTGAAAAATACACCACAGGGTTCCAATAGCAGACTGAGTGAAGTAAAAGACTGGATCAGTGAGTTGGAAGATAAAGTGGTGGAACTCACCAAGACAGAGCAGCAAAATGAAAAAAGAAATTCTAAAAATGAAATTAAGGGACGTATGAGACAACATCAAGTGAACTAACATTCACATTACTCTTGTCCCAGAAGGAGAAAAAAGGTGAGAAAGGCGCAGAAAACTTGTTTGAACAAATAATGCCTAAAAACTTCCCTAACTTCAGGAAAGAAAAAGACAACCAGATCTGAAAAGCTCAGAGACCATCAAAAAAAGATGAACCCAAAGAGACTCACACCAATGCATGTTACAATTAAATGTTAAAAGATAAAGACAAAGAGAGCATCTTAAAAGCAGCAAGAGAAAAACACACTTCTTATATACAAGGGAATTTCCATAAGAGTATCAGGAGATTTTTCAGCAGAAACTTTGTAGACCAGAAGGGAGTGGCGTGATATATTCAAAGTGATGAAAGAAAAAAAAAAACTTCCAACCAGAATACTCAAACTGGTAAAGATATCATTCAGAATTGAAGGAGAGATAAAGAGTTTTCCAGATAAGAAGAAGCTAAAAAAGTACATGAACACTAAACTGGCCTTATAAGAAATATTAAAAAGGCTTTTTTTTAAGATGAAAAGAAAGGGTGCTAATTAGTAACAAGAAAGCATATGAAAGTATGAGTCTCACTAGTAAAAGCAAATAAATATACCGTAAAGGTAGCATATATATCACCTATAAAACTAATGTAAAAGTTAAGAGACAATAGTAAAAATAATTGTAATTACAATAATTACTTAAAGGATATATAATATAAAGAGATATAAAACATAACATCAAAAATAAAATGTGGGAAGGAGAGTAAAAGTGCAGAGTTTTTAAATGCATTAAAATTTAACTTTTCACCCACTTAAAATGGATTGTTATAAATTGTTACATGTAACCACCATGCAAAAAAAGGTACACAAAAGATAACGAGAAAGGAATCTAAACACATCTAGAGAAAATAATCAAACAACAAAGAAAGAGAGCAACAGAAGAAACAGAGGAAATACAAAACAGCCAAAATGATTAAGAAAATGGAAATAAGCACAGCTATCAATAATTACTTTAAATGTAAATGGACCACATGCACCAATGAAAAGATACAGAGTGGTTGAATGGATTGAAAAAAAAAGACCCATATACTATACTGCCTGTAAGAGATGCACTTCAGATGTAAGGACAAATATAGAAGAGAAGTGAAAGGATGGTTAAGATACTCTATGCAAATGGAAACCAGAAGAAAAGTGGGGTAGCTATACTTATATCAAACTAAATAGGCTTTAAAATAAAGACTGTAATAGAAGATAAAGAAGGATATTAAATTGTGATAAAGCAGTCAATCTCACAAGACAATTGAACATTTGTAAATATTTATGCACCCAAAAAAGGAGCAATTAAATATATAAAGCAATATTAACATACCTAAAAGAAATAACAGACAGCAACATAATAATACTAGGGGAATTTAATAACCCACTTACATAAGAAAGAAAATTAATAAGGATGTATTGGCCTTAAAGGATACATTAGACTAGATGGCCTTAACAGGTATGTACAGAACATTCCACACAAAAGCAAAAGAATTCACATTTTTCTCAAGTGCACATGAAATAGTCTCCAGGATAGATCATATGTAAGGCCATAAAACAAATCTAAACAAATTTAAGGAAGCTGAAATCGTATCAAGTAACTTTTACAACTGCAATGGTATAAAACTAATAATCAATCACAAAAAGAAAATAAAAGAGTTGAAAATACATAGCGACTAAACAACATACATCTAAACAAACAACGAGTTAACAAAGAAATCAAAAGTGAAATCAAAACATGCCTATGACAAACAAAAATAACAATAAAGCATACCAAAACTTATGGGATACAGCAAAAGCAGTTCTAAGAGGGGAATTTCAGAGTAATAAATGCCTATCTCAAAAAAATATTTTTAAAAATCTTAAATAAACAGCCTAGCCTTACACCTAGAGGAACTAGAACAAACACAACCCAAAAATAGTAGAAGGAAGGAAATAACAAATATCAGAATAGAAATAAAAGAAACAGAAACTAAAAAAAAGACAATAGAAAAAAAAATCAATGAAACCAACAGCTGTTTCTTTAAAAAGAAAAAAAACATACAGCTTTATAAGACTGAATCATTAACAAATTGAAAATCTTAACAGACAGATCACAACTAATAAGATTCATTCAGTAGTTTAAAAACTCCCTATAAAGTCCATAACCAGATAGCTTAACTGGTGAATTCCACCAAACATTTAAAAAGGAATTACTACATGTACTTCACAAACTCTTCCAACAAAATAGAACAGCAAGGAACACTTCATGTCACTAACCCAGTATAACCATGATACTAAAAACAGATAGAAATACTACTAAAAATAAAAATAAATAAGTAAAATCACAGGCTAATATCCCTGAAAAATATAAAGGAAAAAACCTCCACAAAATATTAGCAAAGCAAATTCAGCTATATGTTAAGAAAAATCATACATCATAATCAAGCAAAATTTATCCCAGGGATGCAAGAATGGGTCAATATCTACAAATCAATCAATGTGATACAGCATATTAATGAAGGATATAAATCATATGATCATCTCAATACACACAGAAAAAGCATTTGACAAAATTCAACATCCATTAGTAATAAAAATTCTCACCAATGTGAATACAAAGGAAATGTACTGAACATAATAAAAACCATATAGGACAAGTCCACAAAATACATATGCAATGGTAAAAGCTGAAAGTGTTTCCTCTAAGATCAGGAACATGACAAGGATGTGCACTTTCTCCACTTTTATTCAAAATAGCATTAGATGTCTTAGCCACAGCAATTAGGAAAGAAAAAGAGATAAAAGTCATCCAAATTGAAAAGGAAGATGTAAAATTGTCACTATTTGTAAATGACATGATAATATATGTGGAAAATCCTTACTTAAAGACTCTATTGAAGAACAGTTAACTAATAAATAAATTCAGTAAAATTCCAGGATATAAAATTAATATACAGAAATCTGCTACATTTCTACACATTAATAATGAACTATCAGAAAGATAATTAAGGAAACAGTTTCATTTATAATTGCATCCAAAAGAATAAAATGACTAGAAATAAACTTAACCAGGGGATTGAAAGGGCTCTACACTAATAAATATAAGACACTGATGAAGTAAAGTGAAGAAAACAAAAATAAATGGAAAAATATTCTGGGCTAATGCTTTGGAAGAATTAATATTTTTATTAAAGTATAGCTGATTTACAATATTGTGTTACAATATTGTGTTTTCTGGTATACAGTAAAGTGATTCATTTATATATTTTTCTCAGATTATTTTCCATTAAAGGTTACAAGATATTGAAAAATATATGTGTGTGTGCGTGTGTGTGTGTGTGTGTATAAATATCACTACTCCTTAAACCAGTAGTCTGCTGATGAGCACTTGAGCTGTTTCCATGTCTTGGTTATTATAAACAGTGCTTCTATGAACACTGGAGTGCATGCATCTTTTCAAATTAGTGTTTTTGTTTTTTTCTAGATATATAACCAGGACTAGAATTACGTATGGTAGTAATACTTCTAGTTTTTTAAGGAACCTCCATACCGTTTTCCATAGTGGCTGCACCAATTTACATTCCACCAACTGTGTAAGGGGTTCCATTTTCTTATCATTTCAGCATATATTATTAGTAGATTTTTTTGGTGATAGACATTTTAAACAGTATGAGGTGATATCTCATTCTGGTTTTGATTTGAATTTCTCTAATAATTAACAATGTTGAGTACCTTTTCTACTGTTGGCCACCTGTATGTCTTCTTTGGAGAAATGTCTATTTAAGTAATTTGCCGATTTTTTGATTGGGCTTTTTTTCCCCATATTGAGTTATATGAGCTGTTTCCTTATTTTGATATTAACCCCTTGTTGGCAGCATCAGTTACAAATATTTTCTCCCATTCTGTACTTTGTCTTTTTGGTTTGTTGATTCTTCCCTTCACAGTGCAAAAGCTTTTAATTTAATTAGTTCCCAATTATTTACATTTGTTTTTATTTCTTTTGCCTTGGGAGAGCTATCTAAAAAAATATTGCCATGATTTATGTCTGAAATGTCTTGTTTATATTCTCTTCTAGAAGTTTTATGGTGTCACGTTTTATATTTAGGTTTTTAAACCATTCTAAATTTACTTTTACATATGGTATGAAGCAGTGTTCTAGTTTCATCGATTTCACATGTAGCTGTCCAGCTTTCCCAACACTACTTGCTGAAGAGACTTTTTTCTCCACTGTATATTGTTGCCTTCTTTGTTGTACATTAATTGACTGTAGGTGTGTGGATTCATTTCTAGGCTCTCTATTCTGTTCCATTGATCTATATGTCTGTTTTTGTGTCAATGCCATGCTGTTTTGATTACTGTAGCCTTGGAGTATTGTCTGAAGTATGGAAGGGTTATGCCTCCAGCTTTGTTCTTTTTTCTTAATATTGCTCTGGCAATTCTAGGTCTTTTGTGGTTCCATACAAATTTTAGAATTACTTGTTCTACTGTGAAAAATGTCATGGGTAATTTGATAGGGATTAAATCTGTAGATTGGCATGGGTATTATGGCTATTTTTTTTGTATAAACATGTTTTTATTGAGTTATAGTCATTTTACAATGTTGTGTCAAATTCCAGTGTAGAGCACAATTTTTCAGTTACACATGAACATACATACATTCATTGTCACATTCTCTTTTGCTATGGCTATTTCAGCAATATTAATTCTTCCAATCCAAGAACATAGGATATCTTTCCATTTCTTTAAATCATCTTCAATTTCCTTTATCAATGTTTTGTAGTTCCCTGCCTACAAATCTTTCACCTTCTTGGTCAGGATTATTCCTACGTATTTTATTTTTTAAGGTCATTTTAAAAGAAAAAAAAATTCTACTTTCCTTTGGTATTTCATTGTTAGTGTAAAGAAATGCAACAGATTTCTGTATGTTAATCTTGTATCCTGCCACCTTGCTGAATTCGTTTGTCAGTTCTAGTAGACTTTGGGTGGGGTCTCTAGAGTTTTCTACATATAGTTTCATGTCATCTTCATATTGATGATTTTACCTCTTCCCTTCCAATCTGGGTCCTTTTTCTTTCTTTTTCTTGTCTGATTGCTATGGCCAGGACTTCTAATACTACATTGAATAGAAGTGGTAAGAATGGACATCCTTGTCTTGTTCCAGATTTTGGTGGGAAGGCTTTCTAGCCTTCACCATTGAGCATGATGCTGGCTGTGGGTTTGTCATAAGTAGCTTTTATTAGGTTGAGATGTGCTCCCTCTACCACTTTGGCAAGAGTTTCTATCATGAATGGATGTTGGATTTTATCAAATGCTTTCTCTGGATTTACTGAGATGATTATGTGGTTTTTGTCCTTTCTTTTGTTGACTGGTTGTTATTTCTCTTCTTTCTTTCCTTATTTTATGTGGATACTCTCTCCTTTCTTCTTGGTGAGCCTGGCCAGAGGTCTGTTGATTTTGTCTATGCTTCTAAAAAACAGCTCTTGGTTTTACTGATATTTTTGTATTTCTTAAAATCTTTATCTATTTCCTCTCTGATCTTTCCTTCTTTCTGCTGAAATTGGGTTTCATTTGTTCTTCTTGTTCTAATTCTTTTAGGTGGTAGGTCAGGTTTTTCATTTGAGATTTTTCTTATTTCATAAAGGCTTCCTTCTCAGAACTACTTTTGCTTCACCCCACAGATTTTGTAAAGTTGTGTTTTCATTGTCATTTGTCTCAAGGTATTTTCTGAGTTCTGCTTTGATTTCATTGTTGAACTACTGATTTTTGAGTAGCATGTTGTTTAGTCTCTATGTGATAGCTTTTTTCCCATTTTTATTTCTGTGGTTGATTTCTGGTTTCATATCATTGTCATCAGAAAAGATGCTTAAAATAATTTATATCCTCTTAAATTGGTTGAGGCTTGTTTTGTGACCTAGTATATGGTCTAACCTAGAGAATGTTCCATGAGAGCTTGAAAAGAATGTGTATTCTGTTTCTCTTGGATGTAGTCCCTTGTGGATATCAATTAACTCCCCATGGTCTGTTTGTGTCATTTAGGATCCCTGTTTATTGATTTTCTATCTGGAAGATCTTTCCATTGATATCAGTGGGGTGTTAAAGTCTGTTACTAATATTGTATTACTTTCAATTTATCCCTTCATGTCTGCTAGTATTTGCTTTATATATTTAGGTGCTCCTATATTGGGTGCACATATGTTAACAAGTATGATATCCTCTTCTGGTATGATCTCTTTACCATTATATATTATCCTTATCTTTTGTAATAGACTTTGTTTTAAAGTCTATTTTGTCTGATATTGCTGCCCCCACTTTCCTGTCATTTCCATTTGCACAAATTATCTTTTTCCATCTCCTCACTTTCAATCTGATTCTTACTGCCCTAAACAGTCCCTTGTAGACAGCGTATTGTAGGTTGTTTTTCTCTCCAATCAGCAACTCTATGTCTTTTGATCAGAGCATTTAGTACACT
Organism: Vicugna pacos; assembly: GCF_048564905.1. NCBI lineage: Eukaryota > Metazoa > Chordata > Mammalia > Artiodactyla > Camelidae > Vicugna > Vicugna pacos. Next base: position 19,734,341 of record NC_132998.1, on the reverse strand, counting down.
GACATTTAAAATAATTATTGAAAGATATGTACTTATTACCATTTTAAGCCTTGTTTTCCAATTTATTTTGTAATTCTTTGTTAATTCCTTCTTTTTGTTTTCTCTATTGTGGTTTGAAGGTTTTCTTTTTTATTGTTCTAGAGTTCCTTTCTTTTTGGGTTTTATGAATCTATTTTATGTTTCTGATTTGTTACCCTGGTTTTCAATTATGTTAACCCAAACTATATCTACTTGCTTTAGATTGACAGTCATATAACTTCAAACATATTCTAAAAGATATATATCTTTTACTCCATTCCCCAACATTTTGTGATTTTGATGTCCTATATCACATATTCATTTTTATCATTTTGCTGTTAATTGTACTTACAATTACCTTTACAAATTTTTTTGGTCTTTGTACTGTACAGATTAAGTACTAGCTTATTTAAGTGATCTTCAATCTTTCTATATATTTGTCTTTCTTATTGTGACTTTCTCTTTCCTATAGATTATCACTTCTTTTCTAATTAAAGAAGACTTTTCAGTATGTATTTTAGGGTAGGTTTAGTATTTCTGTATTTAGTTTTTGCTTGTCTGAGAAATTCTTTATCTTCATCTATTCTAAATGATAATCTTGCTAGGTAGAGTATCCTAGGTTACACATTTTTCCCCTTCAGGACTTCAAATGGAATATAGTATATGGTGGGTCCTCAAAAAATTACAATAGAACTACCATTAAGATCCAACAGTTCCACTTCTGTTATCCAAAGAAAACAAAAATACTAACTGGAAAAGGTACATGCATCCATGTTCACTGAATGATTATTTACAATAGCCAAGCTATGGAAACAATCTAAGTGTCCAGGGACAAATGAATAAAGAAAATGTGGTATGTTTATACAACAAAATATTATTTAGCCATAAAAAGAATGAAGTCTTGTCATCTGTGACCAAATGGATGGACTCTGAAGGCATTATACTAAGCAAACTAAGCCAGACAAATTAAGACAAATATCATATAATCTCATTTACATGTAGAATTTTTTAAAAACACACACACAAACTCATAGTTATAGAGAATAGATTAATGGTTAACAGGGTCAGTGATTGGGAGTGGCAGAAATGGGTGAAGGAAATCAAAAAGTACCAACTTTCAGTTATAAAATAGATAAGCCATGGGGATGTAACATACAGCACAGCGGCTACTGTTAATACTTTGCTACATACTTGAAAGTTGCTTCAACAGTAAATCTTAAAAGTTCTCATCACAAGGGAAAAAAAATTTGCATCTATATGTAGTGATGGATGTTAACTAGACTTATTGTGATGATCATTTTGTAATAGGTACAAATATCAAATAATCATGTTGGACCCCTGAAACTAATATAATTATACCTCACTTATAACGTCAATTTTACTTCAATTTAAGAAATGGAAATCAAAGGAATTTAAACTGTACAAGATATTTTTGAAAAATAAACCATTATTAAGAAAAATAATAAATGGGCCCAAGAGTAGGTGGTAACAGCTAGACACATCCTGGGAATAGTTCTGAGTTGCAAAGTTAACAGAAATTGATCAGTTTTCTTATGGATAGGGCAGAAAGAGGGGAAAAAAACCTTACATACAAAGTAATAAAAACCAAGCAATATAAAATGCCATATAACACTAACTGACAAATTTAAGGAGAAAATGTAATCCAAGTATTTTATATCTTGCCAAGTTGTCTTTCAGGCATGAGCACCTGAAAGCCATTCTCAAGTAAGAAAAATCTCAGAAGATAAATCACCAATTTACTATTTTTGTAACAATCTCTACTCTAACCCCAAGATTAACAACACAAAAGCTATAAGAAGAGGGAAACTAGCATCAATGGCTCAGAGAATCTGCCCCTCACTTAGTCAGACTACAGAAATCTAGCTGAATAGTGGACCACTGCATGCTCATTCAATTATTCTACTTGGGGCTCATCTCTTTCCCCAGTTTTAAGTAAGACATTTCTTCAGTTACATAGAAAGAATTTTTTGGCTTGTCTGATAACCACTTCAAAGCATTAACTGGCCTTTTCCACTTTCAGCACTTGGTAACAATCACTAAACATTTTACCTGGTTAGAACGCTAAGCCTGAGTAATTATTACACTAAAATTCCTGCTTTTTTTTTAATGTTCAAAGAGGCATAGATTCATAGCACAACATAATGTCCATCTTCATTACCAATGATCTCTATTAATGATTTCCTGTGCCTCTAAAAAGTAGACTGAATGATCCTGGCTTTTGAGTTTTTTCAAGTGGTAAAAATCATGTAAGCCACCCACCAACAGATATCATCTTTCCCAAACTCTTCTAATATTATCTTTCTATCTAGAGCATATGGATATCCCTATGCTGCTTTACTCAAAATCAGTACACATAACTTTACCAAGTAAAAATGCAAAGGAAAAAGGTACACTCTTTTAAGATCTACAAACAATGACACACACTCACTTCCCTAGACTCTTCAATAATAATCCATAGTAATCATGAGGATTTATTATAACGTTTTAAATTTTTAATGAGGAACATAGCTAAGTTTGCTTTCACTTCTCATTTCATTACTATAAAATAGGGAATTATTTTCTACATGTACACTTTTTGCAGGTTCTGTCCTGAAACCACATACAAGCCCCTGTGTCCCTGTCCTTTGAAGTAAAAACCTTTTGCTTTAGTATCCCAGGCCTCCCTTGAGTCTCAAAAAGCTGGCTCAAGAGTTAATAATTAGGAAATGTGAAGATGAAGAAGCAAAAAACAGCTGCTAGGCTGGAAAGCTGTTAACAATTTAGACTATAAACTGCCAGACAGTAGAATTACCAAACTCTTCCCTGAAAGATATAGATAAAGGCCTGACACATATTCCTAAATTGTTTTACAGGTAGCAGACCCCCTCCATCACCAGATGAAAACACTGACCACAAGCACATAGGCCCCAGACCAGTTGAAACCAGAAGGCTGATGATACTTGAAACATCACGTTGATGTCAACCACTGTGCACAAGCTGATCATGCACCCTGCAGCCCCCTCCCTCACACTGCATTTAAAATCCCTTTCCCAAAAGTCATTAGGAGTGTAGGTTCTGAGCATGATCTGCCCATTCTCCTTGCTTAGTGCTCTGCAATAAATGCTGTACTTTCCTTCACCACAACCCGGTGTCAGCAGATTGGCTTTACTGTATGTGGGCAAGTGGACCCAAGTTTGGTTCAGTAATAGTCCAAGAAACATTTGAAATAGAAAATGGAAAAATTTCCTGTAAGAAGTAGAGCCACACTAAAATTAAACAAAGAGTCTGCTTTTAGAAGCTCTAGTTCTGTATCATCTAGCTTTAAGAAAGCTAAACCTTACAAATGATAAAAGGGAATGGAGTGAAAGAGAGAGAAGGTCTTTAGGTTCTCTTTAGCACAGAGTTAAGATTATTTTAATAGATATAATCAACTTCATATTTTGTTCTTTAGTATATCAGGAAAGTATGTGTAACTTTCTAAGACTATTTGCTTGATTCTTTGACATTGTAGGAAACAATCACAGTGAAACATTTATCAATGTTTTGCAACACTTTTTTTTTTTCTTATAAGGCCTGAAGAGAGTATATGGATCCTTAAGCAATAAGCAAATACACAACTAATACTGTTAGAAATAGACTCCAAGTGGTATGACAAATACCAAGCCAGGTGACTGTGAAAAGAGCTAGCTTTAGAAAGAGGTGATTAAAATGAACCCCTGTATTACTCTCCAGGGCTTATAAACATCTTTCACTCTACTTGTACATCTAATGGCAGCTCTGACTCAATCAACAGAGACAAGCTCTGGCACAAATTAGCCAGCATTAACTCCGGAATCATCTATATCTGCTCCAGAAGCTTTGTGACACTAACACGCCAGAACAGGAGTAGTGATTTCCAACTCTTTGACAAATGATGAGGTAAGATGACTGTTACCACTGCTGCTACTCACATTTTACTTTAATGATTTAACTGTAAAAATACCTAGCTCATTGTCTTTTCCTTTTTGTATTATAATTTGCAATCTCCATCTGTAAATATGTCAGTGGCATATTTCAATCTGTTCCTATTATAGAAAGTCAAGTTCCTATTCAAGAGAAGGTAGAGTAGGTAGAAGGACATTATCTGTACAGAGGACAGACAGACGTGAAGGATCATGAGTCGATGACAAATAATAGATACATACCTAAAGATCATTTAAGTTCATTTTCAAAGGACTGATTTAAACTTGATGAAATTTTAAATAGCTGGCTTTAAATGCAAAAAAAATTTAAAACTTCCTTTTGTTAACATTTGTCTTGGAAAGTTGGAAAGGATCCCCCAAGTCCTGAGGTTTTCTTTCTTCAGGTATGTTCGAACTTTAAGCTTGTGAGTTTTTTTTTTTTTTTCATACGTATGGGAGGTGATCAGAAATGAGAGAAGGGAGATTCTCCTGTATAATTAGTTTCTTTGAAAATACAATAGTAAAAATCAAGAAATGCCATAGTATTTTGGCCATCTCCAATCTTCTAATTACCATTAGACTTTCTCTGTTAAATGACAGCTGACTTCTAGCCAGTAACAATGGAACCCAGAAAACAGTTAAATTTTCCTTGTGCTGAGAGAATATAAATATCAATCTAAGTTTCTACTCCAACAGAAGAAACTCACTTTCAAGAACAAGGGGGGACTTGGATGAAGGCAATCAAAAGGTACAAACTTCCAGTTATAAGATAAATAAGTACCAGGGATATAATACACAACATAATAAATATAACTAACACTGCTGTATGTTATAAATGAAAACTGCCGAGATAGTAAATCCTAAGATTTCTTATCACAAGGAAAATACATTTCTCAATATCTTTAATTCTGTATCCATAGGAGATGATGGATGTTCACTAAACTTACTGTAATAATCATTTCATGATATATGTAAGTCACATCACTATGCTATACACCTTAAACTTATGTAGACTTGTATGTCAATTATAGCTCAGTACAACTAGATGGAAAAAAAGAAAAATAATGATTTTACAATTTAAAAAAAATCTACCTGAAGAGAGTCTCAGAGTGATTATTCACATCCATTTCTCCTCTCCTACCAAGCCTGAAAGAGGAGTTCGCTGCCCTGTACATGACAGATTAGCAAGCTGTGAGCTGAAGGGATACACATTCCTGTAACTCTTGTATAGACCCTTCAGGGTTCTCTTCCCCTATAACAAATATGAGGGAGTCCATGTGTCTCAGATGGTCCAGCTCTGGGGTAGTGGATCCTCCACCAGCCTGGATCCATGACAGACTGTGGGGACAGTCTGACACATTACACATATATAATGAGAGATAAAGAAATGTTTATTATGCTAACTTTGAAAAAAAAGAACAAAGGCAAAATTCCAAAAGCATATTTCTTTGAGGACCCAATTTCAGTGTGTGTGTGTGTGTGTGTGAGTGTGTGTGTGTGTTTGGCAAGGGAGGCGGGGTTGCTTCCCTGTATCAAAAGCAGTTCTCAGATACCAACAGTGTCTGAGAATTCAACTCAATTCTAACACTAGCTACTCAGAGACAGCATTGGATTCCACAGGTCGAGGACTCAGTCCTACAAGACTGCCTCCCGCCCCACGCACCTTCTCCCTGCTGCCAATTTCAGATGCCAGTTGTAAACTCTGGCTGCGCTTCTGATCAACTGGGTGCAAATTCCAGTGCCCTTCTCCAACTCAAGATGCCAACTGCAAGTCCAAGTTCTTACCTGTACTTCTAACTGACTGGCTATAAACCAAAGGTTTCCACAACCTCCTCCTAGGGTTTGATTTATTTGCGAGAGCAGCACACAGAACTTAGAGAAAATTTTTACTTATATGAGATCACCAGTTTATTATAAAAGGTTATAACACAGGAACAGCCAGATGGAAGACACGCATAGGTCAAGGTACGGGGAAAGGATGCAGAACTTCCATGCCCTCTCCACGAGTCACTCTCCTAGGACCTCCATGTAATCCCTGACTTGGAAGCTCTCTGGACCTTCCTTTTGGGGTTTTATGGAGGCTTCAATCCATAGGCATGGTTGATTAGATCACTGGCCACTGGTGACTGCTTTACCCTCCTCCCCAGAGGTCACTGGGGGTGGAAATGAATGTTCCAACCCTCTAATTATGTGGTTGGCTGTACTGGCAACCAACCCCCATCCTTAAGTGCTTTCCAAAAATCACCTCATTAACATAACAAAAGACACGTTTATCACTCTGAACACTTACAAAATTCCAAAGATTTTGGGAGGTGTGATCCAAGAACTATGGATGAAGACCAAATACCTATAAGAAATATATTTTGGACACCTGAATAACCAAATACATATTTTTATAAATCACAGTATTTTGTATTTCAGACAAAAAGTGATTCAAACAAGTCATTCACAAAAAATACAGATGCAAGAAGGAATGAAGAACATAGAATTTGGTAAATATATACAAAAATCTAAAGAAAAAAACAACTAAAAAAACAGTAGCAATATCTTGTGGTGTATAAATGCAAACTCATGAAAAAAATCAAAATACATGAAGAAACAGAATTAGAGTTGAGAGGAGGCTAAAGGAGTTAATGTGCTGTTAAGTTGCTTGTATTACTCAGAAGAAAGATAAGGATATTGTGTAACTTCCGACTTTGTTATGTTAAATACACATGAGTAAAATTTCAATAGCAACTACTAAAAAATAAAAGCAAACAAAATATAACTTCCAAACTAGTTGAGAGAAAGTTGCATGAGAAAAAATATATATACATACAAGGTAATTCAAAAAGGTGAGAAAAAGAAGCACAAAAAGTTAGGGGTGTAAATACAGATACAAATACAATTACATCAATAATTATAATATGTGTAAAAGGATCAAATGTACCAAGTAAAAAGAAGAGCAATCAGCCTGGATTTAAAGCAATCTGTCTGCATTTAAAATGCACACTTGATTTTTGTACCAAAAAAACACAAGGTAAAAGCATAGGGTCAAGATTGAAAACAAAAGAATAAAAAAGATAAATGATGAAAAGTCTAAACAATAGAAAGCTGAAGTAGGCATATTCATCCACACAAAATAAACATTAGAGCAAAAAGTATTAAAGACCAAACAGATCATTTGCTAATGATAAAGGGCTCGATTCACCTCTTAAGCTGTATCTGACCTTAAACATGTGGTTTCAAAATATTCAGAACAAAAGATGACAGAAATACAAGAAGAAACAGATAAATCCACAATCATAGTAGGTGACAGTAATGCATCTAAATCAGTACTTGGCAGATGTAGGAAATGAGTTCAGTCAAAAAACACAAATGATGTGAACAATACAATTAAAGTGGACCTATGTCTGTCTACCTTATGATCTCTATATTCAACAAGGGAAGATTTACATATTGTTACAAGCACAAATGGAGCAGTTATAAAAACTGACCATCAACTAATCCATGAAACAATCCTCACCATATCAAAGGGTGAAAATGATATGGATCATGATTTCCAACCTTAAAGCAATTAACAGGAGAGTGATACTTAAAAAAAAAAAAAGAGAGACAGAGAAATAGATGAACGGACACATTCCTAAGGAAAAACAATTCAGGAATAATTATAAAGCCTGAATAGTCCTGCAACCATCAAGGAAACAAGATCAATGGTCAAAAAAATATATATTTCCATAAGGAAAACTTCAGGTCTAGATGGTTTTATATAACTAGTTCTACCAAACTTTCAAGAAACAAATTGTATTGGGAGACTATTCTTCAAGGATCTCTTGCGTTTTTGCATGTCTTACAAGTAGGCACTGACTGCTTTGTTCCATACTATCTTTTCAAAGATGTTTAGTATACCACAGAAGACAGAAAGAGTGTCTCTCTTCAGAGCAAAGGGTCGTTTTGAATACAGCCTTGAAGATACACATCGTATCTCCCACCAAAGTAGAAGGCAGGAATGCTTACTGCCCATTACAAAGTTTGAATTTCTTAAGCTCAGAGATCCTCTCCTATAACAAAATCCACTGTATGCACAAGTGTTATCTGGTTCTCTTCACATTACCATGTAGGAACTGGGGCTCAGGGAACAGGAACAAAAATGCTGATTCTCTGGGTATTGTTCTGCATAAAAATCTGTCCTTCATCTCTGACCCAGGAAACTTGTGCCTTCTCCCAGAATCCATAAAACTATGGCAGGTTAACTTCCGGCTTACAAGCAGAAAAAAACCTCACACCCTTCACAGTTCTTGACATGCTTAAACCTAAAAAAGGCCAGCGTAATTCCAAAGTCCTGTATCACAAGTGAGCAGATTAAAAAAAGAATCCTAAGAACATGTAACAAACCAAACTTAGCAACCCACCACTGCATAAAAATGTATCATCCTATCCCACGAACCAAGATTAGGCTCCTAATACAATATCAGTTAATGTCTATACTTTATTAAGAGATCAAAGAAGTGTGATATGCTTCTATCAATAGACACACAAAATATATTAGATAAAATTCTACATCAATGATTAGAAATTTTAAAAAGAGCAAGTGAAAAATAAATGAGGACTATTATTAATTTGATAAAAGGTATGCACCAAAAAATTCATAGCAAACAGCATACTTAACAAGAAAATGATTAAAGTACTTTATCTGAAGTTGGGACAAAGACTTCTATTGAACTATAGAGAGTCTAACCAGTGCAATAAGACAAGAAAATACGTAGAAGATTTGAAAGGGAAAAAAATCATTTGCAAATAATCAAATTGTGTATTTTTTAAATCCCCAAAATACTTCAGATACATTACTAGAATTTAATAAAATTGCTTAACAGTATCACTGGATTAAAAAAAAGTACACAAAAATCTACTATACATCTATACACTAGCAGCTACTGAAAATAAAATTTTACAATATACCATTACCAACAGCATCAACAAATATAAAGTGTCTAGTTTCAAGGACAGATCCTTGACTTACAATGGGGTTATAGCCAGATAAACTCATTGTAAGTTGAAAATATCTTGGGTCAAAAAAAGCATTTAACGTAGCTAACCTACCGAACATGTTTTCAATGTGTTCAGAACACTTACATTAGCCTACAGTTGGGCAAAATCATCTAACACAAAGCCTATTTTATAATAAAGTGTTGAACATCTCATATAATTTTGCTGAATGTTGTACTGAAATTAAAAACAGGATGATTAATAGGTACAGAATGGTCATAAGCATATCAGTTGTTTCTCCTCATGATTGCATGGCTGACAGGGAGCTGTGGCTCACTGCCCTGCCCACCATCACAAGAGTGTCAAATCGCATATTGCTAGCCTGGGAAAAGCTCAAAATTCAAAGTTCGAAGTACAGTTTTCTACTGAACCCCACTGCTGTCACACTACTAAAAGGCGGGGGTGGAAAAGGACTTTAAAAGAGAAAATTATAAGACCTAGTTTTTACAAAATTAAAGAATATCTCAATATTGATGGATAAATTATGTTCATAGATTAGAAAACTCAGTATTATAAAGATGCCAATTTTTCCAAATTGATAGATAAGTTCAACACATTTTAAGTCAAAACCCCAACAAGCTTGTGGGCCCTTTTTTTTAAACTTGTCAAGCTGAAAATAAAACTGGAAATTTGCAAGTTACACTTTGATGGAAATCAAGAGACACAGAATAGTCACTATACTCTTGAGAAAAAATAAAGGACGACTTGCCCACCCATAGTGTCAAGGCTTATTATAATGCTATGATAACCACATACTGCATCGAGACCAATAGAACAGAACATTCAGAATGAGACACTCCCATACACCAACACTTGATATACAGCAGTCGAGGTACTGTAGATCAAGAAAAGAGATGGACCTTGTAACAAACCATGGTGAGATAACTGGGTATCAACATATTAAAAAATAAAATTGACCCCTACCTCTCACTATATCAACTCAAGCTGAGTTAAAGAAAGAAATTCCAAAATCAAACCTATAAAGTTTGTAATGAGGCCACTGTTTTGTAATGAGAAGATCTGCAAATTCTTGATTTAATCTACCCTAGCTGATGACAGAGGGTAGCACACTGACCAGAAATTGAGACTACTATAGTACAGATTCACAAAAAATACTAAATTTCTTGTTTTCTTACTTTTGTAGCATCAGAAAGAGAAAGCAAAGCACTCACAGCTTGTAAACACGCAGATGATATAAAAAATAAAATATTGACTATTTGTTGATAACACAAAACAGAAAGAAAAAAGCATATCTGATTTTATATATTTGAGGATTTTCAGGGAAAATGAGAAAAAGATGTTTATAATTAAAAATAAAATTTATTCTATTAATTTTTTTATTGTGGTATAGTCAGTTTACAATATTGTGTCAGTTTCTGGTGTACAGACAATGCTTCAGTCATTCATGAATATACATATATTTATTTTCATATTTTTTTCACTGTAAGCTACTACAAGATATTGAGTATGTTTCCTTGTGATATACAGTATAAACTTGTTTATCTGTTTTATATATACCAGTCAGTATCTTCAAATCTCAAACTCCCAGTTTATCCCTTCCTACCCTCTTCCCCCCTGGCAACCACAAGTCTGTATTCTTTGTCTGTGAGTCTGTTTCTGTTTTATATATAAGTTCATTTGTCTTTTTTTTTTTTAGATTGCACATATAAGTGATATCATACGGTATTTTTCTCTTTCTGGCTTACTTCACTTAGAATGACATTCTCCAGGACCATCCATGTTGCTACAAATGGCATTCTTTTATCATTTTTATGGCTGAGTAGTATTCCATTGTAGAAATATACCACTACTTCTTTATCCAGTCATCTGTCGGTGGACAATCTAAATATCCATCAACAGATGACTGGATAAAGAAGTAGTGGTAAATTTAAAAGCCAACTCTAAACTACTTTAGGAGTACTTTCAGAATAAAAACCAATGGTTAAACTAAACTCTACTGCATGGTATAAGCTTTTATATTCCTAGAAAAACAAAATTACACTGGGTTTCTATGTTTATAAAAAGTATTAAGCTGTTAGAAAAAAAAAAACTTTAAGACTTTAAAATAAACAATCAAATCTACCTTGAGTAGGAAAAAGTTTTCCTAAAATGTTTGAGTATAACATTAACATTAATTACTAAGTTTAGAGAAAAGTTTTCTTTTTGAAAGCTTGAATTATTTATACTGCTTTATCTACCTTTCTGAGAACTTGGTGACTGGTGTAAGAGTAAAAAGTAATTGTATTTCATTTTTAAAGTGACATTTACTGAAAAAGTTAATAGCCAGTAAGCTACATGCAGATACAACTAGCATTTTCCAGTACCTATTTTCCAGTTTTTTTTAATATAGATTTTCCTTCATCCATCTCTCTGAAAGACTGTGAATTTTATCCCAAGGAATGGGATAAGTCTATATATTTCTATAAGTTAAAAAATCCAGTCAAATTTTGTAGATTACTGATTGTTCCACCATTTGTAACATCTCAGTTTTAAAGTCAAAAGAGAGAAAGAAATTTTAGTTCCAAGACTACTCTCTGGAACTTTCACAATTTTTGTCCCAATATTTACTTGAAACCTAAATTTGCTTTCCCTTTAACAAATAGCAGAAAAAAAGGAGATATTCCTGCCAACAATTCATTTGAAGGATGATGTCTACATATACTAAATTAGTATAAAACTGGAAAAAAAAAAAAAACCTCAGCTGCTGCTTCTCTATTCAGAATCACACAGCAGCTGTGAGAAGGGTTTTATTCCTCCACTTCCAAGTCAGTACATCAAAACACTGGCCCAGGAGCTTGCCAGCAACGTCCACACTAATTGTAGAATTACCATAGCAATGAAATGACAATAACCACACACATTCATCTGGTCTACCAAATCTGGGCTATTTATAAACCCAAGGAATGATTCCAACCAGAGAGTCAACAAGGATAGATCAATTAAGGTGTGTAACTCCAAAACTATGACCGACTTAACTTCACCTTGTTTTTATTCAGCTTACCTCAGAAAAGTAATGATGGTGGGTTTCATGAACTGTTCTTTTTTTCCTTTTGTTAAAACCAAACATCAGTGCTTATGCAACACATATCAAACACTGGGTTATTTTTCTACAGTGGGCTTGGTGTGAAAAAGTCTTCCGTATCAATTATAAATATATTTTAAAATATCAGGTCCATTTCTTACAACTGAGGGGTCTTAAATTTTTAACTTGTAAGTTTAAAAAATAATAATAAATGTAGTTTTGTTGCATTTCAATTTAAGTAAAAATACCTAGCATGAAGTAATTATTTATTGATGAAAGAAGGAAATAAAGAATAAATACGACAATAATTCTAAAAAAGCTAATGAACTCCCACAGTGCAAGGAATTTCTTTTCCTGATCAACTGAATTTCACTTCAAGTAAGTGCCCCACAGCTTTCTGCCTTATTAAAATTACTTATTAAAATAGGAAGCCATAACAAGCCTGCTACATCTCATAGTTATACCTCAATATATTAGGTTTCCATCACAACAAATACAGCAGAATGTTTAATCAAGAACATTAATATTCCATCAGGATGTTATATGAGGCTCCTATAAAATACTACAGAGTTAGTTGTGAGAAGTACAGAAGAAATCATGGTAATCATTAGGCATATTACTAGAAACCCTTCAAAAACCTGTTAATTTGATGATAATTTAGTAAATCAAAACTCATTAAACTTCAATATAAAAATTATTTCAAAGAAAAATTACTTTTTTCCTTAAAACCGAGCAACACAGATTAAAATAAAAAGTTTTAAACCTACACATGGATATCATCATCATTAAATGACACAAAACAATCCTCTATTTTTCATTTATAATATAATTCATTCAGCAAATACTGTGGATGGTCTATAACTGAGGATACCAGGACGTTATAAGTCAATCTTGAAAAGCTTAACGTCTAGCTACTAAAAAATGAGTAAGTAGAGAACTAATATTTAAGTGAGACCAGAAAGAAAAATGAAGGACACTCTACATCAGGATTGTCAACATGAAAATAAACTACTACGGTTATACAATAATTATAGATCCTTCTGGCTATTTTATTAACGTACCCAGGTCTCTCTGTTACCCCTCAAAACCTGACTGTTTAAAAAATGTTGTTAGCTGTCTACTAGGATTCTATAAAAATTCTACATGGCACAGATAGCTTATAACTTCTTCACCGCAAGCTGAAGTGACCCAAAGAGCCAAATTATTTCGAAAGGACAGGGATATTTGATTGTGATACTCTACAAAATTTAACCACAGTGGAGATGAAGTAAATCAGGAGATGAACAATAATAATTTCTTGAACACCTTTCATTTTAATTCTCACAACTGCACTTTGGAATAGGCATTGTTAGCCCTGTTATACAACTAACTAAAGAACCAGAAGCTTAAATGAAGTAAACAAAATACCCAAGGTCACATACATATTAAAAACAATTTAAGAAAGCTCATGCATGCACACGCGCACACACACACAATTAAAACAAGCTGTCTACGGATGTACCTAAAAGCAGACATTTGAGATTAATTATTGATTAAAGTAACTTTGAGTCCCTAGAACCACAGTCTGCAGGTAAAGAGGTCTGGCCAGAAAGTTTTAGACAAAACTTTAAAGCACTGAGTGGAAAGACAAGCTGTACGGAGGATAATATCAAAGGTCCTAAAGCCAGCCATAAAACAAAGCCATAGACATCTCTTCCAATCTTCCCTACCTAAAATATAACTACCCTAAAGGAAAACTCGAGTATGATCATATGAGGGTCTGGTCAAAGAAATAAGATGCACTCTTTCAGGAAGCAACAGAGGAGCAAAGGTTTTCATCATCTTCAAACTCTGCCTGATGAACATTCACTATGAGGAGATGACCCATCATATTTTAGGGGTAGAGCTAAGATATAAACAAGCAATAATAATCACTCATTCAGGAAACACTGAACACACACTATCATAAGATGCCATGTCTACACATAAAGATAAAATACAAGGAACCTATAACATGGCTGGAGACACAAAACACACAACCAGTGAATAATAATGCATAATAGGTAGTGTGAAATGAACACTAAAGATAAGAAGTGCTCCTACATTCGTAGGCGGGGAGGATCACTTTGGATCTGTCAGGCAGTGCCATGGAAGAGCAAGGCTTGCAAGTGAAAAGGAGGTAATTTAATGAAAAGAAAATTATTACATCTTAATGAATGGTTATATCACAGTCACATAACTGTCAAAAGCCAAATCCCAAAGTTAAATTTAAAAAGTTTCTTTTTTTCTAGAATCATGAGACTTAATGATCTTACAGACTTAGTTTTAACATTCCTAGGGAAATTAAACTACTAAAGCAAGTCACAGAGTGGCATATGGAGAGAACAAAGTATTTAGATTTCAGTAACAGACAATACTCAGTTTGCAGCTCTGTTACACTTCATATGTGACCATGGGCAAATTATTTAACCTGTTTTTATCCATCGATAAAATGTGGGTGATAATCCTAAACCAAGAGGCTTTTGGATTCAATCAGATCATGTATGGGAGAAAGTGAAAGTGTTCATTTTATTGCCTAAATTAAATAAGCTTTTCTGCTTTTTGTATCTAAGAATTTTCTCTGAAGGAACTTTAAATCATAGGCTGGGTCTGTTATTTAAATACAGTAAACATGGTTAATATTATTTTGAAAATCTTGTTTAACTAGCTTTTTTAATTTACACAAAAGTATTCATTCTTTGGAATCAGTGGTAATTTACAGCATCATTCTACAGTCTCTTTAAACATAAATTTCTATTTTATTTTCCTCTTTACTAATACTAATTAGTATTACTAATTTATGACATGTCTATTCAGGTCACCAGTATGTTGTTGGTAAAATGTAGGGCTGAAGAAACCACTAAAATTAACAGATATGTTTTCCCCTATGTCTTTTCTTTCTCCAACTTCTATTTTACTTACTCGAAGAATATTTGTCATTTATACCAATTTTTTCATTGGCTTTCTTTCCTCTTTCCCCATCTTCATGGTTTAGCCTCACACACAGGTTGCTTCTGGTAAAAAACTGTTTGTTCTTACCATGATGAACAAGTATTGTTTCATGGAAAACTTAGCCTTCCGAATTTTAGGCACTTTTCATAAATTTTAAAATAATTATGAAAATATTCCACAAAATATAAATGTAGATAAAATGAATAAATATCAAATTATCCCACTGAATCTAAAGTCTCTCTTTTTTTTTTTTCTTGTCCAAATGTGAAATGGCCCAAAAACAGGACTAGGAAGAAAGGGCTAGAAAAGTGCCTGAGTAACCAAGAGTTGACCACAGGGCTCGCCTGCAACAAATTGGGAGCAAATCACGTATGACCAGCCATGTCTAGGAATGTCTAGATATAAATGAGCAGAGGAAGAGTCTTTTTACACATTTGTTTCTGATGTATGCTTAATAGACAAGATAGTTATATATTTCATAATTATAATAGTCATACAAACAAAGTATAAGGAAAACCTGGTGTATGTTTGCAAATATTAGGTACTTAATATCTGTGGAATGGAAGAGAGAGGGAGGAAAGGGAGAAAAATTAGAATTTATCTAAGATCTCCAAGTCTTCATGGTACAGCAGATACACTGAGAAAAGTACATACAGATTAATGAAAGAAACTGCATATTACACTTACTCATTTAATGTTTCTAAGCAATCTTTTTGATGACATTCAATAACAATAATAATAATAAGGGATCTTCAGTAAGATGAAATATTAATTTTGTAGACAATGTAGATTTTGCATGTGTCAAGTAACAGACAGGAGAAAGTTAGAAAAAAAGAAAAAGAAGTATCTCCTGGACTATAGTATCCAGCATAATAGCTGACATTTCTGTGACAGTACATTTTCTTTTAAACCATTAGCAACTACCAAATTACTAGTGTGTAGAGATGCTATCTTGCTACCCTGGAAATGTAGAATACGCAAATTAATTAGAACTGCAGTGAGAAGAGGAGAGAATGGTGCCTACCTTCCATCTCAGAAAGCAGATGACTTTCAATAGTTTTTTTTATCTATTTATCAAACACCCCATGCTTTAAAATCTCCTAATCATTTGCCATTTAAACTTTCCTTTCAGACAAGTCCACCAGGCACACATTATTTACTTGCTATGACTTTTCAAATTCTGGATGTCATCAATAGGTTTCACATTAAATAATTACTGAGCACCACTGATTTTATACTGCTCATTATTTCTGAAGTGTAATCAGCTTAAGAGAGTTATTCGTAATCATTACAAGAGAGCTGTTATTATTATGGCTCCTTTCCCTAAAAGGAGGTTTATAAACAAATTCTTGATTGGAGGCTTCCAAACACCAAGGCTATTATAAATCGAGGTGGTCAGAACACGCCCTCAGGAAGGCATGAATGGAATCTGATGTAAACTAATCACTCGAATTATTATTGGTTTGAACAACAAGTATGTTAACAGAATGCCAACAGAATGTCTGCATGAAATCCAGGGTGAGAAAAAAAAAAAAAAGCCAAAGTGAGACTTGTCAATGTGTCTCCAGCATTGAAAAGGTAAAAAAAAATCGCCCTAAAAAAAAAAAAATTAAAGAGTACTTGATTTGGTCACTTTCTCTCCAGATTGGAAATAAACAGAAGGAAAATGAGTGCTTAAATATCACCAACTATATTGCAGGTAAGCTACTAACTCCCTCCGTGCTGACGGCAAGTTCACCAAGCATCCTTCCATAACGGTAAGGAGGGAAAAACAACAACAAAAAAAGCAGAGCAGATAAACTGTGCACTCTGCCCACTGGGCGCTCGCTCCGCTGCTTTCACAAAAGGCTTATTCTGGTCCTTCCTCCACCCGTTCTGCGCTAGATTAGTGGGAAACGGCGTCCTTCAACCTCATCACCTCAGTAGGAACTGGGGGGAAAAAATCGATTTTGTAGACTTGAAAATTGTGGGCCAGCACCTGGACTTTAGAGACCCCACTGAAGTTATACCGTCCAACGAGGTCCTGTTTGAACAGTCATTCTACATCTTTCCTTAAACATCAATCTTCTCAATCTCTATTCAAGATGTTTTTCTTCAATCTCTCAATTTATCCCTTCCTGCTCTTCCTGGGAGTGATGGAAATGTTAGCTGTCTTGATTGTGGTGATGGCTTCACTGGTTTATACATCGATCAGAATTTGTCAAATTGTACATCTGGAATATGTGTAGTGTACTGTACAGGAGTCATACCACAACAAAGGTGTTAAAAATAAATAAGTAAAAATTAAATAAATAAATAAACAAACAAACAAACAAACAAACATAAAATATATTTATTCTTTAGTTGTAATCATAATAGGTACTCCCCTTCTCCCCTGAGCATCTTTTTCTCCCCAGAATTTTATTTTTTATTCCCAACAACCTTAAATAATAAAATCTATTTGGAGTTTTGCACTTGGCAAAGCACTTCCACGTTATCATCTACTTTGATGCTTAGGACCACCTTCTTAAATAGGCAGGACCAGTTATCAGCCCCGTTTCTTATGAGGAAACTGATGACCAAACAGGTTGCATATAGTCAATGTATGGGTGACAGCAGTGGGGCTCAAACGGGGACAACTCTTCCCAGTTCCAACAACTAAGGGAACATTTCACAACATCTGGAGAAATTCTGATTGTCTCAGATGGGGACAGGAGGTTTGCTACTGGCATCAAAAGGGTACAGGCCACAGATGGTGCTATCAAACAGTGCACAAGATACTCCCTACAACAAAGAACTGTCCAGCCTAATATATCATTACTGCCAAGACTGAAAAACCAAGAATTAAAAGGAAGAAATGAGGCCTCTGACACTTATTAGCTTAAAAAATTTAACATCTCCAAGTTTCAGATCCCTCATTTGTATAAAAGGGAATGAACTTATTTTTAAATTTATATACTGTAAAATTTGCTCCTTTTGGTGTACAGTTCTATGAATTTTGACAAATATATAGTCATGTAACCGCCACCACAATCAGGATACAGAAATTCACTGAATTTCTTGAAACTGTCAGTTTATATCTTTCACCAAATTAAGTTTTCAGCCATCACTTCTTTATTTTTTTTTCCCGAATCCAACTCTTTCTTCTCTCCTTTTGGGATCCCCGTGTCATAAATTTAAGACCCTCTAATGTTGTCTGACAGGTCCCTTAGGCTTAATCAAAATTTGTTTTTTCTTTTGGATAATTTCTACTGTTTGAATAATTTCTACAGATCTATCTTAAGTCACTGACTCTTCTGTTTTATCCCTTCTGTAAAGCCTATGCAGATTTTTGTTTTTCAGTTTTTTTTTTTTTTACTTTCAGATATTGTATTTTTCAGTTCTAAATATACATTTGGTTCTTTTTTAGAATTTCTTTTTTTTTTTTTTTGCTCAGAACATCTATCTTTTCATTCATTTCAAAAATGTTCACTTTTACCTCTTGGATCCTGGTTATAAAAGCTGTTTTAAAATTCTTTGATAAACCCATCATCTGTGTCATCTTGCAGTTAGCATCTGTTGATTTTTCCTTTGAGAGCCATTCAGATTTCCTCGGTCCTTTGTATGTCGAGTAATTTTAGGTTATATTCTAGACACATTGAAAATTATGCTATGAGTCTCTAGGTACTGTTAAAATCCTTTAGCAAATGTGGATTATTTTATTTGAGTAGTCAATCAACCTAGTTAGGTTTAGAACACAAATTCTTCCCTGTCTTATGTAGGAAATAGTTTAATGTCAAATTCATTTTCAGTTAAGTTACCTGGGTTAGTTAGGGGGTAGTCTGGGACTTGAATGGTAGTTTATACCATAGTTGAGTTCACAAAACCTTTGTTATGCCTCTTTGAGCATAACTGATCTGTGCAGTTGCAGCTTGGGGTGAACTTGAGACTTCTGTTGATTGATACACAATTTAGAGGCTCCCCCTTTTCAGTTCTCTCCTCTCCAAAATCTCCCTGACACTCTCTGGCTCCCAAGGTCCCCTTTTCACAATCTGTTGTCTAGAGGTTCAGGATTTCTCTCAGAACTTTTATCTTCTACACTGTCACACAGTTCCACGTATCTGGGACTGCCCTGGAGGCAAAGCAGCAAGAGAAACTAGAGAGAAAAGTGATAGTAATTTCCCCTGACACTGTCTAGACCCCAGAGACCCCTTTCCTGGTTTCTTTCGACAGGAAGTGGGCTCCGTCCCAGTGTCCTGCACCACCGCCACCACAACTGCAGCAGCACGGCTTTGCGGCCTAGGCTGAAGGAGAGGAAAACAGCAGCAAAAAGCCCACCCACAAGCCACAGCCAGGAGATTAAGGAGGAAAAAAAGAAAGCTAGTTCACTGCCATACCAGCTAGGCTTCAAATTTTGAACTCCCTCCCTAATCTGCCTGCTGTCATCTACTTTTCAGTCCTCAGTTGTGTTTTATATCATTTCCAGAGGTTTTAGCTGTAATCAGTGGAGAGTCAGGATGTAGAGGACTTACTGCTCCATTTTAACCAGCACTAGACATCACTCATCATATTTTAAAATGCAACTGTTTTCCTTTAGATCATACAGTATAGATTCAAAACTGGATTTGGAAGGTGGTAAAAGGCATTCCAACATTATCAGTGACAAGTAGGTGCTTAGAATATTGGCTATTAGACCAAATGCCTTTACCTGACATATGTAAATGTATCTAATTAAAGGTGAAGTGCACATCTGGCAAGGTAACAGCAAAGCATCCATCTATTCTAAGACACTGCAGAAACAAACAAGAAACTCCAGACCTAGGTCATGCTTTTTTCTCCGTCCTTAATACTTACAAACACTTCAAACTACTACCACTGGGCCCTCAAGTACTTACCTGTGTATTCTATCCACCAAAAACTACTTTGAAACCATGTCAGTTGGCTTAGAATTGTGCGGTCTATGAAAACACAAAGCCACCTTTCAATGCAATACTTTTCCATTAAAAAAAAAAAACCACTTTCAAAGATTGTACACTTCAGTTTCAACAAGACGCTTTAAATAACAAGAAATACACAAACAGCCAGCAAAGCAAGCTTGGCTCACAGGGCTGGATCAAAGAACAAAATTCAACTTAAATGAGGTCATTCAACTGAAGAACTGTCCAGAATTGAGCACCAATTCTTAGTGGAGGGAAACAGCAGTCTATTAAAAGTTAAAATGATTTAGGGATGAATGCAAGAAGATTTACCATAGGACAGCTTTTGGCTTAATGCCTCATTTTCATAATGACCTTAGGCTATCCATGTAGCATTGTGTAATTTTCTGAGACCAGGATTGAGCTCTCTCTCCTGTTACACTGGTTTTGTGTCCACTTCACACTGAGAAGGGGGCCTGAGAAGGTGGCAGATCACCTCCCTGTTCCTTTTTCTCTTCTCTCACCTGGTCAATGAAGTGCCTATGTTAGAAGAAACTTTATCCAGAATCGGATAGACCTCTGTCACTTTACAGAAGAGAAAGCAAGCGCCGAGGGGTTAAGTGACTTGTTCAAAAATCACATATTTAAGTAAGGACAAAAGCAAGACCGTAACACAGGATTTCCAGTTTCATATGCCAAGTTCCCTTCACTCCACTACACCATGCTGCTTTCCAAGCAAGAGCAAAGACTGGGAAACTTCTGAAGCAACAGCACCTGGGAGATCTGACCACCAGCCGCAGATACACTGGCAGCCAAAACGCAGGTGGCCTAGAAGGGCGATTTTTTTTCCTTTATCTTCCTGTTTCCACCTGATATCAACCTTCTGAAACACAATTTAATTTGAAGACTTCTCATTTTATCTATTCATAAAGTAAATAAAAGAGTAAGTAAAAGTAAACACTTGCTGCTGTGATAAAAGAAAGTGTGGTCTTTTCCTTCGATGACACTTGTTTTCTTAACCTGTGGGGTCACCAAGAACACAGGAGAACCAAACCTGAACTAAAAAACAAGATAGGCCCACGAGCAAGAAGTTACATGTCCAGTCTCATATTTCATCCCTAAGAGTAAGAGAGATTTTATTTTTCCCATTGGTGGAAAAAATACTACATGCTTTTCCTCACTGTATCACGAGCAGAAGGTATACCAGACAACTCAGTCTTAAAAGCTAAACAGAAACTAAGGAAAAGACAATGGAGGCACTGTTGTCTCTCGTCCACACACAGAAAAACCTGCAACGTGATCGGGGCATTCCGAAGTGCCAGGACACGACTGATGGATAGCGTGATTAGGTGTGCTTCTAAAGCCAAGGACAGATCCTGGTCTGTTCCCTTGAGCTAACACTGCAATATATTTCTGGAGAAGTCTCCAAACTGAAGGAATGACCAGTCAAGCTAGATTTCTCTCATGTAGTCACCAAAGGTCAGTCCCAGGACGTAAGTTTCACTACCTCACCCCAAGAGGCATAATTAGGCCCGAAGACAGAACATCACATCTAACCCTAGAAACAGACCTTCCCTCCCAATTGCTGCCTCAGCTCTGACAGTGGACGTAGAGAGTAGGTTCTCCGTTTAATTTAATCAAATACCAAGTTATCTGCTCTTGTTACTGGTGATACAACCACACACACACACACCCCTTTCAACTTCCCACGCCTCCTCACTACCACCTTTGACGCAGGCCCACTCAGAAAGGATTCAGCAAAGACCGAAAGGCAAATAGTAAATAACTTTTGTGAAAATAAAGGCTAATCATCTAATCTGATGTCCAAAGGCCCATGATCATTGGTGCTAAGACCGCAAAGCTACTGCTCAAGAGTTAGCTTGAGTTTCAGAGTGTGACACGTCTACATTACTTACTGAGTCTCTTACCCTTTCTTTGCCTTTCCACTTTCTCGCCCATTCTTCAGGCCTTAAGTGGCCACATGAGTTGCATAATATTTTGGAATTAAATACAATTAAAATTAAGCTTTTAGATCCACGTAGCCTTCAAATGATCTGTTTTTTTCTCTAGAAGAAAATTACGTCCAGGAGAAAAATTTCCACACATATGTCCTTCCTTTAGTTCTTTCCCCTTCCAAGTTGCCCTCATTCACTTATTCTACAAGCATTTACAAAATGCGTACTATGTGCCAGGAGCTGTGATACACCCTTGGTTGGACACAAAAATAATAAAATACCGACCCTGTGTTTAAGGAACTCACGTCTCATAAAGGAGCAGAGTACGCCAACACTACTAGACTCTTATGTAATGCTACCTAATTTAATACTCATGAAACCACTATGAAGTGGGTTTTATTTTCCCTATAATTAAAGCAAAGAAACCAAGGACTCAGAAGTGGTTGGAAAATTATATAAGCTCATGGAACAACTCATAACACAATCAGCATAAATATTGTTAACACTATCCCACTGAGGCAGACACATGGTAGACTTATTAAAATCAAAATCTAATATGTTAATAGCTAACATTCAGTAGATATTTGCTATGTGCCAGGCACTGCCCTAAGAGCTTTGTACAGTTTGTGTCATTTATTTCCCAGGCCAACTCTGTGAGACACAGATCCTTATCACCAGCTCTAGAAAGCATGATGTAATGATTAAGAGACGAGACTCTGGGGTTAACTACTGGGTGCAAATCTCACCTCCACAACTTAAATGTATGTCCTTCAGAAAGTTATTTAATCTCCCCAGTGTCTATGATCCCACTTGTATAAAATAATAACATTATTGCATGGCGTGAGGATTAAGTGAGTTAACACACAAGAATACTTTGAACAATGCCTAGGGGAAGAAATATGTTTCAGACAAAGGAAACAGCTCCAGCTGGAGAGACTGGAATACTACCTGACTCCACTTAAATGACGTATCTAAAACAGTCAAGCGCATAGAAGTAGAGAGCAGAAGGGTGGTTGCCAGGGGCTGTGGGCAGCAGGAGACGGGCACAAAGTTTCAGTTAAGCTCAATGCGTAAGTCTGGAGCTCTGATAACTATACCTAGTTATCAACACCGTACACTGAAAAATGTAAGAGGAGGTATCATGTTAAGTGCTTCTATCAGAATAAAAATTTTTAAATTAAAAAATTAAAGACTACAGACAGAAAGAGTATTAAAAACTCATCCTAACCCTCCAGGTTTTTCCTTCCACTGTCTTTAACTAAATTTTTGTATGAAGGAAGGGAGGGAGGAAGAGAGACCCTCATTTTTTTTTAATGGCCTGAAACTGTGTTTAATCTATTAAATAAAAGCAATCAGTGGTACAACGTTTCTTTCAGGACATGAAGCCCAAAAGAGGAACAGTTAAAGATAATAAGTCCCAAAGTGTAGGCAGTTCTTATTCAAAAACAAAGAAGAAGAAGAAAAAGAAATCTACTTGGTAGAACTTGAATATTTTATCGATATTATCTAACCTGAAAAAGATGACATTTAAACACTGATTTTACTAGACCACTTTATTTTAAAATTGCTGTCTTTCTGACTGACCTCAAATCACACATTAAAAACAATTACAAGTTAGCAGAAACTGCACCTGAATACCCATTCAACTGCCTGGAGGTCAGAACCATAGATTCTTCAAAATACACTTTCTATGTCTTATGTCTGGGTACCTAATCTCCATGACTGCTTAGAAATAAAAAATGCACTGACACTTCCACGTCTAACAATTTTTCTAATCTGAGTGGGATTAAGTCTACTAGTTGTCCACTTACAGCAACTAAAAAATAACTGTTAACCACAGCAGCAGCTATCTATACGCAAAGCTTTAACTCTTATCAATAACTACAATTCTCAATGCTCAAAACATATAAATGCGTATTTGAAAATGGTATTAAATTTTAAAATATAATTTTGAAAACGTCCAGAACAAAATGATCTTTTGCACAGATGAAGATTAAATAAATGACTGTGTAATTAACCAAATGAATATCACAGAATTATGTGTTTGTTTTCATGTTTTTCTTAATCAGGTTAAGAAACTCTTTTTTTTTTTAAATGAGTTCTTACTTCCCAGATTTCAATATCTGCTCATTCACAATAAATAACATCCTTCGTATTTGTGGCTATTTTATATCACCTTATGAAAAAGAAAATGAAGTTACTACCATAGAATCTTTAGTAAGAGATTCTTGGTAAAAATGTACACAAGTATACCCTCTGTTATATAAAATAAGACCCCTGAATTCTACTTTATGCATCATACTTTGTGCAGTGAGTTAAATATTGACAGAATAAATTCACTCATCTGAATATCATGAGATGCTTTAAAGTGTCATTTATTTATTCCTATTTATTTCACAGGATAAGGAGAACATCTGATTTAAAAGTAAAAGCATATTGTCAGCATCTTTTGTTGTGTTTTTTATACCATACAACAGCGTAAACAGCAATTAAAGTTCAAACTGGCCAACTATTAACAACAAAGAGTAATGACAAGTCACCTATTTAACACGGTAACTTCTATTTCTTTCTACCCAGTCCTAAATTTTAAGGTTCAAACCACACTATGAAAATTTTGAAATTTCTCTCAAATGCATTTAGCCAGGAATTATGGATGTGCTACTAGTTAAGTGGCCTATTTGTACTCATACAAACATGCAAATTATAGCTCTACCTAAGGTTTTCATTACTAACGTGCCAGGAAAAGTTAATCAGTGTAGTCTAGCTCTGTTCACCAATCCAACAGGCACTGATGTCTGTCTACAAAAGAGAGAAAATGGGAGGAAAAATTCAGATCAAACACAAGTGCCAGCGCTCAGCTAGACCACAGGGATTAAAATGGGGGTTGGGGGAGGGCAAATGACATGGTCTCTATACTCTTAAAATTTACTTTATGGTAGAAAAAACAGCTATGTAAAGACACAATTACAAGAACAACAACATTCAGTTAATATTTATTGAGCACTTACTGAGTACTAGGAACTACACTAAGCTTTTAACAGAAAGTATTTTATCAACTGACCAATACAAGAACTCTACGAAGTAAATTCTTTGTGAAGCTGACTTGCTAGCTCCAGGTAGATTTTACGTGTCCTACTGTGCCCTGCATATTTTTTTTATTACTATCTAGATCAATGAGATCTGAATATCACCTATGTTAATAGACACGGTATAAAAGCGTAAGAAAGTGTGTCTGGAATACAAGGATTGTTTCACAGGTATTAAGAGTTAAAGGGGTTTACAAGATTATAAACTAGAATAGTAAACTGGAAAACCTGGCTTGATCCAGGTCTTCATAGCATAATTTGATTATTTTGTTGGACAATTTAATTTTCCACATTTATCTGAAGCACTGAAGAGTCAAGCGTAAGCTTAAAATGTAATCTAAGACTAGAATTTTAATTATCACAACTTAGAGTGGTGACGCCACTTCACTGGTATAAACAGTAACAGATTGGCTTCACTTGAAACATAACCCCACTTTTCATACCCAGAATTAAAATAGGGATCAGAGGAATCCTCAAGATCAGAATACTCATTTTTTAAATTCCATACATTTCATACTGTCTTTTAAAATTTATCACATCACAATAACACTTACCAATAGGTTTTGTCCCCTACATTTGAAAGTAAATCTGTAAATTAAAAAGTCTTTTATGTTTTGAATCCCAAGCTACAAGCATGTAACTACTTAATGAAATCTATTATAGAATATAAAATATGGATTAAGCACTAAAAAAAGAACAAGAGATTTCAAATTCCATATCCAGTATTCTCCAGGAGAAAGAGTTAATGAACTCTGTAAACTGGACTCGTCACAGAGACGGCTGAAGGTCGGGAAACCTGACCAGGTCTCTTTTATAGTCTGGGTGCAATGTGCCTCTTTAACACCCCTTCCCATTTTGTGTTAATTCCAGGTTCAGCTACAAAGATGCAACTATTTGAATCATAATCTTTCTTCCCACAGATCTCCCTTCCAGGAAAGAGCAGAGACATTAGCGCATTAGTAGCCCTTGGAAAGGACATGCACCATGTGCTACGCTTGCATCCCAAATCACTCTACCATTGTACGTCAATGTAGTGACTGTGAATCCACTCCTGAGAGTCTGCCTGATCACCTTTCATACACAAATCAACTTCCATCTCTTTGGACTTGGCAAGACTGACGAAGAGATCCACTTTTGTCCCAGGTATTAAGAATAATGTAAGAGTTTAAAACATCTTAATTAAACTTAAAAGTGGTTTTTTTTTTCCAACTACTTTAAAAAGTTTGAAACTACAGACTTGTCAGAGCAGGGAACATGATCTCCACCCACCGCACAAACGTTCTACAATATCCCTGGTGCACAGATAATCCAGTCTCAGCTCAAAATTACTCACCAGGGTTATACGGCTTTAGTTTTTACCTACTCATTGCTGTGTGCCAGGTACTATGCTATGCACTCGTGGAACGAGGGTAAACAAAACAGAAAAATAAAAACCTGCCTTCATGGAGATCACATTCTAGCGGAGGGAAAGAATGTGTAATAACATAAATATCAGTTAGTGCAAGGTGTTATAAAGAAAAATAAAGCAGGGAGGAATAAAAGGGTAAAATAATATGAAGTTTTTAAAAAGAGAATAGGGGTGCCAGTGGTGGGGGCTGCAACTTCAAACAGAGAGATGAAGGAGGAGCTCAGTAAGAGATGTCTGAGGAGATGCAAAGTTGAGGGACTCAAGTGCGTACCTGGGGACTGCTTTCGTAGCAGAGGAAGCAGCCCTTGTAAAGGCCTGGAAGGATGACTGTTAAGTCCCCTGGAGGCCAGCGTGGCTGGAGTCAGGGCAGAGAAGCAGGAGGAGGTGAGGTCACAGGAGGAGGGGCAGGGCAGGAACACTACAGCACAGCAGGCCCGCGGCTTCTCCTCTGAGCGAGGTGGGGAAGTAGTGAGGGCAGCAGGGTGCCAGTGAACGGCACGATCTGATTTATTTGAGCATCACTCTGGCTGCCATGTGGAGAAAAGATGACACAAGTGTCACGAGAAAGCAGAGAAGTGTCAGGAGAGTTGCAATGCTCCAAATGAGAGACAGCATTTTGGATCGGGTTGAAACAGCAGTGGAAGTGATGAGAAATAGTCTAGTACAGAAGCTGATTATACTTATATAATCTGTAAGAATAGAGATTCAGAGGTTTTCCTGGCAGACTGGATGTGGGGCCTGAGAAGGAGCCAAGGACAACTCCAAGGCTTTGGGCCCAAACAGAGGATGCCCTTACCTCGTATGTAGAAGATGGGAGGCAATGCAGGAAGCTGGGTGAGAAGCTGTGGATAGGAGTCTGGAGATCTGGAGAGGTCTGGACTGAAATCTAGACTTGGGCAGCCCGCAGAAGGCTTGCTAAGGAGATGGGGCGGTATCACCTGTGGTGTGAATGTAAACGTAGAGGAGAGCTCCAAGGAGTGATCATCCCTGGGGCTTGCCAACGGTAAAGGGGGGCGGGAGATGAGGAAGAATCTGCAAAGGACATTGCAGAAGAGGACAGTATGTTTCCAAGAAGCCAATGAAAGTGTTTCACAAAGTCATGATTTCCTGTGTCAAACGACTTTGACAGGTCAAGCAGGATGAGGACTCAAAGCTCCCCTTGGACTGAGCGCCACAGACGGCACGGAACCCTGAGCAACTCTGGTGGAGCGGTGAGGGCAAAATCCTGCCTGGAAAGGGGGTCACAAAAATGGAAAGAGAGGAACTGTAGAGAAGGAACATCCGAGGCAACTGTTTTGTGTAAAGAAAAAAAGATAAATGGGACAGTAACTGGAAGATGAAATGGGGTGAAAAGTTGTGTTTTTTTTTTAAAGATGGTAGAAACAACAGCATGTGTGCATGCTTATGGGAATGACCCAGGAGAAAGAGAAATTTATGAAAGAAAGGGGGAAACAGCTGGAATGCTGGCTTTGAATAGGACAGAGGGGATGAGATCTCAGACACAAGCCTTGGCCAGGAAAAGTGGGTCCACAAGAACAGGAAGACCACCTCTGGGCAAGGTGCAGGCCGGGACATGTGAGGAAGCATGCAGACGAGGGAGTCTGGGGACGCAGATCCTCATTCTGAATGTGTCTGTTTTTATCAGTGAGGAAGTAACCAACATACTTTCCTGAGATTCATTTAAAAAAAAAAATCCAAAAAATGCACATCACATATCACAAAGTCCTGATAATTAACACACTGAGTTAAAAACTGGGAGACAAATACAACAATGCAACTTTCATATGATGAGAGTCTTTATAACATTTTTGTCATCATTTCTTTAAAAGTCCATTCCATAAAAGGTAAAATTTATTTTGTTAAAAAAATCCTACCGCTGAAGTCTTCTGTTATATATGTCTGTGTAGTTCAAAACAAAAATCTGAAAGCCAGGTGGAGTAATAGTGACAAATACAAAATAGTTTTTAAAATTAAATTCACAGACCATTTTAAATTATACTTACAATTTTATGCCTTCTTCCAAACTCCATGTCCAGCCATAACTTTTTAGATAAGTGTAATCAGTCTGTCCTTACACTTACTTTTTTTCCTTCAGCCTTTTTATTTGTGGATTTATATGTATCTCAGATCCACGTTTTCATATTAATGGTGATGTAATGTTCTAGCACATACCATGGTGTACTTGATCATTTCTCAATCACTAGGTAGAGGTTCCCCCGAGTTTAAAAAAAAATTACATATTGTAATCTATAAATATCTTCATGCAAAATGAGTTTTTCTTTTATTTCTGTATATTATAATTCCTCAAGTGAAATTTCCAAATCAAAGAGTACCAACAATTTTCAAAGTGAACCTCGCCTTCCATATTCTAAGTATTTACTTTGGTATCTGAAATATATTTGTAATTCAAAATAGGTCTGTAGAATTAATGAACAAAAGAACAAATGCATGAAACATGTTAAATATGCCAGGCCATTATCTAGAACATTCTCCAAAGAAAATTGTTCCAACATATTTTAAACTAGAAAATCTTTTCCTAGGGTGCAACTAGCCCTGAGTTTTTTTCTAATTCGCTAATTTACTAAACACAATGTTGTCTTAATTTTCACTTCTAATTTTTAACAAGGTTGAACACTTTCCCAAGTGTTTACTTACTAATTGCATTTTCTCGTGCTGCAAATAGTCTACTTAATATGCTTTTGAGTATAAATATATTTAGTTTTATGTAAAAAAAAAATGTACCACAATATTTTCCCAATGTGTCATCTGCTTTTAAAACCTCTGACTGGGAGATTGTAAAAATTAGAATATAAATAACAATGTCATTGACACAGATGAAAGAAAATCACTCCATTCCTTTTAAATTTTGATGACATTTTAACACTTTTTTTTAATAGAGGTATAGTTGACTTACAATATTATAGTAATTTCAGGCATAAACACAGTGATTCAAAATTTTTATAGATTTAAAAGTTACTTAAAGTTATTAAAAATCTTGGCTATATTCCCTGTAATGTACACTATATCCTTATAGATTTATTTCATACATAGTAGCCTGAATCTCTTAATCCCCTACCCCTTATCTTGACCCTCCCCCTACAGATAAATACTAGTTTATCCTCTATATCCATGAGTCTGCTTCTGTTTTGTTATATTCATTTTTCAAATTCCACATATAAGTCATTACAGAGTATTTGTCTTTCTGATTTACTTCATCAAGCATAATATTTTTCAGGTTCACAAATGTTGATGTAAATGACAAAATTTCACTTTTTCTTATGGCTGAGAAGTATTCCATATTTTGTGTGTGTGTGTGTGTGTGTGTGTACGTGTACATACCACATCTTTATCTACTCAGTTTAGGTTACTTCCACATATTAGCTATTACAAATAATGCTGCTATGAACATTGGGGTACATGTATCTTTTCAAATTAGTGTGTTCGTTTTCTTCAGATACATACCCAGGAGAGGAATTGCTGGATCAAATGCCAGTTCTATTTTTAGTTTTTTAAGGAACCTCCATACTGTTTTCCATAGTGGCTGCACCAACTTACATTCCCCATCAATAGTATGCAAGGGTTCCCTTTGCTCCACATCCTTGCCAACATTTGTTATTTGTAGTCTTTCTGATGACAGCCATTCCGACAGGTGTGGGTGAGATCTTGTTGGTTCTGATTTGCATTTCTCTGATGATTAGTGATGTTGAGCATCTTTTCACATGTCTGCTGGCCATCTGTATGTCTTCTTTGGAAAAAGGTCTAATCAAGTCTTCCACACATCTAATTAATTGTTTTTGTGAGTTTTTTTTTAATTGAGGTATAGTCAATTTACAATTTTGTGTCCATTTCTGGTGTACAGCACAATGTCATTCATGGATCTACATGTATTCATTTTCATATTCTTTTTCAACATAAGCTAGTACAAGATATTGAATATATTTTCCTGTACTATACAGTATAAACTTGTTTACCTATTTTATATATACCAGTCAGCACCTGAAAAATCTCAGTCTCCCAGTTTATCCTTTCCCATCCTCCTCCCCTCTGTTAACCACAAGTATGTATTCTACATCTGTGAGTCTGTTTCTGTTTTATATAAGTTCAATTGTCTTTTTTTTTTTGATTCCACATATGAGTGATATCATATGGCATTTTTCTCTTTTCTGGCTTACTTCACTTAGAATGACATTCTCCAGGGCCATTCATGTTGCTACAAATGGCATTATTTTATCATTTTTATAGCTGAGTAGTATTCCATTGTAGAAATATACCACTACTTCTTTATCCAGTCATCTGTCGATGCACATTTAGATTGTTTCCATGTCTTGGCTATTGCAAATAGTGCTGCTATGAACATTGGGGTGCAGGTGTCTTTTTGAATTAAGGTTCCCTCTGGATACATGCCCAGGAGTGGGGCTGCTGGGTCATATGGTAAGTCTATTTTTAGTCTTTTGAGGAATCTCCATACTGTTTTCCACAATGGCTGCACCAAACTGCATTCCCACCAACAGTGGAAGACGGTTCCCTTTTCTCCACACCCTCTCCAGTATTTATCATTTGTGGACTTTTGAATGATGGCCATTCTGACTGGTGTGAGGTGATACCCCATTGTAGTTTTGATTTGCATTTCTCTGATAATTAGTGATATTGAGCATTTTTTCATGTGCCCATTGGTCATTTGTATGTCTTCACTGGAGAATTGTGTGTTTAGGTCTTCTGCCCATTTTTGGATTGGGTTGTTTGTTTTTTTCTTATTAAGTCATATGAGCTGTTTATATATTCTGAAACTCAAGCCCTTGTCAGTATCATCTTTTGCAAATACTTTTTTCCCATTCCATAGGATGGGATTTTGTTTTGTTTTGCTTATGGTTTCCTTTGCTGTGCAAAAGCCTGTATGTTTATTTAGGTCACATTTGTTTATTTTTATTTCTATTGCTTGGGTAGACTGCTCTAGGAGAACATTGCTGAGATGTACGTGAGATAATGTTTTGCCTATGTTTTCTTCTAGGAGCTTTATTGTGTCTTGTCCTATGTTTAAATCTTTAAGCCATTTTGAGTTTATTTTTGTGTGTGGTGTGAGGAAGTAATCTAACTTCATCGATTTACATGCAGCTTTCCAGTTTTCCCAACACCATTTGCCGAAGAGACTGTCTTTACTCCATTGTATGTTCTTGCCTCCTTTGTCAAAGATTAATTGACCAAAACTTTGTGGGTTCATTTCTGGGCTCTCTATTCTGTTCTATTGATCCATATGTCTGTTTTTGTACCAACACCATGCTGTTTTGATTACTGTAGCTCTGTAGTATTGTCTGAAGTCCAGGAAGGTC
Organism: Vicugna pacos; assembly: GCF_048564905.1. Lineage (NCBI taxonomy): Eukaryota > Metazoa > Chordata > Mammalia > Artiodactyla > Camelidae > Vicugna > Vicugna pacos. The sequence continues at coordinate 19,702,715 of NC_132998.1, read as the reverse complement.
ATTCCTCCAGCTTCATTCTTTTCCTTCAGTATTGCTTTGACAATTCTGGGTCTTTTGTGATTTCATATAAATTTTATTATGATTTGTTCTAGTTCTGTGAAAAATGTCCTGGGTAATTTGATAGGGATTGCATTAAATCTATAGATTGCCTTTGGCATTATGGCCATGTTAACAATATTGAAGAACAATCTTAAATAAACATTCTAACCTACCAGCTAAAAGAATTAGAAAAGGAAGAGCAAACAAAACCAAGAGTCAGCAGAAGGAAGGAAATAATAAAGATCAGGGAGGAAATAAATAGAGATTAAAAAACAATAGAAAAAAATGAATCAAACCAAGAGCTGGTGTTAGTGTATAGAAACACAACAATTTCTGTATATTAATTTTGTATCCTACAACTTGACCAAATTCATTGATGAGCTGTAGTAGTTCTCTGGTGGCATCTTTAGGATTTTCTATGAATAGAATCATACTATCTGCAAACATCAACAGTTTTATTTCTTCTTTTGCAATCTGGATTCCTTTTATTTCTTTCTTGTCTGATTGCTGTGCGTAGGACTTCCAATACTGTGTTGAATACAAGTGGTTAGAATGGGCTTTCTTGCCTTTTCCTGATCTTTGAAGAAATGCTTTCAGCTTTTCACCATTTAGTATGATGTTAGCTGCGGGTTTGTCAAATACAGCTTTTATTATGGCAATGTATGTTCCCTCTGTACCCACTCTGTGGAGACTCTTTATCATAAATGGATGTTGAATTTTGTCAAAAGCTTTTTCTGCATCTATTGAGATATGAGATATAATAAAAGCCATATGATTTTTATTTTTCAATTTGTTAACATTCCTCTTTTCTAAACTGTAGTTTCTTAAACAAATATGGTATTGAGAATATGAGATCACATTTCATCTACATTATTTTTTTCATATTTCTTTTTCTCAATTATTTATTAATAATTATTTTTTCCCGTTGTCTTTTCTGATTTGTTCAAAGTTAAACTCTTACAAATAGTTGGATCTACTACTGAAACTTTTACTCTGTTCATCTCTTTTCTGCTTTTAATAATATATTATTATAGTATTTAAACATATTATTTATATATTTGTCCTAACCTAGGATATATCCTCGTGACTCCTCTTAAGTTTTCACACTCAAGAACTGCATTTATCACATAGTGGACAGGACACTGGTCCTTGATCAGAAACCTGGATTTGTATCTCAGCACAAACGGTACTAACTTACCTAACCTCTCTGCAGTTCCTTTAATTCATTCTTAACCTAAGGAAAATAACCTTCTTGGTTAATGACTGAATGCACATAAACCACATACATACACAGGCATAAAGAATGGACTTTGTTTAGGGCCTACCCTATTTTGAGCTTTTATTTTTATTTTTTTAATTTTTTTGGAGGAAGGAAGTAATTGGGTTTAATTTTAGTTGCTTTTTTTTTTTTTTCAATGGAGGTGCTGGGGATTGAACCCAGGATCTCATGCATGCTAAGCAGGCACTCTACCACTGAGCTATACCCTCCTCTATTTTGAGTTTTTAAAATACCTCTCTTGTATCCCAGGAAATGAAGGTTACAAATTTCACAGTAGAGAGTATTTAATGAAAAATGACAAAGTGTTTGAGCTCTACGTTCTTTGCAGTACTAGATGAATTTTAACATCAAAAATAATTTAAAAAGGACAAACATGCAGAAGAAGGAATAGTAAACTGCTAAAAATTCTAAATATTTTTCTAACATAGGAGCGAATATAATGAAATATTTTACAAAAATTCCCAGCAAGCTTGCTTTCACGAGGCATGACCAAGGATCTGAACAGTTTTGATTCTGTGTGTTTTTTGTGCATTTTCCAGCCTCACCAACTTCACTGGCAGGCAGGAAGAAGGGGCCCTGCCATTACCTCTGAGATAGTCCAGATATACATGCTTTCCCACCTACAAAATCACAGAGAGTCATGTTACACTGACTATACTGGGCCACCCAAAAATAGAGGAGGGGGGAGTTCTAGAAGCAATTTTCTTTATGATTTTATAGTATATATCAGAATTAGGTAGAGTAGACACAGCAGTAACTGCTTCAAATTTTATGCTGATATTAATTCCTAATAATGACTAGATTTCAAGAATCTTTGAAATCCACTGAGAGATGTGTTTGCAACTTATTTTCAGCCCTTGTAATTTTTCTTTCAAAAATACAAGCAGTTGCTAAGCAAACATCAAATGGTTAATGTTTAGTCCTTGAAATACTATGTACACGATTTTAGTTCCCAATTTTCTTGCTATGTTGTACGGAATGAGTTCCTGACATGGAGTCATAAACCAAACCCAAAAATATGATAATGGAGTTTCATATGAAAGCTTCCATTATTAAAAATCTTTTTATTCCAAAACTATTACTTTCAAGTTTTTATTGAAACTATTCATCCGTTGCATCCTAAATAGCAGATGTATCTTTTCCACTGAGAATTAACTGTTTTGTCTATAAATAAGCATATAAAATACTACATGACAAGACAGATCTAATACCACAGCTCCAACTGGTTCTTTACTACTGGTTCTAACAAACAGGTTCACATTTTAACTTTCGTATTCAGCCCCTCCACCTAGCCAAGAAAACTGCCTGACCTCCTCAATGCTTTACAGTTATCACTTCCGTCTTCCCCCACCAGAAACGGACCCTTCCCTCAGACAACCAATGTTTGTAACTTTCCGCAAGATCCAGTTCAAAACTCCATCTCTCCTGCTAGAAGGAAATTTCACATAATGTAACTAACACTTGAAAGAAAGAGTACTGCCCACTTTTAAACTACTCATTCAGTCTTTCAAGTCTGACTGTCCGCTTTACATTACAGAATTTTTACTCTTCTGTTAACTAGTTATGATAAACATAAAAGTCTAAGGGTACTTTTATTCCTGTTGACTGCAAAACAGCAGGGATAAGGCAATGATCAAGGTGGCTACAGCTCCTCAGATCTACCATTTATTCACAGCCAGATATTTTCACATGCATTAGCTCATTTACTTTCTACAACAACCTAATTTCTAAGTGCTATCATAAAACCCACTTCAGAGACATGGAAACTGAGGCACACAGTGCTAAATGCCCAAAGTTATGTATCTTATGTGCGGATGTCTAGTAAACTCTGATGCTTTGCTTTACCAGGCACTGTGAAAGCACACTTTAAACATGGACTCATTTAATCCTCATAACATTCTAGGAGGCAGGTGTTATCACCATTCTACAGATGAGGAAACTGAAGCCCAGAACTTGATCCTGTCGCCCAGGGAGCTAGTGGCCAGGGTGTGAGCCCAGGCAGCGTGAATCCAGATGGCTAAAGCCTTACCACCATGTTACTCCAGTTTCTGAATTAACAGTGCAGCAATTAAGTACACATCGGAGGCTTCTAGCATGCAGCTACAGCGATGTGCTTTTGGGTGTTACTTTTATGCACTCCTTAGTTTGCTACATATTTAAGAGCTTAATATATAAATAGTGTTACTAAGTGCAGTAAAAGGACATCAAAACTATTAACACCTAATTACCTAACCCCATGAGTTTCTGTTCTACCAGGGGAGATGAATCACCGCCAAAAAGATGTATATTGCAAGGAATAATGCAGTTAAATGCCACAAGTGCGGTTCAGAGAAAGTGTCAGTGCTTAGCAGAGGCCAACTGAGAAAGCCCGCACAGTAAAGCTGGACCTGGAAGGATGGTGAACACCCTACAGATACTTCTACCGCAGGATTAACGACACGTTTCTGTGCTCCTGGGTTTTGCCTTTTACTCACTAGACTTAGGTCTTTGAAGAAAAGGGACTAGTTTCATCTTTGTCTCTCCAACACCTAAAAAACTCACTCAATAAATGGTGTCAGGACAAGGGGCAGAGACAATGTTATGGAAAAGCTCGTTCCATGCAGAGAGGATATCATGAACTGTGAGGATAAAGCAGAAAAAAGCACTTTGAAAATTTTATTTGCTGTCTCACAGGCAGTAGCTGTGTGTTATCCAAATCCAGGGGACCCCATTTTCACTCTATCTCATGTGAAGGCTCCCCCTCGAGGGTGAATACAGTGGGAATGCGCCCCCTGGAGTTGTGCAACAGAGCAGCTCTGATTACAGGCATCCCTGCTCACAAGCTCTTAGCAAAGCAGAGATGTTCTAACCCCTAAGCTTTGCTTTCCCCGTTGTCTCTCCTTGATACGCTATGGCTGGGTTCTTGAAAAACCCATTTTAAATTTTTATATTTTAAAAGTAACAATCACACAACGTATCATGGTAAAAAACAATTATGCTAGTTCTAGGGAGAAGGGACAGAGCTACAGAGCAGTTGAGCATGGAGACTCTGAAGCCAGACCTCTGGTGAGCGATCTCCAGCTCCACCACTCAGGAACCCTGTGACCACGAGAAAGTTACTTCACCCCTTTCTGCCGAAATACCTTTTTCTTTAAAAGAAGATACAGGCATACCCCGAGAATACTGCAGGTTCAGTTCCACACCATCACAATAAGGAAAATATGGCAATAAAGCAAGTCAAAATTAAGTCTAAAAACTCAATGTACATATTTTAATTAAAAAAGACTTTAATGCTAAAAATATTAGCCATCACCCGGGCCTTCAGCAAGTCGTAATTTTTCGCAGTGGTATCACAAATCACGGTAACAAATATAATAGTGAAAAAGCTTAAAATATTGCAACAATTACCAATATCTGACACATAGATGCCAAGTGAGTAAATGTTGTTGGGGAAATGGCACAAACAGACTTGCTCAATGCAGGACTGCCGCAAAACTTCAATTTGTTAAAAAAAAAAAAAAGCAATTATCTCTTAAGTGCAATAAAATGAGGTATGCCTGTAATAGTATTAGCTCACTGGGTTATTATGAAAATTATGTGAATATATGCAAAAGGGTTAGGAGAGTGTCTGCCACAGGCGAAGCATGTAACAAATGCCAGGTATTATCACTTCCAGGGTATTGGCAGCTAAATCGATTGCCAAATCACATTCTGCCTCCAAGTAACTGTGGAGACCCCCTGGGGGCGGGACAGGGAGATGCTGGCATCAGCGCAGAGGGTGATGGCGCCACCCTGATGCCACCATGCAAGGTGGCACTGGTGACTCCGTCACACTACTCAGCCTTTTGTAAAATGAGGCTTCTGCTGTGTAACTTTTGATACATATTCCAGACCACCTCATTCCAAAGAATGGTGCTAATTATTTAATAAACAGGCCCAAGTATGAAGCATGCATCACTCCCAACTGGAGTTTCAAAGTATCCGTAAAACTCGGCTATTGTTTTTCTCTCTCTACATCCAGGAAAGTTAAATTTTAAATGTGTAAAAACATTTTGGGGTTTTCTGCTGGGTAGAGATTGTCTTTCAGACAATGACGTTTTCTCTACAGAAGTGTTGCATACTCTTTACTCTGAAGGTCAAAGGAAATAGAAGTTAAGGAAATGAGAAGCCTTGTAGACAGGAAGGAGGCATAAAGGGACCGAGTCCAATCAGGAGGAAAAAAGGACAACAGCTATGTGTGCTTTTGAGTTAAGATGGCAAAGACTGCTTGCTGTCTGAGATCTACCAGCAGGTGGGTCATTAGAGGTATTAAAGCCAAAGACAAGAGTGTGAATCAGTCAACTCAGACTGTTCTTACTTTGGCTTAAAATAGAGAAGAGGGAAGTAAGGATGGGCGAAAAACATGTTTTATGCAGAAGTCACATGAACAACCTCACGGAGCTCAACATTGACAGACTTTTGTCATCTTACTGACAAGGGTGTTGCAATACTACTAGGTAAACATAATCAGGTCATAATTCTCACTATAACACCACAACGTCAACAGTGCCAGATATAAAAGTGTGGGGGTAGGAGGGCGGGGCGGTGCGCACAAACTGTCAGTGTGTATGAAACAAGGAAACAGAAGTCAAAGTTTGACTTTACATGTTGGTTTCACACCAGGAACAAGAATAAATCCAATACAGAAATCCTGCTTTAAAAGAATATAAAACTGAAAGAAATCGTGGTTGGGGGAGTGGGGGGCAGGTGGAACAAACTTGATTGCAAAAAACAAAAAAAATTGCACTAGCTGATGAGCTATTAAAAAATCTGCCTGATTCTGACCAACCATGGTTACCTTAAATGAAATTCTTTATTGATATGAATCTCAGTATTGCATGACTTTCTGATCAAACGAGATTTTTACTTGCTTTCCATTAAAGGATAAAAATTCAAAGTGCCGCTTGAAAAAAAAAAGTAGTATTTTTGAAAAGTATTACTCAACAGGCTGTAACATAGCATTTACAAGCTGCAAAATGCAGCTACCAAGTGTGTTCCAGGAGAGGGAGTAGTGAAACAGAGGCTGACAGACGAGAAACTCTTGTAAATCAAAGATTAATTCAGCAAACCCGTGCTGTGTAAGTGAATACATCAATTCCCAGTAAAGGTTTTGAACACTGGTAACATCTGAACTTAAGAGATTTTTGGATGTGCCCTACACAGGTGCTAAATCACCACTTATAATGGGGAGCAGAGTAAATGCCAACACCATGGAGCAGGCTAAATTACACTGACTGCTTTTTGGTTACGTACATGCTAACAATGATAACGGTACTATGTTCTTATACTCTGTCCTTTCACAACCTTGTGTGTGTGTTGAGCATGAGAGACACAAGGTCCCAGACAACAATCACACAACAAATGTGCAAACTCACATTCCTCCAATACTTTTGTATCGAACCACACCTCAAACTTTGCCTGTAGGTACAATACTGGTAAACACAAACTTGCAAAATGTAACTGTGTCAAGGACGTACAAAATAAGATTACTCTGAAGAATACAATACATTCTGAGCTTGCAACTGTGTGTCCCATTTGAAATTTGAGCCTTGAAGTTTAAAAAGTTTGATGTCAGAGGTAACAGGGCAGGAAAAAATGGAGAAAGTCTGGTCCCAGGACTCAAGTCATGGTTAAGAGCAAAACAAACCAGAGGAACTAAAGGAACCTCTGGTGAAGCCAAAAACCTCAAACAACGCCATTTTCAAAACAGGTTCTCAGTAAGCTGATTCTGTAGTACCACCGACTTCCTACTCCAGTAATTCACGGCCACACGTTTTACTCACCCGTTAGTAATCATCTTGGCAAAAGATTTCTAATACTAATAAATTCAAAGAAGAAGGTGTGAAAGGAAAATAAGAATGTAATGCAGAGAGAGCTCTCTTAAACAGAGCCGGGAGGCCGTTAGGAAAGTGCATTTCTCAGCCTGGATGGAATCTGGCCTTTTGACCTAGTAAAGTCACCCAGAACACCCACCAGAAACTCAAGCTACTTACTGGACCCCTATCCTAAAACAACTCGTGATTCCTTAAGGTTAGGAATTTTCCAACTTGCTTCTGAGACAGTCAGGATTCTCGCCCGGCAACTTTTAACAACCTTATGACCTTTTATCTTTACCTGACTCCCTTCCTTGGAGCACTCTTTCTGCATTGACCTGAATCTGTCTAACAAATCACAATTCTTAAGATCCCAAATAAACTCTTTTCTTATATGCAGCCTCCTGTATTTTTCTTTCTTTCTAATTGCTTTTTTGTTGTTGTTGTTGTTGACCAAAGTTTGGAGAAGAAAGGAGGAATTTAAAAGCAGAATGGTTTAAAGAAAAAAAATTTTTTTTCAAGGTCAGTTTAATCTAATTATATCATTCATGACCTCCAAAGCCTGCCCCTCATGGTCACAGCCAGATAAACCCTCTTCAGCCTAGTCCACACCCTCAAAGAATCATTCCAGTTTTACGATCACCCCATCATCACCCTTCACTGACTTTATGCTTCATTGCTGCTTTGACTTTTCAACGCCTTTACACCTGCTGTTAACGCTAACTTTAAGGCCCAGTAATCAAAAGAGCAAGACTCTGAGGTTTTGGTTTTTCAGTCCTGATTCTGTACCAGTGACCTTGTTATTTAATTGCTATGCCTTGTTTTACTGCAAACCTTGCTTCACTGGGCTTTGCAGATACTGCATTTTTTACAAATTGAAGGTGTGTGGCAACCCTGCATGGAACAAGCCCATGGATACCATGTTTCCAGCAGCATTTGCTCACTCCGTATCTCTGTGTCACATTTTGGTAATTTTCACAATATTTCAAGCACTTCCCATCATTATTACAATTGTTAACGATGACCTGCAGGCAGCAATCTTTGATGTCACTATTGCGGCTGCTTGGGGCCGTCACAAACCACACCCATCTACGATGGGAACGTAATCAGTCAGTGATGTGTTTGTTCTGACTGCTCCAGGAACCAGAGGCTCCCCAGCCTCTCTCTCCCTGTCCTCAAGCCTCCCATTTTCCCCAAGACACACTGATATTTAAATTAGGCCAGTTAATATCCCTACACTTACTAGTCTCTTAAGTGCCCAAGTGAAGTGAAGAGTCACAGATCTCTCACTTTAAATCAAAAGCTAGAAATGGTTAAGCTCAGTGAGGAAGGCGTGTCAAAAGCGCAGACTGGCCAAAAGCTCAGCCTCTTGCACCCGCTGGCCAAGCTGTGAATGCAAAGTCGGAGGAAATTAAAAGCACGACTCCAGAGAATAACATGACTGATAAGAAAGCAGTCCTCTCGCTAATATGGAGAAAGCTGTAGTGGTCTGGACAGAAGATCAAACCAGATCAAACCAGCTATAACATTTCCTTAAGCCAAAGCCTGGTCCAGAGCAAGGACCTAACTCTCTTTGATTCTATGGAGGCTGAGAGGCAAAGAAGCTGCAGAAGAGAAGTCTAAAGTGAGCAGAGGTTGGTTCCTGAGATTTCAGGAAAGAAGCCATCCTGATGGCCTAAAAGTGCAAGTTATCCAGAAGATCTAGGTCAGATAATTCACAAAGGTGGCCACACCAAACGACAGAGGTTCAGTGCAGACGAAACTGCCTTATATTGGAAGAAAATTCCATCAAGAACTTATATAGCAAGAGAGAAGTCAAGGTCTGCCTTCAAGGCTTCAAGGGACACAGTGATTGCCTTGTTAGGGGCAAATGCAGCCGGTGGCTTTAAGTGGAAGCCAATGCTCGTGTACCATTCTGAAAACCCTAGGGCCCTTAAGAATTAGGCTTAATCTACCCTGCCTGTGCTCTGTGAATGGAACAAAGCCAGGATGACAGCACATCTGTTTACAACATGGTTTCCTGAATATTTTAAGCCTTCTATTGAGACCTACTGCTCAGAAGAGAAGATTCCTTTCAAAATATTACTGCTCACTGGTCATCCAAGAGCTCTAATGGAGATGTATGAGATCGATGTTGTTTTCATGCCTGCTAACACAGCATCCATTCTGCAGCCCATGGATCAAGGAGTAATTTCGACATTCAAGTCTTATTATTTTTAAGAAATGCATTGTGTAAGGCTATAGCTGCCATTGACAACAATTCCTCTGATGAATGTGGTCAAAGTCCATTGAAGATCTTCTGGAAAGAATTCATCATTCCAAGTGCCATTAAGAATATTCATGATTCATGGGAAGAGGTCAAAATATCAGCATTCCAAAGAGTTTGGAAAAGTTGATTTTCACCCTCATGGATGACTCTGAGGGGTTCAAAACTTCGGTGGAGGAAGTGCGTGCAGATGTGGTGGAAACAGCAAGAGACGTAGAATTAGAAGTAGAGCCTGAGGCTGTGACTGAGTTGCTGCAACCTCACGATAAAATGTTCACAGCTAAGGAGCTGCTTCCTCTGGACGAGCAAAGATAGTGGTTTCTCAAGACGGAGTCTACGCCTGGTGAAGATGCTGTGCAGGCTGCTGAGATGACAATGACAGATTTAGAATATGCTGCATAAAGTTAGTGGATAAAGTAGTGGCAGCGTCTGAGAGGGCTAACTCCAATTTTGAAAGCTCCAACTATGGGTAAAATGCTATCAAACAGCAGTGGAGGCTACAGAGAAATCATTTGTGAAAGGATCAATCAATTGATGCAGCAAACTTCACTGTGGTCTTATTTTAAGAAATTGCCACAGCTACCTCCACCTTCAACAGCCACCACCCCCATCAGTCAGCAGCCATCAACATGGAAGGAGGTAAGACCCTCCACCCAAAGATTACTACCTGAAGGTTCACATTATGGTTAACATTTTTTAGCAATTAAGTATTTTTAAATTAAGATCTGTACGTTGTTTTTTTGAGACATAACAAGCTACAGCATAGTGTAACCATAACTTTGCTATGCACTGGGAAACCGGAAAGTTTGTGCGACTCGCTTTACTGCAATATTCACTTTATTTTGGCGAGTTGGTCTGGAACCTAACTCACATTACCTCTGAGCTCTGCCTGTCAGCTGTTTCCACACCCAGCCAAGGGGGACCTGTTTCAAAACGCTAGAAGGATGCAGTGAGATAATGTGTAAAGGAACAGCAGGGTGCCCAGCATATACTAAAGCACTAAACAAACACTAGTTCCTTTCATGGCTGTCTGTAAATCTGCAGAACTCCTACTCACCCTTCAAATATCTGTTTCTGAAAAACCTTAATTGTGTGTTCTATTTTCTCCGTGCCCCCCTCACCCCAAATTCAATTGCCTACACTTCTGCATTTCCCATGGCACTTAGAGAAACCTCTACTGTATTTTAATTGCTTGTTGATGGCCTTTCCGTTCCATTAGAGAATGAACACCTCCAGGGTTGGCTTTTTATCTGTCTAATTACTGCCCTTCCCCCCAAAATTGACAGAATCAATAATGGAAGCTCAATTAGTATTTGTTGAACATATGAATGCATGAAATGATGTCACTGCATTATTACAAACTAAAACCCTTAGATGGCCTTTCAAATATTTCATGATACACCTTTTTTTTTTTTTTTTAGTAACAATCCTAACTTAGAGCAATACCCTATCAGCAATGGAATTTTTTAACATTTCTGCGTACTAGTCACTCATTTACTTAGCAAGTACTCCTGTGGGCTAGGAGGACATCAAGTGAACAAGAAGAGCAAAAAGCCCTGTCCTTGCCGGCCTTACATGTATTGCAGGTCAATCTGTGAAAGAAAGAATCACTGCAAACCTGTCGGGAAAAGGTATCAGAAGACACATTTTGTTATTTGTCAACATTTACTAAATATCAAAAGGATGGAAAAAAAAAAAAAAAGCTCCTGACCACACATAAAATTTAACTACTTAAAAAGGCCTGAAATAAACCCAGATTTATTGTACTAAAATAAGCAAAACTGATTTTGCATCCCCTCAAAAATGCTCATGTTAAGGACCCATTTCCTTGTAGCTAAAAATATTTGTGACTTCTTTCTTGAATGGTTAGTGACCTTCGTGAGTTTAAGGGTTTTACGTGAAAGGTGGTGGTGTTTAACGCGGCCTATTTCAAAGCCTGCTTATGACCTTAAAACATTCTTGATTTTATAAGTGAGAAGGGTTTTTAACAGAACTCTGGATCAGGACTGCTATTCGAAGGGGCGATCCCCCAGGAGTGAGACAGGCCATGCCAAGACTAACTCAGGACCACATCCCAGCTGGCTCCATCCTCAAGCAAGCAGCCCAGGTGCCAGGGAACGAGGCTGGGAGACACAAGCACATCCACAGTTCCTGCACATCAACCTTTCCAATCTTACCTCCTGCTCCGTCCTCTCTGCTGCACCCACCTGGTTCCCCAAAGCACGGCCTTTGCTTTCCTTTCTTTATTCGATCCCTGACTTAGAAAGTCCTCTCCTCATTTCTACCGTTAAAATACTACTTATCAACACACCATTTCAACCTGGAAGAGCTGAAGCTTTCCTGTCAGGGGTGACTGCACCCTTTTCTAACTCAGCAGCCCTCTCTGCGAGCCTTTTAAACAGAGCTTGGCAAGTTCTACCTTGCTTTCATCCTGATCTGCCACTCTAACTGGAGCATCAGCGCCCCTCACTGTTCTGCTCACAGCCTCTGGGAGGGGGCCTTATACACGTAGGTGCTCCATTTTCCTATCAGATAAAAGAGTCAACATAATATCCAAACATCCAACACTTACCAGAGCTACACACAAGGGAACTTTTACAGATTTCTGCACAACAGCACTGAATTTTGAATCCCAAGTCAGATTCAGTCTTACTGAACAAATGTTGCTACCTAAAATTACATTATTTCAATGTCAGAAGAGATAAAAAAGGTGGTCTGGGTGTCCCATGCAGAGAAGACTGAGAAAAGAGTCCTGAAGACACAGGCTGCTCCTATATAAACAGGTTTCATTTCAGCTGTACGTTTTGATCATTTTGGACTTTATGAGCCAACTTAACACTTTACTGAGAGCTTTACCCTGCTTTACTAATTAACAGTGCAATAAACAAACAAAAGGGAAGTCAGTAATGAGAGATTTTGGATATAAAGTGCAGTGATCTGGGTTTTAGGCCAGTGGTTCCCTCCCGTTCAGAGCCTACAGAGAAGAGGTGAAAAGCATAAACGTCAAACAAGTGGTGAATGGACAGATCATCCATCAAGAGCCCCAGGCTTAACAGGCTCTTTCATCAAAACCCCTGCCATGGGGAAGAAATCCTTCAACAGCACCCTACAGGAAACACAGATCTGAATCATGAAACGAAACATTAAAAAAGCATCAGCGGCATCCTAGAAAAATTACTAGCGAGATTCAAGTCTCAACCCCCTACTTTGCCTCAAAAGTGCTTTCTAATAATACTGAGCACATTCCAAATAGCTTCCATCTGCCAAGAACTTGCCAATTGCACCTCCCCTGCTCAGCAACCGGGGTGAAAAATCAATGCCAAGGGAATCTTAATCCTTCCATTTTTGAAGTAAATTGCAAACATCTACCTTGCTGGGCATTTATCCACAGAGTGAGTAGTTTCTAAATGAATTTAGGAAGTGAACATGGCCCAAGGGAAAGCAGGAGAGGCAAAAGGAGAATGAGTTGAATATGGGTTTAAAGGAAAAAAAGTCAGAAAACAGGAAAAGCCAAGAATTCACTTGGGAAAAAGATGAAAGTAAAGGGCAATACGAAAAGTAAAAGCAAAATAAGAGAAAAATAATACTCCATCCCCCCCCCCCCAAAATGCCTAGAGAAAGAAAGAGAAGAGAAGCAAAGAATAAAGTCCAGATGTCATGATTAACTTTAAAAATTCTCTTACTGTGACTTTAAGACTGACTGGGTTTGGAGTCTGGGATCCTAGAAAAATCAAAGGGTCTAGCAGTAGAGAAACAAAGTGAAACGAGGCAGGAAAGGAAAGCGACCCTCCCTTCGAAGCTCTGGATGGGCATCAGG